>NW_027175257.1:1496250-2244375 GCF_028021215.1 Eschrichtius robustus
ATTTTTATAATGGGGTTTAGCTGCTTTTCACGGCTGTGTTTATGCAGCTTTACACCCACTTGACACACTTCCAGAGAGATATCAATACATAGGTTTTACGATTCTTACTAGTCACATATATTCTTGTGCGGTGAATAGGGGTTGTTGAGTCCAGTTCACTGAGCAAGGAGTAGGTCTTGTCTATTACATATTGGGTGTATGGAACAGTATCTGAGCGAATTTGAAACCCTTGTTTTATGCATCACCCCACCTCACCTTTCCCGTTAAGCAGCCATAGTGTGTTTTCTAAACGTGTGACTCTGTTCTGTTTTGTAATTCAGTTCAGGTGTAGCGGTTTTTACATTCCCTCTATAAGTGATAGCTTATGATAAGTGTCTTTTTCTGTGTCACTTATTTCACTTAGAATCGTCGTACCTAAATCCACTCATCTTGCTTCTACTAGCCTTATGACATTGATTTCATGTCTGAGTGATATTCCTTTGTACATAAGGACCACAACTTCTTTATCCATTTTTCTCTTTCCTGGGATATTTAAGGTGTCATGAAGTGGAGGTTCTTGTCAACATAGCAGCCCTAAACATTGGGGTGCCTGTGTCTTGCTGATTTTTAGTTTTCCCAATTTATACGCCCATGAGTGGACGTGCCCTATGCTCCCTAAGCTGTGTTTTTTCGATGTTTCAGGACACACCGTACACTTCTCCAGTGTGGCTTTTGGCAATTTACATCCCGCCCATCAGCGTAGCAAGGCTGCCATTTCTCCATGGCCTGTCCTGCATTTCTGGTTTTGACACTTTTTGCAGCATGGCCCTTTTGACCGATGGGAAGCGAGACTTCTTTGTAGCGCTGATTTGCCTTTCCAGGTTGCTTGGTTGGCCAAAAAGGGCGTATGCGTTTTTTCCTGAATATATTCAGGAAAAAACGCATACGCCCTTTTTGGCCAAGGGCATCATTGTCGACGTTTTGCCGCTTTTCATGTGCTTTAAAGGCGATTCGAATCTACCTCCTGAAATCTGTTTCCTGCCATTCTGCCTTGCTTTCAAATCCTCTTCGTTGCCTTCCCTCAATATATCTGTGGATGAGAGTTATCATTTATAACTCTGCGGGTTTGTGAATTGCAGTGTCCCTGAGCTCCATTTTTCAACTCGCTTTTTTGGGAGCTGGCCGCAAAAGCGCGGGATTGCCTCAGGCCCTATTCTGGTTCCTGGCGGCAGGCTGAGCCTGTGGTTA
Organism: Eschrichtius robustus; assembly: GCF_028021215.1. Lineage (NCBI taxonomy): Eukaryota > Metazoa > Chordata > Mammalia > Artiodactyla > Eschrichtiidae > Eschrichtius > Eschrichtius robustus. The sequence continues at coordinate 1,497,478 of NW_027175257.1, forward strand.
ATTCTTCTTCCTGATGGGAAAATAGAGTGACCTGTGCCTGTCCCAACACCTAGATCTAGTCTCTCATTGGTTGCCCCTCTTCCCGTTCATCCTCAGGACAAATTGCAACCTGTAGGGAACAGGAGCTTAAAGGTGCTGATTCTCCAAGTAGGGAGATTGCTAGTAAAGTAGCTGGAAAGGCGAACCCGAGCACAAGGAGATGAGAAATTGGGTGCGTTTTAGAAACCTTTCAAAATCACACGGTGTACCATCTTCTGGGTTTCTCATGCATGTTTTCGATGTAGGAAGATGCCCTTGAACCTGGAGATTTGGGACCCATGGGATGGGCACCACGCAGTACTACTTTAAAGGGTCTGAGTTTGCTCACCCAACCTCACCCAACCTCTCAGCCCCAAGAGTGTCCACCCTTATGTCTCATCCAGGTGTGGGTCTAGATATGGTCAATCCAGGTTGCATCACAGCTCCTGAACGAATTTTTTAAGAATTTCTCTCTCTTTCACTGTCTTTGTTTTACAGGTTTTTAAAAGTAATTTATTTTTATAATGGGGTTTAGCTGCTTTTCACGGCTGTGTTTATGCAGCTTTACACCCACTTGACACACTTCCAGAGAGATATCAATACATAGGTTTTACGATTCTTACTAGTCACATATATTCTTGTGCGGTGAATAGGGGTTGTTGAGTCCAGTTCACTGAGCAAGGAGTAGGTCTTGTCTATTACATATTGGGTGTATGGAACAGTATCTGAGCGAATTTGAAACCCTTGTTTTATGCATCACCCCACCTCACCTTTCCCGTTAAGCAGCCATAGTGTGTTTTCTAAACGTGTGACTCTGTTCTGTTTTGTAATTCAGTTCAGGTGTAGCGGTTTTTACATTCCCTCTATAAGTGATAGCTTATGATAAGTGTCTTTTTCTGTGTCACTTATTTCACTTAGAATCGTCGTACCTAAATCCACTCATCTTGCTTCTACTAGCCTTATGACATTGATTTCATGTCTGAGTGATATTCCTTTGTACATAAGGACCACAACTTCTTTATCCATTTTTCTCTTTCCTGGGATATTTAAGGTGTCATGAAGTGGAGGTTCTTGTCAACATAGCAGCCCTAAACATTGGGGTGCCTGTGTCTTGCTGATTTTTAGTTTTCCCAATTTAAACGCCCATGAGTGGACGTGCCCTATGCTCCCTAAGCTGTGTTTTTTCGATGTTTCAGGACACACCGTACACTTCTCCAGTGTGGCTTTTGGCAATTTACATCCCGCCCATCAGCGTAGCAAGGCTGCCATTTCTCCATGGCCTGTCCTGCATTTCTGGTTTTGACACTTTTTGCAGCATGGCCCTTTTGACCGATGGGAAGCGAGACTTCTTTGTAGCGCTGATTTGCCTTTCCAGGTTGCTTGGTTGGCCAAAAAGGGCGTATGCGTTTTTTCCTGAATATATTCAGGAAAAAACGCATACGCCCTTTTTGGCCAAGGGCATCATTGTCGACGTTTTGCCGCTTTTCATGTGCTTTAAAGGCGATTCGAATCTACCTCCTGAAATCTGTTTCCTGCCATTCTGCCTTGCTTTCAAATCCTCTTCGTTGCCTTCCCTCAATATATCTGTGGATGAGAGTTATCATTTATAACTCTGCGGGTTTGTGAATTGCAGTGTCCCTGAGCTCCATTTTTCAACTCGCTTTTTTGGGAGCTGGCCGCAAAAGCGCGGGATTGCCTCAGGCCCTATTCTGGTTCCTGGCGGCAGGCTGAGCCTGTGGTTAATTCTTCTTCCTGATGGGAAAATAGAGTGACCTGTGCCTGTCCCAACACCTAGATCTAGTCTCTCATTGGTTGCCCCTCTTCCCGTTCATCCTCAGGACAAATTGCAACCTGTACAGAACAGGAGCTTAAAGGTGCTGATTCTCCAAGTAGGGAGATTTCTAGTAAAGTAGCTGGAAAGGCGAACCCGAGCACAAGGAGATGAGAAATTGGGTGCGTTTTAGAAACCTTTCAAAATCACACGGTGTACCATCTTCTGGGTTTCTCATGCATGTTTTCGATGTAGGAAGATGCCCTTGAACCTGGAGATTTGGGACCCATGGGATGGGTACCACGCAGTACTACTTTAAAGGGTCTGAGTTTGCTCACCCAACCTCACCCAACCTCTCAGCCCCAAGAGTGTCCACCCTTATGTCTCATCCAGGTGTGGGTCTAGATATGGTCAATCCAGGTTGCATCACAGCTCCTGAACGAATTTTTTAAGAATTTCTCTCTCTTTCACTGTCTTTGTTTTACAGGTTTTTAAAAGTAATTTATTTTTATAATGGGGTTTAGCTGCTTTTCACGGCTGTGTTTATGCAGCTTTACACCCACTTGACACACTTCCAGAGAGATATCAATACATAGGTTTTACGATTCTTACTAGTCACATATATTCTTGTGCGGTGAATAGGGGTTGTTGAGTCCAGTTCACTGAGCAAGGAGTAGGTCTTGTCTATTACATATTGGGTGTATGGAACAGTATCTGAGCGAATTTGAAACCCTTGTTTTATGCATCACCCCACCTCACCTTTCCCGTTAAGCAGCCATAGTGTGTTTTCTAAACGTGTGACTCTGTTCTGTTTTGTAATTCAGTTCAAGTGTAGCGGTTTTTACATTCCCTCTATAAGTGGTATCTTATGATAAGTGTCTTTTTCTGTGTGACTTATTTCACTTAGAATCGTCATACCTAAATCCACTCATCTTGCTTCTACTAGCCTTATGACATTGATTTCATGTCTGAGTGATATTCCTTTGTACATAAGGACCACAACTTCTTTATCCATTTTTCTCTTTCCTGGGATATTTAAGGTGTCATGAAGTGGAGGTTCTTGTCAACATAGCAGCCCTAAACATTGGGGTGCCTGTGTCTTGCTGATTTTTAGTTTTCCCAATTTATACGCCCATGAGTGGACGTGCCCTATGCTCCCTAAGCTGTGTTTTTTCGATGTTTCAGGACACACCGTACACTTCTCTAGAGTGGCTGTTGGCAATTTACATCCCGCCCATCAGCGTAGCAAGGCTGCCATTTCTCCATGGCCTGTCCTGCATTTCTGGTTTTGACACTTTTTGCAGCATGGCCCTTTTGACCGATGGGAAGCGAGACCTCTTTGTAGCGCTGATTTGCCTTTCCAGGTTGCTTGGTTGGCCAAAAAGGGCGTATGCGTTTTTTCCTGAATATATTCAGGAAAAAACGCATACGCTCTTTTTGGCCAAGGGCATCATTGTCGACGTTTTGCCGCTTTTCATGTGCTTTAAAGGCGATTCGAATCTACCTCCTGAAATCTGCTTCCTGCAATTCTGCCTTGCTTTCAAATCCTCTTCGTTGCCTTCCCTCAATATATCTGTGGATGAGAGTTATCATTTATAACTCTGCGGGTTTGTGAATTGCAGTGTCCCTGAGCTCCATTTTTCAACTCGCTTTTTTGGGAGCTGGCCACAAAAGCGCGAGATTGCCTCAGGCCTTATTCTGGTTCCTGGCGGCAGGCTGAGCCTGTGGTTAATTCTTCTTCCTGATGGGAAAATAGAGTGACCTGTGCCTCTACCAACACCTAGATCTAGTCTCTCATTGGTTGCCCCTCTTCCCGTTCATCCTCAGGACAAATTGCAACCTGTAGGGAACAGGAGCTTAAAGGTGCTGATTCTCCAAGTAGGGAGATTGCTAGTAAAGTAGCTGGAAAGGCGAACCCTAGCACAAGGAGATGAGAAATGGGGTGCGTTTTAGAAACCTTTCAAAATCACACGGTGTACCATCTTCTGGGTTTCTCATGCATGTTTTCGATGTAGGAAGATGCCCTTGAACCTGGAGATTTGGGACCCATGGGATGGGTACCACGCAGTACTACTTTAAAGGGTCTGAGTTTGCTCACCCAAGCTCACCCAACCTCTCAGCCCCAAGAGTGTCCACCCTTATGTCTCATCCAGGTGTGGGTCTAGATATGGTCAATCCAGGTTGCATCACAGCTCCTGAACGAATTTTTTAAGAATTTATCTCTCTTTCACTGTCTTTGTTTTACAGGTTTTTAAAAGTAATTTATTTTTATAATGGGGTTTAGCTGCTTTTCACGGCTGTGTTTATGCAGCTTTACACCCACTTGACACACTTCCAGAGAGATATCAATACATAGGTTTTACGATTCTTACTAGTCACATATATTCTTGTGCGGTGAATAGGGGTTGTTGAGTCCAGTTCACTGAGCAAGGAGTAGGTCTTGTCTATTACATATTGGGTGTATGGAACAGTATCTGAGCGAATTTGAAACCCTTGTTTTATGCATCACCCCACCTCACCTTTCCCGTTAAGCAGCCATAGTGTGTTTTCTAAACGTGTGACTCTGTTCTGTTTTGTAATTCAGTTCAGGTGTAGCGGTTTTTACATTCCCTCTATAAGTGATAGCTTATGATAAGTGTCTTTTTCTGTGTCACTTATTTCACTTAGAATCGTCGTACCTAAATCCACTCATCTTGCTTCTACTAGCCTTATGACATTGATTTCATGTCTGAGTGATATTCCTTTGTACATAAGGACCACAACTTCTTTATCCATTTTTCTCTTTCCTGGGATATTTAAGGTGTCATGAAGTGGAGGTTCTTGTCAAAATAGCAGCCCTAAACATTGGGGTGCCTGTGTCTTGCTGATTTTTAGTTTTCCCAATTTATACGCCCATGAGTGGACGTGCCCTATGCTCCCTAAGCTGTGTTTTTTCGATGTTTCAGGACACACCGTACACTTCTCCAGTGTGGCTTTTGGCAATTTACATCCCGCCCATCAGCGTAGCAAGGCTGCCATTTCTCCATGGCCTGTACTGCATTTCTGGTTTTGACACTTTTTGCAGCATGGCCCTTTTGACCGATGGGAAGCGAGACCTCTTTGTAGCGCTGATTTGACTTTCCAGGTTGCTTGGTTGGCCAAAAAGGGCGTATGCGTTTTTTCCTGAATATATTCAGGAAAAAACGCATACGCCCTTTTTGGCCAAGGGCATCATTGTCGACGTTTTGCCGCTTTTCATGTGCTTTAAAGGCGATTCGAATCTACCTCCTGAAATCTGTTTCCTGCAATTCTGCCTTGCTTTCAAATCCTCTTCGTTGCCTTCCCTCAATATATCTGTGGATGAGAGTTATCATTTATAACTCTGCGGGTTTGTGAATTGCAGTGTCCCTGAGCTCCATTTTTCAACTCGCTTTTTTGGGAGCTGGCCGCAAAAGCGCGGGATTGCCTCAGGCCCTATTCTGGTTCCTGGCGGCAGGCTGAGCCTGTGGTTAATTCTTCTTCCTGATGGGAAAATAGAGTGACCTGTGCCTGTCCCAACACCTAGATCTAGTCTCTCATTGGTTGCCCCTCTTCCCGTTCATCCTCAGGACAAATTGCAACCTGTAGGGAACAGGAGCTTAAAGGTGCTGATTCTCCAAGTAGGGAGATTGCTAGTAAAGTAGCTGGAAAGGCGAACCCGAGCACAAGGAGATGAGAAATTGGGTGCATTTTAGAAACCTTTCAAAATCACACGGTGTACCATCTTCTGGGTTTCTCATGCATGTTTTCGATGTAGGAAGATGCCCTTGAACCTGGAGATTTGGGACCCATGGGATGGGTACCACGCAGTACTACTTTAAAGGGTCTGAGTTTGCTCACCCAACCTCACCCAACCTCTCAGCCCCAAGAGTGTCCACCCTTATGTCTCATCCAGGTGTGGGTCTAGATATGGTCAATCCAGGTTGCATCACAGCTCCTGAACGAATTTTTTAAGAATTTCTCTCTCTTTCACTGTCTTTGTTTTACAGGTTTTTAAAAGTAATTTATTTTTATAATGGGGTTTAGCTGCTTTTCACGGCTGTGTTTATGCAGCTTTACACCCACTTGACACACTTCCAGAGAGATATCAATACATAGGTTTTACGATTCTTACTAGTCACATATATTCTTGTGCGGTGAATAGGGGTTGTTGAGTCCAGTTCACTGAGCAAGGAGTAGGTCTTGTCTATTACATATTGGGTGTATGGAACAGTATCTGAGCGAATTTGAAACCCTTGTTTTATGCATCACCCCACCTCACCTTTCCCGTTAAGCAGCCATAGTGTGTTTTCTAAACGTGTGACTCTGTTCTGTTTTGTAATTCAGTTCAGGTGTAGCGGTTTTTACATTCCCTCTATAAGTGATAGCTTATGATAAGTGTCTTTTTCTGTGTCACTTATTTCACTTAGAATCGTCGTACCTAAATCCACTCATCTTGCTTCTACTAGCCTTATGACATTGATTTCATGTCTGAGTGATATTCCTTTGTACATAAGGACCACAACTTCTTTATCCATTTTTCTCTTTCCTGGGATATTTAAGGTGTCATGAAGTGGAGGTTCTTGTCAAAATAGCAGCCCTAAACATTGGGGTGCCTGTGTCTTGCTGATTTTTAGTTTTCCCAATTTATACGCCCATGAGTGGACGTGCCCTATGCTCCCTAAGCTGTGTTTTTTCGATGTTTCAGGACACACCGTACACTTCTCCAGTGTGGCTTTTGGCAATTTACATCCCGCCCATCAGCGTAGCAAGGCTGCCATTTCTCCATGGCCTGTACTGCATTTCTGGTTTTGACACTTTTTGCAGCATGGCCCTTTTGACCGATGGGAAGCGAGACTTCTTTGTAGCGCTGATTTGACTTTCCAGGTTGCTTGGTTGGCCAAAAAGGGCGTATGCGTTTTTTCCTGAATATATTCAGGAAAAAACGCATACGCCCTTTTTGGCCAAGGGCATCATTGTCGACGTTTTGCCGCTTTTCATGTGCTTTAAAGGCGATTCGAATCTACCTCCTGAAATCTGTTTCCTGCAATTCTGCCTTGCTTTCAAATCCTCTTCGTTGCCTTCCCTCAATATATCTGTGGATGAGAGTTATCATTTATAACTCTGCGGGTTTGTGAATTGCAGTGTCCCTGAGCTCCATTTTTCAACTCGCTTTTTTGGGAGCTGGCCGCAAAAGCGCGGGATTGCCTCAGGCCCTATTCTGGTTCCTGGCGGCAGGCTGAGCCTGTGGTTAATTCTTCTTCCTGATGGGAAAATAGAGTGACCTGTGCCTGTCCCAACACCTAGATCTAGTCTCTCATTGGTTGCCCCTCTTCCCGTTCATCCTCAGGACAAATTGCAACCTGTAGGGAACAGGAGCTTAAAGGTGCTGATTCTCCAAGTAGGGAGATTGCTAGTAAAGTAGCTGGAAAGGCGAACCCGAGCACAAGGAGATGAGAAATTGGGTGCGTTTTAGAAACCTTTCAAAATCACACGGTGTACCATCTTCTGGGTTTCTCATGCATGTTTTCGATGTAGGAAGATGCCCTTGAACCTGGAGATTTGGGACCCATGGGATGGGTACCACGCAGTACTACTTTAAAGGGTCTGAGTTTGCTCACCCAACCTCACCCAACCTCTCAGCCCCAAGAGTGTCCACCCTTATGTCTCATCCAGGTGTGGGTCTAGATATGGTCAATCCAGGTTGCATCACAGCTCCTGAACGAATTTTTTAAGAATTTCTCTCTCTTTCACTGTCTTTGTTTTACAGGTTTTTAAAAGTAATTTATTTTTATAATGGGGTTTAGCTGCTTTTCACGGCTGTGTTTATGCAGCTTTACACCCACTTGACACACTTCCAGAGAGATATCAATACATAGGTTTTACGATTCTTACTAGTCACATATATTCTTGTGCGGTGAATAGGGGTTGTTGAGTCCAGTTCACTGAGCAAGGAGTAGGTCTTGTCTATTACATATTGGGTGTATGGAACAGTATCTGAGCGAATTTGAAACCCTTGTTTTATGCATCACCCCACCTCACCTTTCCCGTTAAGCAGCCATAGTGTGTTTTCTAAACGTGTGACTCTGTTCTGTTTTGTAATTCAGTTCAGGTGTAGCGGTTTTTACATTCCCTCTATAAGTGATAGCTTATGATAAGTGTCTTTTTCTGTGTCACTTATTTCACTTAGAATCGTCGTACCTAAATCCACTCATCTTGCTTCTACTAGCCTTATGACATTGATTTCATGTCTGAGTGATATTCCTTTGTACATAAGGACCACAACTTCTTTATCCATTTTTCTCTTTCCTGGGATATTTAAGGTGTCATGAAGTGGAGGTTCTTGTCAACATAGCAGCCCTAAACATTGGGGTGCCTGTGTCTTGCTGATTTTTAGTTTTCCCAATTTATACGCCCATGAGTGGACGTGCCCTATGCTCCCTAAGCTGTGTTTTTTCGATGTTTCAGGACACTCCGTACACTTCTCCAGAGTGGCTGTTGGCAATTTACATCCCGCCCATCAGCGTAGCAAGGCTGCCATTTCTCCATGGCCTGTCCTGCATTTCTGGTTTTGACACTTTTTGCAGCATGGCCCTTTTGACCGATGGGAAGCGAGACCTCTTTGTAGCGCTGATTTGCCTTTCCAGGTTGCTTGGTTGGCCAAAAAGGGCGTATGCGTTTTTTCCTGAATATATTCAGGAAAAAACGCATACGCCCTTTTTGGCCAAGGGCATCATTGTCGACGTTTTGCCGCTCTTCATATGCTTTAAAGGCGATTCGAATCTACCTCCTGAAATCTGTTTCCTGCAATTCTGCCTTGCTTTCAAATCCTCTTCGTTGCCTTCCCTCAATATATCTGTGGATGAGAGTTATCATTTATAACTCTGCGGGTTTGTGAATTGCAGTGTCCCTGAGCTCCATTTTTCAACTCGCTTTTTTGGGAGCTGGCCGCAAAAGCGCGGGATTGCCTCAGGCCCTATTCTGGTTCCTGGCGGCAGGCTGAGCCTGTGGTTAATTCTTCTTCCTGATGGGAAAATAGAGTGACCTGTGCCTGTCCCAACACCTAGATCTAGTCTCTCATTGGTTGCCCCTCTTCCCGTTCATCCTCAGGACAAATTGCAACCTGTAGGGAACAGGAGCTTAAAGGTGCTGATTCTCCAAGTAGGGAGATTTCTAGTAAAGTAGCTGGAAAGGCGAACCCGAGCACAAGGAGATGAGAAATTGGGTGCGTTTTAGAAACCTTTCAAAATCACACGGTGTACCATCTTCTGGGTTTCTCATGCATGTTTTCGATGTAGGAAGATGCCCTTGAACCTGGAGATTTGGGACCCATGGGATGGGTACCACGCAGTACTACTTTAAAGGGTCTGAGTTTGCTCACCCAACCTCACCCAACCTCTCAGCCCCAAGAGTGTCCACCCTTATGTCTCATCCAGGTGTGGGTCTAGATATGGTCAATCCAGGTTGCATCACAGCTCCTGAACGAATTTTTTAAGAATTTCTCTCTCTTTCACTGTCTTTGTTTTACAGGTTTTTAAAAGTAATTTATTTTTATAATGGGGTTTAGCTGCTTTTCACGGCTGTGTTTATGCAGCTTTACACCCACTTGACACACTTCCAGAGAGATATCAACACATAGGTTTTACGATTCTTACTAGTCACATATATTCTTGTGCGGTGAATAGGGGTTGTTGAGTCCAGTTCACTGAGCAAGGAGTAGGTCTTGTCTATTACATATTGGGTGTATGGAACAGTATCTGAGCGAATTTGAAACCCTTGTTTTATGCATCACCCCACCTCACCTTTCCCGTTAAGCAGCCATAGTGTGTTTTCTAAACGTGTGACTCTGTTCTGTTTTGTAATTCAGTTCAGGTGTAGCGGTTTTTACATTCCCTCTATAAGTGATAGCTTATGATAAGTGTCTTTTTCTGTGTCACTTATTTCACTTAGAATCGTCGTACCTAAATCCACTCATCTTGCTTCTACTAGCCTTATGACATTGATTTCATGTCTGAGTGATATTCCTTTGTACATAAGGACCACAACTTCTTTATCCATTTTTCTCTTTCCTGGGATATTTAAGGTGTCATGAAGTGGAGGTTCTTGTCAAAATAGCAGCCCTAAACATTGGGGTGCCTGTGTCTTGCTGATTTTTAGTTTTCCCAATTTATACGCCCATGAGTGGACGTGCCCTATGCTCCCTAAGCTGTGTTTTTTCGATGTTTCAGGACACACCGTACACTTCTCCAGTGTGGCTTTTGGCAATTTACATCCCGCCCATCAGCGTAGCAAGGCTGCCATTTCTCCATGGCCTGTACTGCATTTCTGGTTTTGACACTTTTTGCAGCATGGCCCTTTTGACCGATGGGAAGCGAGACTTCTTTGTAGCGCTGATTTGACTTTCCAGGTTGCTTGGTTGGCCAAAAAGGGCGTATGCGTTTTTTCCTGAATATATTCAGGAAAAAACGCATACGCCCTTTTTGGCCAAGGGCATCATTGTCGACGTTTTGCCGCTTTTCATGTGCTTTAAAGGCGATTCGAATCTACCTCCTGAAATCTGTTTCCTGCAATTCTGCCTTGCTTTCAAATCCTCTTCGTTGCCTTCCCTCAATATATCTGTGGATGAGAGTTATCATTTATAACTCTGCGGGTTTGTGAATTGCAGTGTCCCTGAGCTCCATTTTTCAACTCGCTTTTTTGGGAGCTGGCCGCAAAAGCGCGGGATTGCCTCAGGCCCTATTCTGGTTCCTGGCGGCAGGCTGAGCCTGTGGTTAATTCTTCTTCCTGATGGGAAAATAGAGTGACCTGTGCCTGTCCCAACACCTAGATCTAGTCTCTCATTGGTTGCCCCTCTTCCCGTTCATCCTCAGGACAAATTGCAACCTGTAGGGAACAGGAGCTTAAAGGTGCTGATTCTCCAAGTAGGGAGATTGCTAGTAAAGTAGCTGGAAAGGCGAACCCGAGCACAAGGAGATGAGAAATTGGGTGCGTTTTAGAAACCTTTCAAAATCACACGGTGTACCATCTTCTGGGTTTCTCATGCATGTTTTCGATGTAGGAAGATGCCCTTGAACCTGAAGATTTGGGACCCATGGGATGGGTACCACGCAGTACTACTTTAAAGGGTCTGAGTTTGCTCACCCAACCTCACCCAACCTCTCAGCCCCAAGAGTGTCCACCCTTATGTCTCATCCAGGTGTGGGTCTAGATATGGTCAATCCAGGTTGCATCACAGCTCCTGAACGAATTTTTTAAGAATTTCTCTCTCTTTCACTGTCTTTGTTTTACAGGTTTTTAAAAGTAATTTATTTTTATAATGGGGTTTAGCTGCTTTTCACGGCTGTGTTTATGCAGCTTTACACCCACTTGACACACTTCCAGAGAGATATCAATACATAGGTTTTACGATTCTTACTAGTCACATATATTCTTGTGCGGTGAATAGGGGTTGTTGAGTCCAGTTCACTGAGCAAGGAGTAGGTCTTGTCTATTACATATTGGGTGTATGGAACAGTATCTGAGCGAATTTGAAACCCTTGTTTTATGCATCACCCCACCTCACCTTTCCCGTTAAGCAGCCATAGTGTGTTTTCTAAACGTGTGACTCTGTTCTGTTTTGTAATTCAGTTCAGGTGTAGCGGTTTTTACATTCCCTCTATAAGTGATAGCTTATGATAAGTGTCTTTTTCTGTGTCACTTATTTCACTTAGAATCGTCGTACCTAAATCCACTCATCTTGCTTCTACTAGCCTTATGACATTGATTTCATGTCTGAGTGATATTCCTTTGTACATAAGGACCACAACTTCTTTATCCATTTTTCTCTTTCCTGGGATATTTAAGGTGTCATGAAGTGGAGGTTCTTGTCAACATAGCAGCCCTAAACATTGGGGTGCCTGTGTCTTGCTGATTTTTAGTTTTCCCAATTTATACGCCCATGAGTGGACGTGCCCTATGCTCCCTAAGCTGTGTTTTTTCGATGTTTCAGGACACTCCGTACACTTCTCCAGAGTGGCTGTTGGCAATTTACATCCCGCCCATCAGCGTAGCAAGGCTGCCATTTCTCCATGGCCTGTCCTGCATTTCTGGTTTTGACACTTTTTGCAGCATGGCCCTTTTGACCGATGGGAAGCGAGACCTCTTTGTAGCGCTGATTTGCCTTTCCAGGTTGCTTGGTTGGCCAAAAAGGGCGTATGCGTTTTTTCCTGAATATATTCAGGAAAAAACGCATACGCCCTTTTTGGCCAAGGGCATCATTGTCGACGTTTTGCCGCTCTTCATATGCTTTAAAGGCGATTCGAATCTACCTCCTGAAATCTGTTTCCTGCAATTCTGCCTTGCTTTCAAATCCTCTTCGTTGCCTTCCCTCAATATATCTGTGGATGAGAGTTATCATTTATAACTCTGCGGGTTTGTGAATTGCAGTGTCCCTGAGCTCCATTTTTCAACTCGCTTTTTTGGGAGCTGGCCGCAAAAGCGCGGGATTGCCTCAGGCCCTATTCTGGTTCCTGGCGGCAGGCTGAGCCTGTGGTTAATTCTTCTTCCTGATGGGAAAATAGAGTGACCTGTGCCTGTCCCAACACCTAGATCTAGTCTCTCATTGGTTGCCCCTCTTCCCGTTCATCCTCAGGACAAATTGCAACCTGTAGGGAACAGGAGCTTAAAGGTGCTGATTCTCCAAGTAGGGAGATTTCTAGTAAAGTAGCTGGAAAGGCGAACCCGAGCACAAGGAGATGAGAAATTGGGTGCGTTTTAGAAACCTTTCAAAATCACACGGTGTACCATCTTCTGGGTTTCTCATGCATGTTTTCGATGTAGGAAGATGCCCTTGAACCTGGAGATTTGGGACCCATGGGATGGGTACCACGCAGTACTACTTTAAAGGGTCTGAGTTTGCTCACCCAACCTCACCCAACCTCTCAGCCCCAAGAGTGTCCACCCTTATGTCTCATCCAGGTGTGGGTCTAGATATGGTCAATCCAGGTTGCATCACAGCTCCTGAACGAATTTTTTAAGAATTTCTCTCTCTTTCACTGTCTTTGTTTTACAGGTTTTTAAAAGTAATTTATTTTTATAATGGGGTTTAGCTGCTTTTCACGGCTGTGTTTATGCAGCTTTACACCCACTTGACACACTTCCAGAGAGATATCAACACATAGGTTTTACGATTCTTACTAGTCACATATATTCTTGTGCGGTGAATAGGGGTTGTTGAGTCCAGTTCACTGAGCAAGGAGTAGGTCTTGTCTATTACATATTGGGTGTATGGAACAGTATCTGAGCGAATTTGAAACCCTTGTTTTATGCATCACCCCACCTCACCTTTCCCGTTAAGCAGCCATAGTGTGTTTTCTAAACGTGTGACTCTGTTCTGTTTTGTAATTCAGTTCAGGTGTAGCGGTTTTTACATTCCCTCTATAAGTGATAGCTTATGATAAGTGTCTTTTTCTGTGTCACTTATTTCACTTAGAATCGTCGTACCTAAATCCACTCATCTTGCTTCTACTAGCCTTATGACATTGATTTCATGTCTGAGTGATATTCCTTTGTACATAAGGACCACAACTTCTTTATCCATTTTTCTCTTTCCTGGGATATTTAAGGTGTCATGAAGTGGAGGTTCTTGTCAAAATAGCAGCCCTAAACATTGGGGTGCCTGTGTCTTGCTGATTTTTAGTTTTCCCAATTTATACGCCCATGAGTGGACGTGCCCTATGCTCCCTAAGCTGTGTTTTTTCGATGTTTCAGGACACACCGTACACTTCTCCAGTGTGGCTTTTGGCAATTTACATCCCGCCCATCAGCGTAGCAAGGCTGCCATTTCTCCATGGCCTGTACTGCATTTCTGGTTTTGACACTTTTTGCAGCATGGCCCTTTTGACCGATGGGAAGCGAGACCTCTTTGTAGCGCTGATTTGACTTTCCAGGTTGCTTGGTTGGCCAAAAAGGGCGTATGCGTTTTTTCCTGAATATATTCAGGAAAAAACGCATACGCCCTTTTTGGCCAAGGGCATCATTGTCGACGTTTTGCCGCTTTTCATGTGCTTTAAAGGCGATTCGAATCTACCTCCTGAAATCTGTTTCCTGCAATTCTGCCTTGCTTTCAAATCCTCTTCGTTGCCTTCCCTCAATATATCTGTGGATGAGAGTTATCATTTATAACTCTGCGGGTTTGTGAATTGCAGTGTCCCTGAGCTCCATTTTTCAACTCGCTTTTTTGGGAGCTGGCCGCAAAAGCGCGGGATTGCCTCAGGCCCTATTCTGGTTCCTGGCGGCAGGCTGAGCCTGTGGTTAATTCTTCTTCCTGATGGGAAAATAGAGTGACCTGTGCCTGTCCCAACACCTAGATCTAGTCTCTCATTGGTTGCCCCTCTTCCCGTTCATCCTCAGGACAAATTGCAACCTGTAGGGAACAGGAGCTTAAAGGTGCTGATTCTCCAAGTAGGGAGATTGCTAGTAAAGTAGCTGGAAAGGCGAACCCGAGCACAAGGAGATGAGAAATGGGGTGCGTTTTAGAAACCTTTCAAAATCACACGGTGTACCATCTTCTGGGTTTCTCATGCATGTTTTCGATGTAGGAAGATGCCCTTGAACCTGGAGATTTGGGACCCATGGGATGGGTACCACGCAGTACTACTTTAAAGGGTCTGAGTTTGCTCACCCAACCTCACCCAACCTCTCAGCCCCAAGAGTGTCCACCCTTATGTCTCATCCAGGTGTGGGTCTAGATATGGTCAATCCAGGTTGCATCACAGCTCCTGAACGAATTTTTTAAGAATTTCTCTCTCTTTCACTGTCTTTGTTTTACAGGTTTTTAAAAGTAATTTATTTTTATACTGGGGTTTAGCTGCTTTTCACGGCTGTGTTTATGCAGCTTTACACCCACTTGACACACTTCCAGAGAGATATCAATACATAGGTTTTACGATTCTTACTAGTCACATATATTCTTGTGCGGTGAATAGGGGTTGTTGAGTCCAGTTCACTGAGCAAGGAGTAGGTCTTGTCTATTACATATTGGGTGTATGGAACAGTATCTGAGCGAATTTGAAACCCTTGTTTTATGCATCACCCCACCTCACCTTTCCCGTTAAGCAGCCATAGTGTGTTTTCTAAACGTGTGACTCTGTTCTGTTTTGTAATTCAGTTCAGGTGTAGCGGTTTTTACATTCCCTCTATAAGTGATAGCTTATGATAAGTGTCTTTTTCTGTGTCACTTATTTCACTTAGAATCGTCGTACCTAAATCCACTCATCTTGCTTCTACTAGCCTTATGACATTGATTTCATGTCTGAGTGATATTCCTTTGTACATAAGGACCACAACTTCTTTATCCATTTTTCTCTTTCCTGGGATATTTAAGGTGTCATGAAGTGGAGGTTCTTGTCAACATAGCAGCCCTAAACATTGGGGTGCCTGTGTCTTGCTGATTTTTAGTTTTCCCAATTTATACGCCCATGAGTGGACGTGCCCTATGCTCCCTAAGCTGTGTTTTTTCGATGTTTCAGGACACACCGTACACTTCTCCAGTGTGGCTTTTGGCAATTTACATCCCGCCCATCAGCGTAGCAAGGCTGCCATTACTCCATGGCCTGTACTGCATTTCTGGTTTTGACACTTTTTGCAGCATGGCCCTTTTGACCGATGGGAAGCGAGACTTCTTTGTAGCGCTGATTTGACTTTCCAGGTTGCTTGGTTGGCCAAAAAGGGCGTATGCGTTTTTTCCTGAATATATTCAGGAAAAAACGCATACGCCCTTTTTGGCCAAGGGCATCATTGTCGACGTTTTGCCGCTTTTCATGTGCTTTAAAGGCGATTCGAATCTACCTCCTGAAATCTGTTTCCTGCAATTCTGCCTTGCTTTCAAATCCTCTTCGTTGCCTTCCCTCAATATATCTGTGGATGAGAGTTATCATTTATAACTCTGCGGGTTTGTGAATTGCAGTGTCCCTGAGCTCCATTTTTCAACTCGCTTTTTTGGGAGCTGGCCGCAAAAGCGCGGGATTGCCTCAGGCCCTATTCTGGTTCCTGGCGGCAGGCTGAGCCTGTGGTTAATTCTTCTTCCTGATGGGAAAATAGAGTGACCTGTGCCTGTCCCAACACCTAGATCTAGTCTCTCATTGGTTGCCCCTCTTCCCGTTCATCCTCAGGACAAATTGCAACCTGTAAGGAACAGGAGCTTAAAGGTGCTGATTCTCCAAGTAGGGAGATTGCTAGTAAAGTAGCTGGAAAGGCGAACCCGAGCACAAGGAGATGAGAAATTGGGTGCGTTTTAGAAACCTTTCAAAATCACACGGTGTACCATCTTCTGGGTTTCTCATGCATGTTTTCGATGTAGGAAGATGCCCTTGAACCTGGAGATTTGGGACCCATGGGATGGGTACCACGCAGTACTACTTTAAAGGGTCTGCGTTTGCTCACCCAACCTCACCCAACCTCTCAGCCCCAAGAGTGTCCACCCTTATGTCTCATCCAGGTGTGGGTCTAGATATGGTCAATCCAGGTTGCATCACAGCTCCTGAATGAATTTTTTAAGAATTTCTCTCTCTTTCACTGTCTTTGTTTTACAGGTTTTTAAAAGTAATTTATTTTTATAATGGGGTTTAGCTGCTTTTCACGGCTGTGTTTATGCAGCTTTACACCCACTTGACACACTTCCAGAGAGATATCAATACATAGGTTTTACGATTCTTACTAGTCACATATATTCTTGTGCGGTGAATAGGGGTTGTTGAGTCCAGTTCACTGAGCAAGGAGTAGGTCTTGTCTATTACATATTGGGTGTATGGAACAGTATCTGAGCGAATTTGAAACCCTTGTTTTATGCATCACCCCACCTCACCTTTCCCGTTAAGCAGCCATAGTGTGTTTTCTAAACGTGTGACTCTGTTCTGTTTTGTAATTCAGTTCAGGTGTAGCGGTTTTTACATTCCCTCTATAAGTGATAGCTTATGATAAGTGTCTTTTTCTGTGTCACTTATTTCACTTAGAATCGTCGTACCTAAATCCACTCATCTTGCTTCTACTAGCCTTATGACATTGATTTCATGTCTGAGTGATATTCCTTTGTACATAAGGACCACAACTTCTTTATCCATTTTTCTCTTTCCTGGGATATTTAAGGTGTCATGAAGTGGAGGTTCTTGTCAACATAGCAGCCCTAAACATTGGGGTGCCTGTGTCTTGCTGATTTTTAGTTTTCCCAATTTATACGCCCATGAGTGGACGTGCCCTATGCTCCCTAAGCTGTGTTTTTTCGATGTTTCAGGACACTCCGTACACTTCTCCAGAGTGGCTGTTGGCAATTTACATCCCGCCCATCAGCGTAGCAAGGCTGCCATTTCTCCATGGCCTGTCCTGCATTTCTGGTTTTGACACTTTTTGCAGCATGGCCCTTTTGACCGATGGGAAGCGAGACCTCTTTGTAGCGCTGATTTGCCTTTCCAGGTTGCTTGGTTGGCCAAAAAGGGCGTATGCGTTTTTTCCTGAATATATTCAGGAAAAAACGCATACGCCCTTTTTGGCCAAGGGCATCATTTTCGACGTTTTGCCGCTTTTCATGTGCTTTAAAGGCGATTCGAATCTACCTCCTGAAATCTGTTTCCTGCAATTCTGCCTTGCTTTCAAATCCTCTTCGTTGCCTTCCCTCAATATATCTGTGGATGAGAGTTATCATTTATAACTCTGCGGGTTTGTGAATTGCAGTGTCCCTGAGCTCCATTTTTCAACTCGCTTTTTTGGGAGCTGGCCGCAAAAGCGCGGGATTGCCTCAGGCCCTATTCTGGTTCCTGGCGGCAGGCTGAGCCTGTGGTTAATTCTTCTTCCTGATGGGAAAATAGAGTGACCTGTGCCTGTCCCAACACCTAGATCTAGTCTCTCATTGGTTGCCCCTCTTCCCGTTCATCCTCAGGACAAATTGCAACCTGTAGGGAACAGAAGCTTAAAGGTGCTGATTCTCCAAGTAGGGAGATTTCTAGTAAAGTAGCTGGAAAGGCGAACCCGAGCACAAGGAGATGAGAAATTGGGTGCGTTTTAGAAACCTTTCAAAATCACACGGTGTACCATCTTCTGGGTTTCTCATGCATGTTTTCGATGTAGGAAGATGCCCTTGAACCTGGAGATTTGGGACCCATGGGATGGGTACCACGCAGTACTACTTTAAAGGGTCTGAGTTTGCTCACCCAACCTCACCCAACCTCTCAGCCCCAAGAGTGTCCACCCTTATGTCTCATCCAGGTGTGGGTCTAGATATGGTCAATCCAGGTTGCATCACAGCTCCTGAACGAATTTTTTAAGAATTTCTCTCTCTTTCACTGTCTTTGTTTTACAGGTTTTTAAAAGTAATTTATTTTTATAATGGGGTTTAGCTGCTTTTCACGGCTGTGTTTATGCAGCTTTACACCCACTTGACACACTTCCAGAGAGATATCAATACATAGGTTTTACGATTCTTACTAGTCACGTATATTCTTGTGCGGTGAATAGGGGTTGTTGAGTCCAGTTCACTGAGCAAGGAGTAGGTCTTGTCTATTACATATTGGGTGTATGGAACAGTATCTGAGCGAATTTGAAACCCTTGTTTTATGCATCACCCCACCTCACCTTTCCCGTTAAGCAGCCATAGTGTGTTTTCTAAACGTGTGACTCTGTTCTGTTTTGTAATTCAGTTCAAGTGTAGCGGTTTTTACATTCCCTCTATAAGTGATATCTTATGATAAGTGTCTTTTTCTGTGTGACTTATTTCACTTAGAATCGTCATACCTAAATCCACTCATCTTGCTTCTACTAGCCTTATGACATTGATTTCATGTCTGAGTGATATTCCTTTGTACATAAGGACCACAACTTCTTTATCCATTTTTCTCTTTCCTGGGATATTTAAGGTGTCATGAAGTGGAGGTTCTTGTCAACATAGCAGCCCTAAACATTGGGGTGCCTGTGTCTTGCTGATTTTTAGTTTTCCCAATTTATACGCCCATGAGTGGACGTGCCCTATGCTCCCTAAGCTGTGTTTTTTCGATGTTTCAGGACACACCGTACACTTCTCTAGAGTGGCTGTTGGCAATTTACATCCCGCCCATCAGCGTAGCAAGGCTGCCATTTCTCCATGGCCTGTCCTGCATTTCTGGTTTTGACACTTTTTGCAGCATGGCCCTTTTGACCGATGGGAAGCGAGACCTCTTTGTAGCGCTGATTTGCCTTTCCAGGTTGCTTGGTTGGCCAAAAAGGGCGTATGCGTTTTTTCCTGAATATATTCAGGAAAAAACGCATACGCCCTTTTTGGCCAAGGGCATCATTGTCGACGTTTTGCCGCTTTTCATGTGCTTTAAAGGCGATTCGAATCTACCTCCTGAAATCTGCTTCCTGCAATTCTGCCTTGCTTTCAAATCCTCTTCGTTGCCTTCCCTCAATATATCTGTGGATGAGAGTTATCATTTATAACTCTGCGGGTTTGTGAATTGCAGTGTCCCTGAGCTCCATTTTTCAACTCGCTTTTTTGGGAGCTGGCCACAAAAGCGCGAGATTGCCTCAGGCCTTATTCTGGTTCCTGGCGGCAGGCTGAGCCTGTGGTTAATTCTTCTTCCTGATGGGAAAATAGAGTGACCTGTGCCTCTACCAACACCTAGATCTAGTCTCTCATTGGTTGCCCCTCTTCCCGTTCATCCTCAGGACAAATTGCAACCTGTAGGGAACAGGAGCTTAAAGGTGCTGATTCTCCAAGTAGGGAGATTGCTAGTAAAGTAGCTGGAAAGGCGAACCCTAGCACAAGGAGATGAGAAATGGGGTGCGTTTTAGAAACCTTTCAAAATCACACGGTGTACCATCTTCTGGGTTTCTCATGCATGTTTTCGATGTAGGAAGATGCCCTTGAACCTGGAGATTTGGGACCCATGGGATGGGTACCACGCAGTACTACTTTAAAGGGTCTGAGTTTGCTCACCCAACCTCACCCAACCTCTCAGCCCCAAGAGTGTCCACCCTTATGTCTCATCCAGGTGTGGGTCTAGATATGGTCAATCCAGGTTGCATCACAGCTCCTGAACGAATTTTTTAAGAATTTCTCTCTCTTTCACTGTCTTTGTTTTACAGGTTTTTAAAAGTAATTTATTTTTATAATGGGGTTTAGCTGCTTTTCACGGCTGTGTTTATGCAGCTTTACACCCACTTGACACACTTCCAGAGAGATATCAATACATAGGTTTTACGATTCTTACTAGTCACATATATTCTTGTGCGGTGAATAGGGGTTGTTGAGTCCAGTTCACTGAGCAAGGAGTAGGTCTTGTCTATTACATATTGGGTGTATGGAACAGTATCTGAGCGAATTTGAAACCCTTGTTTTATGCATCACCCAACCTCACCTTTCCCGTTAAGCAGCCATAGTGTGTTTTCTAAACGTGTGACTCTGTTCTGTTTTGTAATTCAGTTCAGGTGTAGCGGTTTTTACATTCCCTCTATAAGTGATAGCTTATGATAAGTGTCTTTTTCTGTGTCACTTATTTCACTTAGAATCGTCGTACCTAAATCCACTCATCTTGCTTCTACTAGCCTTATGACATTGATTTCATGTCTGAGTGATATTCCTTTGTACATAAGGACCACAACTTCTTTATCCATTTTTCTCTTTCCTGGGATATTTAAGGTGTCATGAAGTGGAGGTTCTTGTCAAAATAGCAGCCCTAAACATTGGGGTGCCTGTGTCTTGCTGATTTTTAGTTTTCCCAATTTATACGCCCATGAGTGGACGTGCCCTATGCTCCCTAAGCTGTGTTTTTTCGATGTTTCAGGACACACCGTACACTTCTCCAGTGTGGCTTTTGGCAATTTACATCCCGCCCATCAGCGTAGCAAGGCTGCCATTTCTCCATGGCCTGTACTGCATTTCTGGTTTTGACACTTTTTGCAGCATGGCCCTTTTGACCGATGGGAAGCGAGACTTCTTTGTAGCGCTGATTTGACTTTCCAGGTTGCTTGGTTGGCCAAAAAGGGCGTATGCGTTTTTTCCTGAATATATTCAGGAAAAAACGCATACGCCCTTTTTGGCCAAGGGCATCATTGTCGACGTTTTGCCGCTTTTCATGTGCTTTAAAGGCGATTCGAATCTACCTCCTGAAATCTGTTTCCTGCAATTCTGCCTTGCTTTCAAATCCTCTTCGTTGCCTTCCCTCAATATATCTGTGGATGAGAGTTATCATTTATAACTCTGCGGGTTTGTGAATTGCAGTGTCCCTGAGCTCCATTTTTCAACTCGCTTTTTTGGGAGCTGGCCGCAAAAGCGCGGGATTGCCTCAGGCCCTATTCTGGTTCCTGGCGGCAGGCTGAGCCTGTGGTTAATTCTTCTTCCTGATGGGAAAATAGAGTGACCTGTGCCTGTCCCAACACCTAGATCTAGTCTCTCATTGGTTGCCCCTCTTCCCGTTCATCCTCAGGACAAATTGCAACCTGTAGGGAACAGGAGCTTAAAGGTGCTGATTCTCCAAGTAGGGAGATTGCTAGTAAAGTAGCTGGAAAGGCGAACCCGAGCACAAGGAGATGAGAAATTGGGTGCGTTTTAGAAACCTTTCAAAATCACACGGTGTACCATCTTCTGGGTTTCTCATGCATGTTTTCGATGTAGGAAGATGCCCTTGAACCTGGAGATTTGGGACCCATGGGATGGGTACCACGCAGTACTACTTTAAAGGGTCTGAGTTTGCTCACCCAACCTCACCCAACCTCTCAGCCCCAAGAGTGTCCACCCTTATGTCTCATCCAGGTGTGGGTCTAGATATGGTCAATCCAGGTTGCATCACAGCTCCTGAACGAATTTTTTAAGAATTTCTCTCTCTTTCACTGTCTTTGTTTTACAGGTTTTTAAAAGTAATTTATTTTTATAATGGGGTTTAGCTGCTTTTCACGGCTGTGTTTATGCAGCTTTACACCCACTTGACACACTTCCAGAGAGATATCAATACATAGGTTTTACGATTCTTACTAGTCACATATATTCTTGTGCGGTGAATAGGGGTTGTTGAGTCCAGTTCACTGAGCAAGGAGTAGGTCTTGTCTATTACATATTGGGTGTATGGAACAGTATCTGAGCGAATTTGAAACCCTTGTTTTATGCATCACCCCACCTCACCTTTCCCGTTAAGCAGCCATAGTGTGTTTTCTAAACGTGTGACTCTGTTCTGTTTTGTAATTCAGTTCAGGTGTAGCGGTTTTTACATTCCCTCTATAAGTGATAGCTTATGATAAGTGTCTTTTTCTGTGTCACTTATTTCACTTAGAATCGTCGTACCTAAATCCACTCATCTTGCTTCTACTAGCCTTATGACATTGATTTCATGTCTGAGTGATATTCCTTTGTACATAAGGACCACAAATTCTTTATCCATTTTTCTCTTTCCTGGGATATTTAAGGTGTCATGAAGTGGAGGTTCTTGTCAACATAGCAGCCCTAAACATTGGGGTGCCTGTGTCTTGCTGATTTTTAGTTTTCCCAATTTATACGCCCATGAGTGGACGTGCCCTATGCTCCCTAAGCTGTGTTTTTTCGATGTTTCAGGACACACCGTACACTTCTCCAGTGTGGCTTTTGGCAATTTACATCCCGCCCATCAGCGTAGCAAGGCTGCCATTTCTCCATGGCCTGTACTGCATTTCTGGTTTTGACACTTTTTGCAGCATGGCCCTTTTGACCGATGGGAAGCGAGACTTCTTTGTAGTGCTGATTTGACTTTCCAGGTTGCTTGGTTGGCCAAAAAGGGCGTATGCGTTTTTTCCTGAATATATTCAGGAAAAAACGCATACGCCCTTTTTGGCCAAGGGCATCATTGTCGACGTTTTGCCGCTTTTCATGTGCTTTAAAGGCGATTCGAATCTACCTCCTGAAATCTGTTTCCTGCAATTCTGCCTTGCTTTCAAATCCTCTTCGTTGCCTTCCCTCAATATATCTGTGGATGAGAGTTATCATTTATAACTCTGCGGGTTTGTGAATTGCAGGGTCCCTGAGCTCCATTTTTCAACTCGCTTTTTTGGGAGCTGGCCGCAAAAGCGCGGGATTGCCTCAGGCCCTATTCTGGTTCCTGGCGGCAGGCTGAGCCTGTGGTTAATTCTTCTTCCTGATGGGAAAATAGAGTGACCTGTGCCTGTCCCAACACCTAGATCTAGTCTCTCATTGGTTGCCCCTCTTCCCGTTCATCCTCAGGACAAATTGCAACCTGTAGGGAACAGGAGCTTAAAGGTGCTGATTCTCCAAGTAGGGAGATTGCTAGTAAAGTAGCTGGAAAGGCGAACCCGAGCACAAGGAGATGAGAAATTGGGTGCGTTTTAGAAACCTTTCAAAATCACACGGTGTACCATCTTCTGGGTTTCTCATGCATGTTTTCGATGTAGGAAGATGCCCTTGAACCTGGAGATTTGGGACCCATGGGATGGGTACCACGCAGTACTACTTTAAAGGGTCTGAGTTTGCTCACCCAACCTCACCCAACCTCTCAGCCCCAAGAGTGTCCACCCTTATGTCTCATCCAGGTGTGGGTCTAGATATGGTCAATCCAGGTTGCATCACAGCTCCTGAACGAATTTTTTAAGAATTTCTCTCTCTTTCACTGTCTTTGTTTTACAGGTTTTTAAAAGTAATTTATTTTTATAATGGGGTTTAGCTGCTTTTCACGGCTGTGTTTATGCAGCTTTACACCCACTTGACACACTTCCAGAGAGATATCAATACATAGGTTTTACGATTCTTACTAGTCACGTATATTCTTGTGCGGTGAATAGGGGTTGTTGAGTCCAGTTCACTGAGCAAGGAGTAGGTCTTGTCTATTACATATTGGGTGTATGGAACAGTATCTGAGCGAATTTGAAACCCTTGTTTTATGCATCACCCAACCTCACCTTTCCCGTTAAGCAGCCATAGTGTGTTTTCTAAACGTGTGACTCTGTTCTGTTTTGTAATTCAGTTCAGGTGTAGCGGTTTTTACATTCCCTCTATAAGTGATAGCTTATGATAAGTGTCTTTTTCTGTGTCACTTATTTCACTTAGAATCGTCGTACCTAAATCCACTCATCTTGCTTCTACTAGCCTTATGACATTGATTTCATGTCTGAGTGATATTCCTTTGTACATAAGGACCACAACTTCTTTATCCATTTTTCTCTTTCCTGGGATATTTAAGGTGTCATGAAGTGGAGGTTCTTGTCAAAATAGCAGCCCTAAACATTGGGGTGCCTGTGTCTTGCTGATTTTTAGTTTTCCCAATTTATACGCCCATGAGTGGACGTGCCCTATGCTCCCTAAGCTGTGTTTTTTCGATGTTTCAGGACACACCGTACACTTCTCCAGTGTGGCTTTTGGCAATTTACATCCCGCCCATCAGCGTAGCAAGGCTGCCATTTCTCCATGGCCTGTACTGCATTTCTGGTTTTGACACTTTTTGCAGCATGGCCCTTTTGACCGATGGGAAGCGAGACTTCTTTGTAGCGCTGATTTGACTTTCCAGGTTGCTTGGTTGGCCAAAAAGGGCGTATGCGTTTTTTCCTGAATATATTCAGGAAAAAACGCATACGCCCTTTTTGGCCAAGGGCATCATTGTCGACGTTTTGCCGCTTTTCATGTGCTTTAAAGGCGATTCGAATCTACCTCCTGAAATCTGTTTCCTGCAATTCTGCCTTGCTTTCAAATCCTCTTCGTTGCCTTCCCTCAATATATCTGTGGATGAGAGTTATCATTTATAACTCTGCGGGTTTGTGAATTGCAGTGTCCCTGAGCTCCATTTTTCAACTCGCTTTTTTGGGAGCTGGCCGCAAAAGCGCGGGATTGCCTCAGGCCCTATTCTGGTTCCTGGCGGCAGGCTGAGCCTGTGGTTAATTCTTCTTCCTGATGGGAAAATAGAGTGACCTGTGCCTGTCCCAACACCTAGATCTAGTCTCTCATTGGTTGCCCCTCTTCCCGTTCATCCTCAGGACAAATTGCAACCTGTAGGGAACAGGAGCTTAAAGGTGCTGATTCTCCAAGTAGGGAGATTGCTAGTAAAGTAGCTGGAAAGGCGAACCCGAGCACAAGGAGATGAGAAATTGGGTGCGTTTTAGAAACCTTTCAAAATCACACGGTGTACCATCTTCTGGGTTTCTCATGCATGTTTTCGATGTAGGAAGATGCCCTTGAACCTGGAGATTTGGGACCCATGGGATGGGTACCACGCAGTACTACTTTAAAGGGTCTGAGTTTGCTCACCCAACCTCACCCAACCTCTCAGCCCCAAGAGTGTCCACCCTTATGTCTCATCCAGGTGTGGGTCTAGATATGGTCAATCCAGGTTGCATCACAGCTCCTGAACGAATTTTTTAAGAATTTCTCTCTCTTTCACTGTCTTTGTTTTACAGGTTTTTAAAAGTAATTTATTTTTATAATGGGGTTTAGCTGCTTTTCACGGCTGTGTTTATGCAGCTTTACACCCACTTGACACACTTCCAGAGAGATATCAATACATAGGTTTTACGATTCTTACTAGTCACATATATTCTTGTGCGGTGAATAGGGGTTGTTGAGTCCAGTTCACTGAGCAAGGAGTAGGTCTTGTCTATTACATATTGGGTGTATGGAACAGTATCTGAGCGAATTTGAAACCCTTGTTTTATGCATCACCCCACCTCACCTTTCCCGTTAAGCAGCCATAGTGTGTTTTCTAAACGTGTGACTCTGTTCTGTTTTGTAATTCAGTTCAGGTGTAGCGGTTTTTACATTCCCTCTATAAGTGATAGCTTATGATAAGTGTCTTTTTCTGTGTCACTTATTTCACTTAGAATCGTCGTACCTAAATCCACTCATCTTGCTTCTACTAGCCTTATGACATTGATTTCATGTCTGAGTGATATTCCTTTGTACATAAGGACCACAACTTCTTTATCCATTTTTCTCTTTCCTGGGATATTTAAGGTGTCATGAAGTGGAGGTTCTTGTCAACATAGCAGCCCTAAACATTGGGGTGCCTGTGTCTTGCTGATTTTTAGTTTTCCCAATTTATACGCCCATGAGTGGACGTGCCCTATGCTCCCTAAGCTGTGTTTTTTCGATGTTTCAGGACACACCGTACACTTCTCCAGTGTGGCTTTTGGCAATTTACATCCCGCCCATCAGCGTAGCAAGGCTGCCATTTCTCCATGGCCTGTACTGCATTTCTGGTTTTGACACTTTTTGCAGGATGGCCCTTTTGACCGATGGGAAGCGAGACTTCTTTGTAGCGCTGATTTGACTTTCCAGGTTGCTTGGTTGGCCAAAAAGGGCGTATGCGTTTTTTCCTGAATATATTCAGGAAAAAACGCATACGCCCTTTTTGGCCAAGGGCATCATTGTCGACGTTTTGCCGCTTTTCATGTGCTTTAAAGGCGATTCGAATCTACCTCCTGAAATCTGTTTCCTGCAATTCTGCCTTGCTTTCAAATCCTCTTCGTTGCCTTCCCTCAATATATCTGTGGATGAGAGTTATCATTTATAACTCTGCGGGTTTGTGAATTGCAGTGTCCCTGAGCTCCATTTTTCAACTCGCTTTTTTGGGAGCTGGCCGCAAAAGCGCGGGATTGCCTCAGGCCCTATTCTGGTTCCTGGCGGCAGGCTGAGCCTGTGGTTAATTCTTCTTCCTGATGGGAAAATAGAGTGACCTGTGCCTGTCCCAACACCTAGATCTAGTCTCTCATTGGTTGCCCCTCTTCCCGTTCATCCTCAGGACAAATTGCAACCTGTAGGGAACAGGAGCTTAAAGGTGCTGATTCTCCAAGTAGGGAGATTGCTAGTAAAGTAGCTGGAAAGGCGAACCCGAGCACAAGGAGATGAGAAATTGGGTGCGTTTTAGAAACCTTTCAAAATCACACGGTGTACCATCTTCTGGGTTTCTCATGCATGTTTTCGATGTAGGAAGATGCCCTTGAACCTGGAGATTTGGGACCCATGGGATGGGTACCACGCAGTACTACTTTAAAGGGTCTGAGTTTGCTCACCCAACCTCACCCAAACTCTCAGCCCCAAGAGTGTCCACCCTTATGTCTCATCCAGGTGTGGGTCTAGATATGGTCAATCCAGGTTGCATCACAGCTCCTGAACGAATTTTTTAAGAATTTCTCTCTCTTTCACTGTCTTTGTTTTACAGGTTTTTAAAAGTAATTTATTTTTATAATGGGGTTTAGCTGCTTTTCACGGCTGTGTTTATGCAGCTTTACACCCACTTGACACACTTCCAGAGAGATATCAATACATAGGTTTTACGATTCTTACTAGTCACGTATATTCTTGTGCGGTGAATAGGGGTTGTTGAGTCCAGTTCACTGAGCAAGGAGTAGGTCTTGTCTATTACATATTGGGTGTATGGAACAGTATCTGAGCGAATTTGAAACCCTTGTTTTATGCATCACCCAACCTCACCTTTCCCGTTAAGCAGCCATAGTGTGTTTTCTAAACGTGTGACTCTGTTCTGTTTTGTAATTCAGTTCAGGTGTAGCGGTTTTTACATTCCCTCTATAAGTGATAGCTTATGATAAGTGTCTTTTTCTGTGTCACTTATTTCACTTAGAATCGTCGTACCTAAATCCACTCATCTTGCTTCTACTAGCCTTATGACATTGATTTCATGTCTGAGTGATATTCCTTTGTACATAAGGACAACAACTTCTTTATCCATTTTTCTCTTTCCTGGGATATTTAAGGTGTCATGAAGTGGAGGTTCTTGTCAAAATAGCAGCCCTAAACATTGGGGTGCCTGTGTCTTGCTGATTTTTAGTTTTCCCAATTTATACGCCCATGAGTGGACGTGCCCTATGCTCCCTAAGCTGTGTTTTTTCGATGTTTCAGGACACACCGTACACTTCTCCAGTGTGGCTTTTGGCAATTTACATCCCGCCCATCAGCGTAGCAAGGCTGCCATTTCTCCATGGCCTGTACTGCATTTCTGGTTTTGACACTTTTTGCAGCATGGCCCTTTTGACCAATGGGAAGCGAGACTTCTTTGTAGCGCTGATTTGACTTTCCAGGTTGCTTGGTTGGCCAAAAAGGGCGTATGCGTTTTTTCCTGAATATATTCAGGAAAAAACGCATACGCCCTTTTTGGCCAAGGGCATCATTGTCGACGTTTTGCCGCTTTTCATGTGCTTTAAAGGCGATTCGAATCTACCTCCTGAAATCTGTTTCCTGCAATTCTGCCTTGCTTTCAAATCCTCTTCGTTGCCTTCCCTCAATATATCTGTGGATGAGAGTTATCATTTATAACTCTGCGGGTTTGTGAATTGCAGTGTCCCTGAGCTCCATTTTTCAACTCGCTTTTTTGGGAGCTGGCCGCAAAAGCGCGGGATTGCCTCAGGCCCTATTCTGGTTCCTGGCGGCAGGCTGAGCCTGTGGTTAATTCTTCTTCCTGATGGGAAAATAGAGTGACCTGTGCCTCTACCAACACCTAGATCTAGTCTCTCATTGGTTGCCCCTCTTCCCGTTCATCCTCAGGACAAATTGCAACCTGTAGGGAACAGGAGCTTAAAGGTGCTGATTCTCCAAGTAGGGAGATTGCTAGTAAAGTAGCTGGAAAGGCGAACCCGAGCACAAGGAGATGAGAAATTGGGTGCGTTTTAGAAACCTTTCAAAATCACACGGTGTACCATCTTCTGGGTTTCTCATGCATGTTTTCGATGTAGGAAGATGCCCTTGAACCTGGAGATTTGGGACCCATGGGATGGGTACCACGCAGTACTACTTTAAAGGGTCTGAGTTTGCTCACCCAACCTCACCCAACCTCTCAGCCCCAAGAGTGTCCACCCTTATGTCTCATCCAGGTGTGGGTCTAGATATGGTCAATCCAGGTTGCATCACAGCTCCTGAACGAATTTTTTAAGAATTTCTCTCTCTTTCACTGTCTTTGTTTTACAGGTTTTTAAAAGTAATTTATTTTTATAATGGGGTTTAGCTGCTTTTCACGGCTGTGTTTATGCAGCTTTACACCCACTTGACACACTTCCAGAGAGATATCAATACATAGGTTTTACGATTCTTACTAGTCACATATATTCTTGTGCGGTGAATAGGGGTTGTTGAGTCCAGTTCACTGAGCAAGGAGTAGGTCTTGTCTATTACATATTGGGTGTATGGAACAGTATCTGAGCGAATTTGAAACCCTTGTTTTATGCATCACCCCACCTCACCCTTCCCGTTAAGCAGCCATAGTGTGTTTTCTAAACGTGTGACTCTGTTCTGTTTTGTAATTCAGTTCAGGTGTAGCGGTTTTTACATTCCCTCTATAAGTGATAGCTTATGATAAGTGTCTTTTTCTGTGTCACTTATTTCACTTAGAATCGTCGTACCTAAATCCACTCATCTTGCTTCTACTAGCCTTATGACATTGATTTCATGTCTGAGTGATATTCCTTTGTACATAAGGACCACAACTTCTTTATCCATTTTTCTCTTTCCTGGGATATTTAAGGTGTCATGAAGTGGAGGTTCTTGTCAACATAGCAGCCCTAAACATTGGGGTGCCTGTGTCTTGCTGATTTTTAGTTTTCCCAATTTATACGCCCATGAGTGGACGTGCCCTATGCTCCCTAAGCTGTGTTTTTTCGATGTTTCAGGACACTCCGTACACTTCTCCAGAGTGGCTGTTGGCAATTTACATCCCGCCCATCAGCGTAGCAAGGCTGCCATTTCTCCATGGCCTGTCCTGCATTTCTGGTTTTGACACTTTTTGCAGCATGGCCCTTTTGACCGATGGGAAGCGAGACCTCTTTGTAGCGCTGATTTGCCTTTCCAGGTTGCTTGGTTGGCCAAAAAGGGCGTATGCGTTTTTTCCTGAATATATTCAGGAAAAAACGCATACGCCCTTTTTGGCCAAGGGCATCATTGTCGACGTTTTGCCGCTTTTCATGTGCTTTAAAGGCGATTCGAATCTACCTCCTGAAATCTCTTTCCTGCAATTCTGCCTTGCTTTCAAATCCTCTTCGTTGCCTTCCCTCAATATATCTGTGGATGAGAGTTATCATTTATAACTCTGCGGGTTTGTGAAT
The DNA here is from genome assembly GCF_028021215.1 of Eschrichtius robustus. Lineage (NCBI taxonomy): Eukaryota > Metazoa > Chordata > Mammalia > Artiodactyla > Eschrichtiidae > Eschrichtius > Eschrichtius robustus. The sequence continues at coordinate 1,527,284 of NW_027175257.1, forward strand.
TGCAGTGTCCCTGAGCTCCATTTTTCAACTCGCTTTTTTGGGAGCTGGCCGCAAAAGCGCGGGATTGCCTCAGGCCCTATTCTGGTTCCTGGCGGCAGGCTGAGCCTGTGGTTAATTCTTCTTCCTGATGGGAAAATAGAGTGACCTGTGCCTGTCCCAACACCTAGATCTAGTCTCTCATTGGTTGCCCCTCTTCCCGTTCATCCTCAGGACAAATTGCAACCTGTAGGGAACAGGAGCTTAAAGGTGCTGATTCTCCAAGTAGGGAGATTGCTAGTAAAGTAGCTGGAAAGGCGAACCCGAGCACAAGGAGATGAGAAATTGGGTGCGTTTTAGAAACCTTTCAAAATCACACGGTGTACCATCTTCTGGGTTTCTCATGCATGTTTTCGATGTAGGAAGATGCCCTTGAACCTGGAGATTTGGGACCCATGGGATGGGTACCACGCAGTACTACTTTAAAGGGTCTGAGTTTGCTCACCCAACCTCACCCAACCTCTCAGCCCCAAGAGTGTCCACCCTTATGTCTCATCCAGGTGTGGGTCTAGATATGGTCAATCCAGGTTGCATCACAGCTCCTGAACGAATTTTTTAAGAATTTCTCTCTCTTTCACTGTCTTTGTTTTACAGGTTTTTAAAAGTAATTTATTTTTATAATGGGGTTTAGCTGCTTTTCACGGCTGTGTTTATGCAGCTTTACACCCACTTGACACACTTCCAGAGAGATATCAATACATAGGTTTTACGATTCTTACTAGTCACATATATTCTTGTGCGGTGAATAGTTGTTGTTGAGTCCAGTTCACTGAGCAAGGAGTAGGTCTTGTCTATTACATATTGGGTGTATGGAACAGTATCTGAGCGAATTTGAAACCCTTGTTTTATGCATCACCCCACCTCACCTTTCCCGTTAAGCAGCCATAGTGTGTTTTCTAAACGTGTGACTCTGTTCTGTTTTGTAATTTAGTTCAAGTGTAGCGGTTTTTACATTCCCTCTATAAGTGATATCTTATGATAAGTGTCTTTTTCTGTGTGACTTATTTCACTTAGAATCGTCATACCTAAATCCACTCATCTTGCTTCTACTAGCCTTATGACATTGATTTCATGTCTGAGTGATATTCCTTTGTACATAAGGACCACAACTTCTTTATCCATTTTTCTCTTTCCTGGGATATTTAAGGTGTCATGAAGTGGAGGTTCTTGTCAACATAGCAGCCCTAAACATTGGGGTGCCTGTGTCTTGCTGATTTTTAGTTTTCCCAATTTATACGCCCATGAGTGGACGTGCCCTATGCTCCCTAAGCTGTGTTTTTTCGATGTTTCAGGACACACCGTACACTTCTCTAGAGTGGCTGTTGGCAATTTACATCCCGCCCATCAGCGTAGCAAGGCTGCCATTTCTCCATGGCCTGTCCTGCATTTCTGGTTTTGACACTTTTTGCAGCATGGCCCTTTTGACCGATGGGAAGCGAGACCTCTTTGTAGCGCTGATTTGCCTTTCCAGGTTGCTTGGTTGGCCAAAAAGGGCGTATGCGTTTTTTCCTGAATATATTCAGGAAAAAACGCATACGCCCTTTTTGGCCAAGGGCATCATTGTCGACGTTTTGCCGCTTTTCATGTGCTTTAAAGGCGATTCGAATCTACCTCCTGAAATCTGCTTCCTGCAATTCTGCCTTGCTTTCAAATCCTCTTCGTTGCCTTCCCTCAATATATCTGTGGATGAGAGTTATCATTTATAACTCTGCGGGTTTGTGAATTGCAGTGTCCCTGAGCTCCATTTTTCAACTCGCTTTTTTGGGAGCTGGCCACAAAAGCGCGAGATTGCCTCAGGCCTTATTCTGGTTCCTGGCGGCAGGCTGAGCCTGTGGTTAATTCTTCTTCCTGATGGGAAAATAGAGTGACCTGTGCCTCTACCAACACCTAGATCTAGTCTCTCATTGGTTGCCCCTCTTCCCGTTCATCCTCAGGACAAATTGCAACCTGTAGGGAACAGGAGCTTAAAGGTGCTGATTCTCCAAGTAGGGAGATTGCTAGTAAAGTAGCTGGAAAGGCGAACCCGAGCACAAGGAGATGAGAAATTGGGTGCGTTTTAGAAACCTTTCAAAATCACACGGGGTACCATCTTCTGGGTTTCTCATGCATGTTTTCGATGTAGGAAGATGCCCTTGAACCTGGAGATTTGGGACCCATGGGATGGGTACCACGCAGTACTACTTTAAAGGGTCTGAGTTTGCTCACCCAACCTCACCCAACCTCTCAGCCCCAAGAGTGTCCACCCTTATGTCTCATCCAGGTGTGGGTCTAGATATGGTCAATCCAGGTTGCATCACAGCTCCTGAACGAATTTTTTAAGAATTTCTCTCTCTTTCACTGTCTTTGTTTTACAGGTTTTTAAAAGTATTTTATTTTTATAATGGGGTTTAGCTGCTTTTCACGGCTGTGTTTATGCAGCTTTACACCCACTTGACACACTTCCAGAGAGATATCAATACATAGGTTTTACGATTCTTACTAGGCACATATATTATTGTGCGGTGAATAGGGGTTGTTGAGTCCAGTTCACTGAGCAAGGAGTAGGTCTTGTCTATTACATATTGGGTGTATGGAACAGTATCTGAGCGAATTTGAAACCCTTGTTTTATGCATCACCCCACCTCACCTTTCCCGTTAAGCAGCCATAGTGTGTTTTCTAAACGTGTGACTCTGTTCTGTTTTGTAATTCAGTTCAGGTGTAGCGGTTTTTACATTCCCTCTATAAGTGATAGCTTATGATAAGTGTCTTTTTCTGTGTCACTTATTTCACTTAGAATCGTCGTACCTAAATCCACTCATCTTGCTTCTACTAGCCTTATGACATTGATTTCATGTCTGAGTGATATTCCTTTGTACATAAGGACCACAACTTCTTTATCCATTTTTCTCTTTCCTGGGATATTTAAGGTGTCATGAAGTGGAGGTTCTTGTCAAAATAGCAGCCCTAAACATTGGGGTGCCTGTGTCTTGCTGATTTTTAGTTTTCCCAATTTATACGCCCATGAGTGGACGTGCCCTATGCTCCCTAAGCTGTGTTTTTTCGAAGTTTCAGGACACACCGTACACTTCTCCAGTGTGGCTTTTGGCAATTTACATCCCGCCCATCAGCGTAGCAAGGCTGCCATTTCTCCATGGCCTGTACTGCATTTCTGGTTTTGACACTTTTTGCAGCATGGCCCTTTTGACCGATGGGAAGCGAGACTTCTTTGTAGCGCTGATTTGACTTTCCAGGTTGCTTGGTTGGCCAAAAAGGGCGTATGCGTTTTTTCCTGAATATATTCAGGAAAAAACGCATACGCCCTTTTTGGCCAAGGGCATCATTGTCGACGTTTTGCCGCTTTTCATGTGCTTTAAAGGCGATTCGAATCTACCTCCTGAAATCTGTTTCCTGCAATTCTGCCTTGCTTTCAAATCCTCTTCGTTGCCTTCCCTCAATATATCTGTGGATGAGAGTTATCATTTATAACTCTGCGGGTTTGTGAATTGCAGTGTCCCTGAGCTCCATTTTTCAACTCGCTTTTTTGGGAGCTGGCCGCAAAAGCGCGGGATTGCCTCAGGCCCTATTCTGGTTCCTGGCGGCAGGCTGAGCCTGTGGTTAATTCTTCTTCCTGATGGGAAAATAGAGTGACCTGTGCCTGTCCCAACACCTAGATCTAGTCTCTCATTGGTTGCCCCTCTTCCCGTTCATCCTCAGGACAAATTGCAACCTGTAGGGAACAGGAGCTTAAAGGTGCTGATTCTCCAAGTAGGGAGATTGCTAGTAAAGTAGCTGGAAAGGCGAACCCGAGCACAAGGAGATGAGAAATTGGGTGCGTTTTAGAAACCTTTCAAAATCACACGGTGTACCATCTTCTGGGTTTCTCATGCATGTTTTCGATGTAGGAAGATGCCCTTGAACCTGGAGATTTGGGACCCATGGGATGGGTACCACGCAGTACTACTTTAAAGGGTCTGAGTTTGCTCACCCAACCTCACCCAACCTCTCAGCCCCAAGAGTGTCCACCCTTATGTCTCATCCAGGTGTGGGTCTAGATATGGTCAATCCAGGTTGCATCACAGCTCCTGAACGAATTTTTTAAGAATTTCTCTCTCTTTCACTGTCTTTGTTTTACAGGTTTTTAAAAGTAATTTATTTTTATAATGGGGTTTAGCTGCTTTTCACGGCTGTGTTTATGCAGCTTTACACCCACTTGACACACTTCCAGAGAGATATCAATACATAGGTTTTACGATTCTTACTAGTCACATATATTCTTGTGCGGTGAATAGTTGTTGTTGAGTCCAGTTCACTGAGCAAGGAGTAGGTCTTGTCTATTACATATTGGGTGTATGGAACAGTATCTGAGCGAATTTGAAACCCTTGTTTTATGCATCACCCCACCTCACCTTTCCCGTTAAGCAGCCATAGTGTGTTTTCTAAACGTGTGACTCTGTTCTGTTTTGTAATTTAGTTCAAGTGTAGCGGTTTTTACATTCCCTCTATAAGTGATATCTTATGATAAGTGTCTTTTTCTGTGTGACTTATTTCACTTAGAATCGTCATACCTAAATCCACTCATCTTGCTTCTACTAGCCTTATGACATTGATTTCATGTCTGAGTGATATTCCTTTGTACATAAGGACCACAACTTCTTTATCCATTTTTCTCTTTCCTGGGATATTTAAGGTGTCATGAAGTGGAGGTTCTTGTCAACATAGCAGCCCTAAACATTGGGGTGCCTGTGTCTTGCTGATTTTTAGTTTTCCCAATTTATACGCCCATGAGTGGACGTGCCCTATGCTCCCTAAGCTGTGTTTTTTCGATGTTTCAGGACACACCGTACACTTCTCTAGAGTGGCTGTTGGCAATTTACATCCCGCCCATCAGCGTAGCAAGGCTGCCATTTCTCCATGGCCTGTCCTGCATTTCTGGTTTTGACACTTTTTGCAGCATGGCCCTTTTGACCGATGGGAAGCGAGACCTCTTTGTAGCGCTGATTTGCCTTTCCAGGTTGCTTGGTTGGCCAAAAAGGGCGTATGCGTTTTTTCCTGAATATATTCAGGAAAAAACGCATACGCCCTTTTTGGCCAAGGGCATCATTGTCGACGTTTTGCCGCTTTTCATGTGCTTTAAAGGCGATTCGAATCTACCTCCTGAAATCTGCTTCCTGCAATTCTGCCTTGCTTTCAAATCCTCTTCGTTGCCTTCCCTCAATATATCTGTGGATGAGAGTTATCATTTATAACTCTGCGGGTTTGTGAATTGCAGTGTCCCTGAGCTCCATTTTTCAACTCGCTTTTTTGGGAGCTGGCCACAAAAGCGCGAGATTGCCTCAGGCCTTATTCTGGTTCCTGGCGGCAGGCTGAGCCTGTGGTTAATTCTTCTTCCTGATGGGAAAATAGAGTGACCTGTGCCTCTACCAACACCTAGATCTAGTCTCTCATTGGTTGCCCCTCTTCCCGTTCATCCTCAGGACAAATTGCAACCTGTAGGGAACAGGAGCTTAAAGGTGCTGATTCTCCAAGTAGGGAGATTGCTAGTAAAGTAGCTGGAAAGGCGAACCCGAGCACAAGGAGATGAGAAATTGGGTGCGTTTTAGAAACCTTTCAAAATCACACGGGGTACCATCTTCTGGGTTTCTCATGCATGTTTTCGATGTAGGAAGATGCCCTTGAACCTGGAGATTTGGGACCCATGGGATGGGTACCACGCAGTACTACTTTAAAGGGTCTGAGTTTGCTCACCCAACCTCACCCAACCTCTCAGCCCCAAGAGTGTCCACCCTTATGTCTCATCCAGGTGTGGGTCTAGATATGGTCAATCCAGGTTGCATCACAGCTCCTGAACGAATTTTTTAAGAATTTCTCTCTCTTTCACTGTCTTTGTTTTACAGGTTTTTAAAAGTATTTTATTTTTATAATGGGGTTTAGCTGCTTTTCACGGCTGTGTTTATGCAGCTTTACACCCACTTGACACACTTCCAGAGAGATATCAATACATAGGTTTTACGATTCTTACTAGGCACATATATTATTGTGCGGTGAATAGGGGTTGTTGAGTCCAGTTCACTGAGCAAGGAGTAGGTCTTGTCTATTACATATTGGGTGTATGGAACAGTATCTGAGCGAATTTGAAACCCTTGTTTTATGCATCACCCCACCTCACCTTTCCCGTTAAGCAGCCATAGTGTGTTTTCTAAACGTGTGACTCTGTTCTGTTTTGTAATTCAGTTCAGGTGTAGCGGTTTTTACATTCCCTCTATAAGTGATAGCTTATGATAAGTGTCTTTTTCTGTGTCACTTATTTCACTTAGAATCGTCGTACCTAAATCCACTCATCTTGCTTCTACTAGCCTTATGACATTGATTTCATGTCTGAGTGATATTCCTTTGTACATAAGGACCACAACTTCTTTATCCATTTTTCTCTTTCCTGGGATATTTAAGGTGTCATGAAGTGGAGGTTCTTGTCAAAATAGCAGCCCTAAACATTGGGGTGCCTGTGTCTTGCTGATTTTTAGTTTTCCCAATTTATACGCCCATGAGTGGACGTGCCCTATGCTCCCTAAGCTGTGTTTTTTCGAAGTTTCAGGACACACCGTACACTTCTCCAGTGTGGCTTTTGGCAATTTACATCCCGCCCATCAGCGTAGCAAGGCTGCCATTTCTCCATGGCCTGTACTGCATTTCTGGTTTTGACACTTTTTGCAGCATGGCCCTTTTGACCGATGGGAAGCGAGACTTCTTTGTAGCGCTGATTTGACTTTCCAGGTTGCTTGGTTGGCCAAAAAGGGCGTATGCGTTTTTTCCTGAATATATTCAGGAAAAAACGCATACGCCCTTTTTGGCCAAGGGCATCATTGTCGACGTTTTGCCGCTTTTCATGTGCTTTAAAGGCGATTCGAATCTACCTCCTGAAATCTGTTTCCTGCAATTCTGCCTTGCTTTCAAATCCTCTTCGTTGCCTTCCCTCAATATATCTGTGGATGAGAGTTATCATTTATAACTCTGCGGGTTTGTGAATTGCAGTGTCCCTGAGCTCCATTTTTCAACTCGCTTTTTTGGGAGCTGGCCGCAAAAGCGCGGGATTGCCTCAGGCCCTATTCTGGTTCCTGGCGGCAGGCTGAGCCTGTGGTTAATTCTTCTTCCTGATGGGAAAATAGAGTGACCTGTGCCTGTCCCAACACCTAGATCTAGTCTCTCATTGGTTGCCCCTCTTCCCGTTCATCCTCAGGACAAATTGCAACCTGTAGGGAACAGGAGCTTAAAGGTGCTGATTCTCCAAGTAGGGAGATTGCTAGTAAAGTAGCTGGAAAGGCGAACCCGAGCACAAGGAGATGAGAAATTGGGTGCGTTTTAGAAACCTTTCAAAATCACACGGTGTACCATCTTCTGGGTTTCTCATGCATGTTTTCGATGTAGGAAGATGCCCTTGAACCTGGAGATTTGGGACCCATGGGATGGGTACCACGCAGTACTACTTTAAAGGGTCTGAGTTTGCTCACCCAACCTCACCCAACCTCTCAGCCCCAAGAGTGTCCACCCTTATGTCTCATCCAGGTGTGGGTCTAGATATGGTCAATCCAGGTTGCATCACAGCTCCTGAACGAATTTTTTAAGAATTTCTCTCTCTTTCACTGTCTTTGTTTTACAGGTTTTTAAAAGTAATTTATTTTTATAATGGGGTTTAGCTGCTTTTCACGGCTGTGTTTATGCAGCTTTACACCCACTTGACACACTTCCAGAGAGATATCAATACATAGGTTTTACGATTCTTACTAGTCACATATATTCTTGTGCGGTGAATAGGGGTTGTTGAGTCCAGTTCACTGAGCAAGGAGTAGGTCTTGTCTATTACATATTGGGTGTATGGAACAGTATCTGAGCGAATTTGAAACCCTTGTTTTATGCATCACCCCACCTCACCTTTCCCGTTAAGCAGCCATAGTGTGTTTTCTAAACGTGTGACTCTGTTCTGTTTTGTAATTCAGTTCAGGTGTAGCGGTTTTTACATTCCCTCTATAAGTGATAGCTTATGATAAGTGTCTTTTTCTGTGTCACTTATTTCACTTAGAATCGTCGTACCTAAATCCACTCATCTTGCTTCTACTAGCCTTATGACATTGATTTCATGTCTGAGTGATATTCCTTTGTACATAAGGACCACAACTTCTTTATCCATTTTTCTCTTTCCTGGGATATTTAAGGTGTCATGAAGTGGAGGTTCTTGTCAAAATAGCAGCCCTAAACATTGGGGTGCCTGTGTCTTGCTGATTTTTAGTTTTCCCAATTTATACGCCCATGAGTGGACGTGCCCTATGCTCCCTAAGCTGTGTTTTTTCGATGTTTCAGGACACACCGTACACTTCTCCAGTGTGGCTTTTGGCAATTTACATCCCGCCCATCAGCGTAGCAAGGCTGCCATTTCTCCATGGCCTGTACTGCATTTCTGGTTTTGACACTTTTTGCAGCATGGCCCTTTTGACCGATGGGAAGCGAGACTTCTTTGTAGCGCTGATTTGACTTTCCAGGTTGCTTGGTTGGCCAAAAAGGGCGTATGCGTTTTTTCCTGAATATATTCAGGAAAAAACGCATACGCCCTTTTTGGCCAAGGGCATCATTGTCGACGTTTTGCCGCTTTTCATGTGCTTTAAAGGCGATTCGAATCTACCTCCTGAAATCTGTTTCCTGCAATTCTGCCTTGCTTTCAAATCCTCTTCGTTGCCTTCCCTCAATATATCTGTGGATGAGAGTTATCATTTATAACTCTGCGGGTTTGTGAATTGCAGTGTCCCTGAGCTCCATTTTTCAACTCGCTTTTTTGGGAGCTGGCCGCAAAAGCGCGGGATTGCCTCAGGCCCTATTCTGGTTCCTGGCGGCAGGCTGAGCCTGTGGTTAATTCTTCTTCCTGATGGGAAAATAGAGTGACCTGTGCCTGTCCCAACACCTAGATCTAGTCTCTCATTGGTTGCCCCTCTTCCCGTTCATCCTCAGGACAAATTGCAACCTGTAGGGAACAGGAGCTTAAAGGTGCTGATTCTCCAAGTAGGGAGATTGCTAGTAAAGTAGCTGGAAAGGCGAACCCGAGCACAAGGAGATGAGAAATTGGGTGCGTTTTAGAAACCTTTCAAAATCACACGGTGTACCATCTTCTGGGTTTCTCATGCATGTTTTCGATGTAGGAAGATGCCCTTGAACCTGGAGATTTGGGACCCATGGGATGGGTACCACGCAGTACTACTTTAAAGGGTCTGAGTTTGCTCACCCAACCTCACCCAACCTCTCAGCCCCAAGAGTGTCCACCCTTATGTCTCATCCAGGTGTGGGTCTAGATATGGTCAATCCAGGTTGCATCACAGCTCCTGAACGAATTTTTTAAGAATTTCTCTCTCTTTCACTGTCTTTGTTTTACAGGTTTTTAAAAGTAATTTATTTTTATAATGGGGTTTAGCTGCTTTTCACGGCTGTGTTTATGCAGCTTTACACCCACTTGACACACTTCCAGAGAGATATCAATACATAGGTTTTACGATTCTTACTAGTCACATATATTCTTGTGCGGTGAATAGGGGTTGTTGAGTCCAGTTCACTGAGCAAGGAGTAGGTCTTGTCTATTACATATTGGGTGTATGGAACAGTATCTGAGCGAATTTGAAACCCTTGTTTTATGCATCACCCCACCTCACCTTTCCCGTTAAGCAGCCATAGTGTGTTTTCTAAACGTGTGACTCTGTTCTGTTTTGTAATTCAGTTCAGGTGTAGCGGTTTTTACATTCCCTCTATAAGTGATAGCTTATGATAAGTGTCTTTTTCTGTGTCACTTATTTCACTTAGAATTGTCGTACCTAAATCCACTCATCTTGATTCTACTAGCCTTATGACATTGATTTCATGTCTGAGTGATATTCCTTTGTACATAAGGACCACAATTTCTTTATCCATTTTTCTCTTTCCTGGGATATTTAAGGTGTCATGAAGTGGAGGTTCTTGTCAACATAGCAGCCCTAAACATTGGGGTGCCTGTGTCTTGCTGATTTTTAGTTTTCCCAATTTATACGCCCATGAGTGGACGTGCCCTATGCTCCCTAAGCTGTGTTTTTTCGATGTTTCAGGACACACCGTACACTTCTCCAGTGTGGCTTTTGGCAATTTACATCCCGCCCATCAGCGTAGCAAGGCTGCCATTTCTCCATGGCCTGTACTGCATTTCTGGTTTTGACACATTTTGCAGCATGGCCCTTTTGACCGATGGGAAGCGAGACTTCTTTGTAGCGCTGATTTGACTTTCCAGGTTGCTTGGTTGGCCAAAAAGGGCGTATGCGTTTTTTCCTGAATATATTCAGGAAAAAACGCATACGCCCTTTTTGGCCAAGGGCATCATTGTCGACGTTTTGCCGCTTTTCATGTGCTTTAAATGCGATTCGAATCTACCTCCTGAAATCTGTTTCCTGCAATTCTGCCTTGCTTTCAAATCCTCTTCGTTGCCTTCCCTCAATATATCTGTGGATGAGAGTTATCATTTATAACTCTGCGGGTTTGTGAATTGCAGTGTCCCTGAGCTCCATTTTTCAACTCGCTTTTTTGGGAGCTGGCCTCAAAAGCGCGGGATTGCCTCAGGCCCTATTCTGGTTCCTGGCGGCAGGCTGAGCCTGTGGTTAATTCTTCTTCCTGATGGGAAAATAGAGTGACCTGTGCCTGTCCCAACACCTAGATCTAGTCTCTCATTGGTTGCCCCTCTTCCCGTTCATCCTCAGGACAAATTGCAACCTGTAGGGAACAGGAGCTTAAAGGTGCTGATTCTCCAAGTAGGGAGATTGCTAGTAAAGTAGCTGGAAAGGCGAACCCGAGCACAAGGAGATGAGAAATTGGGTGCGTTTTAGAAACCTTTCAAAATCACACGGTGTACCATCTTCTGGGTTTCTCATGCATGTTTTCGATGTAGGAAGATGCCCTTGAACCTGGAGATTTGGGACCCATGGGATGGGTACCACGCAGTACTACTTTAAAGGGTCTGAGTTTGCTCACCCAACCTCACCCAACCTCTCAGCCCCAAGAGTGTCCACCCTTATGTCTCATCCAGGTGTGGGTCTAGATATGGTCAATCCAGGTTGCATCACAGCTCCTGAACGAATTTTTTAAGAATTTCTCTCTCTTTCACTGTCTTTGTTTTACAGGTTTTTAAAAGTAATTTATTTTTATAATGGGGTTTAGCTGCTTTTCACGGCTGTGTTTATGCAGCTTTACACCCACTTGACACACTTCCAGAGAGATATCAATACATAGGTTTTACGATTCTTACTAGTCACATATATTCTTGTGCGGTGAATAGGGGTTGTTGAGTCCAGTTCACTGAGCAAGGAGTAGGTCTTTTCTATTACTTATTGGGTGTATGGAACGGTATCTGAGATAATTTGAAACCCTTGTTTTATGCATCACCGCACATCACCTTTCCCGTTAAGCAGCCATAGTGTGTTTTCTAAATGTGTGACTCTGTTCTGATTTGTAATTCAATTCAAGTGTAGCGGTTTTTACATTCCCTTTATAAGTGATAGCTTTTGATAAGTGTCTTTTTCTGTGTGACTTATTTCACTTAGAGTCGTCGTACCTAAATCCACTCATCATGCTGCTACTAGCCTTATGACATTGATTTCATGGCTGAGTGGTATTCCATTGTACATAAGGACCAAAACTTCTTTATCCATTTTTCTCTTTCCTTGGATATTTAAGGTTTCCTGAAGTGGAGGTTCTTGTCAACAGAGCAGGCCTAAACTTTGGGGTGCCTGAGTCTTGCTGATTTTTAGTTTTCCCAATTTATACACCCATGAGTGGACGTGCCCTATGCTCCCTAAGCTGTGTTTTCTCGATGTTTCAGGACACACCGTACCCTTGTCCAGAGTGGCTGTTGGCAATTTACATCCCGCCCATCAGCGTAGCAAGGCTGCCATTTCTCCATGGCCTGTCCTGCATTTGTGGTTTTGACACTTTTTTCAGCATGGCCCTTTGGACAGATGGGAAGCGAGACTTCTTTGTAGCGCTGATTTGCCTTTCCAGGTTGCTTGGTTGGCCAAAAAGGGCGTATGCGTTTTTTCCTGAATATATTCAGGAAAAAACGCATACGCCCTTTTTGGCCAAGGGCATCATTGTCGACGTTTTGCCGCTTTTCATGTGCTTTAAAGGCGATTCGAATCTACCTCCTGAAACCTGTTTCCTGCAACTCTGCCTTGCTTTCAAATCCTCTTCGTTGCGTTCCCTCAATATATTTGTGGACGAGATTTATCATTTATAACTCTGCAGGTTTGTGAATTGCAGTGCCCATGTGCTCCATTTTTCAACTGGCTTTTTTGGGAGCTGGCCGCAGAAGCGCGGGATTGCCTAAGGCCCTATTCTGGTTCCTGGCGGCAGGCTGAGCCTGTGGTTAATTCTTCTTCCTGATGGGAAAATAGAGTGACCTGGGCCTGTCCCAACACCTACATCTAGTCTCTCATTGGTTGCCCCTCTTCCCGTTCATCCTCAGGACAAATTGCAACCTGTAGGGAACAGGAGGTTAAAGGTGCTGATTCTCCAAGTAGGGAGATTGCTAGTAAAGTAGCTGGAATGGCGAACCCGAGCACAAGGAGATGAGAAATGAGGTGCGTTTTAGAAACCTTTCAAATTCACACGCTGTACCATCTTCTGGGTTCCTCATGCAAGTTTTCGATGTAGGAAGATGCCCTTGAACCTAGAGATTTGGGACCCATGGGATGGGTACCACGCAGTATTACTTTAAAGGGTCTGCGATGGCTCACCCAACCTCACCAAACCTCTCAGCCCCAAGAGTGTCCACCCTTATGTCTCATCCAGCTGTGGGTCTAGATATGGTCAACCCAGGTTGCGTCACAGCCCCTGAATGAATTTTGTAAGAATTTCTCTCTCTTTTACTGTCTTTGTTTCATGCGTTTTTAAAAATAATTTATTTTTATAATGGGGTTTAGCTGCTGTTCACGGCTGTGTTTATGCGGCTTTACACCCTCTTGACTCACTTCCAGAGAGATATCAATACATAGGTTTTAAGATTCTCACTAGTCGGATATATTCTTGTGCGGTGAATACGGGGTGTTGAGTCCAGTTCACTGAGCAAGGAGTAGGTCTTCTCTATTACATATTGGGTGTATGGAACGGTATCAGAGCTAATTTGAAACCCTTGTTTTATGCATCACCCCACCTCACCTTTCCCGTTAAGCAGCCATAGTGTGTTTTCAAAATGGGTGACTCTGTTCTGATTTGTAATTCAGTTCAAGTGTAGCGGTTTTTACATCCCTCTATAAGTGATATCTTTTGATATGTGTCTTTTTCTGTGTGACTTATTTCACTTAGAGTCGTCGTACCTAAATCCACTCATCATGCTGCTACTAGCCTTATGACATTGATTTCATGGCTGAGTGATATTCCATTGTATATAAGGACCACAACTTCTTTATCCATTTTTCTCTTTCCTGGGATATTTAAGGTGTCATGAAGTGGAGGTTCTTGTCAACAGAGCAGCCGTAAACTTTGGGGTGCCTGTCTCTTGCTGATTTTTAATTTTCCCAATTTATACGCCCATGAGTGGAAGTGCCCTATGCTCCCTAAGCTGTGTTTCTTCGATGTTTCAGGACACACCGTACACTTCTCCACAGTGGCTGTTGCCAATTTACATCCCGCCCATCACCTTAGCAAGGCTCCTATTTCTCCATGGCCTGTCCTGCATTTGTGGTTTTGACACTTTTTTCAGCATGGCCCTTTTGACCGATGGGAAGCGAGACTTCTTTGTAGCGCTGATTTGCCTTTCCAGGTTGCTTGGTTGGCCAAAAAGGGCGTATGCGTTTTTTCCTGAATATATTCAGGAAAAAACGCATATGCCCTTTTTGGCCAAGGGCATCATTGTCGACGTTTTGCCGCTTTTCATGTGCTTTAAAGGCGATTCGAATCTACCTCCTGAAACCTGTTTCCTGCAACTCTGACTTGCTTTCAAATCCTCTTCGTTGCCTTCCCTCAATATATTTGTGGACGAGAGTTATCATTTATAACTCTGCAGGTTTGTGAATTGCAGTGCCCATGTGCTCCATTTTTCAACTGGCTTTTTTCGGAGCTGGCCGCAGAAGCGCGGGATTGCCTCAGGCACTATTCTGCTTCCCGGCGGCAGGCTGAGCCTGTGCTTAATTCTTCTTCCTGATGGGAAAATAGAGTGACCTGTGCCTGTTCCAACACCTACATCTAGTCTCTCATTGGTTGCCCCTCTTCCCGTTCATCCTCAGGACAAATTGCAACCTGTACAGAACAGGAGGTCAAAGGTGTTGATTCTCCAAGTAGGGAGATTGCTAGTAAAGTAGCTGGAATGGTGAACCCGAGCACAAGGAGATGAGAAATGAGGTGCGTTTTAGAAACCTTTCCCGATCACATGGTGTACCATCTTCTGGGTTTCTCATGCATGTTTTCAATGCAGGAAGATGCCCTTAAAACTGGAGATTTGCGACCCATGGGATGGGTACCACGCAGTATTACCTTAAAGGGTCTGTGTTTGCTCACCCAACCTCACCAAACCTGTCAGCCCCAAGAGTGTCCACCCTTAGGTCTCATCCAACTGTGGGTCTAGATATTTTCAATCCAGGTTGCATCACAGCCCCTGAACGAATTGTGTAAGAATTTCTCTCTCTTTCACTGTCTTTGTTTTACGGGTTTCTACAAGTAATTTATTTTTATAATGGGGTTTAGCTGCTTTTCACGGCTGTGTTTATGCGTCTTTACACCCACTTGACACACTTCCAGAGGGATATCAATACATAGGTTTTAAGATTCTCACTAGTCAGATATATACTTGTGCGGTGAATAGGGGGTGTTGAGTCCAGTTCACTGAGCAAGGAGTAGGTCTTGTCTATTACATATTGGGTGTATGGAACGGTATCTGATCTAATTTGAAACCCTTGTTTTATGCATCACACCACCTCATCTTTCCCGTTAAGCAGCCATAGTGTGTTTTCTAAACGTGTGACTCTGTTCTCTTTTGTAATTCAGTTCAAGTGTAGCAGTTTTTACATTCCCTCTATAAGTGATAGCTTATGATAAGTGTCTTTTTCTGTGTGACTTATTTCACTTAGAGTCGTCGTACCTAAATCCACTCATCATGATGCTACTAGCCTTAAGACATTGATTTCATGGCTGAGTGATATTCCATTGTACATAAGGACCACAACTTCTTTATCCATTATTCTCTTTCCTGGGATATTTAAGGTGTCATGAAGTGGAGGTTCTTGTCAACAGAGCAGCCATAAACTTTGGGGTGCCTGTCTCTTGCTGATTTTTAATTTTCCCAATTTATACGCCCATGAGTGGAAGTGCCCTATGCTCCCTAAGCTGTGTTTTTTCGATGTTTCAGGCCACACCGTACACTTCTCCAGAGTGGTTGCTGGCAATTTACATCCCGCCCATCAGTGTAGCAAGGCTTTCATTTCTCAATGGCCTGTCCTGCTTTTGTGGTTTTGACAGTTTTTTCAGCATGGCCCTTTTGACCGATGGGAAGCGAGACTTTTTTGTAGCACTGATTTACCTTTCCAGGTTGCTTGGTGGGCCAAAAAGGGCGTATGCGTTTTTTCCTGAATATATTCAGGAAAAAACGCATACGCCCTTTTTGGCCAAGGGCATCATTGTCGACGTTTTGCCACTTTTCATGTGCTTTAAAGGCGATTCGAATCTACCTCCTGAAACCAGTTTACTGCAATTCTGCCTTGCTTTCAAATCCTCTTCGTTGCCTTCCCTCAATATATTTGTGGACGAGAGTTATCATTTATAACTCTGCAGGTTTGTGAATTGCAGTGCCCATGTGCTCCATTTTTCAACTGGCTTTTTTGGGAGCTGGCCGCGGAAGCACGGGATTGCCTCAGGCCCTATTCTGGTTCCGGGCGGTAGGCTGAGCCTGTGGTTAATTCTTCTTCCTGATGGGAAAATAGAGTGACCTGTGCCTGTCCCAACACCTATATGTAGTCTCTCATTGGTTGCCCCTCTTCCCATTCATCCTTAGGACAAATTGCAACCTGTATGGAACAGGAGGTTAAAGGTGCTGATTCTCCAAGTAGGGAGATTGCTAGTAAAGTAGCTGGAATGGCGAACCCGAGCACAAGGAGATGAGAAATGAGGTGCGTTTCAGAAACCTTTCCCGATCAGACGGTGTACCATCATCTAGGTTTC
This sequence comes from Eschrichtius robustus, assembly GCF_028021215.1. Taxonomy (NCBI): domain Eukaryota; kingdom Metazoa; phylum Chordata; class Mammalia; order Artiodactyla; family Eschrichtiidae; genus Eschrichtius; species Eschrichtius robustus. The sequence continues at coordinate 1,543,500 of NW_027175257.1, forward strand.
CCATGCGTGTTTTCGATGCAGGAAGATGCCCTTGAAACTGGAGATTTGGGACCCATGGGATGGGTACCACGCAGTATTACTTTAAAGGGTCTGCGTTTGCTCACCCAACCTCACCAGACCTGTCAGCCCCAAGAGTGTCCACCCTTAGGTCTCATCCACCTGTTGGTCTAGAATTGGTCAATCCATGTTGCATCACGGCCCCTGAAAGAATTGTGTAAGAACTTCTCTCTCTTTCACTGTCTTTGTTTTACGGGTTTTTACAAGTAATTTATTTTTATAATGGGGTTTAGCTGCTTTTCACGGCTGTGTTTATGCGGCTTTACACCCACTTGACACACTTCCAGAGAAATATCAATACATAGGTTTTAAGATTCTTACTAGTCAGATATATACTTGTGCGGTGAATAGGGGGTGTTGAGTCCAGTTCACTGAGCAAGGAGTAGGTCTTGTCTATTACATATTGGGTGTATGTAACGGTATCTGTGCTAATTTGAAACCCTTGTTTTATGCATCACCCCACCTCACCTTTCCCGTTAAGCAGCCATAGTGTGTTTTCTAAACGTGTGACTCTGTTCTCTTTTGTAATTCAGTTCAAGTGTAGCGGTTTTTACATTCCCTCTATAAGTGATAGCTTACGATAAGTGTCTTTTTCTGTGTGACTTATTTCACTTAGAGTCGTCGTACCTAAATCCACTCATCATGCTGCTACTAGCATTATGACATTGATATCATGTTTGAGTGATATTCCATTGTACATAAGGACCACAACTTCTTTATCCATTTTTATCTTTCCTGGGATATTTAAGGTGTCATGAAGTGGAGGTTCTTGCAAACAGAGCAGCCCTAAACTTTGGGGTGCCTGTGTCTTGCTGATTTTTAGTTTTCCCAATTTATACGCCCATGAGTGGAAGTGCCCTATGCTCCCTAAGCTGTGTTTTTTCGATGTTTCAGGACACACCGTACACTTCTCCAGAGTGGCTGTTGGCAATTTACATACCGCCCATCAGCGTGGCAAGGCTCCCATTTCTCCTTGGCCTGTCCTGCATTTGTGGTTTTGACACTTTTTTCAGCATGGCCCTTTTGACCGATGGGAAGCGAGACTTCTTTGTAGCGCTGATTTGCCTTTCCAGGTTGCTTGGTTGGCCAAAAAGGGCGTATGCGTTTTTTCCTGAATATATTCAGGAAAAAACGCATACGCCCTTTTTGGCCAAGGGCATCATTGTCGACGTTTTGCCGCTTTTCATGTGCTTTAAAGGCGATTCGAATCTACCTCCTGAAACCTGTTTCCTGCAACTCTGCCTTGCTTTCAAATCCTCTTCGTTGCCTTCCCTCAATATATTTGTGGACGAGAGTTATCATTTATAACTCTGCAGGTTTGTGAATTGCAGTGCCCATGTGCTCCATTTTTCAACTGGCTTTTTTCGGAGCTGGCCGCAGAAGCGCGGGATTGCCTCAGGCACTATTCTGCTTCCCTCCGGCAGGCTGAGCCTGTGCTTAATTCTTCTTCCTGATGGGAAAATAGAGTGATCTGTGCCTGTTCCAACACCTACATCTAGTCTCTCATTGGTTGCCCCTCTTCCCGTTCATCCTCAGGACAAATTGCAACCTGTACAGAACAGGAGGTTAAAGGTGTTGATTCTCCAAGTAGGGAGATTGCTAGTAAAGTAGCTGGAATGGTGAACCCGAGCACAAGGAGATGAGAAATGAGGTGCGTTTTAGAAACCTTTCCCGATCACATGGTGTACCATCTTCTGGGTTTCTCATGCATGTTTTCAATGCAGGAAGATGCCCTTAAAACTGGAGATTTGGGACCCATGGGATGGGTACCACGCAGTATTACCTTAAAGGGTCTGTGTTTGCTCTCCCAACCTCACCAAACCTGTCAGCCCCAAGAGTGTCCACCCTTAGGTCTCATCCAACTGTGGGTCTAGATATTTTCAATCCAGGTTGCATCACAGCCCCTGAACGAATTGTGTAAGAATTTCTCTCTCTTTCACTGTCTTTGTTTTACGGGTTTCTACAAGTAATTTATTTTTATAATGGGGTTTAGCTGCTTTTCACGGCTGTGTTTATGCGGCTTTACACCCTCTTGACACACTTCCAGGGGGATATCAATACATAGGTTTTAAGATTCTCACTTGTCAGATATATACTTGTGCGGTGAATAGGGGGTGTTGAGTCCAGTTCACTGAGCAAGGAGTAGGTCTTGTCTATTACATATTGGGTGTATGGAACGGTATCTGATCTAATTTGAAACCCTTGTTTTATGCATCACCCCACCTCATCTTTCCCGTTAAGCAGCCATAGTGTGTTTTCTAAACGTGTGACTCTGTTCTCTTTTGTAATTCAGTTCAAGTGTAGCAGTTTTTACATTCCCTCTATAAGTGATAGCTTATGATAAGTGTCTTTTTCTGTGTGACTTATTTCACTTAGAGTCGTCGTACCTAAATCCACTCATCATGATGCTACTAGCCTTAAGACATTGATTTCATGGCTGAGTGATATTCCATTGTACATAAGAACCACAACTTCTTTATCCATTTTTCTCTTTCCTGGGATATTTAAGGTGTCATGAAGTGGAGGTTCTTGTCAACAGAGCAGCCCTAAACTTTGGGGTGCCTGTGTCTTGCTGATTTTTAGTTTTCCCAATTTATACGCCCATGAGTGGACGTGCCCTATGCTCCCTAAGCTGTGTTTTCTCGATGTTTCAGGACACACCATACACTTCTCCAGAGTGGCTGTTGGCAATTTACATCCCGCCCATCAGCGTAGCAAGGCTCCCATTTCTCCATGGCCTGTCCTGCATTTGTGGTTTTGACACTTTTTTCAGCATGGCCCTTTTGACCGATGGGAAGCGAGACTTCTTTGTAGCGCTGATTTGCCTTTCCAGGTTGCTTGGTTGGCCAAAAAGTGCGTATGCATTTTTTCCTGAATATATTCAGGAAAAAACGCATACGCCGTTTTTGGCAAAGTGCATCATTGTCGACGTTTTGCCCCTTTTCTTGAGCTTTAAATGCGATTCGAATCTACCTCCTGAAATCTGTTTCCTGCAATACTGCCTTGCTTTCAAATCCTCTTCGTTGCTTTCCCTCAATATATTTGTGGACGAGAGTTATCATTTATAACTCTGCAGGTTTGTGAATTGCAGTGCCCCTGAGCTCCATTTTTCAACTCGCTTTTTTGGTAGCTGGCCGCAAAAGCGCGGGATTGCCTCAGGCCCTATTCTGGTTCCTGGCGGCAGGCTGAGCCTGTGGTTAATTCTTCTTCCTGATGGGAAAATAGAGTGACCTGTGCCTGTCCCAACACCTAGATCTAGTCTCTCATTGGTTGCTCCTCTTCCCGTTCATCCTCAGGACAAATTGCAACCTGTACAGAACAGGAGGGTAAAGGTGCTGATTCTCCAAGAAGGGAGATTGCTAGTAAAGTAGCTGGAATGGCGAACCCGAGCACAAGGAGGTGAGAAATGAGGTGCGTTTTAGAAACCTTTCCCGATCACACGGTGTACCATCTTCTGGGTTTCTCATGCATGTTTTCGATGCAGGAAGATGCCCTTGAAACTGGAGATTTGGGACCCATGGGATGGGTACCACGCAGTATTACTTTAAAGGGTCTGCGTTTGCTCACCCAACCTCACCAGAGCTGTCAGCTCCAAGAGTGTCCACCCTTAGGTCTCATCCACCTGTTGGTCTAGAATTGGTCAATCCATGTTGCATCACGGCCCCTGAACGAATTGTGTAAGAACTTCTCTCTCTTTCACTGTCTTTGTTTTACGGGTTTTTACAAGTTATTTATTTTTATAATGGGGTTTAGCTGCTTTTCACGGCTGTGTTTATGCGGCTTTACACCCACTTGACACACTTCCAGAGAAATATCAATACATAGGTTTTAAGATTCTTACTAGTCAGATATATACTTGTGCGGTGAATAGGGGGTGTTGAGTCCAGTTCACTGAGCAAGGAGTAGGTCTTGTCTATTACATATTGGGTGTATGTAACGGTATCTGTGCTAATTTGAAACCCTTGTTTTATGCATCACCCCACCTCACCTTTCCCGTTAAGCAGCCATAGTGTGTTTTCTAAACGTGTGACTCTGTTCTCTTTTGTAATTCAGTTCAAGTGTAGCGGTTTTTACATTCCCTCTATAAGTGATAGCTTACGATAAGTGTCTTTTTCTGTGTGACTTATTTCACTTAGAGTCGTCGTACCTAAATCCACTCATCATGCTGCTACTAGCATTATGACATTGATATCATGTCTGAGTGATATTCCATTGTACATAAGGACCACAACTTCTTTATCCATTTTTATCTTTCCTGGGATATTTAAGGTGTCATGAAGTGGAGGTTCTTGCAAACAGAGCAGCCCTTAACTTTGGGGTGCCTGTGTCTTGCTGATTTTTAGTTTTCCCAATTTATACGCCCATGAGTGGAAGTGCCCTATGCTCCCTAAGCTGTGTTTTTTCGATGTTTCAGGACACACCGTACACTTCCCCAGAGTGGCTGTTGGCAATTTACATACCGCCCATCAGCGTGGCAAGGCTCCCATTTCTCCTTGGCCTGTCCTGCATTTGTGGTTTTGACACTTTTTTCAGCAGGGCCCTTTTGACGGATCGGAAGCGAGACTTCTTTTTAGCGCTGATTTGCCTTTCCAGGTTGCTTGGTTGGCCAAAAAGGGCGTATGCGTTTTTTCCTGAATATATTCAGGAAAAAACGCATACGCCCTTTTTGGCCAAGGGCATCATTGTCGACGTTTTGCCGCTTTTCATGTGCTTTAAAGGCGATTCGAATCTACCTCCTGAAACCTGTTTCCTGCAACTCTGCCTTGCTTTCAAATCCTCTTCGTTGCCTTCCCTCAATATATTTGTGGACGAGAGTTATCATTTATAACTCTGCAGGTTTGTGAATTGCAGTGCCCATGTGCTCCATTTTTCAACTGGCTTTTTTCGGAGCTGGCCGCAGAAGCGCGGGATTGCCTCAGGCACTATTCTGCTTCCCTCCGGCAGGCTGAGCCTGTGCTTAATTCTTCTTCCTGATGGGAAAATAGAGTGATCTGTGCCTGTTCCAACACCTACATCTAGTCTCTCATTGGTTGCCCCTCTTCCCGTTCATCCTCAGGACAAATTGCAACCTGTACAGAACAGGAGGTTAAAGGTGTTGATTCTCCAAGTAGGGAGATTGCTAGTAAAGTAGCTGGAATGGTGAACCCGAGCACAAGGAGATGAGAAATGAGGTGCGTTTTAGAAACCTTTCCCGATCACATGGTGTACCATCTTCTGGGTTTCTCATGCATGTTTTCAATGCAGGAAGATGCCCTTAAAACTGGAGATTTGGGACCCATGGGATGGGTACCACGCAGTATTACCTTAAAGGGTCTGTGTTTGCTCTCCCAACCTCACCAAACCTGTCAGCCCCAAGAGTGTCCACCCTTAGGTCTCATCCAACTGTGGGTCTAGATATTTTCAATCCAGGTTGCATCACAGCCCCTGAACGAATTGTGTAAGAATTTCTCTCTCTTTCACTGTCTTTGTTTTACGGGTTTCTACAAGTAATTTATTTTTATAATGGGGTTTAGCTGCTTTTCACGGCTGTGTTTATGCGGCTTTACACCCTCTTGACACACTTCCAGGGGGATATCAATACATAGGTTTTAAGATTCTCACTTGTCAGATATATACTTGTGCGGTGAATAGGGGGTGTTGAGTCCAGTTCACTGAGCAAGGAGTAGGTCTTGTCTATTACATATTGGGTGTATGGAACGGTATCTGATCTAATTTGAAACCCTTGTTTTATGCATCACACCACCTCATCTTTCCCGTTAAGCAGCCATAGTGTGTTTTCTAAACGTGTGACTCTGTTCTCTTTTGTAATTCAGTTCAAGTGTAGCAGTTTTTACATTCCCTCTATAAGTGATAGCTTATGATAAGTGTCTTTTTCTGTGTGACTTATTTCACTTAGAGTCGTCGTACCTAAATCCACTCATCATGATGCTACTAGCCTTAAGACATTGATTTCATGGCTGAGTGATATTCCATTGTACATAAGAACCACAACTTCTTTATCCATTTTTCTCTTTCCTGGGATATTTAAGGTGTCATGAAGTGGAGGTTCTTGTCAACAGAGCAGCCCTAAACTTTGGGGTGCCTGTGTCTTGCTGATTTTTAGTTTTCCCAATTTATACGCCCATGAGTGGACGTGCCCTATGCTCCCTAAGCTGTGTTTTCTCGATGTTTCAGGACACACCATACACTTCTCCAGAGTGGCTGTTGGCAATTTACATCCCGCCCATCAGCGTAGCAAGGCTCCCATTTCTCCATGGCCTGTCCTGCATTTGTGGTTTTGACACTTTTTTCAGCATGGCCCTTTTGACCGATGGGAAGCGAGACTTCTTTGTAGCGCTGATTTGCCTTTCCAGGTTGCTTGGTTGGCCAAAAAGTGCGTATGCATTTTTTCCTGAATATATTCAGGAAAAAACGCATACGCCGTTTTTGGCAAAGTGCATCATTGTCGACGTTTTGCCCCTTTTCTTGAGCTTTAAATGCGATTCGAATCTACCTCCTGAAATCTGTTTCCTGCAATACTGCCTTGCTTTCAAATCCTCTTCGTTGCTTTCCCTCAATATATTTGTGGACGAGAGTTATCATTTATAACTCTGCAGGTTTGTGAATTGCAGTGCCCCTGAGCTCCATTTTTCAACTCGCTTTTTTGGTAGCTGGCCGCAAAAGCGCGGGATTGCCTCAGGCCCTATTCTGGTTCCTGGCGGCAGGCTGAGCCTGTGGTTAATTCTTCTTCCTGATGGGAAAATAGAGTGACCTGTGCCTGTCCCAACACCTAGATCTAGTCTCTCATTGGTTGCTCCTCTTCCCGTTCATCCTCAGGACAAATTGCAACCTGTACAGAACAGGAGGGTAAAGGTGCTGATTCTCCAAGAAGGGAGATTGCTAGTAAAGTAGCTGGAATGGCGAACCCGAGCACAAGGAGGTGAGAAATGAGGTGCGTTTTAGAAACCTTTCCCGATCACACGGTGTACCATCTTCTGGGTTTCTCATGCATGTTTTCGATGCAGGAAGATGCCCTTGAAACTGGAGATTTGGGACCCATGGGATGGGTACCACGCAGTATTACTTTAAAGGGTCTGCGTTTGCTCACCCAACCTCACCAGAGCTGTCAGCTCCAAGAGTGTCCACCCTTAGGTCTCATCCACCTGTTGGTCTAGAATTGGTCAATCCATGTTGCATCACGGCCCCTGAACGAATTGTGTAAGAACTTCTCTCTCTTTCACTGTCTTTGTTTTACGGGTTTTTACAAGTTATTTATTTTTATAATGGGGTTTAGCTGCTTTTCACGGCTGTGTTTATGCGGCTTTACACCCACTTGACACACTTCCAGAGAAATATCAATACATAGGTTTTAAGATTCTTACTAGTCAGATATATACTTGTGCGGTGAATAGGGGGTGTTGAGTCCAGTTCACTGAGCAAGGAGTAGGTCTTGTCTATTACATATTGGGTGTATGTAACGGTATCTGTGCTAATTTGAAACCCTTGTTTTATGCATCACCCCACCTCACCTTTCCCGTTAAGCAGCCATAGTGTGTTTTCTAAACGTGTGACTCTGTTCTCTTTTGTAATTCAGTTCAAGTGTAGCGGTTTTTACATTCCCTCTATAAGTGATAGCTTACGATAAGTGTCTTTTTCTGTGTGACTTATTTCACTTAGAGTCGTCGTACCTAAATCCACTCATCATGCTGCTACTAGCATTATGACATTGATATCATGTCTGAGTGATATTCCATTGTACATAAGGACCACAACTTCTTTATCCATTTTTATCTTTCCTGGGATATTTAAGGTGTCATGAAGTGGAGGTTCTTGCAAACAGAGCAGCCCTTAACTTTGGGGTGCCTGTGTCTTGCTGATTTTTAGTTTTCCCAATTTATACGCCCATGAGTGGAAGTGCCCTATGCTCCCTAAGCTGTGTTTTTTCGATGTTTCAGGACACACCGTACACTTCCCCAGAGTGGCTGTTGGCAATTTACATACCGCCCATCAGCGTGGCAAGGCTCCCATTTCTCCTTGGCCTGTCCTGCATTTGTGGTTTTGACACTTTTTTCAGCAGGGCCCTTTTGACGGATCGGAAGCGAGACTTCTTTTTAGCGCTGATTTGCCTTTCCAGGTTGCTTGGTTGGCCAAAAAGGGCGTATGCGTTTTTTCCTGAATATATTCAGGAAAAAACGCATACGCCCTTTTTGGCCAAGGGCATCATTGTCGACGTTTTGCCGCTTTTCATGTGCTTTAAAGGCGATTCGAATCTACCTCCTGAAATGTGTTTCCTGCAGTTCTGCCTTGCTTTCAAATCCTCTTCGTTGCCTTCCCTCAATATATTTGTGGACGAGAGTTATCATTTATAACTCTGCAGGTTTGTGAATTGCAGTGCCCATGTGCTCCATTTTTCAACTGGCTTTTTTGGGAGCTGGCCGCAGAAGTGCGGGATTGCCTCAGGCCCTATTCTGGTTCCGGGCGGCAGGCTGAGCCTGTGGTTATTTCTTCTTCCTGATGGGAAAATAGAGTGACCTGTGCCTGTCCCAACACCTAGATCTAGTCTCTCATTGGTTGCCCCTCTTCCCGTTCATCCTCAGGACAAATTGCAACCTGTATGGAACAGGAGCTTAAAGGTGCTGTTTCTCCATGTAGGGAGATTACTAGTTAAGAAGCTGGAATGGTGAACCCGAGCACAAGGAGATGAGAAATGTGGTGCGTTTCAGAAACCTTTCCCGATCAGACAGTGTACCATGATCTGGGTTACTCATGCATGTTTTCGATGTAGGAAGATTCCCTTGAACCTGGAGATTTGGGACCCATGGGATGGGGACCACGCAGTATTACTTTAAAGGGTCAGCGTTTGCTCACCCAACCTCACCAAACCTCTCAGCCCCAAGAGTGTCCACCCTTATGTCTCATCCAGCTGTGGGTCTAGATATGGTCAATCCAGGTTGCATCACAGCCCCTGAACGAATTTTGTAAGAATTACTCTCTCTTACACTGTCTTTGTTTTACGGGTTTTTAAAAGTAATTTATTTTTAAAATGGGTTTTAGCTGCTTTTCACGGCTGTGTTTATGCCGCTTTACACTCACTTGACTCTCTTCCAGAGAGAGATCAATACATAGGTTTTCAGATTCTTACTACTCAGATATATTCTTGTGCGCTGAATAGGGGGTGTTGAGTCTAGTTCACTGAGCAAGGAGTAGGTCTTGTCTACTACATATTGGGTTTATGGAACGGTATCTGAGCTAATTTGAAACCCTTGTTTTATGCATCACCCCTCCTCACCTTTCCCGTTAAGCAGCCATAGTGTGTTTTTAAAATGGGTGACTCTGTTCTGTTTTGTAATTCAGTTTAAGGGTAACGGTTTTTACATTCCCTCTATAAGTGATATCTTATGATAAGTGTCTTTTTCTGTGTGACTTATTTCACTTAGAATCGTCGTACCTAAATCCACTCATCATGCTGCTACTAGCCTTATGATATTGATTTCATGGCTGAGTGATATTCCATTGTACATAAGTACCACAACTTCTTTACCATTTTTCTCATCCCTGGGATATTTAAGATGTACACAAGTGGAGGTTCTTGTAACCAGAGCAGCCCTAAACTTTGGGGTGCCTGTGTCTTGTTGATTTTAATTTTTCCAATTTATACGCCCATGAATGGATGTGCCCCTTTCTCTCTAGCTGTGTTTTTTAGATGTTTTAGGAAACACCGTACCGTTCTCCAGAGTCGCCATTGGCAATTTACATCCCGACCATCAGTGTAACAATGCTCCCTTTCCTCCCTGGCCTCTCCTGTATTTTTTTTACACTTTTTTAGGAAGGCCCTTTTGACCGATGGGAAGTGAGACTTCTTTGTAGTGCTGCATTGCATTTCCGGCTTGCTTGGTTGGCCAAAAAGGGCCTATGCGTTTTTTCCTGAATTTATTCAGAAAAAAACACATATGCTCTTTTTGGCCATGTGCATCGTTGTCGACTTTTGGCCGCTTTTCATGTGCTTTAGGGGCTATTCGAATCTAACTCCTGAAATCTGTTTCCTGCATTTCTGCCTTGCTTTCCAATCCTGTTCATTGCCTTCCCTCAATATAGTTTTGGACGATAGTTATAATTTATAACTCTGCAGGTTTGTGAATTGCAGTGCCCCTGAGCTCCATTTTTCAACTCGCTTTTTTGGGAGCTGTCCGCAGAACCGCTGCTTTGCTTCTGGCCCTACTCTGGTTCCCGGTGGCAGGCTAAGCCTTTGCTTAATTCTTCTTCCTGATTGGAAATTAGAGTGACATGTGCCTGTCCGAACATCTAGGGCTTGGCTCTCCTTGTTTCTCCTCCTTCCCCTTCTTCCTTTGGAAAAATTCCAAATTTTGTGCAACTGGATGTTGAAGGTGCTGACATCCTCAGGTGGGGAGATTTTAAGGAAAAAGGCTGGAGGTGTGAACCCGACAACCAGGAAATTAGGAGTTTTGGTGCCTTTTCCAAAATCTCCCTGATCCAACCGTGTTCCATCTTCTGGGTGTCACAGGCATGTTTTAGCTGTAGGAAAGGTCCTGTGTATGTAAGGAGAACACCAGGGATTTTTCCAAATCAGTGTCTCCCCGAACTCCAATCTGGGGAATTTTTAAGCTACTGGTACATGTGTGTTCATTAAGGGACTTGGGCCGTAGGCAGAGTCCGAACTTTAGATGATTGAAGTCTTCAGGTTCAGAAACGCTCACCATCGGCCTCCTTTAGTTTCCATTTTATCTGTAGTTGATAGATGATGTCGATATAGATATCTATTGTATTTCAGATTATTTCCCCTTAGGGGTCATTACAAAATATTGAGTATAGTTCCCTGTGTTATACAGTAGTTCCTTTTTGATGATATATTTTATACATAGCAGTGTGTATATGTTAATCTGAAACTGTTAATTTATCCCTCCTCCCACCTTTCCCCTTTGGTAATAAAAAATATAAGATTTTATACTTCTCAGAAATCTAGGAGCTGAAAGAGAGGTATCATTTTCAATGGAAAATCAGTCAAAACAAGGTTGAAACTTCAACCAAGATTATTAGATGTACATCCTTGGAAAGAAATCACTGCATTTCTCTACTGTTGACCTGACAAATAAGACAAACCCCTCAACTGAACTTGCTTATAATAAAGTGATGGAAATATCAAATGGAAGTGTTAGAAACATCTTATTTTACACGAGCCTTATACACTGCTCTATGTTAATTACAGTTTGGCTCGCACATCTGTTCTTTGAAGTTACAATGTTCTCAAATTCTGTTACTGATCCTGCAGAGTGGGCCCCAACAAGGGTCTCCCTGCCTAGTGTCATTGGAGCCAACAGATCGAGACTGACTTTGGTTCAGAAGCAAAGGAAAACTTTATATTATGATCAGAGAATGGAGAGGTGAGAGTGTGTGCTCCCCTGCGGGTTGTGGGCCGGGCTGCTGTGTAGAGATCCTGGCAGCGTCAGCGGGAGGGAGGGGGCGGAGCTCTCGAGGGCCGGGTTGGCTGGAGCTCAGGCTCTATGTCGCAGAGTCTGCACGGGGCCCCACGAGCTGAGGTGTTGGCCCAGCCATTTTGCACTAGGAAATCGGGTCTGAAGTGTCGGGTGTGGGACCTCTGCATGTGGAAACCTAGGAGCAAGTGAAATTAGACAAAGCACAAAGGAAAAAAATGGTTAGACTTTATTTTATTGCCCAGATTCTATTTTCATCTCCCAGGAATTTTTCATGGGCTTTGCCAGTGACAAAGCCCTCCTCTGCCTTTTGTCCCATTCCTCATTCTTGGGGTGCTGAGGGTGCAGACACCTCTTCTGTAAATGCTTCGTGCTGAGTTGGGTGTCCTCATACCCGGGGCGAGGGGGAGGACTTCTCCCAAGCAGCCTCCAGGTGAGGTTGATTGTCCCCAGGCCTCCTCCCTCACTGCTCGTCTGCCTGAGCACCAGCATTGGAAGTTTTATAGATTCTAATGACCTTTAAGGGTCCAGGAAAGAGATGTGCAGAGACGCTGGGGTGGGGGTGGGCCGTTTTACCCTGCTCCACATTGGTTCGGCCCCCTTAGGCTGACAGTTCCTGCTAGCCTAGATGCTCTGACCAGTACTCTGCGCTTTCTTCAGTTAGGCCACCTAATTAACGTACAAACAACACCAGGTGTCAGAGCCCTGCTTGCTCAACTCCCAGACAGTCCAGGGCTGGTGGTGATCCAGGACCTTGACGGCCACTCAGTCAACGGCCTTTTGAAGTAGCCAGGAGTACAGCCGGTCTCATTGGCCGCCGTCACCGCGGTGTCTGTAGGCTTTTCTATGGTGGCAGCGTTATTTACGGTTCCCCTGCCAAGTTTATTAGCTCCGCTCTGGGTGCAGTAAGTCCTGTAAGCAATAGTCTGCTCTTTTGGGACACACTCTTGTTGTTTTCTGAGAGAAGCTCCAGGTCAAGTGATGGTCAAACGAGTCGTCATGGGGGCCCATTGCTCCAGGTTTTCTCTCTGGAGGTTGGTGTTGGAGGGCCTCCTCACTCGAGGTCATTGTGCCCACGGAGCAATCCCTGCAACTTCAGGGCATGGTGGGTGGTTAGGATCACCAAGTGGCGTCCTTTTCCCTTAGGAGGGAGCTGGCCTTGCGGGCTGCTGATTTCCAGGTTTTTAGATACCCCCAGTATCCTGGTCGGATGGGGTGGCTGGCCAATGCCTGGAGGGCATTCTTGCATTGTTCCATTTCAAGTGGTCCCAGTTTTTGCACTAATACTCCAAGGGCGATTCGCCTTGGACCAGGAATGTAAAGGTCAAAGGGTTTAGCTAACTTAGGGAGGTCCAGGGCAAGGATCTGAACTGACTGCTCTTTCCATTCTTGAAAGGCCGCTTCTGGATTCTATTCAAAAGGATCATCATCTTTTCCTTTCAGTGTTTCATATAGAGGCCCAGCTATTAGACTGTAGTTAGGGATCCAGATGCAGCAAACCCCGGTCTCCCCAGGAACCCCTAAGCTGTCTTCTAGTTTCAGGAAGGGTGAGGCTGCAAATGGCTTCTTCCCTTTCCTGGGGTGGGCTTCTCCGACATTCTGAGCGAATGAAGCCCAGGAAGGTCACCTTAGTTTGTGATATTTGAGCCTTTTTCTTGGACACCTTCTATCTTTTATTGGCTAGGTAGTTCAGAGGCCTCCTTAGTCGGGCTGGTGATCAGAATGTCATCTGCATATTGAAGGAGGGTTCCCTTCTCCAGAGGTAGATTTTTTTAGGTCTTTAGCTAACGTTTCCCCAAAGATGGTGTGGGAATTTTTGAACCCCTGGGGCAGGACGGCCCAGCAGTATTGTTTTTGTTGTATGTTGAGTCCTGCCACTCACAGCCAAAATTTCTTGTGACTCTGGGACGAATGGAATACAGAAGAAGGCATCATTGAAGTCTAATACAGAATACCATGTCCTGGTGGATGGTAGAATGACCAGCAGGGTGTAGGAATTAGGAACTACTAGATGTATATCCTCTGTGGCTTCACTGACTGTCCTGGCGTCCTCTACCAGGTCCCCAGCAGCTCACGGGGCTCTTGTGGTCAGGTCCCTCCCAGGATATGGAGCTCACCTGGGCAGGTACCCAGCAGCCCACGGGGCTGTGGTGGTTAGGCCCCTCCCAGGATATGGAGCTCACCTGGGCAGGTACCCAGCAGCCCATGGGGCCATCATGGTCAGGCCCCTCCCAGGATATGGAGCTCACCTGGGCAGGTACGCAGCAGCCCACGGGGCTCTCGTGGGCATGCCCCTCCCTGGATATGGAGCTCCCGTGGACAGGTACCCCGACAGGGCTGGGCACACAGGAACTGTGCACATAGCCCTCATTGCAGAGCACCCCCAGCACACCTGTCACTCAGAGCTGACACAGAGCACCTCAGAGCAGAGCTTGAACTAATAAACAGCAGCTCCAACAGGTCTGTGACCCTAGGCTTCACTCTGTGCGGCCTCCCTCTGCCTGGTCTTCTAGGGGCTTCCACAGCAGCCGGGGCACCAGGCCTCTGTCTCCACCCACCACCCCTCCTCTCCCTGACTCCTGGGTTCCTCTCATTAGCAGAGGGTCTTCTTGAAGTTGTCTCCCACTCCTGGACCAGATAAAATGATTAGAAAACAAGCCAGGGCTGCCGCCCCTTATCTATCCTGACTCTCGGGACCCTACACCTGTTCCTTGGATCTGGCCGGTGCAGCAAGGCCCATTTTCTGCAAATCTGAGCCCCTGAGGGGCGAGGATTGGCTGACCTGGGCAGCCTGACCCGGCCGGCCAGCCCTTCCCAGGTGTGCCTGGGTTGAGGTCAATATAAACACCCCTCCAGGCAGCAAAAGCCTCTGCAGCTGTGCCTGACGCCATATTCTCTGCCCCGTCAGCAGTCTCGGGGTTGGGCTGGTGGGAGGCAGTAGGGCCCACGGCTCTATGAGTGGCCCGTTGTGACTGGGGCTCTACTGGACTTTCTGCAGGAGTTGCCGGGCTGCCACCTGCTAAAGAAGAGGATGTGTCACCCATACTTGCTGCTGGAATTTCTCCCCGGGCAGAGGTAAGGAAGGAAAAAAGCAGTGGGGGCCGGGACAGGAGGGGTACCTCAGGCAGGGAAATGGAAAGTTTCCAGACGAGCGCCCGGGGCCAGGACCATCCTGGCTGGCCTGCAGGCACCAAGTCGGCCTGCGTGCTGTCGCTGGTGTGACTCCAAGCCCCTTCCTCTAGTTTTTAGTCTTTGCACACATTCAGGTGTTTTACCTGGGAACGGTGGGAAAAGTTCAGCAGCAGCTGGCCTGGGGCTCAGCTCACGTTTAGTCAGAGACGCCTCCTCACGGTCCCCCAGCTTTGCAATGAGGACGCTCCTTGTGTGGGGGCTGCTGGCTGCATGGGAGATGATTCCCCACCTGTGACCAACTTAAGAATTGTTTACCACTGGAGCAAGTGCGCTGATAGGGTTTTCCTCTGTATGACCAGTGGGTTCAGTTTTTTTTTTTTTCTTTTTTGGTTCAAGGTAAGTTTTATTCCTCTTTTTGTATTTATGGATATAAGCATGGAAATCATTCATTCATATAAATACGTCTATGGGAAGGACAGAACTTTTTTTTCTGTTTTATTTTCTTAAGTATTATTTATTTTTTAATTTTTGAATTTATTTTATTCATTTTTTTATACAGCAGGCTCTTATTGGTTATCTATTTTATACATATAAGTGTATATATGTCAATCCCAGGGTCGCAATTCATCCCACCACCACCACCCTGCCACTTTCCCCCCTTGGTGTCCATACATTTGTTCTCTACATCTGTGTCTCTATTTCTGCCTTGCAAACCAGTTCATCTTTACCATTTTTCTAGGTTCTACATGTATGCGTTAATATACGATATTTGTTTTTCTCTTTCTGACTTACTTCACTCTGTATGACAGTCTCTAGATCTATCCACGTCTCTACAAATGACCCAATTTCATTCCTTTTTATGGCTGAGTAATATTCCATTTTATATATGTAGCACATCTTTTCCGTTCGTCTGTCTATGGGCATTTAGGTTGCTTCCATGACCTGGCTATTGTAAATAGTGCTGCAATGAATATTGTGGTGAATATGTCTTTTTGAATTATGGTTTTCTCTGGGTATATGGCCAGTAGTGGGATTGCTGGGTCATATGGTAATTCTATTTTTAGTTTTTTAAGGAACCTCCATACTGTTCTCCATAGTGACTGTATCAATTTACATTCCCACAAATAGTGTAAGAGGGTTCCCTTTTCTCCACACCCTCTCCAGCATTTGTTGTTTGTAGATTTTCTGATGATGCCCATTCTAACTCGTGTGAGGTGATACCTCATTGTAGTTTTGGTTTATATTTCTCTAATAATTAGTGATGTTGAGTAGCTTTTCATGTGTTTCTTGGTCATCTGTATGTCTTCTTGGGACAAATGTCTATTTACGTCATCTGCCCATTTTTGGATTGGTTTGTTTGTTTTTTTACTGTTGAGCTGCATGAGCTGTTTATATACATTGGAGATTAATCCTTTGTCCATTGATTCGTTTGCAAATATTTTCTCCCATTCTGAGGGTTGTCTTTTCGTCTTGTTTGTAGTTTCCTTTGCTTTGCAAAAGCTTTTAGGTTTCATTTGCTCCCATTTGTTTTTTTTTTTTTTTTTTTATTCCATTACTCTAGGAGGTGGATCAAAAAATATCTTGCTGTGATTTATGTCAAAGAGTATTCTTCCTATGTTTTCCTCTAAGAGTTTTATAGTGTCCGGTCTTACATTTCGGTCTCTAATCCATTTGGAGTTTATTTTTTGTGTATGGTGTTAGGGAGTGTTCTAATTTCATTCTTTTACATGTAGCTGTCCATTTTTCCCAGCACCACTTATTGAAGAGACTGTCTTTTCTCCATTGTATACCCTTGCCTCCTTTGTCATAGATTAGTGGGCCATAGGTGTGTAGGTTTATCTCTGGGCTTTCTTTCTTTTTTTTTTTTTCTTTTACATCTTTATTGGAGTATAATTGCTTTACAATTGTGTGTTAGTTTCTGCTGTATAAAAAAGTGAATCAGCTATGCGTATACATATAACACCATATCCCCTCCCTCTTGCACCTCCCTCTCACTCCCTTATCCCACCCTTTTAGGTGGTCACAAAGCACAGAGCTGATCTCCCTGTGCTATGTGGCTGCTTCCCAGTAGCTATCAATTTTACATTTGGTAGTGTATATATGTCCATACCACTCTCTCACTTTGTCCCAGCTTACCCTTCCCTCTCCCCATGTCCTCAAGTCCTTTCTCTACGTCTGTGTCCTTAATCCTTTCCTGCCCCTACGTTCTTCATAAACTTTTTTTTTTTAGATTCCATATATATGTGTTAGCATACGGTATTTGTTTTTCTCTTTCTGACTTACTTCACTCTGTAGGACAGACTCTAGATCCATCCACCTCACTAAAAATAACTCAATTTCGTTTCTTTTTATGACTGAATAATGTTCCATCGTATATATGTGCCACATCTTCTTTTTCCATTTATCTGTTGATGGACACTTAGGTTGCTTCCATGTCCTGGCTATTGTAAATAGAGCTACAGTGAACATTGTGGTACATGACTCTTTTTGAATTATGGTTTTCTCAGGGTAAATGTCCAGGAGTGGGTTTGCTGGGTTGTATGGTAGTTCTATTTTTAGTTTTTAAGGAAGCCCCATACCGTTCTCCCTAGTGGCTATATCAATTTACATTCCCACCTACAGTGCAAGAGGGTTCCCTTTTCTCCAATAAATGCCTCTCCAGCATTTACTGTTGGTAGATTTTTTGATGATGGCCATTCTGACTGGTGTGAGGTGATACCTCACTGTAGTTTTGATTTGCATTTCTCTAATGATTAGTGATGCTCAGCATCCTTTCATGTGTTTGTTGGCAACCTGTATATCTTCTTTGGAGAAATTTCTATTTAGGTCTTCTGCCCATTTTTGGATTGGGTTGTTTGGTTTTGTGATATTGAGCTACATGAGCTGCTTTTTGTAGATTAATCCTTTGCCATTTGCTTCATTTGAAAATATTTTCTCCCATTCTGATGGTTGTCTTTTCATCTTGCTTAAGTTTTCCTTTGCTGTGCAAAAGAATTTATGTTTCATTCGGTCCCATTTTTTTAATTTTTGTTTTTATTTCCATTTCTCTAGGAGGTGGGTCAAAAAGGATCTTGCTGTGATTTATGTCATAGACTGTTCTGCTTATGTTTTCTTCTAAGAGTTTTATAGTGGCTGGTCTTATATTTAGGTCTCTAATCCATTTTGAGTTACTTTTGTGTATGGTGTTAGGGAGTGTACTAATTTCATTCTTTTACATGTAGCTGTCCAGTTTTCCCAGCACCACTTACTGAAGACACTGTCTTTTCTCCATTGTATACCCTTGCCTCCTTTGTCATAGATTAGTTAACCATAGGTACGTGGGTTTATCTCTGTGCTTTCTATCCTTTTCTATTGACCTATATTTCTGTGTTTGTGTCAGTACCATATTATCTTGATTACTGTAGCTTTGTAATATAGTCTGAAGTCTGGAAGTCTGATTCCTCCAGCTCTTTTTTTTCCCCCTCAAGACTGCTTTGGCTATCCAGGGTCTTTTGTGTCTCCCTACAAATTTTAAGATTTTTTTTTTCTTGTTCTGTAGAAAATGCCAAAGGTATTTTGATCGGGATTGCATTGAATCTGTAGATTGCTTTGGGTAGTATAGTCATTTTCACAATATTGATTCTTCTAATCCAAGGACATGGTATATGTCTCCATCTGTTTATATCATCTTTGATTTCTTTCATCAGTGTCTTATAGTTTTCTGAGTACAGGTCTTTTACTTCCTTAGGTAGGTTTATTCCTAGGTATTTTATTCTTTTTGTTGCAGTGGTAATGGGATTGTTTCCTTAATTTCTCTTTCTGATCTTTCATTGTTAGTGTATAGGAATGCAAGCAATTTCTGTGCATTAATTTTGTATCCTGCAACTTTACCAAATTCATTGATTAGCTCCAGTGGTTTTCTGGTGGCATCTTTAAGATTCTCTATCTATGATATCATGTCATCTGCAAACAGTGACAATTTTACTTCTTCTTTTCCGTTTTGTATTCCTTTTATTTCTTTTTCTTCTCTGATTGCCATGGCTAGGACTTCCAAAACTATGTTGAATAGCAGTGGTGAGAGTGGACATCCTCGTCTTGTTCCTGATCTTAGAGGAAACGCTTTCAGTTTTTCACCATTGAGAATGCTGTTTGCTGTGGGTTTGTCATATATGGCCTTTATTATGTTGAGGTAGTTTCCGTCTATGCCCACACTCTGCAGAGTTTTTATCGTAAATGAGTGTTGAATTTTCTCAAAATCTTTTCCTTCATCTATTGAGATGACCATATGGTTTTATTCTACAATTTGTTAATATGGTGTATCACATTGATTTGTGTATATTGAAGAATCCTTGCATCCCTGGGATAAACCCCACTTGATCATGGTGTATGATCCTTTTAATGTGTTGTTCGATTCTGTTTGCTAGTATTTTGTTGAGGATTTTTGCATCTATATTCATCAGGGATATTGGTCTATAATTTTCTTTCCTTGTAGTATCTCTGTCTGATTTTGGTATCAGGGTGATGGTGGTCTCATAGAATGAGTTTGGGAGTGTTCCTTCCCCTGCAATTGTTTTGAAGAATTTGAGAAGGTTGGGTGTTAGCTCTTCTCTAAATGTTTGATAGAATTCACCTGTAATGCCATCTGGTTCTGGACTTTTGTTTGTTGGAAGATTTTTAATCACAGTTTCAATTTCATTGCTTGTGATAGGTTTGTTCATATTTTCTATTTCTTCCTGGTTCAGTCTTAGAAGGTTATACCTTTCTAAGAATTTGTCCATTTCTTCCAGATTGTCCATTTTATTGGCACAGAGTTGCTTGTAGTAGTCTCTTAGGATGCTTTGTATTCCTGTGGTGTCTGTTGTAACTTCTCCTTTTTCACTTCTAATTTTGTTGATTTGCGTCCTCTCCCTCTTTTTCTTGAGTGTGGCTAAAGGTTGATCATTTTTGCTTATCTTCTCAAAGAACCAGCTTTTAGTTTTGATGATCTTTGCTTCCGTTTTCTTTGTTTCTATTTCATTTATTTCTGCTCTGATCTTTAGGATTTCTTTCCTTCTACTAACTTTGGGTTTTGTTCTTCTTTCTCTAGTTCCTCTAGGTGTAAGGTTAGATTGTTTATTTGAGATTTTTCTTGTTTCTTGAGGTAGGCTTGTATTGCTATAAACTTCCCTCTTAGAACTCCTTTTGCTGCATCCCATAGGTTTTGGATCATCGTGTTTTTGTTGTCATTTGTCTCTAGGTAGTTTTTGATTTCCCCTTTGATTTCTTCAGTGATCTCTTGGTTATTTAGTAACGTATTGTTTAGCCTCCATGTGTTTGTGTTTTTTACAGTTTTTTCCGTGTAATTGATTTCTAATCTCATAGCATTGTGGTCGGAACAGCTGCTTGATATGATTTCAGTTTTCTTAAATTTACTGAGGCTTTATCTGTGACCCAAGATGTGATCTATCCTGGAGAATGTTCCGTGTGCAGTTGAGAAGAACGTGTAATCTGCTGTTTTTGGATGGAATGTCCTATAAATATCAATGAACTCTATCTGGTCTATTGTGTCATTTAAAGCTTGTGTTTCCTTATTAATTTTCTGTCTGGCTGATCTCCACTGGTGTAAGTGAGCTGTTAAAGTCCCCCGCTATTATTGTGTTACTGTCGATTTCCTCTTTTATAGCTGTTAGCAGTTGCCTTATACATTGAGGTGCTCCTATGTTGGGTACATATATATTTATAATTGTTATATCTTCTTCTTGGATTGATCCCTTGACCATTATGTAGTGTCTTTCCTTGTCTCTTGTAACATTCTTTATTTTAAAGTCTATTTTATCTGATATGAGTATTGCTACTCCAGCTTTCTTTTGATTTTCATTAGCATAGAATATATTTTTCCATCGCCTCACTTTCAGTCTGTATGTGTCCCTAGGTCTGAAATGGGTCTCTTGTAGACAGCATATATATGGGTCTTGTTTTTGTATCCATTCAGCCAGTCTATGTCTTTTGGTTGGAACATTTAGTGCATTCACGTTTAAGGTAATTATCGATATGAATGTTCCTACTACTATTTTCTTAATTGTTATGGGTTTGTATTGGTGGGTCCTTTTCTTCTCTTGTGTTTCCCACTTAGAGAAGTTCTTTTAGCATTTGGTGTAGAGCTGGTTGCATGGTGCTGAATTCTCTTAGCTTTTGCTTGTCTGTAAGGCTTTTGATTTCTCCATCAAATCTGAATGAGCTCTTTGCAGGGTGCAGTACCCTTGGTTGTAGGTTCTTCCCTTTCATCACTTTAAATTTATCATGCCACTTCCTTCTGGCTTGTAGATTTTCTGCTGAGAAATCAGCTGTTATCCTTATGGGATTTCCCTTGTATGTTATTTGTCATTTTTCCCTTGCTGCTTTCAATAATTTTTCTTTGTCGTTAATTTTTGTCAATTTGATTACTATGTGTCTTGTCATTTTTCTCCTTTGGTTTCTCCTGCCTGGGACACTCTGTGCTTCTGGACTTGGGTGGCTATTTCTTTTCCCATGCTAGGGAAGTTTTTGACCATAATCTCTTCAAATATATTCTCGGGTCCTTTCTCTCTCTCTTCTCCTTCTGGGACCCCTATAATGCGAATGTTGTTGCGTTTAATGTTGTCCCAGAGGACTCTTGGGGTGTCTTCATTTATTTTCATTCTTTTTCTTTATTCTGTTCCATGGCAGTGATTTCCACCTTTCTGTCTTCCAGGCCACTTATCCGTTCTTCTGCCACAGTTATTCTGCTACTGATTCCTTCTAGTGTATTTTTCATTTCAGTTATTACATTGTTCACCTCTGTTTGTTTGTTCTTTAACTCTTCTAGGTGTTTGTTCCTTAATTCTTCTAGGTCTTTGTTAAGCATTTCTTGTGTCTTCTCGATCTTTGCCTCCTTTCTTTTTCTAAGGTCTTGGCTCAACTTCACTATCATTATTCTGAATTCTTTTTCTGGAAGGTTCCCTATCTCCACCTCATTCCGTTTTTTTTCTGGGGTTTTATCTTGTTCCTTGATCTGGTATAAAGTCCTCTGCCTTTTCATTTTGTCTATCTTTCTGTGAATGTGGTTTTCCTTCCACAGGCTGCAGAATTGTAGTTCTTCTTGCTTCTGCTGTCTGCTCTCTGGTGGATGAGTCTATCTTAGAGGCTTGTGCAAGCTTCCTGATGGGAGGGACTGGTGGTGGGTAGAGCTGGGTGTTGCTTTGGTGGGCAGAGCTTTAATCCGCTTGTCTACGGATTAAATAAAACTTTAATAAAAAGTTGAATCTGCTTGTCTGCTGATGCATGGGGCTGGGTTCCCTCCCTGTTGGTTGTTTGGCCTGAGGCGACCCAGCACTGGAGCCTACCTTGCTCTTGGTGGGGCTAATGGCGGACTCTGGGAGGGCTCACACCAAGGAGTATTTCCCAGAACTTCTGCTGCCAGTGTTGTTGTCCTCACGGTGAGCCACAGCCACAGCCACCAGCTGCCTCTGCAGGAGACCCTCTAAAAGTAGCAGGTAGTTCTGGTCATTCCCCTACGGGGTCACTGCTCCTTCCCCTGGGTCCTGATGTGCACACTACTTTGTGTGTGCCCTCCAAGAGTGGAGTATCTGAGTGGAGTTGAGACTCTGAGACTCTGTGTGGAGTCGCACAGACTCTGGGTCCTGTGAAGCTTCGATGTTTTGTGATTCTAGAAATCCTATAGGAGACGGTCCACAGCAGGTGAAGCTAATGTTGTCAGTAGAGGTGTTGAAGCCAAAGATCTGCAGTTCCGGCTATAGGTGCCGATGTACATACAGGACAAAATCATCTCGTGTGAATGTAGTTCAGGCATGTTTAAGATGAATGCAGTCATGTTAATGCCTACCATATTCTATCTTGAGCCTCTCCTCAGGGACCTCCTCCTCAGTTCCTGAGGCTCCTGTAAGTCATGTACAGGGGACTGGAGAGTGGGCTCTGTCCAGTCTGAGCCCTGAGTTACCCTGTGTGTATCTTAGGATACTTTGTATTTCTGTGGTGTCTGTTGTAACATCATCTCTTTCATTTCAGATTTATTTGGGCCCTCTCTTTTTTAACAAAACATACTACTGTTGTCTTTTATTCTTTACAGAAGTTTAATCAGTGTTTGATCTACTATCCTTACCCTATGTATACTTTTTGCAGTGAGATTTTTACTTTTCTTTGTTTCCTTGTTACTATCAATAATTAGTGAGACTTCTTTTAAGCTACCTTCAACATTGCTTATAAAGCTGCTTTATTAGTGATGACAGAGCCTTAATGGAAGTCATGTTCTGGTTGTAAATTAGAATGCAATGTGCCAGCACAAAGCCCCTTAAGTTTATGTCTCATTACTTCTTGTTCTTTTTTTAATTTAATTTTTATTTTTTGTCAGAGCAAATTTGATTAAAATGTTTTGTTTCTTCTAGGTGTGCAAGATGTGGTTCTTTTAAACATATACATATATCTATTCTTCTTTGGATCATTTTCCCATGTAGGTTATGACACCATGTTGAGTAGTCTTGTCTTGGTATTACGTAGGTCTTTGGTGATTACATATTTCACATGTGTTTCTATATCTATCTTAACCCCAATATCCTAATGTATCCAATCCTCACACCTTTCCATTTGGTGAACCCTAAGTTTGTTTAATGAATCTGTGATTGCATTTCTCTGTGGAAATATCTTCATTGGTATCAATTTTTAGCTAAGACCTATAAGTGATATTATAGGATATGTGTCTTTTGCTTTCTGACTTAGTACAATTTGCCTGATTAACTCAAGAATCATACACAGTGCTGCAAATGGCATTGTTTTGGTTTTTTCCCTGGCTAATATTCCACCTGTACGTGTACCAGTTATTCTTTGGCCACGCACCTCTTGATGGACTTTTTGGTTGCCTCCATGTCTTGGTTATTGTAATACTGCTGCAATGCACATTTGCTTGCCTGTGTCTTTCCAGTTCTATCTCCTTATGTTATAGGCCAAGGAGTGGGCTTGCTGTATCATATGGTAGCTCAGTGTGTACGTTTTAAAGGCACCACCATTCAGTTCTCATTAGTGGCTCTTTCCAGGTTATGTCCCACTTAAAATTGAGGGTATGCATTTCTCCAAAACACCTTCAATATTTATTGTTTGTAGTTTGCTTGCTGCTGGTTATTCTAACAGGTGCGAGCTGATACCTCTGTGTGGCTGAATTTGCATGTGTCCCATAATCTGTTGAAATTGATCTTTAAAGCATGCTCTTTTTATTTATCAAACTGTGATTACAGCTTAGTTCTTCAAATTGTTTTCTTAAAGTAAGTGTCACATTTTGAAAAGTTTTGGCCACTACCTCCCTCAAGACATTTTGAGGGCAGGTTTCATTTACAGCCCTGAAGTACTTGTTCATATGAAGTGACCATTAACACAGATTTTAAAGCTGCATTTGCAGGTAACGGCCAGAGGGCGGCAGCCTTTTTACGTTCCCCAATCTGGTAACTAGGGAAAGAGTCCTTCAGCTGCAAGAGTGTCCAGCTTTATTTCTCATCCAGCTGTGGGTCTAGATATGATCAAACAAGGTTGCATCACAGCCCAGGAACGAATTATGTAAAATTTCCTCTCTCTATCACTGTCTTATTTTTTTGGGTTTTTTAAAGTTATTTAATTTAAAATGGGGATTCGCTACTTTTCACTGCTGGGTTTATGCCGCTTTACACCCACTTGACTCACTTCCAGACAGATATCAATACATAGGTTTTAAGATTCTTACTAGTCACATATATTCTTGTGCGGTGAATAGGGGGTGTTGAGTCCAGTTCACTGAGCAAGGAGTAGGTCTTGTCTATTACATATTGGGTGTATGGAACGGTATCTGAGCGAATTTGAAACCCTTGTTTTATGCATCACCCCACCTCACCTTTCCCGTTAAGCAGCCATAGTGTGTTTTCTAAACGTGTGACTCTGTTCTGTTTTGTAATTCAGTTCAAGTGTAGCGGTTTTTACATTCCCTCTATAAGTGATAGCTTATGATAAGTGTCTTTTTCTGTGTGACTTATTTCACTTAGAATTGTCATACCTAAATCCACTCATCTTGCTTCTACTAGCCTTATGACATTGATTTCATGTCTGAGTGATATTCCTTTGTACATAAGGACCACAACTTCTTTATCCATTTTTCTCTTTCCTGGGATATTTAAGGTGTCATGAAGTGGAGGTTCTTGTCAACAGAGCAGCCCTAAACATTGGGGTGCCTGTGTCTTGCTGATTTTTAGTTTTCCCAATTTATACGCCCATGAGTGGACGTGCCCTATGCTCCCTAAGCTGTGTTTTTTCGATGTTTCAGGACACACCGTACACTTCTTCAGAGTGGCTGTTGGCAATTTACATCCCGCCCATCAGCGTAGCAAGGCTGCCATTTCTCCATGGCCTGTCCTGCATTTCTGGTTTTGACACTTTATGCAGCATGGCCCTTTTGACCGATGGGAAGCGAGACTTCATTGTAGCGCTGATTTGCCTTTCCAGGTTGCTTGGTTGGCAAAAAAGGGTGTATGCGTTTTTTCCTGAATATATTCAGGAAAAAACACATACGCCCTTTTTGGCCAAGGGCATCATTGTCGAAGATTTGCCACTTTTCATGTGCTTTAAAGGCGATTCGAATCTACCTCCTGAAACCTGTTTCCTGCAATTCTGCCTTGCTTTCAAATACTCTTCGTTGCCTTCCCTCAATATATTTGTGGATGAGAGTTATCATTTATAACTCTGCGGGTTTGTGAACTGCAGTGTGCCTGAGTTCCATTTTTCAACTCGCTTTTTTGGGAGCTGGCCGCAAAAGCGCGGGATTGCCTCAGGCCCTATTCTGGTTCCTGGCGTCAGGCTGAGCCTGTGGTTAATTCTTCTTCCTGATGGGAAAATAGAGTGACCTGGGCCTGTCCCAACACCTAGATCTAGTCTCTCATTGGTTGCCCCTCTTCCCGTTCATCCTCAGGACAAATTGCAACCTGTAGGGAACAGGAGCTTAAAGGTGCTGATTCTCCAAGTAGAGAGATTGCTAGTAAAGTAGCTGGAAAGGCGAACCGGAGTACAAGGAGATGAGAAATTGGGTGCGTTTTAGAAACCTTTCAAAATCACACGGTGTACCATCTTCTGAGTTTCTCATGCATGTTTTCGATGTAGGAAGATGCCCTTGAACCTGGAGACTTGGGACCCATGGGATGGGTACCACGCAGTATTACTTTAAAGGGTCTGCGTTTGCTCACCCAACCTAACCCAAACTTTCAGCCCCAAGAGTGTCCACCCTTATGTCTCATCCAGCTGTGCGTGTAGATATGGTCAATCCAGGTTGCATCACAGCCTCTGAACGAATTTTGTAAGAATTTCTCTCTCTTTCACTGTCTTTGTTTTACGGGTTTTTAAAAGTAATTTATTTTTATAATGGGGTTAAGCTGCTTTTCACGGCTGTGTTTATGCGGCTTTACACCCACTTGACTCACTTCCAGACATATATCAATACATAGGTTTTAAGATTCTTACTAGTCACATATATTCTTGTATGGTGAATAGGGGATGTTGAGTCCAGTTCACTGAGCAAGGAGTAGGTCTTGTCTATTACATATTGGGTGTATGGAACGGTATCTGAGCGAATTTGAAACCCTTGTTTTATGCATCACGCCACCTCACCTTTCCCGTTAAGCAGCCATAGTGTGTTTTCTAAACGTGTGACTCTGTTCTGTTTTTTAATTCAGTTCAAGTGTAGCGGTTTTTACATTCCCTCTATAAGTGATAGCTTATGATAAGTGTATTTTTCTGTGTGACTTATTTCACTTAGAATCGTCGTACCTAACTCCACTCATCTTGCTTCTACTAGCCTTGTGACATTGATTTCATGTCTGAGTGATATTCCATTGTACATAAGGACCACAACTTCTTTATCCATTTTTCTCTTTCCTGGGATATTTAAGTTGTCATGAAGTGGAGGTTCTTGTCAACAGAGCAGCCCTAAACTTTGGGGTGCCTGTGTCTTGCTGATTTTTAGTTTTCCCAATTTATACGCCCATGAGTGGACGTGCCCTATGCTCCCTAAGCTGTGTTTTCTCGATGTTTCGGGACACACCGTACACTTCTCCAGAGTGGCTGTTGGCAATTTACATCCCGCCCATCAGCGTAGCAAGGCTCCTATTTCTCCATGGCCTGTCCTGCATTTGTGGTTTTGACACTTTTTTCAGCATGGCCTTTTGGACCGATGGGAAGCGAGACTTCTTTGTAGCGCTGATTTGCCTTTCCAGGTTGCTTGGTTGGCCAAAAAGGGCGTATGCGTTTTTTCCTGAATATATTCAGGAAAAAACGCATACGCCCTTTTTGGCCAATGGCATCATTGTCGACGTTTTGCCGCTTTTCATGTGCTTTAAAGGCGATTCGAATCTACCTCCTGAAACCTGTTTCCTGCAACTCTGCCTTGCTTTCAAATCCTCTTCGTTGCCTTCCCTCAATATATTTGTGGACGAGATTTATCATTTATAACTCTGCAGGTTTGTGAATTGCAGTGCCCATGTGCTCCATTTTTCAACTGGCTTTTTTGGGAGCTGGCCGCAGAAGCGCGGGATTGCCTCAGGCCCTATTCTGATTCGGGGCGGCAGGCTGAGCCTGTGGTTAATTCTTCTTCCTGATGGGAAAATAGAGTGACCTGTGCCTGTCCCAACACCTAGATCTAGTCTCTCATTGGTTGCCCCTCTTCCCGTTCATCCTCAGGACAAATTGCAACCTGTAGGGAACAGGAGGTTAAAGGTGCTGATTCTCCAAGTAGGGAGATTGCTAGTAAAGTAGCTGGAATGGCGAACCCGAGCACAAGGAGATGAGAAATGAGGTGCGTTTCAGAAACCTTTCAAATTCACACGCTGTACCATCTTCTGGGTTCCTCATGCAAGTTTTCGATGTAGGAAGATGCCCTTGAACCTAGAAATTTGGGACCCATGGGATGGGTACCACGCAGTATTACTTTAAAGTGTCTGCGATGGCTCACCCAACCTCACCAAACCTGTCAGCCCCAAGAGTGTCCACCCTTAGGTCTCATCCAACTGTGGGTCTAGATATTTTCAATCCAGGTTGCATCACAGCCCCTGAACGAATTGTGTAAGAATTTCTCTCTCTTTCACTGTCTTTGTTTTACGGGTTTCTACAAGTAATTTATTTTTATAATGGGGTTTAGCTGCTTTTCACGGCTGTGTTTATGCGGCTTTACACCCACTTGACACACTTCCAGAGGGATATCAATACATAGGTTTTAAGATTCTCACTAGTCAGATATATACTTGTGCGGTGAATAGGGGGTGTTGAGTCCAGTTCACTGAGCAAGGAGTAGGTCTTGTCTATTACATATTGGGTGTATGGAACGGTATCTGATCTAATTTGAAACCCTTGTTTTATGCATCACACCACCTCATCTTTCCCGTTAAGCAGCCATAGTGTGTTTTCTAAACGTGTGACTCTGTTCTCTTTTGTAATTCAGTTCAAGTGTAGCAGTTTTTACATTCCCTCTATAAGTGATAGCTTATGATAAGTGTCTTTTTCTGTGTGACTTATTTCACTTAGAGTCGTCGTACCTAAATCCACTCATCATGATGCTACTAGCCTTAAGACATTGATTTCATGGCTGAGTGATATTCCATTGTACATAAGGACCACAACTTCTTTATCCATTATTCTCTTTCCTGGGATATTTAAGGTGTCATGAAGTGGAGGTTCTTGTCAACAGAGCAGCCCTAAACTTTGGGGTGCCTGTCTCTTGCTGATTTTTAATTTTCCCAATTTATACGCCCATGAGTGGAAGTGCCCTATGCTCCCTAAGCTGTGTTTTTTCGATGTTTCAGGCCACACCGTACACTTCTCCAGAGTGGTTGCTGGCAATTTACATCCCGCTCATCAGTGTAGCAAGGCTTTCATTTCTCAATGGCCTGTCCTGCTTTTGTGGTTTTGACAGTTTTTTCAGCATGGCCCTTTTGACCGATGGGAAGCGAGACTTCTTTGTAGCACTGATTTACCTTTCCAGGTTGCTTGGTGGGCCAAAAAGGGCGTATGCGTTTTTTCCTGAATATATTCAGGAAAAAACGCATACGCCCTTTTTGGCCAAGGGCATCATTGTCGACGTTTTGCCACTTTTCATGTGCTTTAAAGGCGATTCGAATCTACCTCCTGAAACCAGATTCCTGCAATTCTGCCTTGCTTTCAAATCCTCTTCGTTGCCTTCCCTCAATATATTTGTGGACGAGAGTTATCATTTATAACTCTGCAGGTTTGTGAATTGCAGTGCCCATGTGCTCCATTTTTCAACTGGCTTTTTTGGGAGCTGGCCGCAGAAGCACGGGATTGCCTCAGGTCCTATTCTGGTTCCGGGCGGTAGGCTGAGCCTGTGGTTAATTCTTCTTCCTGATGGGAAAATAGAGTGACCTGTGCCTGTCCCAACACCTATATGTAGTCTCTCATTGGTTGCCCCTCTTCCCATTCATCCTTAGGACAAATTGCAACCTGTATGGAACAGGAGGTTAAAGGTGCTGATTCTCCAAGTAGGGAGATTGCTAGTAAAGTAGCTGGAATGGCGAACCCGAGCACAAGGAGATGAGAAATGAGGTGCGTTTCAGAAACCTTTCCCGATCAGACGGTGTACCATCATCTAGGTTTCCCATGCGTGTTTTCGATGTAGGAAGATGCCCTTGAACCTGGAGATTTAGGACCCATGGGATGGGTACCACACAGTATTACTTTAAGGGGTCTACGTTTGCTCACCCAACGTCACCAAACCTCTCAGCCCCAAGAGTGTCCACCCTTAGGTCTCATCCAACTGTGGGTCTAGATATGTCCAACCCAGGTTGCGTCACAGCCCCTGAATGAATTTTGTAAGAATTTCTCTCTCTTTTACTGTCTTTGTTTCATGCGTTTTTAAAAATAATTTATTTTTATAATGGGGTTTAGCTGCTTTTCACGGCTGTGTTTATGCGGCTTTACACCCTCTTGACTCACTTCCAGAGAGATATCAATACATAGGTTTTAAGATTCTCACTAGTAAGATATATTCTTGTGCGGTGAATACGGGGTGTTGAGTCCAGTTCACTGAGCAAGGAGTAGGTCTTCTCTATTACATATTGGGTGTATGGAACGGTATCAGAGCTAATTTGAAACCCTTGTTTTATGCATCACCCCACCTCACCTTTCCCGTTAAGCAGCCATAGTGTGTTTTCAAAATGGGTGACTCTGTTCTGATTTGTAATTCAGTTCAAGTGTAGCGGTTTTTACATCCCTCTATAAGTGATATCTTTTGATATGTGTCTTTTTCTGTGTGACTTATTTCACTTAGAGTCGTCGTACCTAAATCCACTCATCATGCTGCTACTAGCCTTATGACATTGATTTCATGGCTGAGTGATATTCCATTGTACATAAGGACCACAACTTCTTTATCCATTTTTCTCTTTCCTGGGATATTTAAGGTGTCATGAAGTGGAGGTTCTTGTCAACAGAGCAGCCGTAAACTTTGGGGTGCCTGTGTCTTGCTGATTTTTAATTTTCCCAATTTATACGCCCATGAGTGGAAGTGCCCTATGCTCCCTAAGCTGTGTTTTTTCGATGTTTCAGGACACACCGTACACTTCTCCAGAGTGGCTGTTGCCAATTTACATCCCGCCCATCAGCGTAGCAAGGCTCCTATTTCTCCATGGCCTGTCCTGCATTTGTGGTTTTGACACTTTTTTCAGCATGGCCCTTTTGACCGATGGGAAGCGAGACTTCTTTGTAGCGCTGATTTGCCTTTCCAGGTTGCTTGGTTGGCCAAAAAGGGCGTATGCGTTTTTTCCTGAATATATTCAGGAAAAAACGCATACGCCCTTTTTTGCCAAGGGCATCATTGTCGACGTTTTGCCGCTTTTCATGTGCTTTAAAGGCGATTCGAATCTACCTCCTGAAACCTGTTTCCTGCAACTCTGCCTTGCTTTCAAATCCTCTTCGTTGCCTTCCCTCAATATATTTGTGGACGAGAGTTATCATTTATAACTCTGCAGGTTTGTGAATTGCAGTGCCCATGTGCTCCATTTTTCAACTGGCTTTTTTCGGAGCTGGCCGCAGAAGCGCGGGATTGCCTCAGGCACTATTCTGCTTCCCTCCGGCAGGCTGAGCCTGTGCTTAATTCTTCTTCCTGATGGGAAAATAGAGTGATCTGTGCCTGTTCCAACACCTACATCTAGTCTCTCATTGGTTGCCCCTCTTCCCGTTCATCCTCAGGACAAATTGCAACCTGTACAGAACAGGAGGTTAAAGGTGTTGATTCTCCAAGTAGGGAGATTGCTAGTAAAGTAGCTGGAATGGTGAACCCGAGCACAAGGAGATGAGAAATGAGGTGCGTTTTAGAAACCTTTCCCGATCACATGGTGTACCATCTTCTGGGTTTCTCATGCATGTTTTCAATGCAGGAAGATGCCCTTAAAACTGGAGATTTGGGACACATGGGATGGGTACCACGCAGTATTACCTTAAAGGGTCTGTGTTTGCTCTCCCAACCTCACCAAACCTGTCAGCCCCAAGAGTGTCCACCCTTAGGTCTCATCCAACTGTGGGTCTAGATATTTTCAATCCAGGTTGCATCACAGCCCCTGAACGAATTGTGTAAGAATTTCTCTCTCTTTCACTGTCTTTGTTTTACGGGTTTCTACAAGTAATTTATTTTTATAATGGGGTTTAGCTGCTTTTCACGGCTGTGTTTATGCGGCTTTACACCCTCTTGACACACTTCCAGGGGGATATCAATACATAGGTTTTAAGATTCTCACTTGTCAGATATATACTTGTGCGGTGAATAGGGGGTGTTGAGTCCAGTTCACTGAGCAAGGAGTAGGTCTTGTCTATTACATATTGGGTGTATGGAACGGTATCTGATCTAATTTGAAACCCTTGTTTTATGCATCACACCACCTCATCTTTCCCGTTAAGCAGCCATAGTGTGTTTTCTAAACGTGTGACTCTGTTCTCTTTTGTAATTCAGTTCAAGTGTAGCAGTTTTTACATTCCCTCTATAAGTGATAGCTTATGATAAGTGTCTTTTTCTGTGTGACTTATTTCACTTAGAGTCGTCGTACCTAAATCCACTCATCATGATGCTACTAGCCTTAAGACATTGATTTCATGGCTGAGTGATATTCCATTGTACATAAGAACCACAACTTCTTTATCCATTTTTCTCTTTCCTGGGATATTTAAGGTGTCATGAAGTGGAGGTTCTTGTCAACAGAGCAGCCCTAAACTTTGGGGTGCCTGTGTCTTGCTGATTTTTAGTTTTCCCAATTTATACGCCCATGAGTGGACGTGCCCTATGCTCCCTAAGCTGTGTTTTCTCGATGTTTCAGGACACACCATACACTTCTCCAGAGTGGCTGTTGGCAATTTACATCCCGCCCATCAGCGTAGCAAGGCTCCCATTTCTCCATGGCCTGTCCTGCATTTGTGGTTTTGACACTTTTTTCAGCATGGCCCTTTTGACCGATGGGAAGCGAGACTTCTTTGTAGCGCTGATTTGCCTTTCCAGGTTGCTTTGTTGGCCAAAAAGTGCGTATGCATTTTTTCCTGAATATATTCAGGAAAAAACGCATACGCCGTTTTTGGCAAAGTGCATCATTGTCGACGTTTTGCCCCTTTTCTTGAGCTTTAAATGCGATTCGAATCTACCTCCTGAAATCTGTTTCCTGCAATACTGCCTTGCTTTCAAATCCTCTTCGTTGCTTTCCCTCAATATATTTGTGGACGAGAGTTATCATTTATAACTCTGCAGGTTTGTGAATTGCAGTGCCCCTGAGCTCCATTTTTCAACTCGCTTTTTTGGTAGCTGGCCGCAAAAGCGCGGGATTGCCTCAGGCCCTCTTCTGGTTCTGTCCAGCAGGCTGAGCCTGTGGTTAATTCTTCTTCCTGATGGGAAAATAGAGTGACCTGTGCCTGTCCCAACACCTAGATCTAGTCTCTCATTGGTTGCTCCTCTTCCCGTTCATCCTCAGGACAAATTGCAACCTGTACAGAACAGGAGGGTAAAGGTGCTGATTCTCCAAGAAGGGAGATTGCTAGTAAAGTAGCTGGAATGGCGAACCCGAGCACAAGGAGGTGAGAAATGAGGTGCGTTTTAGAAACCTTTCCCGATCACACGGTGTACCATCTTCTGGGTTTCTCATGCATGTTTTCGATGCAGGAAGATGCCCTTGAAACTGGAGATTTGGGACCCATGGGATGGGTACCACGCAGTATTACTTTAAAGGGTCTGCGTTTGCTCACCCAACCTCACCAGACCTGTCAGCCCCAAGAGTGTCCACCCTTAGGTCTCATCCACCTGTTGGTCTAGAATTGGTCAATCCATGTTGCATCACGGCCCCTGAACGAATTGTGTAAGAACTTCTCTCTCTTTCACTGTCTTTGTTTTACGGGTTTTTACAAGTAATTTATTTTTATAATGGGGTTTAGCTGCTTTTCACGGCTGTGTTTATGCGGCTTTACACCCACTTGACACACTTCCAGAGAAATATCAATACATAGGTTTTAAGATTCTTACTAGTCAGATATATACTTGTGCGGTGAATAGGGGGTGTTGAGTCCAGTTCACTGAGCAAGGAGTAGGTCTTGTCTATTACATATTGGGTGTATGTAACGGTATCTGTGCTAATTTGAAACCCTTGTTTTATGCATCACCCCACCTCACCTTTCCCGTTAAGCAGCCATAGTGTGTTTTCTAAACGTGTGACTCTGTTCTCTTTTGTAATTCAGTTCAAGTGTAGCGGTTTTTACATTCCCTCTATAAGTGATAGCTTACGATAAGTGTCTTTTTCTGTGTGACTTATTTCACTTAGAGTCGTCGTACCTAAATCCACTCATCATGCTGCTACTAGCATTATGACATTGATATCATGTCTGAGTGATATTCCATTGTACATAAGGACCACACCTTCTTTATCCATTTTTATCTTTCCTGGGATATTTAAGGTGTCATGAAGTGGAGGTTCTTGCAAACAGAGCAGCCCTAAACTTTGGGGTGCCTGTGTCTTGCTGATTTTTAGTTTTCCCAATTTATACGCCCATGAGTGGAAGTGCCCTATGCTCCCTAAGCTGTGTTTTTTCGATGTTTCAGGACACACCGTACACTTCTCCAGAGTGGCTGTTGGCAATTTACATACCGCCCATCAGCGTGGCAAGGCTCCCATTTCTCCTTGGCCTGTCCTGCATTTGTGGTTTTGACACTTTTTTCAGCATGGCCCTTTTGACCGATGGGAAGCGAGACTTCTTTGTAGCGCTGATTTGCCTTTCCAGGTTGCTTGGTTGGCCAAAAAGGGCGTATGCGTTTTTTCCTGAATATATTCAGGAAAAAACGCATACGCCCTTTTTGGCCAAGGGCATCATTGTCGACGTTTTGCCGCTTTTCATGTGCTTTAAAGGCGATTCGAATCTACCTCCTGAAACCTGTTTCCTGCAACTCTGCCTTGCTTTCAAATCCTCTTCGTTGCCTTCCCTCAATATATTTGTGGACGAGAGTTATCATTTATAACTCTGCAGGTTTGTGAATTGCAGTGCCCATGTGCTCCATTTTTCAACTGGCTTTTTTCGGAGCTGGCCGCAGAAGCGCGGGATTGCCTCAGGCACTATTCTGCTTCCCTCCGGCAGGCTGAGCCTGTGCTTAATTCTTCTTCCTGATGGGAAAATAGAGTGACCTGTGCCTGTTCCAACACCTACATCTAGTCTCTCATTGGTTGCCCCTCTTCCCGTTCATCCTCAGGACAAATTGCAACCTGTACAGAACAGGAGGTTAAAGGTGTTGATTCTCCAAGTAGGGAGATTGCTAGTAAAGTAGCTGGAATGGTGAACCCGAGCACAAGGAGATGAGAAATGAGGTGCGTTTTAGAAACCTTTCCCGATCACATGGTGTACCATCTTCTGGGTTTCTCATGCATGTTTTCAATGCAGGAAGATGCCCTTAAAACTGGAGATTTGGGACCCATGGGATGGGTACCACGCAGTATTACCTTAAAGGGTCTGTGTTTGCTCTCCCAACCTCACCAAACCTGTCAGCCCCAAGAGTGTCCACCCTTAGGTCTCATCCAACTGTGGGTCTAGATATTTTCAATCCAGGTTGCATCACAGCCCCTGAACGAATTGTGTAAGAATTTCTCTCTCTTTCACTGTCTTTGTTTTACGGGTTTCTACAAGTAATTTATTTTTATAATGGGGTTTAGCTGCTTTTCACGGCTGTGTTTATGCGGCTTTACACCCTCTTGACACACTTCCAGGGGGATATCAATACATAGGTTTTAAGATTCTCACTTGTCAGATATATACTTGTGCGGTGAATAGGGGGTGTTGAGTCCAGTTCACTGAGCAAGGAGTAGGTCTTGTCTATTACATATTGGGTGTATGGAACGGTATCTGATCTAATTTGAAACCCTTGTTTTATGCATCACCCCACCTCACCTTTCCCGTTAAGCAGCCATAGTGTGTTTTCTAAACGTGTGACTCTGTTCTCTTTTGTAATTCAGTTCAAGTGTAGCAGTTTTTACATTCCCTCTATAAGTGATAGCTTATGATAAGTGTCTTTTTCTGTGTGACTTATTTCACTTAGAGTCGTCGTACCTAAATCCACTCATCATGATGCTACTAGCCTTAAGACATTGATTTCATGGCTGAGTGATATTCCATTGTACATAAGAACCACAACTTCTTTATCCATTTTTCTCTTTCCTGGGATATTTAAGGTGTCATGAAGTGGAGGTTCTTGTCAACAGAGCAGCCCTAAACTTTGGGGTGCCTGTGTCTTGCTGATTTTTAGTTTTCCCAATTTATACGCCCATGAGTGGACGTGCCCTATGCTCCCTAAGCTGTGTTTTCTCGATGTTTCAGGACACACCATACACTTCTCCAGAGTGGCTGTTGGCAATTTACATCCCGCCCATCAGCGTAGCAAGGCTCCCATTTCTCCATGGCCTGTCCTGCATTTGTGGTTTTGACACTTTTTTCAGCATGGCCCTTTTGACCGATGGGAAGCGAGACTTCTTTGTAGCGCTGATTTGCCTTTCCAGGTTGCTTTGTTGGCCAAAAAGTGCGTATGCATTTTTTCCTGAATATATTCAGGAAAAAACGCATACGCCGTTTTTGGCAAAGTGCATCATTGTCGACGTTTTGCCCCTTTTCTTGAGCTTTAAATGCGATTCGAATCTACCTCCTGAAATCTGTTTCCTGCAATACTGCCTTGCTTTCAAATCCTCTTCGTTGCTTTCCCTCAATATATTTGTGGACGAGAGTTATCATTTATAACTCTGCAGGTTTGTGAATTGCAGTGCCCCTGAGCTCCATTTTTCAACTCGCTTTTTTGGTAGCTGGCCGCAAAAGCGCGGGATTGCCTCAGGCCCTCTTCTGGTTCTGTCCAGCAGGCTGAGCCTGTGGTTAATTCTTCTTCCTGATGGGAAAATAGAGTGACCTGTGCCTGTCCCAACACCTAGATCTAGTCTCTCATTGGTTGCTCCTCTTCCCGTTCATCCTCAGGACAAATTGCAACCTGTACAGAACAGGAGGGTAAAGGTGCTGATTCTCCAAGAAGGGAGATTGCTAGTAAAGTAGCTGGAATGGCGAACCCGAGCACAAGGAGGTGAGAAATGAGGTGCGTTTTAGAAACCTTTCCCGATCACACGGTGTACCATCTTCTGGGTTTCTCATGCATGTTTTCGATGCAGGAAGATGCCCTTGAAACTGGAGATTTGGGACCCATGGGATGGGTACCACGCAGTATTACTTTAAAGGGTCTGCGTTTGCTCACCCAACCTCACCAGACCTGTCAGCCCCAAGAGTGTCCACCCTTAGGTCTCATCCACCTGTTGGTCTAGAATTGGTCAATCCATGTTGCATCACGGCCCCTGAACGAATTGTGTAAGAACTTCTCTCTCTTTCACTGTCTTTGTTTTACGGGTTTTTACAAGTAATTTATTTTTATAATGGGGTTTAGCTGCTTTTCACGGCTGTGTTTATGCGGCTTTACACCCACTTGACACACTTCCAGAGAAATATCAATACATAGGTTTTAAGATTCTTACTAGTCAGATATATACTTGTGCGGTGAATAGGGGGTGTTGAGTCCAGTTCACTGAGCAAGGAGTAGGTCTTGTCTATTACATATTGGGTGTATGTAACGGTATCTGTGCTAATTTGAAACCCTTGTTTTATGCATCACCCCACCTCACCTTTCCCGTTAAGCAGCCATAGTGTGTTTTCTAAACGTGTGACTCTGTTCTCTTTTGTAATTCAGTTCAAGTGTAGCGGTTTTTACATTCCCTCTATAAGTGATAGCTTACGATAAGTGTCTTTTTCTGTGTGACTTATTTCACTTAGAGTCGTCGTACCTAAATCCACTCATCATGCTGCTACTAGCATTATGACATTGATATCATGTCTGAGTGATATTCCATTGTACATAAGGACCACACCTTCTTTATCCATTTTTATCTTTCCTGGGATATTTAAGGTGTCATGAAGTGGAGGTTCTTGCAAACAGAGCAGCCCTAAACTTTGGGGTGCCTGTGTCTTGCTGATTTTTAGTTTTCCCAATTTATACGCCCATGAGTGGAAGTGCCCTATGCTCCCTAAGCTGTGTTTTTTCGATGTTTCAGGACACACCGTACACTTCTCCAGAGTGGCTGTTGGCAATTTACATACCGCCCATCAGCGTGGCAAGGCTCCCATTTCTCCTTGGCCTGTCCTGCATTTGTGGTTTTGACACTTTTTTCAGCATGGCCCTTTTGACCGATGGGAAGCGAGACTTCTTTGTAGCGCTGATTTGCCTTTCCAGGTTGCTTGGTTGGCCAAAAAGGGCGTATGCGTTTTTTCCTGAATATATTCAGGAAAAAACGCATACGCCCTTTTTGGCCAAGGGCATCATTGTCGACGTTTTGCCGCTTTTCATGTGCTTTAAAGGCGATTCGAATCTACCTCCTGAAACCTGTTTCCTGCAACTCTGCCTTGCTTTCAAATCCTCTTCGTTGCCTTCCCTCAATATATTTGTGGACGAGAGTTATCATTTATAACTCTGCAGGTTTGTGAATTGCAGTGCCCATGTGCTCCATTTTTCAACTGGCTTTTTTCGGAGCTGGCCGCAGAAGCGCGGGATTGCCTCAGGCACTATTCTGCTTCCCTCCGGCAGGCTGAGCCTGTGCTTAATTCTTCTTCCTGATGGGAAAATAGAGTGACCTGTGCCTGTTCCAACACCTACATCTAGTCTCTCATTGGTTGCCCCTCTTCCCGTTCATCCTCAGGACAAATTGCAACCTGTACAGAACAGGAGGTTAAAGGTGTTGATTCTCCAAGTAGG
The DNA here is from genome assembly GCF_028021215.1 of Eschrichtius robustus. Lineage (NCBI taxonomy): Eukaryota > Metazoa > Chordata > Mammalia > Artiodactyla > Eschrichtiidae > Eschrichtius > Eschrichtius robustus. The sequence goes on from NW_027175257.1 coordinate 1,581,408, forward strand.
GAGATTGCTAGTAAAGTAGCTGGAATGGTGAACCCGAGCACAAGGAGATGAGAAATGAGGTGCGTTTTAGAAACCTTTCCCGATCACATGGTGTACCATCTTCTGGGTTTCTCATGCATGTTTTCAATGCAGGAAGATGCCCTTAAAACTGGAGATTTGGGACCCATGGGATGGGTACCACGCAGTATTACCTTAAAGGGTCTGTGTTTGCTCTCCCAACCTCACCAAACCTGTCAGCCCCAAGAGTGTCCACCCTTAGGTCTCATCCAACTGTGGGTCTAGATATTTTCAATCCAGGTTGCATCACAGCCCCTGAACGAATTGTGTAAGAATTTCTCTCTCTTTCACTGTCTTTGTTTTACGGGTTTCTACAAGTAATTTATTTTTATAATGGGGTTTAGCTGCTTTTCACGGCTGTGTTTATGCGGCTTTACACCCTCTTGACACACTTCCAGGGGGATATCAATACATAGGTTTTAAGATTCTCACTTGTCAGATATATACTTGTGCGGTGAATAGGGGGTGTTGAGTCCAGTTCACTGAGCAAGGAGTAGGTCTTGTCTATTACATATTGGGTGTATGGAACGGTATCTGATCTAATTTGAAACCCTTGTTTTATGCATCACACCACCTCATCTTTCCCGTTAAGCAGCCATAGTGTGTTTTCTAAACGTGTGACTCTGTTCTCTTTTGTAATTCAGTTCAAGTGTAGCAGTTTTTACATTCCCTCTATAAGTGATAGCTTATGATAAGTGTCTTTTTCTGTGTGACTTATTTCACTTAGAGTCGTCGTACCTAAATCCACTCATCATGATGCTACTAGCCTTAAGACATTGATTTCATGGCTGAGTGATATTCCATTGTACATAAGAACCACAACTTCTTTATCCATTTTTCTCTTTCCTGGGATATTTAAGGTGTCATGAAGTGGAGGTTCTTGTCAACAGAGCAGCCCTAAACTTTGGGGTGCCTGTGTCTTGCTGATTTTTAGTTTTCCCAATTTATACGCCCATGAGTGGACGTGCCCTATGCTCCCTAAGCTGTGTTTTCTCGATGTTTCAGGACACACCATACACTTCTCCAGAGTGGCTGTTGGCAATTTACATCCCGCCCATCAGCGTAGCAAGGCTCCCATTTCTCCATGGCCTGTCCTGCATTTGTGGTTTTGACACTTTTTTCAGCATGGCCCTTTTGACCGATGGGAAGCGAGACGTCTTTGTAGCGCTGATTTGCCTTTCCAGGTTGCTTGGTTGGCCAAAAAGTGCGTATGCATTTTTTCCTGAATATATTCAGGAAAAAACGCATACGCCGTTTTTGGCAAAGTGCATCATTGTCGACGTTTTGCCCCTTTTCTTGAGCTTTAAATGCGATTCGAATCTACCTCCTGAAATCTGTTTCCTGCAATACTGCCTTGCTTTCAAATCCTCTTCGTTGCTTTCCCTCAATATATTTGTGGACGAGAGTTATCATTTATAACTCTGCAGGTTTGTGAATTGCAGTGCCCCTGAGCTCCATTTTTCAACTCGCTTTTTTGGTAGCTGGCCGCAAAAGCGCGGGATTGCCTCAGGCCCTCTTCTGGTTCTGTCCAGCAGGCTGAGCCTGTCGTTAATTGTTCTTCCTGATGGGAAAATAGAGTGACCTGTGCCTGTCCCAACACCTAGATCTAGTCTCTCATTGGTTGCTCCTCTTCCCGTTCATCCTCAGGACAAATTGCAACCTGTACAGAACAGGAGGGTAAAGGTGCTGATTCTCCAAGAAGGGAGATTGCTAGTAAAGTAGCTGGAATGGCGAACCCGAGCACAAGGAGGTGAGAAATGAGGTGCGTTTTAGAAACCTTTCCCGATCACACGGTGTACCATCTTCTGGGTTTCTCATGCATGTTTTCGATGCAGGAAGATGCCCTTGAAACTGGAGATTTGGGACCCATGGGATGGGTACCACGCAGTATTACTTTAAAGGGTCTGCGTTTGCTCACCCAACCTCACCAGACCTGTCAGCCCCAAGAGTGTCCACCCTTAGGTCTCATCCACCTGTTGGTCTAGAATTGGTCAATCCATGTTGCATCACGGCCCCTGAACGAATTGTGTAAGAACTTCTCTCTCTTTCACTGTCTTTGTTTTACGGGTTTTTACAAGTAATTTATTTTTATAATGGGGTTTAGCTGCTTTTCACGGCTGTGTTTATGCGGCTTTACACCCACTTGACACACTTCCAGAGAAATATCAATACATAGGTTTTAAGATTCTTACTAGTCAGATATATACTTGTGCGGTGAATAGGGGGTGTTGAGTCCAGTTCACTGAGCAAGGAGTAGGTCTTGTCTATTACATATTGGGTGTATGTAACGGTATCTGTGCTAATTTGAAACCCTTGTTTTATGCATCACCCCACCTCACCTTTCCCGTTAAGCAGCCATAGTGTGTTTTCTAAACGTGTGACTCTGTTCTCTTTTGTAATTCAGTTCAAGTGTAGCGGTTTTTACATTCCCTCTATAAGTGATAGCTTACGATAAGTGTCTTTTTCTGTGTGACTTATTTCACTTAGAGTCGTCGTACCTAAATCCACTCATCATGCTGCTACTAGCATTATGACATTGATATCATGTCTGAGTGATATTCCATTGTACATAAGGACCACAACTTCTTTATCCATTTTTATCTTTCCTGGGATATTTAAGGTGTCATGAAGTGGAGGTTCTTGCAAACAGAGCAGCCCTAAACTTTGGGGTGCCTGTGTCTTGCTGATTTTTAGTTTTCCCAATTTATACGCCCATGAGTGGAAGTGCCCTATGCTCCCTAAGCTGTGTTTTTTCGATGTTTCAGGACACACCGTACACTTCTCCAGAGTGGCTGTTGGCAATTTACATACCGCCCATCAGCGTGGCAAGGCTCCCATTTCTCCTTGGCCTGTCCTGCATTTGTGGTTTTGACACTTTTTTCAGCATGGCCCTTTTGACCGATGGGAAGCGAGACTTCTTTGTAGCGCTGATTTGCCTTTCCAGGTTGCTTGGTTGGCCAAAAAGGGCGTATGCGTTTTTTCCTGAATATATTCAGGAAAAAACGCATACGCCCTTTTTGGCCAAGGGCATCATTGTCGACGTTTTGCCGCTTTTCATGTGCTTTAAAGGCGATTCGAATCTACCTCCTGAAACCTGTTTCCTGCAACTCTGCCTTGCTTTCAAATCCTCTTCGTTGCCTTCCCTCAATATATTTGTGGACGAGAGTTATCATTTATAACTCTGCAGGTTTGTGAATTGCAGTGCCCATGTGCTCCATTTTTCAACTGGCTTTTTTCGGAGCTGGCCGCAGAAGCGCGGGATTGCCTCAGGCACTATTCTGCTTCCCTCCGGCAGGCTGAGCCTGTGCTTAATTCTTCTTCCTGATGGGAAAATAGAGTGATCTGTGCCTGTTCCAACACCTACATCTAGTCTCTCATTGGTTGCCCCTCTTCCCGTTCATCCTCAGGACAAATTGCAACCTGTACAGAACAGGAGGTTAAAGGTGTTGATTCTCCAAGTAGGGAGATTGCTAGTAAAGTAGCTGGAATGGTGAACCCGAGCACAAGGAGATGAGAAATGAGGTGCGTTTTAGAAACCTTTCCCGATCACATGGTGTACCATCTTCTGGGTTTCTCATGCATGTTTTCAATGCAGGAAGATGCCCTTAAAACTGGAGATTTGGGACCCATGGGATGGGTACCACGCAGTATTACCTTAAAGGGTCTGTGTTTGCTCTCCCAACCTCACCAAACCTGTCAGCCCCAAGAGTGTCCACCCTTAGGTCTCATCCAACTGTGGGTCTAGATATTTTCAATCCAGGTTGCATCACAGCCCCTGAACGAATTGTGTAAGAATTTCTCTCTCTTTCACTGTCTTTGTTTTACGGGTTTCTACAAGTAATTTATTTTTATAATGGGGTTTAGCTGCTTTTCACGGCTGTGTTTATGCGGCTTTACACCCTCTTGACACACTTCCAGGGGGATATCAATACATAGGTTTTAAGATTCTCACTTGTCAGATATATACTTGTGCGGTGAATAGGGGGTGTTGAGTCCAGTTCACTGAGCAAGGAGTAGGTCTTGTCTATTACATATTGGGTGTATGGAACGGTATCTGATCTAATTTGAAACCCTTGTTTTATGCATCACACCACCTCATCTTTCCCGTTAAGCAGCCATAGTGTGTTTTCTAAACGTGTGACTCTGTTCTCTTTTGTAATTCAGTTCAAGTGTAGCAGTTTTTACATTCCCTCTATAAGTGATAGCTTATGATAAGTGTCTTTTTCTGTGTGACTTATTTCACTTAGAGTCGTCGTACCTAAATCCACTCATCATGATGCTACTAGCCTTAAGACATTGATTTCATGGCTGAGTGATATTCCATTGTACATAAGAACCACAACTTCTTTATCCATTTTTCTCTTTCCTGGGATATTTAAGGTGTCATGAAGTGGAGGTTCTTGTCAACAGAGCAGCCCTAAACTTTGGGGTGCCTGTGTCTTGTTGATTTTTAGTTTTCCCAATTTATACGCCCATGAGTGGACGTGCCCTATGCTCCCTAAGCTGTGTTTTCTCGATATTTCAGGACACACCATACACTTCTCCAGAGTGGCTGTTGGCAATTTACATCCCGCCCATCAGCGTAGCAAGGCTCCCATTTCTCCATGGCCTGTCCTGCATTTGTGGTTTTGACACTTTTTTCAGCATGGCCCTTTTGACCGATGGGAAGCGAGACTTCTTTGTAGCGCTGATTTGCCTTTCCAGGTTGCTTGGTTGGCCAAAAAGTGCGTATGCATTTTTTCCTGAATATATTCAGGAAAAAACGCATACGCCGTTTTTGGCAAAGTGCATCATTGTCGACGTTTTGCCCCTTTTCTTGAGCTTTAAATGCGATTCGAATCTACCTCCTGAAATCTGTTTCCTGCAATACTGCCTTGCTTTCAAATCCTCTTCGTTGCTTTCCCTCAATATATTTGTGGACGAGAGTTATCATTTATAACTCTGCAGGTTTGTGAATTGCAGTGCCCCTGAGCTCCATTTTTCAACTCGCTTTTTTGGTAGCTGGCCGCAAAAGCGCGGGATTGCCTCAGGCCCTATTCTGGTTCCTGGCGGCAGGCTGAGCCTGTGGTTAATTCTTCTTCCTGATGGGAAAATAGAGTGACCTGTGCCTGTCCCAACACCTAGATCTAGTCTCTCATTGGTTGCTCCTCTTCCCGTTCATCCTCAGGACAAATTGCAACCTGTACAGAACAGGAGGGTAAAGGTGCTGATTCTCCAAGAAGGGAGATTTCTAGTAAAGTAGTTGGAATGGCGAGCCCGAGCACAAGGAGGTGAGAAATGAGGTGCGTTTTAGAAACCTTTCCCGATCACACGGTGTACCATCTTCTGGGTTTCTCATGCATGTTTTCGATGCAGGAAGATGCCCTTGAAACTGGAGATTTGGGACCCATGGGATGGGTACCACGCAGTATTACTTTAAAGGGTCTGCGTTTGCTCACCCAACCTCACCAGACCTGTCAGCCCCAAGAGTGTCCACCCTTAGGTCTCATCCACCTGTTGGTCTAGAATTGGTCAATCCATGTTGCATCACGGCCCCTGAACGAATTGTGTAAGAACTTCTCTCTCTTTCACTGTCTTTGTTTTACGGGTTTTTACAAGTAATTTATTTTTATAATGGGGTTTAGCTGCTTTTCACGGCTGTGTTTATGCGGCTTTACACCCACTTGACACACTTCCAGAGAAATATCAATACATAGGTTTTAAGATTCTTACTAGTCAGATATATACTTGTGCGGTGAATAGGGGGTGTTGAGTCCAGTTCACTGAGCAAGGAGTAGGTCTTGTCTATTACATATTGGGTGTATGTAACGGTATCTGTGCTAATTTGAAACCCTTGTTTTATGCATCACCCCACCTCACCTTTCCCGTTAAGCAGCCATAGTGTGTTTTCTAAACGTGTGACTCTGTTCTCTTTTGTAATTCAGTTCAAGTGTAGCGGTTTTTACATTCCCTCTATAAGTGATAGCTTACGATAAGTGTCTTTTTCTGTGTGACTTATTTCACTTAGAGTCGTCGTACCTAAATCCACTCATCATGCTGCTACTAGCATTATGACATTGATATCATGTCTGAGTGATATTCCATTGTACATAAGGACCACAACTTCTTTATCCATTTTTATCTTTCCTGGGATATTTAAGGTGTCATGAAGTGGAGGTTCTTGCAAACAGAGCAGCCCTAAACTTTGGGGTGCCTGTGTCTTGCTGATTTTTAGTTTTCCCAATTTATACGCCCATGAGTGGAAGTGCCCTATGCTCCCTAAGCTGTGTTTTTTCGATGTTTCAGGACACACCGTACACTTCTCCAGAGTGGCTGTTGGCAATTTACATACCGCCCATCAGCGTGGCAAGGCTCCCATTTCTCCTTGGCCTGTCCTGCATTTGTGGTTTTGACACTTTTTTCAGCATGGCCCTTTTGACCGATGGGAAGCGAGACTTCTTTGTAGCGCTGATTTGCCTTTCCAGGTTGCTTGGTTGGCCAAAAAGGGCGTATGCGTTTTTTCCTGAATATATTCAGGAAAAAACGCATACGCCCTTTTTGGCCAAGGGCATCATTGTCGACGTTTTGCCGCTTTTCATGTGCTTTAAAGGCGATTCGAATCTACCTCCTGAAACCTGTTTCCTGCAACTCTGCCTTGCTTTCAAATCCTCTTCGTTGCCTTCCCTCAATATATTTGTGGACGAGAGTTATCATTTATAATTCTGCAGGTTTGTGAATTGCAGTGCCCATGTGCTCCATTTTTCAACTGGCTTTTTTCGGAGCTGGCCGCAGAAGCGCGGGATTGCCTCAGGCACTATTCTGCTTCCCTCCGGCAGGCTGAGCCTGTGCTTAATTCTTCTTCCTGATGGGAAAATAGAGTGATCTGTGCCTGTTCCAACACCTACATCTAGTCTCTCATTGGTTGCCCCTCTTCCCGTTCATCCTCAGGACAAATTGCAACCTGTACAGAACAGGAGGTTAAAGGTGTTGATTCTCCAAGTAGGGAGATTGCTAGTAAAGTAGCTGGAATGGTGAACCCGAGCACAAGGAGATGAGAAATTGGGTGCGTTTTAGAAACCTTTCCCGATCACATGGTGTACCATCTTCTGGGTTTCTCATGCATGTTTTCAATGCAGGAAGATGCCCTTAAAACTGGAGATTTGGGACCCATGGGATGGGTACCACGCAGTATTACCTTAAAGGGTCTGTGTTTGCTCTCCCAACCTCACCAAACCTGTCAGCCCCAAGAGTGTCCACCCTTAGGTCTCATCCAACTGTGGGTCTAGATATTTTCAATCCAGGTTGCATCACAGCCCCTGAACGAATTGTGTAAGAATTTCTCTCTCTTTCACTGTCTTTGTTTTACGGGTTTCTACAAGTAATTTATTTTTATAATGGGGTTTAGCTGCTTTTCACGGCTGTGTTTATGCGGCTTTACACCCTCTTGACACACTTCCAGGGGGATATCAATACATAGGTTTTAAGATTCTCACTTGTCAGATATATACTTGTGCGGTGAATAGGGGGTGTTGAGTCCAGTTCACTGAGCAAGGAGTAGGTCTTGTCTATTACATATTGGGTGTATGGAACGGTATCTGATCTAATTTGAAACCCTTGTTTTATGCATCACACCACCTCATCTTTCCCGTTAAGCAGCCATAGTGTGTTTTCTAAACGTGTGACTCTGTTCTCTTTTGTAATTCAGTTCAAGTGTAGCAGTTTTTACATTCCCTCTATAAGTGATAGCTTATGATAAGTGTCTTTTTCTGTGTGACTTATTTCACTTAGAGTCGTCGTACCTAAATCCACTCATCATGATGCTACTAGCCTTAAGACATTGATTTCATGGCTGAGTGATATTCCATTGTACATAAGAACCACAACTTCTTTATCCATTTTTCTCTTTCCTGGGATATTTAAGGTGTCATGAAGTGGAGGTTCTTGCAAACAGAGCAGCCCTAAACTTTGGGGTGCCTGTGTCTTGCTGATTTTTAGTTTTCCCAATTTATACGCCCATGAGTGGAAGTGCCCTATGCTCCCTAAGCTGTGTTTTTCCGATGTTTCAGGACACACCGTACACTTCTCCAGAGTGGCTGTTGGCAATTTACATACCGCCCATCAGCGTGGCAAGGCTCCCATTTCTCCTTGGCCTGTCCTGCATTTGTGGTTTTGACACTTTTTTCAGCATGGCCCTTTTGACCGATGGGAAGCGAGACTTCTTTGTAGCGCTGATTTGCCTTTCCAGGTTGCTTGGTTGGCCAAAAAGGGCGTATGCGTTTTTTCCTGAATATATTCAGGAAAAAACGCATACGCCCTTTTTGGCCAAGGGCATCATTGTCGACGTTTTGCCGCTTTTCATGTGCTTTAAAGGCGATTCGAATCTACCTCCTGAAACCTGTTTCCTGCAACTCTGCCTTGCTTTCAAATCCTCTTCGTTGCCTTCCCTCAATATATTTGTGGACGAGAGTTATCATTTATAACTCTGCAGGTTTGTGAATTGCAGTGCCCATGTGCTCCATTTTTCAACTGGCTTTTTTCGGAGCTGGCCGCAGAAGCGCGGGATTGCCTCAGGCACTATTCTGCTTCCCTCCGGCAGGCTGAGCCTGTGCTTAATTCTTCTTCCTGATGGGAAAATAGAGTGATCTGTGCCTGTTCCAACACCTACATCTAGTCTCTCATTGGTTGCCCCTCTTCCCGTTCATCCTCAGGACAAATTGCAACCTGTACAGAACAGGAGGTTAAAGGTGTTGATTCTCCAAGTAGGGAGATTGCTAGTAAAGTAGCTGGAATGGTGAACCCGAGCACAAGGAGATGAGAAATGAGGTGCGTTTTAGAAACCTTTCCCGATCACATGGTGTACCATCTTCTGGGTTTCTCATGCATGTTTTCAATGCAGGAAGATGCCCTTAAAACTGGAGATTTGGGACCCATGGGATGGGTACCACGCAGTATTACCTTAAAGGGTCTGTGTTTGCTCTCCCAACCTCACCAAACCTGTCAGCCCCAAGAGTGTCCACCCTTAGGTCTCATCCAACTGTGGGTCTAGATATTTTCAATCCAGGTTGCATCACAGCCCCTGAACGAATTGTGTAAGAATTTCTCTCTCTTTCACTGTCTTTGTTTTACGGGTTTCTACAAGTAATTTATTTTTATAATGGGGTTTAGCTGCTTTTCACGGCTGTGTTTATGCGGCTTTACACCCTCTTGACACACTTCCAGGGGGATATCAATACATAGGTTTTAAGATTCTCACTTGTCAGATATATACTTGTGCGGTGAATAGGGGGTGTTGAGTCCAGTTCACTGAGCAAGGAGTAGGTCTTGTCTATTACATATTGGGTGTATGGAACGGTATCTGATCTAATTTGAAACCCTTGTTTTATGCATCACACCACCTCATCTTTCCCGTTAAGCAGCCATAGTGTGTTTTCTAAACGTGTGACTCTGTTCTCTTTTGTAATTCAGTTCAAGTGTAGCAGTTTTTACATTCCCTCTATAAGTGATAGCTTATGATAAGTGTCTTTTTCTGTGTGACTTATTTCACTTAGAGTCGTCGTACCTAAATCCACTCATCATGATGCTACTAGCCTTAAGACATTGATTTCATGGCTGAGTGATATTCCATTGTACATAAGAACCACAACTTCTTTATCCATTTTTCTCTTTCCTGGGATATTTAAGGTGTCATGAAGTGGAGGTTCTTGTCAACAGAGCAGCCCTAAACTTTGGGGTGCCTGTGTCTTGTTGATTTTTAGTTTTCCCAATTTATACGCCCATGAGTGGACGTGCCCTATGCTCCCTAAGCTGTGTTTTCTCGATATTTCAGGACACACCATACACTTCTCCAGAGTGGCTGTTGGCAATTTACATCCCGCCCATCAGCGTAGCAAGGCTCCCATTTCTCCATGGCCTGTCCTGCATTTGTGGTTTTGACACTTTTTTCAGCATGGCCCTTTTGACCGATGGGAAGCGAGACTTCTTTGTAGCGCTGATTTGCCTTTCCAGGTTGCTTGGTTGGCCAAAAAGGGCGTATGCATTTTTTCCTGAATATATTCAGGAAAAAACGCATACGCCGTTTTTGGCAAAGTGCATCATTGTCGACGTTTTGCCCCTTTTCTTGAGCTTTAAATGCGATTCGAATCTACCTCCTGAAATCTGTTTCCTGCAATACTGCCTTGCTTTCAAATCCTCTTCGTTGCTTTCCCTCAATATATTTGTGGACGAGAGTTATCATTTATAACTCTGCAGGTTTGTGAATTGCAGTGCCCCTGAGCTCCATTTTTCAACTCGCTTTTTTGGTAGCTGGCCGCAAAAGCGCGGGATTGCCTCAGGCCCTATTCTGGTTCCTGGCGGCAGGCTGAGCCTGTGGTTAATTCTTCTTCCTGATGGGAAAATAGAGTGACCTGTGCCTGTCCCAACACCTAGATCTAGTCTCTCATTGGTTGCTCCTCTTCCCGTTCATCCTCAGGACAAATTGCAACCTGTACAGAACAGGAGGGTAAAGGTGCTGATTCTCCAAGAAGGGAGATTTCTAGTAAAGTAGTTGGAATGGCGAACCCGAGCACAAGGAGGTGAGAAATGAGGTGCGTTTTAGAAACCTTTCCCGATCACACGGTGTACCATCTTCTGGGTTTCTCATGCATGTTTTCGATGCAGGAAGATGCCCTTGAAACTGGAGATTTGGGACCCATGGGATGGGTACCACGCAGTATTACTTTAAAGGGTCTGCGTTTGCTCACCCAACCTCACCAGACCTGTCAGCCCCAAGAGTGTCCACCCTTAGGTCTCATCCACCTGTTGGTCTAGAATTGGTCAATCCATGTTGCATCACGGCCCCTGAACGAATTGTGTAAGAACTTCTCTCTCTTTCACTGTCTTTGTTTTACGGGTTTTTACAAGTAATTTATTTTTATAATGGGGTTTAGCTGCTTTTCACGGCTGTGTTTATGCGGCTTTACACCCACTTGACACACTTCCAGAGAAATATCAATACATAGGTTTTAAGATTCTTACTAGTCAGATATATACTTGTGCGGTGAATAGGGGGTGTTGAGTCCAGTTCACTGAGCAAGGAGTAGGTCTTGTCTATTACATATTGGGTGTATGTAACGGTATCTGTGCTAATTTGAAACCCTTGTTTTATGCATCACCCCACCTCACCTTTCCCGTTAAGCAGCCATAGTGTGTTTTCTAAACGTGTGACTCTGTTCTCTTTTGTAATTCAGTTCAAGTGTAGCGGTTTTTACATTCCCTCTATAAGTGATAGCTTACGATAAGTGTCTTTTTCTGTGTGACTTATTTCACTTAGAGTCGTCGTACCTAAATCCACTCATCATGCTGCTACTAGCATTATGACATTGATATCATGTCTGAGTGATATTCCATTGTACATAAGGACCACAACTTCTTTATCCATTTTTATCTTTCCTGGGATATTTAAGGTGTCATGAAGTGGAGGTTCTTGCAAACAGAGCAGCCCTAAACTTTGGGGTGCCTGTGTCTTGCTGATTTTTAGTTTTCCCAATTTATACGCCCATGAGTGGAAGTGCCCTATGCTCCCTAAGCTGTGTTTTTTCGATGTTTCAGGACACACCGTACACTTCTCCAGAGTGGCTGTTGGCAATTTACATACCGCCCATCAGCGTGGCAAGGCTCCCATTTCTCCTTGGCCTGTCCTGCATTTGTGGTTTTGACACTTTTTTCAGCATGGCCCTTTTGACCGATGGGAAGCGAGACTTCTTTGTAGCGCTGATTTGCCTTTCCAGGTTGCTTGGTTGGCCAAAAAGGGCGTATGCGTTTTTTCCTGAATATATTCAGGAAAAAACGCATACGCCCTTTTTGGCCAAGGGCATCATTGTCGACGTTTTGCCGCTTTTCATGTGCTTTAAAGGCGATTCGAATCTACCTCCTGAAACCTGTTTCCTGCAACTCTGCCTTGCTTTCAAATCCTCTTCGTTGCCTTCCCTCAATATATTTGTGGACGAGAGTTATCATTTATAATTCTGCAGGTTTGTGAATTGCAGTGCCCATGTGCTCCATTTTTCAACTGGCTTTTTTCGGAGCTGGCCGCAGAAGCGCGGGATTGCCTCAGGCACTATTCTGCTTCCCTCCGGCAGGCTGAGCCTGTGCTTAATTCTTCTTCCTGATGGGAAAATAGAGTGATCTGTGCCTGTTCCAACACCTACATCTAGTCTCTCATTGGTTGCCCCTCTTCCCGTTCATCCTCAGGACAAATTGCAACCTGTACAGAACAGGAGGTTAAAGGTGTTGATTCTCCAAGTAGGGAGATTGCTAGTAAAGTAGCTGGAATGGTGAACCCGAGCACAAGGAGATGAGAAATTGGGTGCGTTTTAGAAACCTTTCCCGATCACATGGTGTACCATCTTCTGGGTTTCTCATGCATGTTTTCAATGCAGGAAGATGCCCTTAAAACTGGAGATTTGGGACCCATGGGATGGGTACCACGCAGTATTACCTTAAAGGGTCTGTGTTTGCTCTCCCAACCTCACCAAACCTGTCAGCCCCAAGAGTGTCCACCCTTAGGTCTCATCCAACTGTGGGTCTAGATATTTTCAATCCAGGTTGCATCACAGCCCCTGAACGAATTGTGTAAGAATTTCTCTCTCTTTCACTGTCTTTGTTTTACGGGTTTCTACAAGTAATTTATTTTTATAATGGGGTTTAGCTGCTTTTCACGGCTGTGTTTATGCGGCTTTACACCCTCTTGACACACTTCCAGGGGGATATCAATACATAGGTTTTAAGATTCTCACTTGTCAGATATATACTTGTGCGGTGAATAGGGGGTGTTGAGTCCAGTTCACTGAGCAAGGAGTAGGTCTTGTCTATTACATATTGGGTGTATGGAACGGTATCTGATCTAATTTGAAACCCTTGTTTTATGCATCACACCACCTCATCTTTCCCGTTAAGCAGCCATAGTGTGTTTTCTAAACGTGTGACTCTGTTCTCTTTTGTAATTCAGTTCAAGTGTAGCAGTTTTTACATTCCCTCTATAAGTGATAGCTTATGATAAGTGTCTTTTTCTGTGTGACTTATTTCACTTAGAGTCGTCGTACCTAAATCCACTCATCATGATGCTACTAGCCTTAAGACATTGATTTCATGGCTGAGTGATATTCCATTGTACATAAGAACCACAACTTCTTTATCCATTTTTCTCTTTCCTGGGATATTTAAGGTGTCATGAAGTGGAGGTTCTTGCAAACAGAGCAGCCCTAAACTTTGGGGTGCCTGTGTCTTGCTGATTTTTAGTTTTCCCAATTTATACGCCCATGAGTGGAAGTGCCCTATGCTCCCTAAGCTGTGTTTTTCCGATGTTTCAGGACACACCGTACACTTCTCCAGAGTGGCTGTTGGCAATTTACATACCGCCCATCAGCGTGGCAAGGCTCCCATTTCTCCTTGGCCTGTCCTGCATTTGTGGTTTTGACACTTTTTTCAGCATGGCCCTTTTGACCGATGGGAAGCGAGACTTCTTTGTAGCGCTGATTTGCCTTTCCAGGTTGCTTGGTTGGCCAAAAAGGGCGTATGCGTTTTTTCCTGAATATATTCAGGAAAAAACGCATACGCCCTTTTTGGCCAAGGGCATCATTGTCGACGTTTTGCCGCTTTTCATGTGCTTTAAAGGCGATTCGAATCTACCTCCTGAAACCTGTTTCCTGCAACTCTGCCTTGCTTTCAAATCCTCTTCGTTGCCTTCCCTCAATATATTTGTGGACGAGAGTTATCATTTATAACTCTGCAGGTTTGTGAATTGCAGTGCCCATGTGCTCCATTTTTCAACTGGCTTTTTTCGGAGCTGGCCGCAGAAGCGCGGGATTGCCTCAGGCACTATTCTGCTTCCCTCCGGCAGGCTGAGCCTGTGCTTAATTCTTCTTCCTGATGGGAAAATAGAGTGATCTGTGCCTGTTCCAACACCTACATCTAGTCTCTCATTGGTTGCCCCTCTTCCCGTTCATCCTCAGGACAAATTGCAACCTGTACAGAACAGGAGGTTAAAGGTGTTGATTCTCCAAGTAGGGAGATTGCTAGTAAAGTAGCTGGAATGGTGAACCCGAGCACAAGGAGATGAGAAATGAGGTGCGTTTTAGAAACCTTTCCCGATCACATGGTGTACCATCTTCTGGGTTTCTCATGCATGTTTTCAATGCAGGAAGATGCCCTTAAAACTGGAGATTTGGGACCCATGGGATGGGTACCACGCAGTATTACCTTAAAGGGTCTGTGTTTGCTCTCCCAACCTCACCAAACCTGTCAGCCCCAAGAGTGTCCACCCTTAGGTCTCATCCAACTGTGGGTCTAGATATTTTCAATCCAGGTTGCATCACAGCCCCTGAACGAATTGTGTAAGAATTTCTCTCTCTTTCACTGTCTTTGTTTTACGGGTTTCTACAAGTAATTTATTTTTATAATGGGGTTTAGCTGCTTTTCACGGCTGTGTTTATGCGGCTTTACACCCTCTTGACACACTTCCAGGGGGATATCAATACATAGGTTTTAAGATTCTCACTTGTCAGATATATACTTGTGCGGTGAATAGGGGGTGTTGAGTCCAGTTCACTGAGCAAGGAGTAGGTCTTGTCTATTACATATTGGGTGTATGGAACGGTATCTGATCTAATTTGAAACCCTTGTTTTATGCATCACACCACCTCATCTTTCCCGTTAAGCAGCCATAGTGTGTTTTCTAAACGTGTGACTCTGTTCTCTTTTGTAATTCAGTTCAAGTGTAGCAGTTTTTACATTCCCTCTATAAGTGATAGCTTATGATAAGTGTCTTTTTCTGTGTGACTTATTTCACTTAGAGTCGTCGTACCTAAATCCACTCATCATGATGCTACTAGCCTTAAGACATTGATTTCATGGCTGAGTGATATTCCATTGTACATAAGAACCACAACTTCTTTATCCATTTTTCTCTTTCCTGGGATATTTAAGGTGTCATGAAGTGGAGGTTCTTGTCAACAGAGCAGCCCTAAACTTTGGGGTGCCTGTGTCTTGTTGATTTTTAGTTTTCCCAATTTATACGCCCATGAGTGGACGTGCCCTATGCTCCCTAAGCTGTGTTTTCTCGATGTTTCAGGACACACCATACATTTCTCCAGAGTGGCTGTTGGCAATTTACATCCCGCCCATCAGCGTAGCAAGGCTCCCATTTCTCCATGGCCTGTCCTGCATTTGTGGTTTTGACACTTTTTTCAGCATGGCCCTTTTGACCGATGGGAAGCGAGACTTCTTTGTAGCGCTGATTTGCCTTTCCAGGTTGCTTGGTTGGCCAAAAAGTGCGTATGCATTTTTTCCTGAATATATTCAGGAAAAAACGCATACGCCGTTTTTGGCAAAGTGCATCATTGTCGACGTTTTGCCCCTTTTCTTGAGCTTTAAATGCGATTCGAATCTACCTCCTGAAATCTGTTTCCTGCAATACTGCCTTGCTTTCAAATCCTCTTCGTTGCTTTCCCTCAATATATTT
The DNA here is from genome assembly GCF_028021215.1 of Eschrichtius robustus. NCBI lineage: Eukaryota > Metazoa > Chordata > Mammalia > Artiodactyla > Eschrichtiidae > Eschrichtius > Eschrichtius robustus. The sequence continues at coordinate 1,596,940 of NW_027175257.1, forward strand.
GTGGACGAGAGTTATCATTTATAACTCTGCAGGTTTGTGAATTGCAGTGCCCCTGAGCTCCATTTTTCAACTCGCTTTTTTGGTAGCTGGCCGCAAAAGCGCGGGATTGCCTCAGGCCCTATTCTGGTTCCTGGCGGCAGGCTGAGCCTGTGGTTAATTCTTCTTCCTGATGGGAAAATAGAGTGACCTGTGCCTGTCCCAACACCTAGATCTAGTCTCTCATTGGTTGCTCCTCTTCCCGTTCATCCTCAGGACAAATTGCAACCTGTACAGAACAGGAGGGTAAAGGTGCTGATTCTCCAAGAAGGGAGATTGCTAGTAAAGTAGTTGGAATGGCGAACCCGAGCACAAGGAGGTGAGAAATGAGGTGCGTTTTAGAAACCTTTCCCGATCACACGGTGTACCATCTTCTGGGTTTCTCATGCATGTTTTCGATGCAGGAAGATGCCCTTGAAACTGGAGATTTGGGGACCCATGGGATGGGTACCACGCAGTATTACTTTAAAGGGTCTGCGTTTGCTCACCCAACCTCACCAGACCTGTCAGCCCCAAGAGTGTCCACCCTTAGGTCTCATCCACCTGTTGGTCTAGAATTGGTCAATCCATGTTGCATCACGGCCCCTGAACGAATTGTGTAAGAACTTCTCTCTCTTTCACTGTCTTTGTTTTACGGGTTTTTACAAGTAATTTATTTTTATAATGGGGTTTAGCTGCTTTTCACGGCTGTGTTTATGCGGCTTTACACCCACTTGACACACTTCCAGAGAAATATCAATACATAGGTTTTAAGATTCTTACTAGTCAGATATATACTTGTGCGGTGAATAGGGGGTGTTGAGTCCAGTTCACTGAGCAAGGAGTAGGTCTTGTCTATTACATATTGGGTGTATGTAACGGTATCTGTGCTAATTTGAAACCCTTGTTTTATGCATCACCCCACCTCACCTTTCCCGTTAAGCAGCCATAGTGTGTTTTCTAAACGTGTGACTCTGTTCTCTTTTGTAATTCAGTTCAAGTGTAGCGGTTTTTACATTCCCTCTATAAGTGATAGCTTACGATAAGTGTCTTTTTCTGTGTGACTTATTTCACTTAGAGTCGTCGTACCTAAATCCACTCATCATGCTGCTACTAGCATTATGACATTGATATCATGTCTGAGTGATATTCCATTGTACATAAGGACCACAACTTCTTTATCCATTTTTATCTTTCCTGGGATATTTAAGGTGTCATGAAGTGGAGGTTCTTGCAAACAGAGCAGCCCTAAACTTTGGGGTGCCTGTGTCTTGCTGATTTTTAGTTTTCCCAATTTATACGCCCATGAGTGGAAGTGCCCTATGCTCCCTAAGCTGTGTTTTTTCGATGTTTCAGGACACACCGTACACTTCTCCAGAGTGGCTGTTGGCAATTTACATACCGCCCATCAGCGTGGCAAGGCTCCCATTTCTCCTTGGCCTGTCCTGCATTTGTGGTTTTGACACTTTTTTCAGCATGGCCCTTTTGACCGATGGGAAGCGAGACTTCTTTGTAGCGCTGATTTGCCTTTCCAGGTTGCTTGGTTGGCCAAAAAGGGCGTATGCGTTTTTTCCTGAATATATTCAGGAAAAAACGCATACGCCCTTTTTGGCCAAGGGCATCATTGTCGACGTTTTGCCGCTTTTCATGTGCTTTAAAGGCGATTCGAATCTACCTCCTGAAACCTGTTTCCTGCAACTCTGCCTTGCTTTCAAATCCTCTTCGTTGCCTTCCCTCAATATATTTGTGGACGAGAGTTATCATTTATAATTCTGCAGGTTTGTGAATTGCAGTGCCCATGTGCTCCATTTTTCAACTGGCTTTTTTCGGAGCTGGCCGCAGAAGCGCGGGATTGCCTCAGGCACTATTCTGCTTCCCTCCGGCAGGCTGAGCCTGTGCTTAATTCTTCTTCCTGATGGGAAAATAGAGTGATCTGTGCCTGTTCCAACACCTACATCTAGTCTCTCATTGGTTGCCCCTCTTCCGTTCATCCTCAGGACAAATTGCAACCTGTACAGAACAGGAGGTTAAAGGTGTTGATTCTCCAAGTAGGGAGATTGCTAGTAAAGTAGCTGGAATGGTGAACCCGAGCACAAGGAGATGAGAAATTGGGTGCGTTTTAGAAACCTTTCCCGATCACATGGTGTACCATCTTCTGGGTTTCTCATGCATGTTTTCAATGCAGGAAGATGCCCTTAAAACTGGAGATTTGGGACCCATGGGATGGGTACCACGCAGTATTACCTTAAAGGGTCTGTGTTTGCTCTCCCAACCTCACCAAACCTGTCAGCCCCAAGAGTGTCCACCCTTAGGTCTCATCCAACTGTGGGTCTAGATATTTTCAATCCAGGTTGCATCACAGCCCCTGAACGAATTGTGTAAGAATTTCTCTCTCTTTCACTGTCTTTGTTTTACGGGTTTCTACAAGAAATTTATTTTTATAATGGGGTTTAGCTGCTTTTCATGGCTGTGTTTATGCGGCTTTACACCCTCTTGACACACTTCCAGGGGGATATCAATACATAGGTTTTAAGATTCTCACTTGTCAGATATATACTTGTGCGGTGAATAGGGGGTGTTGAGTCCAGTTCACTGAGCAAGGAGTAGGTCTTGTCTATTACATATTGGGTGTATGGAACGGTATCTGATCTAATTTGAAACCCTTGTTTTATGCATCACACCACCTCATCTTTCCCGTTAAGCAGCCATAGTGTGTTTTCTAAACGTGTGACTCTGTTCTCTTTTGTAATTCAGTTCAAGTGTAGCAGTTTTTACATTCCCTCTATAAGTGATAGCTTATGATAAGTGTCTTTTTCTGTGTGACTTATTTCACTTAGAGTCGTCGTACCTAAATCCACTCATCATGATGCTACTAGCCTTAAGACATTGATTTCATGGCTGAGTGATATTCCATTGTACATAAGAACCACAACTTCTTTATCCATTTTTCTCTTTCCTGGGATATTTAAGGTGTCATGAAGTGGAGGTTCTTGTCAACAGAGCAGCCCTAAACTTTGGGGTGCCTGTGTCTTGTTGATTTTTAGTTTTCCCAATTTATACGCCCATGAGTGGACGTGCCCTATGCTCCCTAAGCTGTGTTTTCTCGATGTTTCAGGACACACCATACACTTCTCCAGAGTGGCTGTTGGCAATTTACATCCCGCCCATCAGTGTAGCAAGGCTCCCATTTCTCCATGGCCTGTCCTGCATTTGTGGTTTTGACACTTTTTTCAGCATGGCCCTTTTGACCGATGGGAAGCGAGACTTCTTTGTAGCGCTGATTTGCCTTTCCAGGTTGCTTGGTTGGCCAAAAAGTGCGTATGCATTTTTTCCTGAATATATTCAGGAAAAAACGCATACGCCGTTTTTGGCAAAGTGCATCATTGTCGACGTTTTGCCCCTTTTCTTGAGCTTTAAATGCGATTCGAATCTACCTCCTGAAATCTGTTTCCTGCAATACTGCCTTGCTTTCAAATCCTCTTCGTTGCTTTCCCTCAATATATTTGTGGACGAGAGTTATCATTTATAACTCTGCAGGTTTGTGAATTGCAGTGCCCCTGAGCTCCATTTTTCAACTCGCTTTTTTGGTAGCTGGCCGCAAAAGCGCGGGATTGCCTCAGGCCCTATTCTGGTTCCTGGCGGCAGGCTGAGCCTGTGGTTAATTCTTCTTCCTGATGGGAAAATAGAGTGACCTGTGCCTGTCCCAACACCTAGATCTAGTCTCTCATTGGTTGCTCCTCTTCCCGTTCATCCTCAGGACAAATTGCAACCTGTACAGAACAGGAGGGTAAAGGTGCTGATTCTCCAAGAAGGGAGATTGCTAGTAAAGTAGTTGGAATGGCGAACCCGAGCACAAGGAGGTGAGAAATGAGGTGCGTTTTAGAAACCTTTCCCGATCACACGGTGTACCATCTTCTGGGTTTCTCATGCATGTTTTCGATGCAGGAAGATGCCCTTGAAACTGGAGATTTGGGACCCATGGGATGGGTACCACGCAGTATTACTTTAAAGGGTCTGCGTTTGCTCACCCAACCTCACCAGACCTGTCAGCCCCAAGAGTGTCCACCCTTAGGTCTCATCCACCTGTTGGTCTAGAATTGGTCAATCCATGTTGCATCACGGCCCCTGAACGAATTGTGTAAGAACTTCTCTCTCTTTCACTGTCTTTGTTTTACGGGTTTTTACAAGTAATTTATTTTTATAATGGGGTTTAGCTGCTTTTCACGGCTGTGTTTATGCGGCTTTACACCCACTTGACACACTTCCAGAGAAATATCAATACATAGGTTTTAAGATTCTTAATAGTCAGATATATACTTGTGCGGTGAATAGGGGGTGTTGAGTCCAGTTCACTGAGCAAGGAGTAGGTCTTGTCTATTACATATTGGGTGTATGTAACGGTATCTGTGCTAATTTGAAACCCTTGTTTTATGCATCACCCCACCTCACCTTTCCCGTTAAGCAGCCATAGTGTGTTTTCTAAACGTGTGACTCTGTTCTCTTTTGTAATTCAGTTCAAGTGTAGCGGTTTTTACATTCCCTCTATAAGTGATAGCTTACGATAAGTGTCTTTTTCTGTGTGACTTATTTCACTTAGAGTCGTCGTACCTAAATCCACTCATCATGCTGCTACTAGCATTATGACATTGATATCATGTCTGAGTGATATTCCATTGTACATAAGGACCACAACTTCTTTATCCATTTTTATCTTTCCTGGGATATTTAAGGTGTCATGAAGTGGAGGTTCTTGCAAACAGAGCAGCCCTAAACTTTGGGGTGCCTGTGTCTTGCTGATTTTTAGTTTTCCCAATTTATACGCCCATGAGTGGAAGTGCCCTATGCTCCCTAAGCTGTGTTTTTTCGATGTTTCAGGACACACCGTACACTTCTCCAGAGTGGCTGTTGGCAATTTACATACCGCCCATCAGCGTGGCAAGGCTCCCATTTCTCCTTGGCCTGTCCTGCATTTGTGGTTTTGACACTTTTTTCAGCATGGCCCTTTTGACCGATGGGAAGCGAGACTTCTTTGTAGCGCTGATTTGCCTTTCCAGGTTGCTTGGTTGGCCAAAAAGGGCGTATGCGTTTTTTCCTGAATATATTCAGGAAAAAACGCATACGCCCTTTTTGGCCAAGGGCATCATTGTCGACGTTTTGCCGCTTTTCATGTGCTTTAAAGGCGATTCGAATCTACCTCCTGAAACCTGTTTCCTGCAACTCTGCCTTGCTTTCAAATCCTCTTCGTTGCCTTCCCTCAATATATTTGTGGACGAGAGTTATCATTTATAACTCTGCAGGTTTGTGAATTGCAGTGCCCATGTGCTCCATTTTTCAACTGGCTTTTTTCGGAGCTGGCCGCAGAAGCGCGGGATTGCCTCAGGCACTATTCTGCTTCCCTCCGGCAGGCTGAGCCTGTGCTTAATTCTTCTTCCTGATGGGAAAATAGAGTGATCTGTGCCTGTTCCAACACCTACATCTAGTCTCTCATTGGTTGCCCCTCTTCCCGTTCATCCTCAGGACAAATTGCAACCTGTACAGAACAGGAGGTTAAAGGTGTTGATTCTCCAAGTAGGGAGATTGCTAGTAAAGTAGCTGGAATGGTGAACCCGAGCACAAGGAGATGAGAAATGAGGTGCGTTTTAGAAACCTTTCCCGATCACATGGTGTACCATCTTCTGGGTTTCTCATGCATGTTTTCAATGCAGGAAGATGCCCTTAAAACTGGAGATTTGGGACCCATGGGATGGGTACCACGCAGTATTACCTTAAAGGGTCTGTGTTTGCTCTCCCAACCTCACCAAACCTGTCAGCCCCAAGAGTGTCCACCCTTAGGTCTCATCCAACTGTGGGTCTAGATATTTTCAATCCAGGTTGCATCACAGCCCCTGAACGAATTGTGTAAGAATTTCTCTCTCTTTCACTGTCTTTGTTTTACGGGTTTCTACAAGTAATTTATTTTTATAATGGGGTTTAGCTGCTTTTCACGGCTGTGTTTATGCGGCTTTACACCCTCTTGACACACTTCCAGGGGGATATCAATACATAGGTTTTAAGATTCTCACTTGTCAGATATATACTTGTGCGGTGAATAGGGGGTGTTGAGTCCAGTTCACTGAGCAAGGAGTAGGTCTTGTCTATTACATATTGGGTGTATGGAACGGTATCTGATCTAATTTGAAACCCTTGTTTTATGCATCACACCACCTCATCTTTCCCGTTAAGCAGCCATAGTGTGTTTTCTAAACGTGTGACTCTGTTCTCTTTTGTAATTCAGTTCAAGTGTAGCAGTTTTTACATTCCCTCTATAAGTGATAGCTTATGATAAGTGTCTTTTTCTGTGTGACTTATTTCACTTAGAGTCGTCGTACCTAAATCCACTCATCATGATGCTACTAGCCTTAAGACATTGATTTCATGGCTGAGTGATATTCCATTGTACATAAGAACCACAACTTCTTTATCCATTTTTCTCTTTCCTGGGATATTTAAGGTGTCATGAAGTGGAGGTTCTTGTCAACAGAGCAGCCCTAAACTTTGGGGTGCCTGTGTCTTGTTGATTTTTAGTTTTCCCAATTTATACGCCCATGAGTGGACGTGCCCTATGCTCCCTAAGCTGTGTTTTCTCGATGTTTCAGGACACACCATACACTTCTCCAGAGTGGCTGTTGGCAATTTACATCCCGCCCATCAGCGTAGCAAGGCTCCCATTTCTCCATGGCCTGTCCTGCATTTGTGGTTTTGACACTTTTTTCAGCATGGCCCTTTTGACCGATGGGAAGCGAGACTTCTTTGTAGCGCTGATTTGCCTTTCCAGGTTGCTTGGTTGGCCAAAAAGTGCGTATGCATTTTTTCCTGAATATATTCAGGAAAAAACGCATACGCCGTTTTTGGCAAAGTGCATCATTGTCGACGTTTTGCCCCTTTTCTTGAGCTTTAAATGCGATTCGAATCTACCTCCTGAAATCTGTTTCCTGCAATACTGCCTTGCTTTCAAATCCTCTTCGTTGCTTTCCCTCAATATATTTGTGGACGAGAGTTATCATTTATAACTCTGCAGGTTTGTGAATTGCAGTGCCCCTGAGCTCCATTTTTCAACTCGCTTTTTTGGTAGCTGGCCGCAAAAGCGCGGGATTGCCTCAGGCCCTATTCTGGTTCCTGGCGGCAGGCTGAGCCTGTGGTTAATTCTTCTTCCTGATGGGAAAATAGAGTGACCTGTGCCTGTCCCAACACCTAGATCTAGTCTCTCATTGGTTGCTCCTCTTCCCGTTCATCCTCAGGACAAATTGCAACCTGTACAGAACAGGAGGGTAAAGGTGCTGATTCTCCAAGAAGGGAGATTGCTAGTAAAGTAGTTGGAATGGCGAACCCGAGCACAAGGAGGTGAGAAATGAGGTGCGTTTTAGAAACCTTTCCCGATCACACGGTGTACCATCTTCTGGGTTTCTCATGCATGTTTTCGATGCAGGAAGATGCCCTTGAAACTGGAGATTTGGGACCCATGGGATGGGTACCACGCAGTATTACTTTAAAGGGTCTGCGTTTGCTCACCCAACCTCACCAGACCTGTCAGCCCCAAGAGTGTCCACCCTTAGGTCTCATCCACCTGTTGGTCTAGAATTGGTCAATCCATGTTGCATCACGGCCCCTGAACGAATTGTGTAAGAACTTCTCTCTCTTTCACTGTCTTTGTTTTACGGGTTTTTACAAGTAATTTATTTTTATAATGGGGTTTAGCTGCTTTTCACGGCTGTGTTTATGCGGCTTTACACCCACTTGACACACTTCCAGAGAAATATCAATACATAGGTTTTAAGATTCTTACTAGTCAGATATATACTTGTGCGGTGAATAGGGGGTGTTGAGTCCAGTTCACTGAGCAAGGAGTAGGTCTTGTCTATTACATATTGGGTGTATGTAACGGTATCTGTGCTAATTTGAAACCCTTGTTTTATGCATCACCCCACCTCACCTTTCCCGTTAAGCAGCCATAGTGTGTTTTCTAAACGTGTGACTCTGTTCTCTTTTGTAATTCAGTTCAAGTGTAGCGGTTTTTACATTCCCTCTATAAGTGATAGCTTACGATAAGTGTCTTTTTCTGTGTGACTTATTTCACTTAGAGTCGTCGTACCTAAATCCACTCATCATGCTGCTACTAGCATTATGACATTGATATCATGTCTGAGTGATATTCCATTGTACATAAGGACCACAACTTCTTTATCCATTTTTATCTTTCCTGGGATATTTAAGGTGTCATGAAGTGGAGGTTCTTGCAAACAGAGCAGCCCTAAACTTTGGGGTGCCTGTGTCTTGCTGATTTTTAGTTTTCCCAATTTATACGCCCATGAGTGGAAGTGCCCTATGCTCCCTAAGCTGTGTTTTTTCGATGTTTCAGGACACACCGTACACTTCTCCAGAGTGGCTGTTGGCAATTTACATACCGCCCATCAGCGTGGCAAGGCTCCCATTTCTCCTTGGCCTGTCCTGCATTTGTGGTTTTGACACTTTTTTCAGCATGGCCCTTTTGACCGATGGGAAGCGAGACTTCTTTGTAGCGCTGATTTGCCTTTCCAGGTTGCTTGGTTGGCCAAAAAGGGCGTATGCGTTTTTTCCTGAATATATTCAGGAAAAAACGCATACGCCCTTTTTGGCCAAGGGCATCATTGTCGACGTTTTGCCGCTTTTCATGTGCTTTAAAGGCGATTCGAATCTACCTCCTGAAACCTGTTTCCTGCAACTCTGCCTTGCTTTCAAATCCTCTTCGTTGCCTTCCCTCAATATATTTGTGGACGAGAGTTATCATTTATAACTCTGCAGGTTTGTGAATTGCAGTGCCCATGTGCTCCATTTTTCAACTGGCTTTTTTCGGAGCTGGCCGCAGAAGCGCGGGATTGCCTCAGGCACTATTCTGCTTCCCTCCGGCAGGCTGAGCCTGTGCTTAATTCTTCTTCCTGATGGGAAAATAGAGTGATCTGTGCCTGTTCCAACACCTACATCTAGTCTCTCATTGGTTGCCCCTCTTCCCGTTCATCCTCAGGACAAATTGCAACCTGTACAGAACAGGAGGTTAAAGGTGTTGATTCTCCAAGTAGGGAGATTGCTAGTAAAGTAGCTGGAATGGTGAACCCGAGCACAAGGAGATGAGAAATGAGGTGCGTTTTAGAAACCTTTCCCGATCACATGGTGTACCATCTTCTGGGTTTCTCATGCATGTTTTCAATGCAGGAAGATGCCCTTAAAACTGGAGATTTGGGACCCATGGGATGGGTACCACGCAGTATTACCTTAAAGGGTCTGTGTTGGCTCTCCCAACCTCACCAAACCTGTCAGCCCCAAGAGTGTCCACCCTTAGGTCTCATCCAACTGTGGGTCTAGATATTTTCAATCCAGGTTGCATCACAGCCCCTGAACGAATTGTGTAAGAATTTCTCTCTCTTTCACTGTCTTTGTTTTACGGGTTTCTACAAGTAATTTATTTTTATAATGGGGTTTAGCTGCTTTTCACGGCTGTGTTTATGCGGCTTTACACCCTCTTGACACACTTCCAGGGGGATATCAATACATAGGTTTTAAGATTCTCACTTGTCAGATATATACTTGTGCGGTGAATAGGGGGTGTTGAGTCCAGTTCACTGAGCAAGGAGTAGGTCTTGTCTATTACATATTGGGTGTATGGAACGGTATCTGATCTAATTTGAAACCCTTGTTTTATGCATCACACCACCTCATCTTTCCCGTTAAGCAGCCATAGTGTGTTTTCTAAACGTGTGACTCTGTTCTCTTTTGTAATTCAGTTCAAGTGTAGCAGTTTTTACATTCCCTCTATAAGTGATAGCTTATGATAAGTGTCTTTTTCTGTGTGACTTATTTCACTTAGAGTCGTCGTACCTAAATCCACTCATCATGATGCTACTAGCCTTAAGACATTGATTTCATGGCTGAGTGATATTCCATTGTACATAAGAACCACAACTTCTTTATCCATTTTTCTCTTTCCTGGGATATTTAAGGTGTCATGAAGTGGAGGTTCTTGTCAACAGAGCAGCCCTAAACTTTGGGGTGCCTGTGTCTTGCTGATTTTTAGTTTTCCCAATTTATACGCCCATGAGTGGACGTGCCCTATGCTCCCTAAGCTGTGTTTTCTCGATGTTTCAGGACACACCATACACTTCTCCAGAGTGGCTGTTGGCAATTTACATCCCGCCCATCAGCGTAGCAAGGCTCCCATTTCTCCATGGCCTGTCCTGCATTTGTGGTTTTGACACTTTTTTCAGCATGGCCCTTTTGACCGATGGGAAGCGAGACGTCTTTGTAGCGCTGATTTGCCTTTCCAGGTTGCTTGGTTGGCCAAAAAGTGCGTATGCATTTTTTCCTGAATATATTCAGGAAAAAACGCATACGCCGTTTTTGGCAAAGTGCATCATTGTCGACGTTTTGCCCCTTTTCTTGAGCTTTAAATGCGATTCGAATCTACCTCCTGAAATCTGTTTCCTGCAATACTGCCTTGCTTTCAAATCCTCTTCGTTGCTTTCCCTCAATATATTTGTGGACGAGAGTTATCATTTATAACTCTGCAGGTTTGTGAATTGCAGTGCCCCTGAGCTCCATTTTTCAACTCGCTTTTTTGGTAGCTGGCCGCAAAAGCGCGGGATTGCCTCAGGCCCTATTCTGGTTCCTGGCGGCAGGCTGAACCTGTGGTTAATTCTTCTTCCTGATGGGAAAATAGAGTGACCTGTGCCTGTCCCAACACCTAGATCTAGTCTCTCATTGGTTGCTCCTCTTCCCGTTCATCCTCAGGACAAATTGCAACCTGTACAGAACAGGAGGGTAAAGGTGCTGATTCTCCAAGAAGGGAGATTGCTAGTAAAGTAGTTGGAATGGCGAACCCGAGCACAAGGAGGTGAGAAATGAGGTGCGTTTTAGAAACCTTTCCCGATCACACGGTGTACCATCTTCTGGGTTTCTCATGCATGTTTTCGATGCAGGAAGATGCCCTTGAAACTGGAGATTTGGGACCCATGGGATGGGTACCACGCAGTATTACTTTAAAGGGTCTGCGTTTGCTCACCCAACCTCACCAGACCTGTCAGCCCCAAGAGTGTCCACCCTTAGGTCTCATCCACCTGTTGGTCTAGAATTGGTCAATCCATGTTGCATCACGGCCCCTGAACGAATTGTGTAAGAACTTCTCTCTCTTTCACTGTCTTTGTTTTACGGGTTTTTACAAGTAATTTATTTTTATAATGGGGTTTAGCTGCTTTTCACGGCTGTGTTTATGCGGCTTTACACCCACTTGACACACTTCCAGAGAAATATCAATACATAGGTTTTAAGATTCTTACTAGTCAGATATATACTTGTGCGGTGAATAGGGGGTGTTGAGTCCAGTTCACTGAGCAAGGAGTAGGTCTTGTCTATTACATATTGGGTGTATGTAACGGTATCTGTGCTAATTTGAAACCCTTGTTTTATGCATCACCCCACCTCACCTTTCCCGTTAAGCAGCCATAGTGTGTTTTCTAAACGTGTGACTCTGTTCTCTTTTGTAATTCAGTTCAAGTGTAGCGGTTTTTACATTCCCTCTATAAGTGATAGCTTACGATAAGTGTCTTTTTCTGTGTGACTTATTTCACTTAGAGTCGTCGTACCTAAATCCACTCATCATGCTGCTACTAGCATTATGACATTGATATCATGTCTGAGTGATATTCCATTGTACATAAGGACCACAACTTCTTTATCCATTTTTATCTTTCCTGGGATATTTAAGGTGTCATGAAGTGGAGGTTCTTGCAAACAGAGCAGCCCTAAACTTTGGGGTGCCTGTGTCTTGCTGATTTTTAGTTTTCCCAATTTATACGCCCATGAGTGGAAGTGCCCTATGCTCCCTAAGCTGTGTTTTTTCGATGTTTCAGGACACACCGTACACTTCTCCAGAGTGGCTGTTGGCAATTTACATACCGCCCATCAGCGTGGCAAGGCTCCCATTTCTCCTTGGCCTGTCCTGCATTTGTGGTTTTGACACTTTTTTCAGCATGGCCCTTTTGACCGATGGGAAGCGAGACTTCTTTGTAGCGCTGATTTGCCTTTCCAGGTTGCTTGGTTGGCCAAAAAGGGCGTATGCGTTTTTTCCTGAATATATTCAGGAAAAAACGCATACGCCCTTTTTGGCCAAGGGCTTCATTGTCGACGTTTTGCCGCTTTTCATGTGCTTTAAAGGCGATTCGAATCTACCTCCTGAAACCTGTTTCCTGCAACTCTGCCTTGCTTTCAAATCCTCTTCGTTGCCTTCCCTCAATATATTTGTGGACGAGAGTTATCATTTATAACTCTGCAGGTTTGTGAATTGCAGTGCCCATGTGCTCCATTTTTCAACTGGCTTTTTTCGGAGCTGGCCGCAGAAGCGCGGGATTGCCTCAGGCACTATTCTGCTTCCCTCCGGCAGGCTGAGCCTGTGCTTAATTCTTCTTCCTGATGGGAAAATAGAGTGATCTGTGCCTGTTCCAACACCTACATCTAGTCTCTCATTGGTTGCCCCTCTTCCCGTTCATCCTCAGGACAAATTGCAACCTGTACAGAACAGGAGGTTAAAGGTGTTGATTCTCCAAGTAGGGAGATTGCTAGTAAAGTAGCTGGAATGGTGAACCCGAGCACAAGGAGATGAGAAATGAGGTGCGTTTTAGAAACCTTTCCCGATCACATGGTGTACCATCTTCTGGGTTTCTCATGCATGTTTTCAATGCAGGAAGATGCCCTTAAAACTGGAGATTTGGGACCCATGGGATGGGTACCACGCAGTATTACCTTAAAGGGTCTGTGTTTGCTCTCCCAACCTCACCAAACCTGTCAGCCCCAAGAGTGTCCACCCTTAGGTCTCATCCAACTGTGGGTCTAGATATTTTCAATCCAGGTTGCATCACAGCCCCTGAACGAATTGTGTAAGAATTTCTCTCTCTTTCACTGTCTTTGTTTTACGGGTTTCTACAAGTAATTTATTTTTATAATGGGGTTTAGCTGCTTTTCACGGCTGTGTTTATGCGGCTTTACACCCTCTTGACACACTTCCAGGGGGATATCAATACATAGGTTTTAAGATTCTCACTTGTCAGATATATACTTGTGCGGTGAATAGGGGGTGTTGAGTCCAGTTCACTGAGCAAGGAGTAGGTCTTGTCTATTACATATTGGGTGTATGGAACGGTATCTGATCTAATTTGAAACCCTTGTTTTATGCATCACCCCACCTCATCTTTCCCGTTAAGCAGCCATAGTGTGTTTTCTAAACGTGTGACTCTGTTCTCTTTTGTAATTCAGTTCAAGTGTAGCAGTTTTTACATTCCCTCTATAAGTGATAGCTTATGATAAGTGTCTTTTTCTGTGTGACTTATTTCACTTAGAGTCGTCGTACCTAAATCCACTCATCATGATGCTACTAGCCTTAAGACATTGATTTCATGGCTGAGTGATATTCCATTGTACATAAGAACCACAACTTCTTTATCCATTTTTCTCTTTCCTGGGATATTTAAGGTGTCATGAAGTGGAGGTTCTTGTCAACAGAGCAGCCCTAAACTTTGGGGTGCCTGTGTCTTGCTGATTTTTAGTTTTCCCAATTTATACGCCCATGAGTGGACGTGCCCTATGCTCCCTAAGCTGTGTTTTCTCGATGTTTCAGGACACACCATACACTTCTCCAGAGTGGCTGTTGGCAATTTACATCCCGCCCATCAGCGTAGCAAGGCTCCCATTTCTCCATGGCCTGTCCTGCATTTGTGGTTTTGACACTTTTTTCAGCATGGCCCTTTTGACCGATGGGAAGCGAGACTTCTTTGTAGCGCTGATTTGCCTTTCCAGGTTGCTTGGTTGGCCAAAAAGTGCGTATGCATTTTTTCCTGAATATATTCAGGAAAAAACGCATACGCCGTTTTTGGCAAAGTGCATCATTGTCGACGTTTTGCCCCTTTTCTTGAGCTTTAAATGCGATTCGAATCTACCTCCTGAAATCTGTTTCCTGCAATACGGCCTTGCTTTCAAATCCTCTTCGTTGCTTTCCCTCAATATATTTGTGGACGAGAGTTATCATTTATAACTCTGCAGGTTTGTGAATTGCAGTGCCCCTGAGCTCCATTTTTCAACTCGCTTTTTTGGTAGCTGGCCGCAAAAGCGCGGGATTGCCTCAGGCCCTATTCTGGTTCCTGGCGGCAGGCTGAGCCTGTGGTTAATTCTTCTTCCTGATGGGAAAATAGAGTGACCTGTGCCTGTCCCAACACCTAGATCTAGTCTCTCATTGGTTGCTCCTCTTCCCGTTCATCCTCAGGACAAATTGCAACCTGTACAGAACAGGAGGGTAAAGGTGCTGATTCTCCAAGAAGGGAGATTGCTAGTAAAGTAGTTGGAATGGCGAACCCGAGCACAAGGAGGTGAGAAATGAGGTGCGTTTTAGAAACCTTTCCCGATCACACGGTGTACCATCTTCTGGGTTTCTCATGCATGTTTTCGATGCAGGAAGATGCCCTTGAAACTGGAGATTTGGGACCCATGGGATGGGTACCACGCAGTATTACTTTAAAGGGTCTGCGTTTGCTCACCCAACCTCACCAGACCTGTCAGCCCCAAGAGTGTCCACCCTTAGGTCTCATCCACCTGTTGGTCTAGAATTGGTCAATCCATGTTGCATCACGGCCCCTGAACGAATTGTGTAAGAACTTCTCTCTCTTTCACTGTCTTTGTTTTACGGGTTTTTACAAGTAATTTATTTTTATAATGGGGTTTAGCTGCTTTTCACGGCTGTGTTTATGCGGCTTTACACCCACTTGACACACTTCCAGAGAAATATCAATACATAGGTTTTAAGATTCTTACTAGTCAGATATATACTTGTGCGGTGAATAGGGGGTGTTGAGTCCAGTTCACTGAGCAAGGAGTAGGTCTTGTCTATTACATATTGGGTGTATGTAACGGTATCTGTGCTAATTTGAAACCCTTGTTTTATGCATCACCCCACCTCACCTTTCCCGTTAAGCAGCCATAGTGTGTTTTCTAAACGTGTGACTCTGTTCTCTTTTGTAATTCAGTTCAAGTGTAGCGGTTTTTACATTCCCTCTATAAGTGATAGCTTACGATAAGTGTCTTTTTCTGTGTGACTTATTTCACTTAGAGTCGTCGTACCTAAATCCACTCATCATGCTGCTACTAGCATTATGACATTGATATCATGTCTGAGTGATATTCCATTGTACATAAGGACCACAACTTCTTTATCCATTTTTATCTTTCCTGGGATATTTAAGGTGTCATGAAGTGGAGGTTCTTGCAAACAGAGCAGCCCTAAACTTTGGGGTGCCTGTGTCTTGCTGATTTTTAGTTTTCCCAATTTATACGCCCATGAGTGGAAGTGCCCTATGCTCCCTAAGCTGTGTTTTTTCGATGTTTCAGGACACACCGTACACTTCTCCAGAGTGGCTGTTGCCAATTTACATACCGCCCATCAGCGTGGCAAGGCTCCCATTTCTCCTTGGCCTGTCCTGCATTTGTGGTTTTGACACTTTTTTCAGCATGGCCCTTTTGACCGATGGGAAGCGAGACTTCTTTGTAGCGCTGATTTGCCTTTCCAGGTTGCTTGGTTGGCCAAAAAGGGCGTATGCGTTTTTTCCTGAATATATTCAGGAAAAAACGCATACGCCCTTTTTGGCCAAGGGCATCATTGTCGACGTTTTGCCGCTTTTCATGTGCTTTAAAGGCGATTCGAATCTACCTCCTGAAACCTGTTTCCTGCAACTCTGCCTTGCTTTCAAATCCTCTTCGTTGCCTTCCCTCAATATATTTGTGGACGAGAGTTATCATTTATAACTCTGCAGGTTTGTGAATTGCAGTGCCCATGTGCTCCATTTTTCAACTGGCTTTTTTCGGAGCTGGCCGCAGAAGCGCGGGATTGCCTCAGGCACTATTCTGCTTCCCTCCGGCAGGCTGAGCCTGTGCTTAATTCTTCTTCCTGATGGGAAAATAGAGTGATCTGTGCCTGTTCCAACACCTACATCTAGTCTCTCATTGGTTGCCCCTCTTCCCGTTCATCCTCAGGACAAATTGCAACCTGTACAGAACAGGAGGTTAAAGGTGTTGATTCTCCAAGTAGGGAGATTGCTAGTAAAGTAGCTGGAATGGTGAACCCGAGCACAAGGAGATGAGAAATGAGGTGCGTTTTAGAAACCTTTCCCGATCACATGGTGTACCATCTTCTGGGTTTCTCATGCATGTTTTCAATGCAGGAAGATGCCCTTAAAACTGGAGATTTGGGACCCATGGGATGGGTACCACGCAGTATTACCTTAAAGGGTCTGTGTTTGCTCTCCCAACCTCACCAAACCTGTCAGCCCCAAGAGTGTCCACCCTTAGGTCTCATCCAACTGTGGGTCTAGATATTTTCAATCCAGGTTGCATCACAGCCCCTGAACGAATTGTGTAAGAATTTCTCTCTCTTTCACTGTCTTTGTTTTACGGGTTTCTACAAGTAATTTATTTTTATAATGGGGTTTAGCTGCTTTTCACGGCTGTGTTTATGCGGCTTTACACCCTCTTGACACACTTCCAGGGGGATATCAATACATAGGTTTTAAGATTCTCACTTGTCAGATATATACTTGTGCGGTGAATAGGGGGTGTTGAGTCCAGTTCACTGAGCAAGGAGTAGGTCTTGTCTATTACATATTGGGTGTATGGAACGGTATCTGATCTAATTTGAAACCCTTGTTTTATGCATCACACCACCTCATCTTTCCCGTTAAGCAGCCATAGTGTGTTTTCTAAACGTGTGACTCTGTTCTCTTTTGTAATTCAGTTCAAGTGTAGCAGTTTTTACATTCCCTCTATAAGTGATAGCTTATGATAAGTGTCTTTTTCTGTGTGACTTATTTCACTTAGAGTCGTCGTACCTAAATCCACTCATCATGATGCTACTAGCCTTAAGACATTGATTTCATGGCTGAGTGATATTCCATTGTACATAAGAACCACAACTTCTTTATCCATTTTTCTCTTTCCTGGGATATTTAAGGTGTCATGAAGTGGAGGTTCTTGTCAACAGAGCAGCCCTAAACTTTGGGGTGCCTGTGTCTTGTTGATTTTTAGTTTTCCCAATTTATACGCCCATGAGTGGACGTGCCCTATGCTCCCTAAGCTGTGTTTTCTCGATGTTTCAGGACACACCATACACTTCTCCAGAGTGGCTGTTGGCAATTTACATCCCGCCCATCAGCGTAGCAAGGCTCCCATTTCTCCATGGCCTGTCCTGCATTTGTGGTTTTGACACTTTTTTCAGCATGGCCCTTTTGACCGATGGGAAGCGAGACTTCTTTGTAGCGCTGATTTGCCTTTCCAGGTTGCTTGGTTGGCCAAAAAGTGCGTATGCATTTTTTCCTGAATATATTCAGGAAAAAACGCATACGCCGTTTTTGGCAAAGTGCATCATTGTCGACGTTTTGCCCCTTTTCTTGAGCTTTAAATGCGATTCGAATCTACCTCCTGAAATCTGTTTCCTGCAATACTGCCTTGCTTTCAAATCCTCTTCGTTGCTTTCCCTCAATATATTTGTGGACGAGAGTTATCATTTATAACTCTGCAGGTTTGTGAATTGCAGTGCCCCTGAGCTCCATTTTTCAACTCGCTTTTTTGGTAGCTGGCCGCAAAAGCGCGGGATTGCCTCAGGCCCTATTCTGGTTCCTGGCGGCAGGCTGAGCCTGTGGTTAATTCTTCTTCCTGATGGGAAAATAGAGTGACCTGTGCCTGTCCCAACACCTAGATCTAGTCTCTCATTGGTTGCTCCTCTTCCCGTTCATCCTCAGGACAAATTGCAACCTGTACAGAACAGGAGGGTAAAGGTGCTGATTCTCCAAGAAGGGAGATTGCTAGTAAAGTAGTTGGAATGGCGAACCCGAGCACAAGGAGGTGAGAAATGAGGTGCGTTTTAGAAACCTTTCCCGATCACACGGTGTACCATCTTCTGGGTTTCTCATGCATGTTTTCGATGCAGGAAGATGCCCTTGAAACTGGAGATTTGGGACCCATGGGATGGGTACCACGCAGTATTACTTTAAAGGGTCTGCGTTTGC
Source organism: Eschrichtius robustus (assembly GCF_028021215.1). Taxonomy (NCBI): domain Eukaryota; kingdom Metazoa; phylum Chordata; class Mammalia; order Artiodactyla; family Eschrichtiidae; genus Eschrichtius; species Eschrichtius robustus. The sequence goes on from NW_027175257.1 coordinate 1,615,059, forward strand.
TCACCCAACCTCACCAGACCTGTCAGCCCCAAGAGTGTCCACCCTTAGGTCTCATCCACCTGTTGGTCTAGAATTGGTCAATCCATGTTGCATCACGGCCCCTGAACGAATTGTGTAAGAACTTCTCTCTCTTTCACTGTCTTTGTTTTACGGGTTTTTACAAGTAATTTATTTTTATAATGGGGTTTAGCTGCTTTTCACGGCTGTGTTTATGCGGCTTTACACCCACTTGACACACTTCCAGAGAAATATCAATACATAGGTTTTAAGATTCTTACTAGTCAGATATATACTTGTGCGGTGAATAGGGGGTGTTGAGTCCAGTTCACTGAGCAAGGAGTAGGTCTTGTCTATTACATATTGGGTGTATGTAACGGTATCTGTGCTAATTTGAAACCCTTGTTTTATGCATCACCCCACCTCACCTTTCCCGTTAAGCAGCCATAGTGTGTTTTCTAAACGTGTGACTCTGTTCTCTTTTGTAATTCAGTTCAAGTGTAGCGGTTTTTACATTCCCTCTATAAGTGATAGCTTACGATAAGTGTCTTTTTCTGTGTGACTTATTTCACTTAGAGTCGTCGTACCTAAATCCACTCATCATGCTGCTACTAGCATTATGACATTGATATCATGTCTGAGTGATATTCCATTGTACATAAGGACCACAACTTCTTTATCCATTTTTATCTTTCCTGGGATATTTAAGGTGTCATGAAGTGGAGGTTCTTGCAAACAGAGCAGCCCTAAACTTTGGGGTGCCTGTGTCTTGCTGATTTTTAGTTTTCCCAATTTATACGCCCATGAGTGGAAGTGCCCTATGCTCCCTAAGCTGTGTTTTTTCGATGTTTCAGGACACACCGTACACTTCTCCAGAGTGGCTGTTGGCAATTTACATACCGCCCATCAGCGTGGCAAGGCTCCCATTTCTCCTTGGCCTGTCCTGCATTTGTGGTTTTGACACTTTTTTCAGCATGGCCCTTTTGACCGATGGGAAGCGAGACTTCTTTGTAGCGCTGATTTGCCTTTCCAGGTTGCTTGGTTGGCCAAAAAGGGCGTATGCGTTTTTTCCTGAATATATTCAGGAAAAAACGCATACGCCCTTTTTGGCCAAGGGCATCATTGTCGACGTTTTGCCGCTTTTCATGTGCTTTAAAGGCGATTCGAATCTACCTCCTGAAACCTGTTTCCTGCAACTCTGCCTTGCTTTCAAATCCTCTTCGTTGCCTTCCCTCAATATATTTGTGGACGAGAGTTATCATTTATAACTCTGCAGGTTTGTGAATTGCAGTGCCCATGTGCTCCATTTTTCAACTGGCTTTTTTCGGAGCTGGCCGCAGAAGCGCGGGATTGCCTCAGGCACTATTCTGCTTCCCTCCGGCAGGCTGAGCCTGTGCTTAATTCTTCTTCCTGATGGGAAAATAGAGTGATCTGTGCCTGTTCCAACACCTACATCTAGTCTCTCATTGGTTGCCCCTCTTCCCGTTCATCCTCAGGACAAATTGCAACCTGTACAGAACAGGAGGTTAAAGGTGTTGATTCTCCAAGTAGGGAGATTGCTAGTAAAGTAGCTGGAATGGTGAACCCGAGCACAAGGAGATGAGAAATGAGGTGCGTTTTAGAAACCTTTCCCGATCACATGGTGTACCATCTTCTGGGTTTCTCATGCATGTTTTCAATGCAGGAAGATGCCCTTAAAACTGGAGATTTGGGACACATGGGATGGGTACCACGCAGTATTACCTTAAAGGGTCTGTGTTTGCTCTCCCAACCTCACCAAACCTGTCAGCCCCAAGAGTGTCCACCCTTAGGTCTCATCCAACTGTGGGTCTAGATATTTTCAATCCAGGTTGCATCACAGCCCCTGAACGAATTGTGTAAGAATTTCTCTCTCTTTCACTGTCTTTGTTTTACGGGTTTCTACAAGTAATTTATTTTTATAATGGGGTTTAGCTGCTTTTCACGGCTGTGTTTATGCGGCTTTACACCCTCTTGACACACTTCCAGGGGGATATCAATACATAGGTTTTAAGATTCTCACTTGTCAGATATATACTTGTGCGGTGAATAGGGGGTGTTGAGTCCAGTTCACTGAGCAAGGAGTAGGTCTTGTCTATTACATATTGGGTGTATGGAACGGTATCTGATCTAATTTGAAACCCTTGTTTTATGCATCACACCACCTCATCTTTCCCGTTAAGCAGCCATAGTGTGTTTTCTAAACGTGTGACTCTGTTCTCTTTTGTAATTCAGTTCAAGTGTAGCAGTTTTTACATTCCCTCTATAAGTGATAGCTTATGATAAGTGTCTTTTTCTGTGTGACTTATTTCACTTAGAGTCGTCGTACCTAAATCCACTCATCATGATGCTACTAGCCTTAAGACATTGATTTCATGGCTGAGTGATATTCCATTGTACATAAGAACCACAACTTCTTTATCCATTTTTCTCTTTCCTGGGATATTTAAGGTGTCATGAAGTGGAGGTTCTTGTCAACAGAGCAGCCCTAAACTTTGGGGTGCCTGTGTCTTGCTGATTTTTAGTTTTCCCAATTTATACGCCCATGAGTGGACGTGCCCTATGCTCCCTAAGCTGTGTTTTCTCGATGTTTCAGGACACACCATACACTTCTCCAGAGTGGCTGTTGGCAATTTACATCCCGCCCATCAGCGTAGCAAGGCTCCCATTTCTCCATGGCCTGTCCTGCATTTGTGGTTTTGACACTTTTTTCAGCATGGCCCTTTTGACCGATGGGAAGCGAGACGTCTTTGTAGCGCTGATTTGCCTTTCCAGGTTGCTTGGTTGGCCAAAAAGTGCGTATGCATTTTTTCCTGAATATATTCAGGAAAAAACGCATACGCCGTTTTTGGCAAAGTGCATCATTGTCGACGTTTTGCCCCTTTTCTTGAGCTTTAAATGCGATTCGAATCTACCTCCTGAAATCTGTTTCCTGCAATACTGCCTTGCTTTCAAATCCTCTTCGTTGCTTTCCCTCAATATATTTGTGGACGAGAGTTATCATTTATAACTCTGCAGGTTTGTGAATTGCAGTGCCCCTGAGCTCCATTTTTCAACTCGCTTTTTTGGTAGCTGGCCGCAAAAGCGCGGGATTGCCTCAGGCCCTATTCTGGTTCCTGGCGGCAGGCTGAACCTGTGGTTAATTCTTCTTCCTGATGGGAAAATAGAGTGACCTGTGCCTGTCCCAACACCTAGATCTAGTCTCTCATTGGTTGCTCCTCTTCCCGTTCATCCTCAGGACAAATTGCAACCTGTACAGAACAGGAGGGTAAAGGTGCTGATTCTCCAAGAAGGGAGATTGCTAGTAAAGTAGTTGGAATGGCGAACCCGAGCACAAGGAGGTGAGAAATGAGGTGCGTTTTAGAAACCTTTCCCGATCACACGGTGTACCATCTTCTGGGTTTCTCATGCATGTTTTCGATGCAGGAAGATGCCCTTGAAACTGGAGATTTGGGACCCATGGGATGGGTACCACGCAGTATTACTTTAAAGGGTCTGCGTTTGCTCACCCAACCTCACCAGACCTGTCAGCCCCAAGAGTGTCCACCCTTAGGTCTCATCCACCTGTTGGTCTAGAATTGGTCAATCCATGTTGCATCACGGCCCCTGAACGAATTGTGTAAGAACTTCTCTCTCTTTCACTGTCTTTGTTTTACGGGTTTTTACAAGTAATTTATTTTTATAATGGGGTTTAGCTGCTTTTCACGGCTGTGTTTATGCGGCTTTACACCCACTTGACACACTTCCAGAGAAATATCAATACATAGGTTTTAAGATTCTTACTAGTCAGATATATACTTGTGCGGTGAATAGGGGGTGTTGAGTCCAGTTCACTGAGCAAGGAGTAGGTCTTGTCTATTACATATTGGGTGTATGTAACGGTATCTGTGCTAATTTGAAACCCTTGTTTTATGCATCACCCCACCTCACCTTTCCCGTTAAGCAGCCATAGTGTGTTTTCTAAACGTGTGACTCTGTTCTCTTTTGTAATTCAGTTCAAGTGTAGCGGTTTTTACATTCCCTCTATAAGTGATAGCTTACGATAAGTGTCTTTTTCTGTGTGACTTATTTCACTTAGAGTCGTCGTACCTAAATCCACTCATCATGCTGCTACTAGCATTATGACATTGATATCATGTCTGAGTGATATTCCATTGTACATAAGGACCACAACTTCTTTATCCATTTTTATCTTTCCTGGGATATTTAAGGTGTCATGAAGTGGAGGTTCTTGCAAACAGAGCAGCCCTAAACTTTGGGGTGCCTGTGTCTTGCTGATTTTTAGTTTTCCCAATTTATACGCCCATGAGTGGAAGTGCCCTATGCTCCCTAAGCTGTGTTTTTTCGATGTTTCAGGACACACCGTACACTTCTCCAGAGTGGCTGTTGGCAATTTACATACCGCCCATCAGCGTGGCAAGGCTCCCATTTCTCCTTGGCCTGTCCTGCATTTGTGGTTTTGACACTTTTTTCAGCATGGCCCTTTTGACCGATGGGAAGCGAGACTTCTTTGTAGCGCTGATTTGCCTTTCCAGGTTGCTTGGTTGGCCAAAAAGGGCGTATGCGTTTTTTCCTGAATATATTCAGGAAAAAACGCATACGCCCTTTTTGGCCAAGGGCTTCATTGTCGACGTTTTGCCGCTTTTCATGTGCTTTAAAGGCGATTCGAATCTACCTCCTGAAACCTGTTTCCTGCAACTCTGCCTTGCTTTCAAATCCTCTTCGTTGCCTTCCCTCAATATATTTGTGGACGAGAGTTATCATTTATAACTCTGCAGGTTTGTGAATTGCAGTGCCCATGTGCTCCATTTTTCAACTGGCTTTTTTCGGAGCTGGCCGCAGAAGCGCGGGATTGCCTCAGGCACTATTCTGCTTCCCTCCGGCAGGCTGAGCCTGTGCTTAATTCTTCTTCCTGATGGGAAAATAGAGTGATCTGTGCCTGTTCCAACACCTACATCTAGTCTCTCATTGGTTGCCCCTCTTCCCGTTCATCCTCAGGACAAATTGCAACCTGTACAGAACAGGAGGTTAAAGGTGTTGATTCTCCAAGTAGGGAGATTGCTAGTAAAGTAGCTGGAATGGTGAACCCGAGCACAAGGAGATGAGAAATGAGGTGCGTTTTAGAAACCTTTCCCGATCACATGGTGTACCATCTTCTGGGTTTCTCATGCATGTTTTCAATGCAGGAAGATGCCCTTAAAACTGGAGATTTGGGACCCATGGGATGGGTACCACGCAGTATTACCTTAAAGGGTCTGTGTTTGCTCTCCCAACCTCACCAAACCTGTCAGCCCCAAGAGTGTCCACCCTTAGGTCTCATCCAACTGTGGGTCTAGATATTTTCAATCCAGGTTGCATCACAGCCCCTGAACGAATTGTGTAAGAATTTCTCTCTCTTTCACTGTCTTTGTTTTACGGGTTTCTACAAGTAATTTATTTTTATAATGGGGTTTAGCTGCTTTTCACGGCTGTGTTTATGCGGCTTTACACCCTCTTGACACACTTCCAGGGGGATATCAATACATAGGTTTTAAGATTCTCACTTGTCAGATATATACTTGTGCGGTGAATAGGGGGTGTTGAGTCCAGTTCACTGAGCAAGGAGTAGGTCTTGTCTATTACATATTGGGTGTATGGAACGGTATCTGATCTAATTTGAAACCCTTGTTTTATGCATCACCCCACCTCATCTTTCCCGTTAAGCAGCCATAGTGTGTTTTCTAAACGTGTGACTCTGTTCTCTTTTGTAATTCAGTTCAAGTGTAGCAGTTTTTACATTCCCTCTATAAGTGATAGCTTATGATAAGTGTCTTTTTCTGTGTGACTTATTTCACTTAGAGTCGTCGTACCTAAATCCACTCATCATGATGCTACTAGCCTTAAGACATTGATTTCATGGCTGAGTGATATTCCATTGTACATAAGAACCACAACTTCTTTATCCATTTTTCTCTTTCCTGGGATATTTAAGGTGTCATGAAGTGGAGGTTCTTGTCAACAGAGCAGCCCTAAACTTTGGGGTGCCTGTGTCTTGCTGATTTTTAGTTTTCCCAATTTATACGCCCATGAGTGGACGTGCCCTATGCTCCCTAAGCTGTGTTTTCTCGATGTTTCAGGACACACCATACACTTCTCCAGAGTGGCTGTTGGCAATTTACATCCCGCCCATCAGCGTAGCAAGGCTCCCATTTCTCCATGGCCTGTCCTGCATTTGTGGTTTTGACACTTTTTTCAGCATGGCCCTTTTGACCGATGGGAAGCGAGACTTCTTTGTAGCGCTGATTTGCCTTTCCAGGTTGCTTGGTTGGCCAAAAAGTGCGTATGCATTTTTTCCTGAATATATTCAGGAAAAAACGCATACGCCGTTTTTGGCAAAGTGCATCATTGTCGACGTTTTGCCCCTTTTCTTGAGCTTTAAATGCGATTCGAATCTACCTCCTGAAATCTGTTTCCTGCAATACGGCCTTGCTTTCAAATCCTCTTCGTTGCTTTCCCTCAATATATTTGTGGACGAGAGTTATCATTTATAACTCTGCAGGTTTGTGAATTGCAGTGCCCCTGAGCTCCATTTTTCAACTCGCTTTTTTGGTAGCTGGCCGCAAAAGCGCGGGATTGCCTCAGGCCCTATTCTGGTTCCTGGCGGCAGGCTGAGCCTGTGGTTAATTCTTCTTCCTGATGGGAAAATAGAGTGACCTGTGCCTGTCCCAACACCTAGATCTAGTCTCTCATTGGTTGCTCCTCTTCCCGTTCATCCTCAGGACAAATTGCAACCTGTACAGAACAGGAGGGTAAAGGTGCTGATTCTCCAAGAAGGGAGATTGCTAGTAAAGTAGTTGGAATGGCGAACCCGAGCACAAGGAGGTGAGAAATGAGGTGCGTTTTAGAAACCTTTCCCGATCACACGGTGTACCATCTTCTGGGTTTCTCATGCATGTTTTCGATGCAGGAAGATGCCCTTGAAACTGGAGATTTGGGACCCATGGGATGGGTACCACGCAGTATTACTTTAAAGGGTCTGCGTTTGCTCACCCAACCTCACCAGACCTGTCAGCCCCAAGAGTGTCCACCCTTAGGTCTCATCCACCTGTTGGTCTAGAATTGGTCAATCCATGTTGCATCACGGCCCCTGAACGAATTGTGTAAGAACTTCTCTCTCTTTCACTGTCTTTGTTTTACGGGTTTTTACAAGTAATTTATTTTTATAATGGGGTTTAGCTGCTTTTCACGGCTGTGTTTATGCGGCTTTACACCCACTTGACACACTTCCAGAGAAATATCAATACATAGGTTTTAAGATTCTTAATAGTCAGATATATACTTGTGCGGTGAATAGGGGGTGTTGAGTCCAGTTCACTGAGCAAGGAGTAGGTCTTGTCTATTACATATTGGGTGTATGTAACGGTATCTGTGCTAATTTGAAACCCTTGTTTTATGCATCACCCCACCTCACCTTTCCCGTTAAGCAGCCATAGTGTGTTTTCTAAACGTGTGACTCTGTTCTCTTTTGTAATTCAGTTCAAGTGTAGCGGTTTTTACATTCCCTCTATAAGTGATAGCTTACGATAAGTGTCTTTTTCTGTGTGACTTATTTCACTTAGAGTCGTCGTACCTAAATCCACTCATCATGCTGCTACTAGCATTATGACATTGATATCATGTCTGAGTGATATTCCATTGTACATAAGGACCACAACTTCTTTATCCATTTTTATCTTTCCTGGGATATTTAAGGTGTCATGAAGTGGAGGTTCTTGCAAACAGAGCAGCCCTAAACTTTGGGGTGCCTGTGTCTTGCTGATTTTTAGTTTTCCCAATTTATACGCCCATGAGTGGAAGTGCCCTATGCTCCCTAAGCTGTGTTTTTTCGATGTTTCAGGACACACCGTACACTTCTCCAGAGTGGCTGTTGGCAATTTACATACCGCCCATCAGCGTGGCAAGGCTCCCATTTCTCCTTGGCCTGTCCTGCATTTGTGGTTTTGACACTTTTTTCAGCATGGCCCTTTTGACCGATGGGAAGCGAGACTTCTTTGTAGCGCTGATTTGCCTTTCCAGGTTGCTTGGTTGGCCAAAAAGGGCGTATGCGTTTTTTCCTGAATATATTCAGGAAAAAACGCATACGCCCTTTTTGGCCAAGGGCATCATTGTCGACGTTTTGCCGCTTTTCATGTGCTTTAAAGGCGATTCGAATCTACCTCCTGAAACCTGTTTCCTGCAACTCTGCCTTGCTTTCAAATCCTCTTCGTTGCCTTCCCTCAATATATTTGTGGACGAGAGTTATCATTTATAACTCTGCAGGTTTGTGAATTGCAGTGCCCATGTGCTCCATTTTTCAACTGGCTTTTTTCGGAGCTGGCCGCAGAAGCGCGGGATTGCCTCAGGCACTATTCTGCTTCCCTCCGGCAGGCTGAGCCTGTGCTTAATTCTTCTTCCTGATGGGAAAATAGAGTGATCTGTGCCTGTTCCAACACCTACATCTAGTCTCTCATTGGTTGCCCCTCTTCCCGTTCATCCTCAGGACAAATTGCAACCTGTACAGAACAGGAGGTTAAAGGTGTTGATTCTCCAAGTAGGGAGATTGCTAGTAAAGTAGCTGGAATGGTGAACCCGAGCACAAGGAGATGAGAAATGAGGTGCGTTTTAGAAACCTTTCCCGATCACATGGTGTACCATCTTCTGGGTTTCTCATGCATGTTTTCAATGCAGGAAGATGCCCTTAAAACTGGAGATTTGGGACCCATGGGATGGGTACCACGCAGTATTACCTTAAAGGGTCTGTGTTTGCTCTCCCAACCTCACCAAACCTGTCAGCCCCAAGAGTGTCCACCCTTAGGTCTCATCCAACTGTGGGTCTAGATATTTTCAATCCAGGTTGCATCACAGCCCCTGAACGAATTGTGTAAGAATTTCTCTCTCTTTCACTGTCTTTGTTTTACGGGTTTCTACAAGTAATTTATTTTTATAATGGGGTTTAGCTGCTTTTCACGGCTGTGTTTATGCGGCTTTACACCCTCTTGACACACTTCCAGGGGGATATCAATACATAGGTTTTAAGATTCTCACTTGTCAGATATATACTTGTGCGGTGAATAGGGGGTGTTGAGTCCAGTTCACTGAGCAAGGAGTAGGTCTTGTCTATTACATATTGGGTGTATGGAACGGTATCTGATCTAATTTGAAACCCTTGTTTTATGCATCACACCACCTCATCTTTCCCGTTAAGCAGCCATAGTGTGTTTTCTAAACGTGTGACTCTGTTCTCTTTTGTAATTCAGTTCAAGTGTAGCAGTTTTTACATTCCCTCTATAAGTGATAGCTTATGATAAGTGTCTTTTTCTGTGTGACTTATTTCACTTAGAGTCGTCGTACCTAAATCCACTCATCATGATGCTACTAGCCTTAAGACATTGATTTCATGGCTGAGTGATATTCCATTGTACATAAGAACCACAACTTCTTTATCCATTTTTCTCTTTCCTGGGATATTTAAGGTGTCATGAAGTGGAGGTTCTTGTCAACAGAGCAGCCCTAAACTTTGGGGTGCCTGTGTCTTGCTGATTTTTAGTTTTCCCAATTTATACGCCCATGAGTGGACGTGCCCTATGCTCCCTAAGCTGTGTTTTCTCGATGTTTCAGGACACACCATACACTTCTCCAGAGTGGCTGTTGGCAATTTACATCCCGCCCATCAGCGTAGCAAGGCTCCCATTTCTCCATGGCCTGTCCTGCATTTGTGGTTTTGACACTTTTTTCAGCATGGCCCTTTTGACCGATGGGAAGCGAGACTTCTTTGTAGCGCTGATTTGCCTTTCCAGGTTGCTTGGTTGGCCAAAAAGTGCGTATGCATTTTTTCCTGAATATATTCAGGAAAAAACGCATACGCCGTTTTTGGCAAAGTGCATCATTGTCGACGTTTTGCCCCTTTTCTTGAGCTTTAAATGCGATTCGAATCTACCTCCTGAAATCTGTTTCCTGCAATACGGCCTTGCTTTCAAATCCTCTTCGTTGCTTTCCCTCAATATATTTGTGGACGAGAGTTATCATTTATAACTCTGCAGGTTTGTGAATTGCAGTGCCCCTGAGCTCCATTTTTCAACTCGCTTTTTTGGTAGCTGGCCGCAAAAGCGCGGGATTGCCTCAGGCCCTATTCTGGTTCCTGGCGGCAGGCTGAGCCTGTGGTTAATTCTTCTTCCTGATGGGAAAATAGAGTGACCTGTGCCTGTCCCAACACCTAGATCTAGTCTCTCATTGGTTGCTCCTCTTCCCGTTCATCCTCAGGACAAATTGCAACCTGTACAGAACAGGAGGGTAAAGGTGCTGATTCTCCAAGAAGGGAGATTGCTAGTAAAGTAGTTGGAATGGCGAACCCGAGCACAAGGAGGTGAGAAATGAGGTGCGTTTTAGAAACCTTTCCCGATCACACGGTGTACCATCTTCTGGGTTTCTCATGCATGTTTTCGATGCAGGAAGATGCCCTTGAAACTGGAGATTTGGGACCCATGGGATGGGTACCACGCAGTATTACTTTAAAGGGTCTGCGTTTGCTCACCCAACCTCACCAGACCTGTCAGCCCCAAGAGTGTCCACCCTTAGGTCTCATCCACCTGTTGGTCTAGAATTGGTCAATCCATGTTGCATCACGGCCCCTGAACGAATTGTGTAAGAACTTCTCTCTCTTTCACTGTCTTTGTTTTACGGGTTTTTACAAGTAATTTATTTTTATAATGGGGTTTAGCTGCTTTTCACGGCTGTGTTTATGCGGCTTTACACCCACTTGACACACTTCCAGAGAAATATCAATACATAGGTTTTAAGATTCTTACTAGTCAGATATATACTTGTGCGGTGAATAGGGGGTGTTGAGTCCAGTTCACTGAGCAAGGAGTAGGTCTTGTCTATTACATATTGGGTGTATGTAACGGTATCTGTGCTAATTTGAAACCCTTGTTTTATGCATCACCCCACCTCACCTTTCCCGTTAAGCAGCCATAGTGTGTTTTCTAAACGTGTGACTCTGTTCTCTTTTGTAATTCAGTTCAAGTGTAGCGGTTTTTACATTCCCTCTATAAGTGATAGCTTACGATAAGTGTCTTTTTCTGTGTGACTTATTTCACTTAGAGTCGTCGTACCTAAATCCACTCATCATGCTGCTACTAGCATTATGACATTGATATCATGTCTGAGTGATATTCCATTGTACATAAGGACCACAACTTCTTTATCCATTTTTATCTTTCCTGGGATATTTAAGGTGTCATGAAGTGGAGGTTCTTGCAAACAGAGCAGCCCTAAACTTTGGGGTGCCTGTGTCTTGCTGATTTTTAGTTTTCCCAATTTATACGCCCATGAGTGGAAGTGCCCTATGCTCCCTAAGCTGTGTTTTTTCGATGTTTCAGGACACACCGTACACTTCTCCAGAGTGGCTGTTGGCAATTTACATACCGCCCATCAGCGTGGCAAGGCTCCCATTTCTCCTTGGCCTGTCCTGCATTTGTGGTTTTGACACTTTTTTCAGCATGGCCCTTTTGACCGATGGGAAGCGAGACTTCTTTGTAGCGCTGATTTGCCTTTCCAGGTTGCTTGGTTGGCCAAAAAGGGCGTATGCGTTTTTTCCTGAATATATTCAGGAAAAAACGCATACGCCCTTTTTGGCCAAGGGCATCATTGTCGACGTTTTGCCGCTTTTCATGTGCTTTAAAGGCGATTCGAATCTACCTCCTGAAACCTGTTTCCTGCAACTCTGCCTTGCTTTCAAATCCTCTTCGTTGCCTTCCCTCAATATATTTGTGGACGAGAGTTATCATTTATAACTCTGCAGGTTTGTGAATTGCAGTGCCCATGTGCTCCATTTTTCAACTGGCTTTTTTCGGAGCTGGCCGCAGAAGCGCGGGATTGCCTCAGGCACTATTCTGCTTCCCTCCGGCAGGCTGAGCCTGTGCTTAATTCTTCTTCCTGATGGGAAAATAGAGTGATCTGTGCCTGTTCCAACACCTACATCTAGTCTCTCATTGGTTGCCCCTCTTCCCGTTCATCCTCAGGACAAATTGCAACCTGTACAGAACAGGAGGTTAAAGGTGTTGATTCTCCAAGTAGGGAGATTGCTAGTAAAGTAGCTGGAATGGTGAACCCGAGCACAAGGAGATGAGAAATGAGGTGCGTTTTAGAAACCTTTCCCGATCACATGGTGTACCATCTTCTGGGTTTCTCATGCATGTTTTCAATGCAGGAAGATGCCCTTAAAACTGGAGATTTGGGACCCATGGGATGGGTACCACGCAGTATTACCTTAAAGGGTCTGTGTTTGCTCTCCCAACCTCACCAAACCTGTCAGCCCCAAGAGTGTCCACCCTTAGGTCTCATCCAACTGTGGGTCTAGATATTTTCAATCCAGGTTGCATCACAGCCCCTGAACGAATTGTGTAAGAATTTCTCTCTCTTTCACTGTCTTTGTTTTACGGGTTTCTACAAGTAATTTATTTTTATAATGGGGTTTAGCTGCTTTTCACGGCTGTGTTTATGCGGCTTTACACCCTCTTGACACACTTCCAGGGGGATATCAATACATAGGTTTTAAGATTCTCACTTGTCAGATATATACTTGTGCGGTGAATAGGGGGTGTTGAGTCCAGTTCACTGAGCAAGGAGTAGGTCTTGTCTATTACATATTGGGTGTATGGAACGGTATCTGATCTAATTTGAAACCCTTGTTTTATGCATCACACCACCTCATCTTTCCCGTTAAGCAGCCATAGTGTGTTTTCTAAACGTGTGACTCTGTTCTCTTTTGTAATTCAGTTCAAGTGTAGCAGTTTTTACATTCCCTCTATAAGTGATAGCTTATGATAAGTGTCTTTTTCTGTGTGACTTATTTCACTTAGAGTCGTCGTACCTAAATCCACTCATCATGATGCTACTAGCCTTAAGACATTGATTTCATGGCTGAGTGATATTCCATTGTACATAAGAACCACAACTTCTTTATCCATTTTTCTCTTTCCTGGGATATTTAAGGTGTCATGAAGTGGAGGTTCTTGTCAACAGAGCAGCCCTAAACTTTGGGGTGCCTGTGTCTTGCTGATTTTTAGTTTTCCCAATTTATACGCCCATGAGTGGACGTGCCCTATGCTCCCTAAGCTGTGTTTTCTCGATGTTTCAGGACACACCATACACTTCTCCAGAGTGGCTGTTGGCAATTTACATCCCGCCCATCAGCGTAGCAAGGCTCCCATTTCTCCATGGCCTGTCCTGCATTTGTGGTTTTGACACTTTTTTCAGCATGGCCCTTTTGACCGATGGGAAGCGAGACGTCTTTGTAGCGCTGATTTGCCTTTCCAGGTTGCTTGGTTGGCCAAAAAGTGCGTATGCATTTTTTCCTGAATATATTCAGGAAAAAACGCATACGCCGTTTTTGGCAAAGTGCATCATTGTCGACGTTTTGCCCCTTTTCTTGAGCTTTAAATGCGATTCGAATCTACCTCCTGAAATCTGTTTCCTGCAATACTGCCTTGCTTTCAAATCCTCTTCGTTGCTTTCCCTCAATATATTTGTGGACGAGAGTTATCATTTATAACTCTGCAGGTTTGTGAATTGCAGTGCCCCTGAGCTCCATTTTTCAACTCGCTTTTTTGGTAGCTGGCCGCAAAAGCGCGGGATTGCCTCAGGCCCTATTCTGGTTCTGTCCAGCAGGCTGAGCCTGTGGTTAATTCTTCTTCCTGATGGGAAAATAGAGTGACCTGTGCCTGTCCCAACACCTAGATCTAGTCTCTCATTGGTTGCTCCTCTTCCCGTTCATCCTCAGGACAAATTGCAACCTGTACAGAACAGGAGGGTAAAGGTGCTGATTCTCCAAGAAGGGAGATTGCTAGTAAAGTAGCTGGAATGGCGAACCCGAGCACAAGGAGGTGAGAAATGAGGTGCGTTTTAGAAACCTTTCCCGATCACACGGTGTACCATCTTCTGGGTTTCTCATGCATGTTTTCGATGCAGGAAGATGCCCTTGAAACTGGAGATTTGGGACCCATGGGATGGGTACCACGCAGTATTACTTTAAAGGGTCTGCGTTTGCTCACCCAACCTCACCAGACCTGTCAGCCCCAAGAGTGTCCACCCTTAGGTCTCATCCACCTGTTGGTCTAGAATTGGTCAATCCATGTTGCATCACGGCCCCTGAACGAATTGTGTAAGAACTTCTCTCTCTTTCACTGTCTTTGTTTTATGGGTTTTTACAAGTAATTTATTTTTATAATGGGGTTTAGCTGCTTTTCACGGCTGTGTTTATGCGGCTTTACACCCACTTGACACACTTCCAGAGAAATATCAATACATAGGTTTTAAGATTCTTACTAGTCAGATATATACTTGTGCGGTGAATAGGGGGTGTTGAGTCCAGTTCACTGAGCAAGGAGTAGGTCTTGTCTATTACATATTGGGTGTATGTAACGGTATCTGTGCTAATTTGAAACCCTTGTTTTATGCATCACCCCACCTCACCTTTCCCGTTAAGCAGCCATAGTGTGTTTTCTAAACGTGTGACTCTGTTCTCTTTTGTAATTCAGTTCAAGTGTAGCGGTTTTTACATTCCCTCTATAACTGATAGCTTACGATAAGTGTCTTTTTCTGTGTGACTTATTTCACTTAGAGTCGTCGTACCTAAATCCACTCATCATGCTGCTACTAGCATTATGACATTGATATCATGTCTGAGTGATATTCCATTGTACATAAGGACCACAACTTCTTTATCCATTTTTATCTTTCCTGGGATATTTAAGGTGTCATGAAGTGGAGGTTCTTGCAAACAGAGCAGCCCTAAACTTTGGGGTGCCTGTGTCTTGCTGATTTTTAGTTTTCCCAATTTATACGCCCATGAGTGGAAGTGCCCTATGCTCCCTAAGCTGTGTTTTTTCGATGTTTCAGGACACACCGTACACTTCTCCAGAGTGGCTGTTGGCAATTTACATACCGCCCATCAGCGTGGCAAGGCTCCCATTTCTCCTTGGCCTGTCCTGCATTTGTGGTTTTGACACTTTTTTCAGCATGGCCCTTTTGACCGATGGGAAGCGAGACTTCTTTGTAGCGCTGATTTGCCTTTCCAGGTTGCTTGGTTGGCCAAAAAGGGCGTATGCGTTTTTTCCTGAATATATTCAGGAAAAAACGCATACGCCCTTTTTGGCCAAGGGCATCATTGTCGACGTTTTGCCGCTTTTCATGTGCTTTAAAGGCGATTCGAATCTACCTCCTGAAATCTGCTTCCTGCAATTCTGCCTTGCTTTCAAATCCTCTTCGTTGCCTTCCCTCAATATATTTGTGGACGAGAGTTATCATTTATAACTCTGCAGGTTTGTGAATTGCAGTGCCCATGTGCTCCATTTTTCAACTGGCTTTTTTGGGAGCTGGCCGCAGAAGTGCGGGATTGCCTCAGGCCCTATTCTGGTTCCGGGCGGCAGGCTGAGCCTGTGGTTATTTCTTCTTCCTGATGGGAAAATAGAGTGACCTGTGCCTGTCCCAACACCTAGATCTAGTCTCTCATTGGTTGCCCCTCTTCCCGTTCATCCTCAGGACAAATTGCAACCTGTATGGAACAGGAGCTTAAAGGTGCTGTTTCTCCATGTAGGGAGATTACTAGTTAAGAAGCTGGAATGGCGAACCCGAGCACAAGGAGATGAGAAATGTGGTGCGTTTCAGAAACCTTTTCCGATCAGACGGTGTACCATGATCTGGGTTACTCATGCATGTTTTCGATGTAGGAAGATGCCCTTGAACCTGGAGATTTGGGACCCATGGGATGGGGACCACGCAGTATTACTTTAAAGGGTCAGCGTTTGCTCACCCAACCTCACCAAACCTCTCAGCCCCAAGAGTGTCCACCCTTATGTCTCATCCAGCTGTGGGTCTAGATATGGTCAATGCAGGTTGCATCACAGCCCCTGAACGAATTTTGTAAGAATTACTCTCTCTTACACTGTCTTTGTTTTACGGGTTTTTAAAAGTAATTTATTTTTAAAATGGGTTTTAGCTGCTTTTCACGGCTGTGTTTATGCCGCTTTACACTCACTTGACTCTCTTCCAGAGAGAGATCAATACATAGGTTTTCAGATTCTTACTACTCAGATATATTCTTGTGCGCTGAATAGGGGGTGTTGAGTCTAGTTCACTGAGCAAGGAGTAGGTCTTCTCTACTACATATTGGGTTTATGGAACGGTATCTGAGCTAATTTGAAACCCTTGTTTTATGCATCACCCCTCCTCACCTTTCCCGTTAAGCAGCCATAGTGTGTGTTTAAAATGGGTGACTCTGTTCTGTTTTGTAATTCAGTTTAAGGGTAACGGTTTTTACATTCCCTCTATAAGTGATATCTTATGATAAGTGTCTTTTTCTGTGTGACTTATTTCACTTAGAATCGTCGTACCTAAATCCACTCATCATGCTGCTACTAGCCTTATGATATTGATTTCATGGCTGAGTGATATTCCATTGTACATAAGTACCACAACTTCTTTACCATTTTTCTCATCCCTGGGATATTTAAGATGTACACAAGTGGAGGTTCTTGTAACCAGAGCAGCCCTAAACTTTGGGGTGCCTGTGTCTTGTTGATTTTAATTTTTCCAATTTATACGCCCATGAATGGATGTGCCCCTTTCTCTCTAGCTGTGTTTTTTAGATGTTTTAGGAAACACCGTACCGTTCTCCAGAGTCGCCATTGGCAATTTACATCCCGACCATCAGTGTAACAATGCTCCCTTTCCTCCCTGGCCTCTCCTGTATTTTTTTTACACTTTTTTAGGAAGGCCCTTTTGACCGATGGGAAGTGAGACTTCTTTGTAGTGCTGCATTGCATTTCCGGCTTGCTTGGTTGGCCAAAAAGGGCCTATGCGTTTTTTCCTGAATTTATTCAGAAAAAAACACATATGCTCTTTTTGGCCATGTGCATCGTTGTCGACTTTTGGCCGCTTTTCATGTGCTTTAGGGGCTATTCGAATCTAACTCCTGAAATCTGTTTCCTGCATTTCTGCCTTGCTTTCCAATCCTGTTCATTGCCTTCCCTCAATATAGTTTTGGACGATAGTTATAATTTATAACTCTGCAGGTTTGTGAATTGCAGTGCCCCTGAGCTCCATTTTTCAACTCGCTTTTTTGGGAGCTGTCCGCAGAACCGCTGCTTTGCTTCTGGCCCTACTCTGGTTCCCGGTGGCAGGCTAAGCCTTTGCTTAATTCTTCTTCCTGATTGGAAATTAGAGTGACATGTGCCTGTCCGAACATCTAGGGCTTGGCTCTCCTTGTTTCTCCTCCTTCCCCTTCTTCCTTTGGAAAAATTCCAAATTTTGTGCAACTGGATGTTGAAGGTGCTGACATCCTCAGGTGGGGAGATTTTAAGGAAAAAGGCTGGAGGTGTGAACCCGACAACCAGGAAATTAGGAGTTTTGGTGCCTTTTCCAAAATCTCCCTGATCCAACCGTGTTCCATCTTCTGGGTGTCACAGGCATGTTTTAGCTGTAGGAAAGGTCCTGTGTATGTAAGGAGAACACCAGGGATTTTTCCAAATCAGTGTCTCCCCGAACTCCAATCTGGGGAATTTTTAAGCTACTGGTACATGTGTGTTCATTAAGGGACTTGGGCCGTAGGCAGAGTCCGAACTTTAGATGATTGAAGTCTTCAGGTTCAGAAACGCTCACCATCGGCCTCCTTTAGTTTCCATTTTATCTGTAGTTGATAGATGATGTCGATATAGATATCTATTGTATTTCAGATTATTTCCCCTTAGGGGTCATTACAAAATATTGAGTATAGTTCCCTGTGTTATACAGTAGTTCCTTGTTGATGATATATTTTATACATAGCAGTGTGTATATGTTAATCTGAAACTGTTAATTTATCCCTCCTCCCACCTTTCCCCTTTGGTAATAAAAAATATAAGATTTTATACTTCTCAGAAATCTAGGAGCTGAAAGAGAGGTATCATTTTCAATGGAAAATCAGTCAAAACAAGGTTGAAACTTCAACCAAGATTATTAGATGTACATCCTTGGAAAGAAATCACTGCATTTCTCTACTGTTGACCTGACAAATAAGACAAACCCCTCAACTGAACTTGCTTATAATAAAGTGATGGAAATATCAAATGGAAGTGTTAGAAACATCTTATTTTACACGAGCCTTATACACTGCTCTATGTTAATTACAGTTTGGCTCGCACATCTGTTCTTTGAAGTTACAATGTTCTCAAATTCTGTTACTGATCCTGCAGAGTGGGCCCCAACAAGGGTCTCCCTGCCTAGTGTCATTGGAGCCAACAGATCGAGACTGACTTTGGTTCAGAAGCAAAGGAAAACTTTATATTATGATCAGAGAATGGAGAGGTGAGAGTGTGTGCTCCCCTGCGGGTTGTGGGCCGGGCTGCTGTGTAGAGATCCTGGCAGCGTCAGCGGGAGGGAGGGGGCGGAGCTCTCGAGGGCCGGGTTGGCTGGAGCTCAGGCTCTATGTCGCAGAGTCTGCACGGGGCCCCACGAGCTGAGGTGTCGGCCCAGCCATTTTGCACTAGGAAATCGGGTCTGAAGTGTCGGGTGTGGGACCTCTGCATGTGGAAACCTAGGAGCAAGTGAAATTAGACAAAGCACAAAGGAAAAAAATGGTTAGACTTTATTTTATTGCCCAGATTCTATTTTCATCTCCCAGGAATTTTTCATGGGCTTTGCCAGTGACAAAGCCCTCCTCTGCCTTTTGTCCCATTCCTCATTCTTGGGGTGCTGAGGGTGCAGACACCTCTTCTGTAAATGCTTCGTGCTGAGTTGGGTGTCCTCATACCCGGGGCGAGGGGGAGGACTTCTCCCAAGCAGCCTCCAGGTGAGGTTGATTGTCCCCAGGCCTCCTCCCTCACTGCTCGTCTGCCTGAGCACCAGCATTGGAAGTTTTATAGATTCTAATGACCTTTAAGGGTCCAGGAAAGAGATGTGCAGAGACGCTGGGGTGGGGGTGGGCCGTTTTACCCTGCTCCACATTGGTTCGGCCCCCTTAGGCTGACAGTTCCTGCTAGCCTAGATGCTCTGACCAGTACTCTGCGCTTTCTTCAGTTAGGCCACCTAATTAACGTACAAACAACACCAGGTGTCAGAGCCCTGCTTGCTCAACTCCCAGACAGTCCAGGGCTGGTGGTGATCCAGGACCTTGACGGCCACTCAGTCAACGGCCTTTTGAAGTAGCCAGGAGTACAGCCGGTCTCATTGGCCGCCGTCACCGCGGTGTCTGTAGGCTTTTCTATGGTGGCAGCGTTATTTACGGTTCCCCTGCCAAGTTTATTAGCTCCGCTCTGGGTGCAGTAAGTCCTGTAAGCAATAGTCTGCTCTTTTGGGACACACTCTTGTTGTTTTCTGAGAGAAGCTCCAGGTCAAGTGATGGTCAAACGAGTCGTCATGGGGGCCCATTGCTCCAGGTTTTCTCTCTGGAGGTTGGTGTTGGAGGGCCTCCTCACTCGAGGTCATTGTGCCCACGGAGCAATCCCTGCAACTTCAGGGCATGGTGGGTGGTTAGGATCACCAAGTGGCGTCCTTTTCCCTTAGGAGGGAGCTGGCCTTGCGGGCTGCTGATTTCCAGGTTTTTAGATACCCCCAGTATCCTGGTCGGATGGGGTGGCTGGCCAATGCCTGGAGGGCATTCTTGCATTGTTCCATTTCAAGTGGTCCCAGTTTTTGCACTAATACTCCAAGGGCGATTCGCCTTGGACCAGGAATGTAAAGGTCAAAGGGTTTAGCTAACTTAGGGAGGTCCAGGGCAAGGATCTGAACTGACTGCTCTTTCCATTCTTGAAAGGCCGCTTCTGGATTCTATTCAAAAGGATCATCATCTTTTCCTTTCAGTGTTTCATATAGAGGCCCAGCTATTAGACTGTAGTTAGGGATCCAGATGCAGCAAACCCCGGTCTCCCCAGGAACCCCTAAGCTGTCTTCTAGTTTCAGGAAGGGTGAGGCTGCAAATGGCTTCTTCCCTTTCCTGGGGTGGGCTTTTCCGACCTTCTGTGCGAATGAAGCCCAGGAAGGTCACCTTAGTTTGTGATATTTGAGCCTTTTTCTTGGACACCTTCTATCTTTTATTGGCTAGGTAGTTCAGAGGCCTCCTTAGTCGGGCTGGTGATCAGAATGTCATCTGCATATTGAAGGAGGGTTCCCTTCTCCAGAGGTAGATTTTTTAGGTCTTTAGCTAACGTTTCCCCAAAGATGGTGTGGGAATTTTTGAACCCCTGGGGCAGGACGGCCCAGCAGTATTGTTTTTGTTGTATGTTGAGTCCTGCCACTCACAGCCAAAATTTCTTGTGACTCTGGGACGAATGGAATACAGAAGAAGGCATCATTGAAGTCTAATACAGAATACCATGTCCTGGTGGATGGTAGAATGACCAGCAGGGTGTAGGAATTAGGAACTACTAGATGTATATCCTCTGTGGCTTCACTGACTGTCCTGGCGTCCTCTACCAGGTCCCCAGCAGCTCACGGGGCTCTTGTGGTCAGGTCCCTCCCAGGATATGGAACTCACCTGGGCAGGTACCCAGCAGCCCACGGGGCTGTGGTGGTTAGGCCCCTCCCAGGATATGGAGCTCACCTGGGCAGGTACCCAGCAGCCCATGGGGCCATCATGGTCAGGCCCCTCCCAGGATATGGAGCTCACCTGGGCAGGTACGCAGCAGCCCACGGGGCTCTCGTGGGCATGCCCCTCCCTGGATATGGAGCTCCCGTGGACAGGTACCCCGACAGGGCTGGGCACACAGGAACTGTGCACATAGCCCTCATTGCAGAGCACCCCCAGCACACCTGTCACTCAGAGCTGACACAGAGCACCTCAGAGCAGAGCTTGAACTAATAAACAGCAGCTCCAACAGGTCTGTGACCCTAGGCTTCACTCTGTGCGGCCTCCCTCTGCCTGGTCTTCTAGGGGCTTCCACAGCAGCCGGGGCACCAGGCCTCTGTCTCCACCCACCACCCCTCCTCTCCCTGACTCCTGGGTTCCTCTCATTAGCAGAGGGTCTTCTTGAAGTTGTCTCCCACTCCTGGACCAGATAAAATGATTAGAAAACAAGCCAGGGCTGCCGCCCCTTATCTATCCTGACTCTCGGGACCCTACACCTGTTCCTTGGATCTGGCCGGTGCAGCAAGGCCCATTTTCTGCAAATCTGAGCCCCTGAGGGGCGAGGATTGGCTGACCTGGGCAGCCTGACCCGGCCGGCCAGCCCTTCCCAGGTGTGCCTGGGTTGAGGTCAATATAAACACCCCTCCAGGCAGCAAAAGCCTCTGCAGCTGTGCCTGACGCCATATTCTCTGCCCCGTCAGCAGTCTCGGGGTTGGGCTGGTGGGAGGCAGTAGGGCCCACGGCTCTATGAGTGGCCCGTTGTGACTGGGGCTCTACTGGACTTTCTGCAGGAGTTGCCGGGCTGCCACCTGCTAAAGAAGAGGATGTGTCACCCATACTTGCTGCTGGAATTTCTCCCCGGGCAGAGGTAAGGAAGGAAAAAAGCAGTGGGGGCCGGGACAGGAGGGGTACCTCAGGCAGGGAAATGGAAAGTTTCCAGACGAGCGCCCGGGGCCAGGACCATCCTGGCTGGCCTGCAGGCACCAAGTCGGCCTGCGTGCTGTCGCTGGTGTGACTCCAAGCCCCTTCCTCTAGTTTTTAGTCTTTGCACACATTCAGGTGTTTTACCTGGGAACGGTGGGAAAAGTTCAGCAGCAGCTGGCCTGGGGCTCAGCTCACGTTTAGTCAGAGACGCCTCCTCACGGTCCCCCAGCTTTGCAATGAGGACGCTCCTTGTGTGGGGGCTGCTGGCTGCATGGGAGATGATTCCCCACCTGTGACCAACTTAAGAATTGTTTACCACTGGAGCAAGTGCGCTGATAGGGTTTTCCTCTGTATGACCAGTGGGTTCAGTTTTTTTTTTTTTTCTTTTTTGGTTCAAGGTAAGTTTTATTCCTCTTTTTGTATTTATGGATATAAGCATGGAAATCATTCATTCATATAAATACGTCTATGGGAAGGACAGAACTTTTTTTTCTGTTTTATTTTCTTAAGTATTATTTATTTTTTAATTTTTGAATTTATTTTATTCATTTTTTTATACAGCAGGCTCTTATTGGTTATCTATTTTATACATATAAGTGTATATATGTCAATCCCAGGGTCGCAATTCATCCCACCACCACCACCCTGCCACTTTCCCCCCTTGGTGTCCATACATTTGTTCTCTACATCTGTGTCTCTATTTCTGCCTTGCAAACCAGGTCATCTTTACCATTTTTCTAGGTTCTACATGTATGCGTTAATATACGATATTTGTTTTTCTCTTTCTGACTTACTTCACTCTGTATGACAGTCTCTAGATCTATCCACGTCTCTACAAATGACCCAATTTCATTCCTTTTTATGGCTGAGTAATATTCCATTTTATATATGTAGCACATCTTTTCCGTTCGTCTGTCTATGGGCATTTAGGTTGCTTCCATGACCTGGCTATTGTAAATAGTGCTGCAATGAATATTGTGGTGAATATGTCTTTTTGAATTATGGTTTTCTCTGGGTATATGGCCAGTAGTGGGATTGCTGGGTCATATGGTAATTCTATTTTTAGTTTTTTAAGGAACCTCCATACTGTTCTCCATAGTGACTGTATCAATTTACATTCCCACAAATAGTGTAAGAGGGTTCCCTTTTCTCCACACCCTCTCCAGCATTTGTTGTTTGTAGATTTTCTGATGATGCCCATTCTAACTCGTGTGAGGTGATACCTCATTGTAGTTTTGGTTTATATTTCTCTAATAATTAGTGATGTTGAGTAGCTTTTCATGTGTTTCTTGGTCATCTGTATGTCTTCTTGGGACAAATGTCTATTTACGTCATCTGCCCATTTTTGGATTGGTTTGTTTGTTTTTTTACTGTTGAGCTGCATGAGCTGTTTATATACATTGGAGATTAATCCTTTGTCCATTGATTCGTTTGCAAATATTTTCTCCCATTCTGAGGGTTGTCTTTTCGTCTTGTTTGTAGTTTCCTTTGCTTTGCAAAAGCTTTTAGGTTTCATTTGCTCCCATTTGTTTTTGTTTTTTTTTTTTTTTTTTTTATTCCATTACTCTAGGAGGTGGATCAAAAAATATCTTGCTGTGATTTATGTCAAAGAGTATTCTTCCTATGTTTTCCTCTAAGAGTTTTATAGTGTCCGGTCTTACATTTCGGTCTCTAATCCATTTGGAGTTTATTTTTTGTGTATGGTGTTAGGGAGTGTTCTAATTTCATTCTTTTACATGTAGCTGTCCATTTTTCCCAGCACCACTTATTGAAGAGACTGTCTTTTCTCCATTGTATACCCTTGCCTCCTTTGTCATAGATTAGTGTGCCATAGGTGTGTAGGTTTATCTCTGGGCTTTCTTTTTTTTTTTTTTTTTTTTACATCTTTATTGGAGTATAATTGCTTTACAATTGTGTGTTAGTTTCTGCTGTATAAAAAAGTGAATCAGCTATGCGTATACATATAACACCATATCCCCTCCCTCTTGCACCTCCCTCTCACTCCCTTATCCCACCCTTTTAGGTGGTCACAAAGCACAGAGCTGATCTCCCTGTGCTATGTGGCTGCTTCCCAGTAGCTATCAATTTCAATTTTACATTTGGTAGTGTATATATGTCCATACCACTCTCTCACTTTGTCCCAGCTTACCCTTCCCTCTCCCCATGTCCTCAAGTCCTTTCTCTACGTCTGTGTCCTTAATCCTTTCCTGCCCCTACGTTCTTCATAAACTTTTTTTTTTTAGATTCCATATATATGTGTTAGCATACGGTATTTGTTTTTCTCTTTCTGACTTACTTCACTCTGTAGGACAGACTCTAGATCCATCCACCTCACTAAAAATAACTCAATTTCGCTTCTTTTTATGGCAGAATAATGTTCCATTGTATATATGTGCCACATCTTCTTTATCCATTTATCTGTTGATGGACACTTAGGTTGCTTCCATGTCCTGGCTATTGTAAATAGAGCTACAGTGAACATTGTGGTACATGACTCTTTTTGAATTATGGTTTTCTCAGGGTAAATGTCCAGGAGTGGGTTTGCTGGGTTGTATGGTAGTTCTATTTTTAGTTTTTAAGGAAGCCCCATACCGTTCTACCTAGTGGCTATATCAATTTACATTCCCACCAACAGTGCAAGAGGGTTCCCTTTTCTCCAATAAATGCCTCTCCAGCATTTACTGTTGGTAGATTTTTTGATGATGGCCATTCTGACTGGTGTGAGGTGATACCTCACTGTAGTTTTGATTTGCATTTCTCTAATGATTAGTGATGCTCAGCATCCTTTCATGTGTTTGTTGGCAACCTGTATATCTTCTTTGGAGAAATTTCTATTTAGGTCTTCTGCCCATTTTTGGATTGGGTTGTTTGGTTTTGTGATATTGAGCTACATGAGCTGCTTTTTGTAGATTAATCCTTTGCCATTTGCTTCATTTGAAAATATTTTCTCCCATTCTGATGGTTGTCTTTTCATCTTGCTTAAGTTTTCCTTTGCTGTGCAAAAGAATTTATGTTTCATTCGGTCCCATTTTTTAATTTTTGTTTTTATTTCCATTTCTCTAGGAGGTGGGTCAAAAAGGATCTTGCTGTGATTTATGTCATAGACTGTTCTGCTTATGTTTTCTTCTAAGAGTTTTATAGTGGCTGGTCTTATATTTAGGTCTCTAATCCATTTTGAGTTACTTTTGTGTATGGTGTTAGGGAGTGTACTAATTTCATTCTTTTACATGTAGCTGTCCAGTTTTCCCAGCACCACTTACTGAAGACACTGTCTTTTCTCCATTGTATACCCTTGCCTCCTTTGTCATAGATTAGTTAACCATAGGTACGTGGGTTTATCTCTGTGCTTTCTATCCTTTTCTATTGACCTATATTTCTGTGTTTGTGTCAGTACCATATTATCTTGATTACTGTAGCTTTGTAATATAGTCTGAAGTCTGGAAGTCTGATTCCTCCAGCTCTTTTTTTTCCCCCTCAAGACTGCTTTGGCTATCCAGGGTCTTTTGTGTCTCCCTACAAATTTTAAGATTTTTTTTCTTGTTCTGTAGAAAATGCCAAAGGTATTTTGATCGGGATTGCATTGAATCTGTAGATTGCTTTGGGTAGTATAGTCATTTTCACAATATTGATTCTTCTAATCCAAGGACATGGTATATGTCTCCATCTGTTTATATCATCTTTGATTTCTTTCATCAGTGTCTTATAGTTTTCTGAGTACAGGTCTTTTACTTCCTTAGGTAGGTTTATTCCTAGGTATTTTATTCTTTTTGTTGCAGTGGTAATGGGATTGTTTCCTTAATTTCTCTTTCTGATCTTTCATTGTTAGTGTATAGGAATGCAAGCAATTTCTGTGCATTAATTTTGTATCCTGCAACTTTACCAAATTCATTGATTAGCTCCAGTGGTTTTCTGGTGGCATCTTTAAGATTCTCTATCTATGATATCATGTCATCTGCAAACAGTGACAATTTTACTTCTTCTTTTCCGTTTTGTATTCCTTTTATTTCTTTTTCTTCTCTGATTGCCATGGCTAGGACTTCCAAAACTATGTTGAATAGCAGTGGTGAGAGTGGACATCCTCGTCTTGTTCCTGATCTTAGAGGAAACGCTTTCAGTTTTTCACCATTGAGAATGCTGTTTGCTGTGGGTTTGTCATATATGGCCTTTATTATGTTGAGGTAGTTTCCGTCTATGCCCACACTCTGCAGAGTTTTTATCGTAAATGAGTGTTGAATTTTCTCAAAATCTTTTCCTTCATCTATTGAGATGACCATATGGTTTTATTCTACAATTTGTTAATATGGTGTATCACATTGATTTGTGTATATTGAAGAATCCTTGCATCCCTGGGATAAACCCCACTTGATCATGGTGTATGATCCTTTTAATGTGTTGTTCGATTCTGTTTGCTAGTATTTTGTTGAGGATTTTTGCATCTATATTCATCAGGGATATTGGTCTATAATTTTCTTTCCTTGTAGTATCTCTGTCTGATTTTGGTATCAGGGTGATGGTGGTCTCATAGAATGAGTTTGGGAGTGTTCCTTCCCCTGCAATTGTTTTGAAGAATTTGAGAAGGTTGGGTGTTAGCTCTTCTCTAAATGTTTGATAGAATTCACCTGTAATGCCATCTGGTTCTGGACTTTTGTTTGTTGGAAGATTTTTAATCACAGTTTCAATTTCATTGCTTGTGATAGGTTTGTTCATATTTTCTATTTCTTCCTGGTTCAGTCTTAGAAGGTTATACCTTTCTAAGAATTTGTCCATTTCTTCCAGATTGTCCATTTTATTGGCACAGAGTTGCTTGTAGTAGTCTCTTAGGATGCTTTGTATTCCTGTGGTGTCTGTTGTAACTTCTCCTTTTTCACTTCTAATTTTGTTGATTTGCGTCCTCTCCCTCTTTTTCTTGAGTGTGGCTAAAGGTTGATCATTTTTGCTTATCTTCTCAAAGAACCAGCTTTTAGTTTTGATGATCTTTGCTTCCGTTTTCTTTGTTTCTATTTCATTTATTTCTGCTCTGATCTTTAGGATTTCTTTCCTTCTACTAACTTTGGGTTTTGTTCTTCTTTCTCTAGTTCCTCTAGGTGTAAGGTTAGATTGTTTATTTGAGATTTTTCTTGTTTCTTGAGGTAGGCTTGTATTGCTATAAACTTCCCTCTTAGAACTCCTTTTGCTGCATCCCATAGGTTTTGGATCATCGTGTTTTTGTTGTCATTTGTCTCTAGGTAGTTTTTGATTTCCCCTTTGATTTCTTCAGTGATCTCTTGGTTATTTAGTAACGTATTGTTTAGCCTCCATGTGTTTGTGTTTTTTACAGTTTTTTCCGTGTAATTGATTTCTAATCTCATAGCATTGTGGTCGGAACAGCTGCTTGATATGATTTCAGTTTTCTTAAATTTACTGAGGCTTTATCTGTGACCCAAGATGTGATCTATCCTGGAGAATGTTCCGTGTGCAGTTGAGAAGAACGTGTAATCTGCTGTTTTTGGATGGAATGTCCTATAAATATCAATGAACTCTATCTGGTCTATTGTGTCATTTAAAGCTTGTGTTTCCTTATTAATTTTCTGTCTGGCTGATCTCCACTGGTGTAAGTGAGCTGTTAAAGTCCCCCGCTATTATTGTGTTACTGTCGATTTCCTCTTTTATAGCTGTTAGCAGTTGCCTTATACATTGAGGTGCTCCTATGTTGGGTACATATATATTTATAATTGTTATATCTTCTTCTTGGATTGATCCCTTGACCATTATGTAGTGTCTTTCCTTGTCTCTTGTAACATTCTTTATTTTAAAGTCTATTTTATCTGATATGAGTATTGCTACTCCAGCTTTCTTTTGATTTTCATTAGCATAGAATATATTTTTCCATCGCCTCACTTTCAGTCTGTATGTGTCCCTAGGTCTGAAATGGGTCTCTTGTAGACAGCATATATATGGGTCTTGTTTTTGTATCCATTCAGCCAGTCTATGTCTTTTGGTTGGAACATTTAGTGCATTCACGTTTAAGGTAATTATCGATATGTATGTTCCTACTACTATTTTCTTAATTGTTATGGGTTTGTCTTGGTGGGTCCTTTTCGTCTCTTGTGTTTCCCACTTAGAGAAGTTCTTTTAGCATTTGGTGTAGAGCTGGTTGCATGGTGCTGAATTCTCTTAGCTTTTGCTTGTCTGTAAGGCTTTTGATTTCTCCATCAAATCTGAATGAGCTCTTTGCAGGGTGCAGTACCCTTGGTTGTAGGTTCTTCCCTTTCATCACTTTAAATTTATCATGCCACTTCCTTCTGGCTTGTAGATTTTCTGCTGAGAAATCAGCTGTTATCCTTATGGGATTTCCCTTGTATGTTATTTGTCATTTTTCCCTTGCTGCTTTCAATAATTTTTCTTTGTCGTTAATTTTTGTCAATTTGATTACTATGTGTCTTGTCATTTTTCTCCTTTGGTTTCTCCTGCCTGGGACACTCTGTGCTTCTGGACTTGGGTGGCTATTTCTTTTCCCATGCTAGGGAAGTTTTTGACCATATTCTCTTCAAATATATTCTCGGGTCCTTTCTCTCTCTCTTCTCCTTCTGGGACCCCTATAATGCGAATGTTGTTGCGTTTAATGTTGTCCCAGAGGACTCTTGGGGTGTCTTCATTTATTTTCATTCTTTTTCTTTATTCTGTTCCATGGCAGTGATTTCCACCTTTCTGTCTTCCAGGCCACTTATCCGTTCTTCTGCCACAGTTATTCTGCTACTGATTCCTTCTAGTGTATTTTTCATTTCAGTTATTACATTGTTCACCTCTGTTTGTTTGTTCTTTAACTCTTCTAGGTGTTTGTTCCTTAATTCTTCTAGGTCTTTGTTAAGCATTTCTTGTGTCTTCTCGATCTTTGCCTCCTTTCTTTTTCTAAGGTCTTGGCTCAACTTCACTATCATTATTCTGAATTCTTTTTCTGGAAGGTTCCCTATCTCCACCTCATTCCGTTTTTTTTCTGGGGTTTTATCTTGTTCCTTGATCTGGTATAAAGTCCTCTGCCTTTTCATTTTGTCTATCTTTCTGTGAATGTGGTTTTCCTTCCACAGGCTGCAGAATTGTAGTTCTTCTTGCTTCTGCTGTCTGCTCTCTGGTGGATGAGTCTATCTTAGAGGCTTGTGCAAGCTTCCTGATGGGAGGGACTGGTGGTGGGTAGAGCTGGGTGTTGCTTTGGTGGGCAGAGCTTTAATCCGCTTGTCTACGGATTAAATAAAACTTTAATAAAAAGTTGAATCTGCTTGTCTGCTGATGCATGGGGCTGGGTTCCCTCCCTGTTGGTTGTTTGGCCTGAGGCGACCCAGCACTGGAGCCTACCTTGCTCTTGGTGGGGCTAATGGCGGACTCTGGGAGGGCTCACACCAAGGAGTATTTCCCAGAACTTCTGCTGCCAGTGTTGTTGTCCTCACGGTGAGCCACAGCCACAGCCACCAGCTGCCTCTGCAGGAGACCCTCTAAAAGTAGCAGGTAGTTCTGGTCATTCCCCTACGGGGTCACTGCTCCTTCCCCTGGGTCCTGATGTGCACACTACTTTGTGTGTGCCCTCCAAGAGTGGAGTATCTGAGTGGAGTTGAGACTCTGAGACTCTGTGTGGAGTCGCACAGACTCTGGGTCCTGTGAAGCTTCGATGTTTTGTGATTCTAGAAATCCTATAGGAGACGGTCCACAGCAGGTGAAGCTAATGTTGTCAGTAGAGGTGTTGAAGCCAAAGATCTGCAGTTCCGGCTATAGGTGCCGATGTACATACAGGACAAAATCATCTCGTGTGAATGTAGTTCAGGCATGTTTAAGATGAATGCAGTCATGTTAATGCCTACCATATTCTATCTTGAGCCTCTCCTCAGGGACCTCCTCCTCAGTTCCTGAGGCTCCTGTAAGTCATGTACAGGGGACTGGAGAGTGGGCTCTGTCCAGTCTGAGCCCTGAGTTACCCTGTGTGTATCTTAGGATACTTTGTATTTCTGTGGTGTCTGTTGTAACATCATCTCTTTCATTTCAGATTTATTTGGGCCCTCTCTTTTTTAACAAAACATACTACTGTTGTCTTTTATTCTTTACAGAAGTTTAATCAGTGTTTGATCTACTATCCTTACCCTATGTATACTTTTTGCAGTGAGATTTTTACTTTTCTTTGTTTCCTTGTTACTATCAATAATTAGTGAGACTTCTTTTAAGCTACCTTCAACATTGCTTATAAAGCTGCTTTATTAGTGATGACAGAGCCTTAATGGAAGTCATGTTCTGGTTGTAAATTAGAATGCAATGTGCCAGCACAAAGCCCCTTAAGTTTATGTCTCATTACTTCTTGTTCTTTTTTTAATTTAATTTTTATTTTTTGTCAGAGCAAATTTGATTAAAATGTTTTGTTTCTTCTAGGTGTGCAAGATGTGGTTCTTTTAAACATATACATATATCTATTCTTCTTTGGATCATTTTCCCATGTAGGTTATGACACCATGTTGAGTAGTCTTGTCTTGGTATTACGTAGGTCTTTGGTGATTACATATTTCACATGTGTTTCTATATCTATCTTAACCCCAATATCCTAATGTATCCAATCCTCACACCTTTCCATTTGGTGAACCCTAAGTTTGTTTAATGAATCTGTGATTGCATTTCTCTGTGGAAATATCTTCATTGGTATCAATTTTTAGCTAAGACCTATAAGTGATATTATAGGATATGTGTCTTTTGCTTTCTGACTTAGTACAATTTGCCTGATTAACTCAAGAATCATACACAGTGCTGCAAATGGCATTGTTTTGGTTTTTTCCCTGGCTAATATTCCACCTGTACGTGTACCAGTTATTCTTTGGCCACGCACCTCTTGATGGACTTTTTGGTTGCCTCCATGTCTTGGTTATTGTAATACTGCTGCAATGCACATTTGCTTGCCTGTGTCTTTCCAGTTCTATCTCCTTATGTTATAGGCCAAGGAGTGGGCTTGCTGTATCATATGGTAGCTCAGTGTGTACGTTTTAAAGGCACCACCATTCAGTTCTCATTAGTGGCTCTTTCCAGGTTATGTCCCACTTAAAATTGAGGGTATGCATTTCTCCAAAACACCTTCAATATTTATTGTTTGTAGTTTGCTTGCTGCTGGTTATTCTAACAGGTGCGAGCTGATACCTCTGTGTGGCTGAATTTGCATGTGTCCCATAATCTGTTGAAATTGATCTTTAAAGCATGCTCTTTTTATTTATCAAACTGTGATTACAGCTTAGTTCTTCAAATTGTTTTCTTAAAGTAAGTGTCACATTTTGAAAAGTTTTGGCCACTACCTCCCTCAAGACATTTTGAGGGCAGGTTTCATTTACAGCCCTGAAGTACTTGTTCATATGAAGTGACCATTAACACAGATTTTAAAGCTGCATTTGCAGGTAACGGCCAGAGGGCGGCAGCCTTTTTACGTTCCCCAATCTGGTAACTAGGGAAAGAGTCCTTCAGCTGCAAGAGTGTCCAGCTTTATTTCTCATCCAGCTGTGGGTCTAGATATGATCAAACAAGGTTGCATCACAGCCCAGGAACGAATTATGTAAAATTTCCTCTCTCTATCACTGTCTTATTTTTTTGGGTTTTTTAAAGTTATTTAATTTAAAATGGGGATTCGCTACTTTTCACTGCTGTGTTTATGCCGCTTTACACCCACTTGACTCACTTCCAGACAGATATCAATACATAGGTTTTAAGATTCTTACTAGTCACATATATTCTTGTGCGGTGAATAGGGGGTGTTGAGTCCAGTTCACTGAGCAAGGAGTAGGTCTTGTCTATTACATATTGGGTGTATGGAACGGTATCTGAGCGAATTTGAAACCCTTGTTTTATGCATCACCCCACCTCACCTTTCCCGTTAAGCAGCCATAGTGTGTTTTCTAAACGTGTGACTCTGTTCTGTTTTGTAATTCAGTTCAAGTGTAGCGGTTTTTACATTCCCTCTATAAGTGATAGCTTATGATAAGTGTCTTTTTCTGTGTGACTTATTTCACTTAGAATTGTCATACCTAAATCCACTCATCTTGCTTCTACTAGCCTTATGACATTGATTTCATGTCTGAGTGATATTCCTTTGTACATAAGGACCACAACTTCTTTATCCATTTTTCTCTTTCCTGGGATATTTAAGGTGTCATGAAGTGGAGGTTCTTGTCAACAGAGCAGCCCTAAACATTGGGGTGCCTGTGTCTTGCTGATTTTTAGTTTTCCCAATTTATACGCCCATGAGTGGACGTTCCCTATGCTCCCTAAGCTGTGTTTTTTCGATGTTTCAGGACACACCGTACACTTCTTCAGAGTGGCTGTTGGCAATTTACATCCCGCCCATCAGCGTAGCAAGGCTGCCATTTCTCCATGGCCTGTCCTGCATTTCTGGTTTTGACACTTTATGCAGCATGGCCCTTTTGACCGATGGGAAGCGAGACTTCATTGTAGCGCTGATTTGCCTTTCCAGGTTGCTTGGTTGGCAAAAAAGGGTGTATGCGTTTTTTCCTGAATATATTCAGGAAAAAACACATACGCCCTTTTTGGCCAAGGGCATCATTGTCGAAGATTTGCCACTTTTCATGTGCTTTAAAGGCGATTCGAATCTACCTCCTGAAACCTGTTTCCTGCAATTCTGCCTTGCTTTCAAATACTCTTCGTTGCCTTCCCTCAATATATTTGTGGATGAGAGTTATCATTTATAACTCTGCGGGTTTGTGAACTGCAGTGTGCCTGAGTTCCATTTTTCAACTCGCTTTTTTGGGAGCTGGCCGCAAAAGCGCGGGATTGCCTCAGGCCCTATTCTGGTTCCTGGCGTCAGGCTGAGCCTGTGGTTAATTCTTCTTCCTGATGGGAAAATAGAGTGACCTGGGCCTGTCCCAACACCTAGATCTAGTCTCTCATTGGTTGCCCCTCTTCCCGTTCATCCTCAGGACAAATTGCAACCTGTAGGGAACAGGAGCTTAAAGGTGCTCATTCTCCAAGTAGAGAGATTGCTAGTAAAGTAGCTGGAAAGGCGAACCGGAGTACAAGGAGATGAGAAATTGGGTGCGTTTTAGAAACCTTTCAAAATCACACGGTGTACCATCTTCTGGGTTTCTAATGCATGTTTTCGATGTAGGAAGATGCCCTTGAACCTGGAGGTTTGGGACCCATGGGATGGGTACCACACAGTATTACTTTAAAGGGTGTGCGTTTGCTCACCCAACCTCACCCAAGCTCTCAGCCCCAAGAGTGTCCACCCTTATGTCTCATCCAGCTGTGGGTCTAGATATGGTCAATCCAGGTTGCATCACAGCCTCTGAACGAATTTTTTAAGAATTTCTCTCTCTTTCACTGTCTTTGTTTTACGGGTTTTTAAAAGTAATTTATTTTTATAATGGGGTTTAGCTGCTTTTCACGGCTGTGTTTATGCGGCTTTACACCCACTTGACTCACTTCCAGAGAGATATCAATACATAGGTTTTAAGATTCTTACTAGTCACATATATTCTTGTGCGGTGAATAGGGGGTGTTGAGTCCAGTTCACTGAGCAAGGAGTAGGTCTTGTCTATTACATATTGGGTGTATGGAACAGTATCTGAGCGAATTTGAAACCCTTGTTTTATGCATCACCCCACCTCACCTTTCCCGTTAAGCAGCCATAGTGTGTTTTCTAAACGTGTGACTCTGTTCAGTTTTGTAATTCAGTTCAAGTGTAGCGGTTTTTACATTCCCTCTATAAGTGATAGCTTATGATAAGTGTCTTTTTCTGTGTGACTTATTTCACTTAGAATCGTCGTACCTAAGTCCACTCATCTTGCTTCTACTAGCCTTATGACATTGATTTCATGTCTGAGTGATATTCCATTGTACATAAGGACCACAACTTCTTTATCCATTTTTCTCTTTCCTGGGATATTTAAGTTGTCATGAAGTGGAGGTTCTTGTCAACAGAGCAGCCATAAACTTTGGGGTGCCTGTGTCTTGCTGATTTTTAGTTTTCCCAATTTATACGCCCATGAGTGGACGTGCCCTATGCTCCCTAAGCTGTGTTTTTTCGATGTTTCAGGACACACCGTACACTTCTCCAGAGTGGCTGTTGGCAATTTACATCCCGCCCATCAGCGTAGCAAGGCTGCCATTTCTCCATGGCCTGTCCTGCATTTCTGGTTTTGACACTTTTTGCAGCATCACCCTTTTGACCGATGGGAAGCGAAACTTCTTTGAAGCGCTGATTTGACTTTCCAGGTTGCTTGGTTGGCCAAAAAGGGCGTATGCGTTTTTTCCTGAATATATTCAGGAAAAAACGCATACGCTCTTTTTGGCCAAGGGCATCATTGTCGACGTTTTGCCGCTTTTCATGTGCTTTAAAGGCGATTCGAATCTACCTCCTGAAATCTGTTTCCTGCAATTCTGCCTTGCTTTCAAATCCTCTTCGTTGCCTTCCCTCAATATATCTGTGGATGAGAGTTATCATTTATAACTCTGCGGGTTTGTGAATTGCAGTGTCCCTGAGCTCCATTTTTCAACTCGATTTTTGGTAGCTGGCCGCAAAAGCGCGGGATTGCCTCAGGCCCTATTCTGGTTCCTGGCGGCAGGCTGAGCCTGTGGTTAATTCTTCTTCCTGATGGGAAAATAGAGTGACCTGGGCCTGTCCCAACACCTAGATCTAGTCTCTCATTGGTTGCCCCTCTTCCCGTTCATCCTCAGGACAAATTGCAACCTGTAGGGAACAGGAGCTTAAAGGTGCTGATTCTCCAAGTAGGGAGATTGCTAGTAAAATAGCTGGAAAGGCGAACCCGAGCACAAGGAGATGAGAAATGGGGTGCGTTTTAGAATCCTTTCAAAATCACACGGTGTACCATCTTCTGGGTTTCTCATGCATGTTTTCGATGTAGGAAGATGCCCTTGAACCTGGAGATTTGGGACCAATGGGATGGGTACCACACAGTATTACTTTAAAGGGTCTGCGTTTGCTCACCCAACCTCACCCAACCTCTCAGCCCCAAGAGTGTCCACCCTTATGTCTCATCCAGGTGTGGGTGTAGATATGGTCAATCCAGGTTGCATCAGAGCCCCTGAACGAATTTTGTAAGAATTTCTCTCTCTTTCACTGTCTTTGTTTTACGGGTTTTTAAAAGTAATTTATTTTTATAATGGGGTTTAGTTGCTTTTCACGGCTGTGTTTATGCGGCTTTACACCCACTTGGCTCACTTCCAGAGAGATATCAATACATAGGTTTTACGATTCTTACTAGTCAGATATATTCTTGTGCGGTGAATAGGGGGTGTTGAGTCCAGTTCACTGAGCAAGGAGTAGGTCTTGTCTATTACATATTGGGTGTATGGAACAGTATCTGAGCGAAATTGAAACCCTTGTTTTATGCATCACCCCACCTCACCTTTCCCGTTAAGCAGCCATAGTGTGTTTTCTAAACGTGTGACTCTGTTCTGTTTTGTAATTCAGTTCAAGTGTAGCGGTTTTTACATTCCCTCTATAAGTGATAGCTTATGATAAGTGTCTTTTTCTGTGTGACTTATTTCACTTAGAATCGTCATACCTAAATCCACTCATCTTGCTTCTACTAGCCTTATGACATTGATTTCATGTCTGAGTGATATTCCTTTGTACATAAGGACCACAACTTCTTTATCCATTTTTCTCTTTCCTGGGATATTTAAGGTGTCATGAAGTGGAGGTTCTTGTCAACATAGCAGCCCTAAACTTTGGGGTGCCTGTGTCTTGCTGATTTTTAGTTTTCCCAATTTATACGCCAATGAGTGGACGTGCCCTATGCTCCCTAAGCTGTGTTTTTTCGATGTTTCAGGACACACCGTACACTTCTCCAGAGTGGCTGTTGGCTATTTACATCCCGCCCATCAGCGTAGCAAGGCTGCCATTTCTCCATGGCCTCTCCTGCATTTCTGGTTTTGACACTTTTTGCAGCATGGCCCTTTTGACCGATGGGAAGCGAGACTTCTTTGTAGCGCTGATTTGCCTTTCCAGTTTGCTTGGTTGGCCAAAAAGGGCGTATGCGTTTTTTCCTGAATATATTCAGGAAAAAACGCTTATGCCCTTTTTGGCCAAGGGCATCACTGTTGACGTTTTGCCACTTTTCATGTGCTTTAAAGGCGATTCGAATCTACCTCCTGAAACCTGTTTCCTGCAATTCTGCCTTGCTTTCAAATCCTCTTCGTTGCCTTCCCTCAATATATCTGTGGATGAGAGTTATCATTTATAACTCTGCGGGTTTGTGAATTGCAGTGTCCCTGAGCTCCATTTTTCAACTCGCTTTTTTGGGAGCTGGCCGCAAAAGCGTGGGATTGCCTCAGGCCCTATTCTGGTTCCTGGAGGCAGGCTGAGCCTGTGGTTAATTCTTCTTCCTGATGGGAAAATAGAGTGACCTGTGCCTGTCCCAACACCTAGATCTAGTCTCTCATTGTTTGCCCCTCTTCCCGTTCATCTTCAGGACAAATTGCAACCTGTAGGGAACAGGAGCTTAAAGGTGCTGATTCTGCAAGTAGGGAGATTGCTAGTAAAGTAGCTGGAAAGGCGAACCCTAGCACAAGGAGATGAGAAATGGGGTGCGTTTTAGAAACCTTTCAAAATCACACGGTGTACCATCCTCTGGGTTTCTCATGCATGTTTTCGATGTAGGAAGATGCCCTTGAACCTGGAGATTTGGGACCCATGGGATGGGTACCACGCAGTACTACTTTAAAGGGTCTGAGTTTGCTCACCCAACCTCACCCAACCTCTCAGCCCCAAGAGTGTCCACCCTTATGTCTCATCCAGGTGTGTGTCTAGATATGGTCAATCCAGGTTGCATCACAGCCTCTGAACGAATTTTTTAAGAATTTCTCTCTCTTTCACTGTCTTTGTTTTACAGGTTTTTAAAAGTAATTTATTTTTATAATGGGGTTTAGCTGCTTTTCACGGCTGTGTTTATGCAGCTTTACACCCACTTGACACACTTCCAGAGAGATATCAATACATAGGTTTTACGATTCTTACTAGTCACATATATTCTTGTGCGGTGAATAGGGGGTGTTGAGTCCAGTTCACTGAGCAAGGAGTAGGTCTTGTCTATTACATATTGGGTGTATGGAACAGTATCTGAGCGAATTTGAAACCCTTGTTTTATGCATCACCCCACCTCACCTTTCCCGTTAAGCAGCCATAGTGTGTTTTCTAAACGTGTGACTCTGTTCTGTTTTGTAATTCAGTTCAAGTGTAGCGGTTTTTACATTCGCTCTATAAGTGATAGCTTATGATAAGTGTCTTTTTCTGTGTGACTTATTTCACTTAGCATCGTCACACCTAAATCCACTCATCTTGCTTCTACTAGCCTTATGACATTGATTTCATGTCTGAGGGATATTCCTTTGTACATAAGGACCACAACTTCTTTATCCATTTTTCTCTTTCCTGGGATATTTAAGGTGTCATGAAGTGGAGGTTCTTGTCAACATAGCAGCCCTAAACATTGGGGTGCCTGTGTCTTGCTGATTTTTAGTTTTCCCAATTTATACGCCCATGAGTGGACGTGCCCTATGCTCCCTAAGCTGTGTTTTTTCGATGTTTCAGGACACACCGTACACTTCTCCAGAGTGGCTGTTGGCAATTTACATCCCGCCCATCAGCGTAGCAAGGCTGCCATTTCTCCATGGCCTGTCCTGCATTTCTGGTTTTGAAAATTTTTGCAGCATGGCCCTTTTGACGGATGGGAAGCGAGACTTCTTTGTAGCGCTGATTTGCCTTTCCAGGTTGCTTGGTTGGCCAAAAAGGGCGTATGCGTTTTTTCCTGAATATATTCAGGAAAAAACGCTTACGCCCTTTTTGGCCAAGGGCATCACTGTCGATGTTTTGCCACTTTTCATGTGCTTTAAAGGCGATTCGAATCTACCTCCTGAAACCTGTTTCCTGCAATTCTGCCTTGCTTTCAACTCCTCTTCGTTGCCTTCCCTCAATATATTTGTGGACGAGAGTTATCATTTATAACTCAGCAGGTTTGTGAATTGCAGTGCCCCTGAGCTCCATTTTTGAACTGTCTTTTTTGGGAGCTGGCCGAAATAGCTCGGGATTGCCTCAGGCCCTATTCTGGTTCCCGGCGGCAGGCTGAGCCTGTGTTTAATTCTTCTTCCTGATGGGAAAATAGAGTGACCTGTGCCTGTCCCAACACCTAGATCTAGTCTCTCATTTGTTTCCCCTCTTCCCGTTCATCCTCAGGACAAATTGCAACCTGTAGGGAACAGAAGCTTAAAGGTGCTGATTCTCCAAGTAGGGAGATTGCTAGTAAAGTAGCTGGAAAGGTGAACCCGAGCACAAGGAGATGAGAAATTGGGTGCGTTTTAGAAACCTTTCAAAATCACACGGTGTACCATCTTCTGGGTTTCTCATGCATGTTTTCGATGTAGGAAGATGCCTTTGAACCTGGAGATTTGGGACCCATGGGATGGGTACCACGCAGTATTACTTTAAAGGGTCTGAGTTTGCTCACCCAACCTCACCCAACCTCTCAGCCCCAAGAGTGTCCACCCTTATGTCTCATCCCGGTGTGGGTCTAGATATGGTCAATCCGGGTTGCATCACAGCCCATGAACGAATTTTGTAAGAATTTCTCTCTCTTTCACTGTCTTTGTTTTACGGGTTTTTAAAAGTAATTTATTTTTATAATGGGGTTTAGCTGCTTTTCACGGCTGTGTTTATGCGGCTTTACACCCACTTGGCTCACTTCCAGAGAGATATCAATATATAGGTTTTAAGATTCTTACTAGTCAGATATATTCTTGTGCCGTGAATAAGGGGGTGTTGAGTCCAGTTCACTGAGCAAGGAGTAGGTCTTGTCTATTACATATTGGGTGTATGGAACGGTATCTGAGCGAATTTGAAACCCTTGTTTTATGCATCACCCCACCTCACCTTTCCCGTTAAGCAGCCATAGTGTGTTTTCTAAACGTGTGATTCTGTTCTGTTCTGTAATTCAGTTCGAGTGTAGCGGTTTTTACATTCCCTCTATAAGTGATAGCTTATGATAAGTGTCTTTTTCTGTGTGACTTATTTCACTTAGAATCGTCGTACCTAAACCCTCTCATCTTGCTTCTACTAGCCTTATGACATTGATTTCATGTCTGAGTGATATTCCTTTGTAGATAAGGACCACAACTTCTTTATCCATTTTTCTCTTTCCTGGGATATTTAAGGTGTCATGAAGTGGAGGTTCTTGTCAACATAGCAGCCCTAAACATTGGGGTGCCTGTGTCTTGCTGATTTTTAGTTTTCCCAATTTATACGCCCATGAGTGGATGTGCCCTATGCTCCCTAAGCTGTGTTTTTTCGATGTTTCAGGACACACCGAACACTTCTACAGAGTGGCTTTTGGCAATTTACATCCCGCCCATCAGCGTAGCAAGGCTGCCATTTCTCCATGGCCTGTACTGCATTTCTGGTTTTGACACTTTTTGCAGCATGGCCCTTTTGACCGATGGGAAGCGAGACTTCTTTGTAGCGCTGATTTGCCTTTCCAGGTTGCGTGGTTGGCCAAAAAGAGCGTATGCGTTTTTTCCTGAATATATTCAGGAAAAAATGCATACGCCCTTTTTGGCCAAGGGCATTATTGTCGACGTTTTGCCGCTTTTCATGTGCTTTAAAGGCGTTTCGAATCTACCTCCTGAAATCTCTTTCCTGCAATTCTGCCTTGCTTTCAAATCCTCTTCGTTGCCTTCCCTCAATATATCTGTGGATGAGAGTTATCATTTATAACTCTGCGGGTTTGTGAATTGCAGTGTCCCTGAGCTCCATTTTTCAACTCGCTTTTTTGGGAGCTGGCCGCAAAAGCGCGGGATTGCCTCAGGCCCTATTCTGGTTCCTGACGGCAGGCTGAGCCTGTGGTTAATTCTTCTTCCTGATGGGAAAATAGAGTGACCTGTGCCTGTCCCAACATCTATATGTAGTCTCTCATTGGTTGCCCCTCTTCCCATTCATCCTTAGGACAAATTGCAACCTGTATGGAACAGGAGGTTAAAGGTGCTGATTCTCCAAGTAGGGAGATTGCTAGTAAAGTAGCTGGAAAGGCGAACCCGAGCACAAGGAGATGAGAAATTGGGTGCGTTTTAGAAACCTTTCAAAATCACACGGTGTTCCATCTTCTGGGTTTCTCATGCATGTTTTCGATGTAGGAAGATGCCCTTGAACCTGGAGATTTGGGACCCATGGGATGGGTACCAGGCAGTACTACTTTAAAGGGTCTGAGTTTGCTCACCCAACCTCACCCAACCTCTCAGCCCCAAGAGTGTCCACCCTTATGTCTCATCCAGGTGTGGGTCTAGATATGGTCAATCCAGGTTGCATCACAGCTCCTGAAAGAATTTTTTAAGAATTTCTCTCTCTTTCACTGTCTTTGTTTTACAGGATTTTAAAAGTAATTTATTTTTATAATGGGGTTTAGCTGCTTTTCACGGCTGTGTTTATGCAGCTTTACACCCACTTGACACACTTCCAGAGAGATATCAATACATAGGTTTTACGATTCTTACTAGTCACATATATTCTTGTGCGGTGAATAGGGGGTGTTGAGTCCAGTTCACTGAGCAAGGAGTAGGTCTTGTCTATTACATATTGGGTGTATGGAACAGTATCTGAGCGAATTTGAAACCCTTGTTTTATGCATCACCCCACCTCACCTTTCCCGTTAAGCAGCCATAGTGTGTTTTCTAAACGTGTGACTCTGTTCTGTTTTGTAATTCAGTTCAAGTGTAGCGGTTTTTACATTCGCTCTATAAGTGATAGCTTATGATAAGTGTCTTTTTCTGTGTGACTTATTTCACTTAGCATCGTCATACCTAAATCCACTCATCTTGCTTCTACTAGCCTTATGACATTGATTTCATGTCTGAGGGATATTCCTTTGTACATAAGGACCACAACTTCTTTATCCATTTTTCTCTTTCCTGGGATATTTAAGGTGTCATGAAGTGGAGGTTCTTGTCAACATAGCAGCCCTAAACATTGGGGTGCCTGTGTCTTGCTGATTTTTAGTTTTCCCAATTTATACGCCCATGAGTGGACGTGCCCTATGCTCCCTAAGCTGTGTTTTTTCGATGTTTCAGGACACACCGTACACTTCTCCAGAGTGGCTGTTGGCAATTTACATCCCGCCCATCAGCGTAGCAAGGCTGCCATTTCTCCATGGCCTGTCCTGCATTTCTGGTTTTGAAAATTTTTGCAGCATGGCCCTTTTGACGGATGGGAAGCGAGACTTCTTTGTAGCGCTGATTTGCCTTTCCAGGTTGCTTGGTTGGCCAAAAAGGGCGTATGCGTTTTTTCCTGAATATATTCAGGAAAAAACGCTTACGCCCTTTTTGGCCAAGGGCATCACTGTCGATGTTTTGCCACTTTTCATGTGCTTTAAAGGCGATTCGAATCTACCTCCTGAAACCTGTTTCCTGCAATTCTGCCTTGCTTTCAACTCCTCTTCGTTGCCTTCCCTCAATATATTTGTGGACGAGAGTTATCATTTATAACTCAGCAGGTTTGTGAATTGCAGTGCCCCTGAGCTCCATTTTTGAACTGTCTTTTTTGGGAGCTGGCCGAAATAGCTCGGGATTGCCTCAGGCCCTATTCTGTTTCCCGGCGGCAGGCTGAGCCTGTGTTTAACTCTTCTTCCTGATGGGAAAATAGAGTGACCTGTGCCTGTCCCAACACCTAGATCTAGTCTCTCATTTGTTTCCCCTCTTCCCGTTCATCCTCAGGACAAATTGCAACCTGTAGGGAACAGGAGGTTAAAGGTGCTGATTCTCCAAGTAGGGAGATTGCTAGTAAAGTAGCTGGAAAGGTGAACCCGAGCACAAGGAGATGAGAAATTGGGTGCGTTTTAGAAACCTTTCAAAATCACACGGTGTACCATCTTCTGGGTTTCTCATGCATGTTTTCGATGTAGGAAGATGCCTTTGAACCTGGAGATTTGGGACCCATGGGATGGGTACCACGCAGTATTACTTTAAAGGGTCTGAGTTTGCTCACCCAACCTCACCCAACCTCTCAGCCCCAAGAGTGTCCACCCTTATGTCTCATCCCGGTGTGGGTCTAGATATGGTCAATCCGGGTT
This sequence comes from Eschrichtius robustus, assembly GCF_028021215.1. Classification (NCBI taxonomy): domain Eukaryota; kingdom Metazoa; phylum Chordata; class Mammalia; order Artiodactyla; family Eschrichtiidae; genus Eschrichtius; species Eschrichtius robustus. Next base: position 1,656,696 of record NW_027175257.1, read on the forward strand.
GCATCACAGCCCATGAACGAATTTTGTAAGAATTTCTCTCTCTTTCACTGTCTTTGTTTTACGGGTTTTTAAAAGTAATTTATTTTTATAATGGGGTTTAGCTGCTTTTCACGGCTGTGTTTATGCGGCTTTACACCCACTTGGCTCACTTCCAGAGAGATATCAATATATAGGTTTTAAGATTCTTACTAGTCAGATATATTCTTGTGCCGTGAATAAGGGGGTGTTGAGTCCAGTTCACTGAGCAAGGAGTAGGTCTTGTCTATTACATATTGGGTGTATGGAACGGTATCTGAGCGAATTTGAAACCCTTGTTTTATGCATCACCCCACCTCACCTTTCCCGTTAAGCAGCCATAGTGTGTTTTCTAAACGTGTGATTCTGTTCTGTTCTGTAATTCAGTTCGAGTGTAGCGGTTTTTACATTCCCTCTATAAGTGATAGCTTATGATAAGTGTCTTTTTCTGTGTGACTTATTTCACTTAGAATCGTCGTACCTAAACCCTCTCATCTTGCTTCTACTAGCCTTATGACATTGATTTCATGTCTGAGTGATATTCCTTTGTAGATAAGGACCACAACTTCTTTATCCATTTTTCTCTTTCCTGGGATATTTAAGGTGTCATGAAGTGGAGGTTCTTGTCAACATAGCAGCCCTAAACATTGGGGTGCCTGTGTCTTGCTGATTTTTAGTTTTCCCAATTTATACGCCCATGAGTGGATGTGCCCTATGCTCCCTAAGCTGTGTTTTTTCGATGTTTCAGGACACACCGTACACTTCTCCAGAGTGGCTTTTGGCAATTTACATCCCGCCCATCAGCGTAGCAAGGCTGCCATTTCTCCATGGCCTGTCCTGCATTTCTGGTTTTGACACTTTTTGCAGCATGGCCCTTTTGACCGATGGGAAGCGAGACCTCTTTGTAGCGCTGATTTGCCTTTCCAGGTTGCTTGGTTGGCCAAAAAGGGCGTATGCGTTTTTTCCTGAATATATTCAGGAAAAAACGCATACGCCCTTTTTGGCCAAGGGCATCATTGTCGACGTTTTGCCGCTTTTCATGTGCTTTAAAGGCGTTTCGAATCTACCTCCTGAAATCTCTTTCCTGCAATTCTGCCTTGCTTTCAAATCCTCTTCGTTGCCTTCCCTCAATATATCTGTGGATGAGAGTTATCATTTATAACTCTGCGGGTTTGTGAATTGCAGTGTCCCTGAGCTCCATTTTTCAACTCGCTTTTTTGGGAGCTGGCCGCAAAAGCGCGGGATTGCCTCAGGCCCTATTCTGGTTCCTGGCGGCAGGCTGAGCCTGTGGTTAATTCTTCTTCCTGATGGGAAAATAGAGTGACCTGTGCCTGTCCCAACACCTAGATCTAGTCTCTCATTGGTTGCCCCTCTTCCCGTTCATCCTCAGGACAAATTGCAACCTGTAGGGAACAGGAGCTTAAAGGTGCTGATTCTCCAAGTAGGGAGATTGCTAGTAAAGTAGCTGGAAAGGCGAACCCGAGCACAAGGAGATGAGAAATTGGGTGCGTTTTAGAAACCTTTCAAAATCACACGGTGTTCCATCTTCTGGGTTTCTCATGCATGTTTTCGATGTAGGAAGATGCCCTTGAACCTGGAGATTTGGGACCCATGGGATGGGTACCACGCAGTACTACTTTAAAGGGTCTGAGTTTGCTCACCCAACCTCACCCAACCTCTCAGCCCCAAGAGGGTCCACCCTTATGTCTCATCCAGGTGTGGGTCTAGATATGGTCAATCCAGGTTGCATCACAGCTCCTGAAAGAATTTTTTAAGAATTTCTCTCTCTTTCACTGTCTTTGTTTTACAGGATTTTAAAAGTAATTTATTTTTATAATGGGGTTTAGCTGCTTTTCACGGCTGTGTTTATGCAGCTTTACACCCACTTGACACACTTCCAGAGAGATATCAATACATAGGTTTTACGATTCTTACTAGTCACATATATTCTTGTGCGGTGAATAGGGGGTGTTGAGTCCAGTTCACTGAGCAAGGAGTAGGTCTTGTCTATTACATATTGGGTGTATGGAACAGTATCTGAGCGAATTTGAAACCCTTGTTTTATGCATCACCCCACCTCACCTTTCCCGTTAAGCAGCCATAGTGTGTTTTCTAAACGTGTGACTCTGTTCTGTTTTGTAATTCAGTTCAAGTGTAGCGGTTTTTACATTCCCTCTATAAGTGATAGCTTATGATAAGTGTCTTTTTCTGTGTGACTTATTTCACTTAGAATCGTCATACCTAAATCCACTCATCTTGCTTCTACTAGCCTTATGACATTGATTTCATGTCTGAGTGATATTCCTTTGTACATAAGGACCACAACTTCTTTATCCATTTTTCTCTTTCCTGGGATATTTAAGGTGTCATGAAGTGGAGGTTCTTGTCAACATAGCAGCCCTAAACATTGGGGTGCCTGTGTCTTGCTGATTTTTAGTTTTCCCAATTTATACGCCCATGAGTGGACGTGCCCTATGCTCCCTAAGCTGTGTTTTTTCGATGTTTCAGGACACACCGTACACTTCTCTAGAGTGGCTGTTGGCAATTTACATACCGCCCATCAGCGTAGCAAGGCTGCCATTTCTCCATGGCCTGTCCTGCATTTCTGGTTTTGACACTTTTTGCAGCATGGCCCTTTTGACCGATGGGAAGCGAGACCTCTTTGTAGCGCTGATTTGCCTTTCCAGGTTGCTTGGTTGGCCAAAAAGGGCGTATGCGTTTTTTCCTGAATATATTCAGGAAAAAACGCATACGCCCTTTTTGGCCAAGGGCATCATTGTCGACGTTTTGCCGCTTTTCATGTGCTTTAAAGGCGATTCGAATCTACCTCCTGAAATCTGCTTCCTGCAATTCTGCCTTGCTTTCAAATCCTCTTCGTTGCCTTCCCTCAATATATCTGTGGATGAGAGTTATCATTTATAACTCTGCGGGTTTGTGAATTGCAGTGTCCCTGAGCTCCATTTTTCAACTCGCTTTTTTGGGAGCTGGCCACAAAAGCGCGAGATTGCCTCAGGCCTTATTCTGGTTCCTGGCGGCAGGCTGAGCCTGTGGTTAATTCTTCTTCCTGATGGGAAAATAGAGTGACCTGTGCCTCTACCAACACCTAGATCTAGTCTCTCATTGGTTGCCCCTCTTCCCGTTCATCCTCAGGACAAATTGCAACCTGTAGGGAACAGGAGCTTAAAGGTGCTGATTCTCCAAGTAGGGAGATTGCTAGTAAAGTAGCTGGAAAGGCGAACCCTAGCACAAGGAGATGAGAAATGGGGTGCGTTTTAGAAACCTTTCAAAATCACACGGTGTACCATCTTCTGGGTTTCTCATGCATGTTTTCGATGTAGGAAGATGCCCTTGAACCTGGAGATTTGGGACCCATGGGATGGGTACCACGCAGTATTAATTTAAAGGGTCTGAGTTTGCTCACCCAACCTCACCCAACCTCTCAGCCCCAAGAGTGTCCACCCTTATGTCTCATCCAGGTGTGGGTCTAGATATGGTCAATCCAGGTTGCATCACAGCCCCTGAACGAATTTTGTAAGAATTTCTCTCTCTTTCACTGTCTTTGTTTTACGGGTTTTTAAAAGTAATTTATTTTTATAATGGGGTTTAGCTGCTTTTCACGGCTGTGTTTATGCGGCTTTACACCCACTTGGCTCACTTCCAGAGAGATATCAATACATAGGTTTTACGATTCTTACTATTCAGATATATTCTTGTGCGGTGAATAGGGGGTGTTGAGTCCAGTTCACTGAGCAAGGAGTAGGTCTTGTCTATTACATATTGGGTGTATGGAACAGTATCTGAGCGAATTTGAAACCCTTGTTTTATACATCACCCCACCTCACCTTTCCCGTTAAGCAGCCATAGTGTGTTTTCTAAACGTGTGACTCTGTTCTGTTTTGTAATTCAGTTCAAGTGTAGCGGTTTTTACATTCCCTCTATAAGTGATAGCTTATGATAAGTGTCTTTTTCTGTGTGACTTATTTCACTTAGAATCGTCATACCTAAATCCACTCATCTTGCTTCTACTAGCCTTATGACATTGATTTCATGTCTGAGGGATATTCCTTTGTACATAAGGACCACAACTTCTTTATCCATTTTTCTCTTTCCTGGGATATTTAAGGTGTCATGAAGTGGAGGTTCTTGTCAACATAGCAGCCCTAAACATTGGGGTGCCTGTGTCTTGCTGATTTTTAGTTTTCCCAATTTATACGCCCATGAGTGGATGTGCCCTATGCTCCCTAAGCTGTGTTTTTTCGATGTTTCAGGACACACCGTACACTTCTCCAGAGTGGCTTTTGGCAATTTACATCCCGCCCATCAGCGTAGCAAGGCTGCCATTTCTCCATGGCCTGTACTGCATTTCTGGTTTTGACACTTTTTGCAGCATGGCCCTTTTGACCGATGGGAAGCGAGACTTCTTTGTAGCGCTGATTTGCCTTTCCAGGTTGCTTGGTTGGCCAAAAAGGGCGTATGCGTTTTTTCCTGAATATATTCAGGAAAAAACGCTTACGCCCTTTTTGGCCAAGGGCATCACTGTCGACGTTTTGCCACTTTTCATGTGCTTTAAAGGCGATTCGAATCTACCTCCTGAAACCTGTTTCCTGCAATTCTGCCTTGCTTTCAAATCCTCTTCGTTGCCTTCCGTCAATATATTTTTGGACGAGAGTTATCATTTATAACTCAGCAGGTTTGTGAATTGCAGTGCCCCTGAGCTCCATTTTTCAACTGTCTTTTTTGGGAGCTGGCCGCAAAAGCACGAGATTGCCTCAGGCCCTATTCTGGTTCCCGGCGGCAGGCTGAGCCTGTGTTTAATTCTTCTTCCTGATGGGAAAATAGAGTGACCTGTGCCTGTCCCAACACCTAGATCTAGTCTCTCATTATTTGCCCCTCTTCCCGTTCATCCTCAGGACAAATTGCAACCTGTAGGGAACAGGAGCTTAAAGGTGCTGATTCTCCAAGTAGGGAGATTGCTAGTAAAGTAGCTGGAAAGGTGAACCCCAGCACAAGGAGATGAGAAATTGGGTGCGTTTTAGAAACCTTTCAAAATCACACGGTGTACCATCTTCTGGGTTTCTCATGCATGTTTTCGATGTAGGAAGATGCCTTTGAACCTGGAGATTTGGGACCCATGGGATGGGTTCCACGCAGTATTACTTTAAAGGGTCTGAGTTTGCTCACCCAACCTCTCAGCCCCAAGAGTGTCCACCCTTATGTCTCATCCCGGTGTGGGTCTAGATATGGTCAATCCAGGTTGCATCACAGCCCCTGAACGAATTTTGTAAGAATTTCTCTCTCTTTCACTGTCTTTGTTTTACGGGTTTTTAAAAGTAATTTATTTTTATAATGGGGTTTAGCTGCTTTTCACGGCTGTGTTTATGCGGCTTTACACCCACTTGGCTCACTTCCAGAGAGATATCAATACATAGGTTTTACGATTCTTACTAGTCAGATATATTCTTGTGCGGTGAATAGGGGGTGTTGAGTCCAGTTCACTGAGCAAGGAGTAGGTCTTGTCTATTACATATTGGGTGTATGGAACAGTATCTGAGCGAATTTGAAACCCTTGTTTTATGCATCACCCCACCTCACCTTTCCCGTTAAGCAGCCATAGTGTGTTTTCTAAACGTGTGACTCTGTTCTGTTTTGTAATTCAGTTCAAGTGTAGCGGTTTTTACATTCCCTCTATAAGTGATAGCTTATTATAAGTGTCTTTTTCTGTGTGACTTATTTCACTTAGAATCGTCATACCTAAATCCACTCATCTTGCTTCTACTAGCCTTATGACATTGATTTCATGTCTGAGTGATATTCCTTTGTACATAAGGACCACAACTTCTTTATCCATTTTTCTCTTTCCTGGGATATTTAAGGTGTCATGAAGTGGAGGTTCTTGTCAACATAGCAGCCCTAATCTTTGGGGTGCCTGTGTCTTGCTGATTTTTAGTTTTCCCAATTTATACGCCAATGAGTGGACGTGCCCTATGCTCCCTAAGCTGTGTTTTTTCGATGTTTCAGGACACACCGTACACTTCTCCAGAGTGGCTGTTGGCAATTTACATCCCGCCCATCAGCGTAGCAAGGCTGCCATTTCTCCATGGCCTGTCCTGCATTTCTGGTTTTGACACTTTTTGCAGCATGGCCCTTTTGACCGATGGGAAGCGAGACTTCTTTGTAGCGCTGATTTGCCTTTCCAGTTTGCTTGGTTGGCCAAAAAGGGCGTATGCGTTTTTTCCTGAATATATTCAGGAAAAAACGCTTACGCCCTTTTTGGCCAAGGGCATCACTGTCGACGTTTTGCCACTTTTCATGTGCTTTAAAGGCGATTCGAATCTACCTCCTGAAACCTGTTTCCTGCAATTCTGCCTTGCTTTCAAATCCTCTTCGTTGCCTTCCGTCAATATATTTGTGGACGAGAGTTATCATTTATAACTCAGCAGGTTTGTGAATTGCAGTGCCCCTGAGCTCCATTTTTCAACTGTCTTTTTTGGGAGCTGGCCGCAAAAGCACGAGATTGCCTCAGGCCCTATTCTGGTTCCCGGCGGCAGGCTGAGCCTGTGTTTAATTCTTCTTCCTGATGGGAAAATACAGTGACCTGTGCCTGTCCCAACACCTAGATCTAGTCTCTCATTATTTGCCCCTCTTCCCGTTCATCCTCAGGACAAATTGCAACCTGTAGGGAACAGGAGCTTAAAGGTGCTGATTCTCCAAGTAGGGAGATTGCTAGTAAAGTAGCTGGAAAGGTGAACCCGAGCACAAGGAGATGAGAAATTGGGTGCGTTTTAGAAACCTTTCAAAATCACACGGTGTACCATCTTCTGGGTTTCTCATGCATGTTTTCGATGTAGGAAGATGCCTTTGAACCTCGAGATTTGGGACCCATGGGATGGGTTCCACGCAGTATTACTTTAAAGGGTCTGAGTTTGCTCACCCAACCTCTCAGCCCCAAGAGTGTCCACCCTTATGTCTCATCCCGGTGTGGGTCTAGATATGGTCAATCCAGGTTGCATCACAGCCCCTGAACGAATTTTGTAAGAATTTCTCTCTCTTTCACTGTCTTTGTTTTACGGGTTTTTAAAAGTAATTTATTTTTATAATGGGGTTTAGCTGCTTTTCACGGCTGTGTTTATGCGGCTTTACACCCACTTGGCTCACTTCCAGAGAGATATCAATACATAGGTTTTACGATTCTTACTAGTCAGATATATTCTTGTGCGGTGAATAGGGGGTGTTGAGTCCAGTTCACTGAGCAAGGAGTAGGTCTTGTCTATTACATATTGGGTGTATGGAACAGTATCTGAGCGAATTTGAAACCCTTGTTTTATGCATCACCCCACCTCACCTTTCCCGTTAAGCAGCCATAGTGTGTTTTCTAAACGTGTGACTCTGTTCTGTTTTGTAATTCAGTTCAAGTGTAGCGGTTTTTACATTCCCTCTATAAGTGATAGCTTATGATAAGTGTCTTTTTCTGTGTGACTTATTTCACTTAGAATTGTCATACCTAAATCCACTCATCTTGCTTCTACTAGCCTTATGACATTGATTTCATGTCTGAGTGATATTCCATTGTACATAAGAACTACAACTTCTTTATCCATTTTTCTCTTTCCTGGGATATTTAAGGTGTCATGAAGTGGAGGTTCTTGTCAACAGAGCAGCCCTAAACTTTTGGGTGCCTGTGTCTTGCTGATTTTTAGTTTTCCCAATTTATACGCCCATGAGTGGAGGTGCCCTATGCTCCCTAAGCTGTGTTTTTTCGATGTTTCAGGACACACCGTACACTTCTCCAGAGTGGCTGTTGGCAATTTACATCCCGCCCATCAGCGTAGCAAGGCTGCCATTTCTCCATGGCCTGTCCTGCATTTCTGGTTTTGACACTTTTTGCAGCATGGCCCTTTTGACCGATGGGAAGCGAGACCTCTTTGTAGCGCTGATTTGCCTTTCCAGGTTGCTTGGTTGGCCAAAAAGGGCGTATGCGTTTTTTCCTGAATATATTCAGGAAAAAACGCATACGCCCTTTTTGGCCAAGGGCATCATTGTCGACGTTTTGCCGCTTTTCATGTGCTTTAAAGGCGATTCGAATCTACCTCCTGAAATCTGTTTCCTGCAATTCTGCCTTGCTTTCAAATCCTCTTCGTTGCCTTCCCTCAATATATCTGTGGATGAGAGTTATCATTTATAACTCTGCGGGTTTGTGAATTGCAGTGTCCCTGAGCTCCATTTTTCAATTCGCTTTTTTGGGAGCTGGCCGCAAAAGCGCGGGATTGCCTCAGGCCCTATTCTGGTTCCTGGCGGCAGGCTGAGCCTGTGGTTAATTCTTCTTCCTGATGGGAAAATAGAGTGACCTGGGCCTGTCCCAACACCTAGATCTAGTCTCTCATTGGTTGCCCCTCTTCCCGTTCATCCTCAGGACAAATTGCAACCTGTAGGGAACAGGAGCTTAAAGGTGCTGGTTCTCCATGTACGGAGATTGCTAGTAAAGTAGCTGGAAAGGCGAACCCGAGCACAAGGAGATGAGAAATTGGGTGCGTTTTAGAAACCTTTCAAAATCACACGGTGTACCATCTTCTGTGTTTCTCATGCATGTTTTCGATGTAGGAAGATGCCCTTGAACCAGGAGATTTGGGACCCATGGGATGGGTACCACACAGTATTACTTTAAAGGGTCTGCGTTTGCTCACCCAACCTCACCCAAAATCTCAGCCCCAAGAGTGTCCACCCTTATGTCTCATCCAGGTGTGGGTCTAGATATGGTCAATCCAGGTTGCATCACAGCCCCTGAACGAATTTTGTAAGAATTTCTCTCTCTTTCACTGTCTTTGTTTTACGGGTTTTTAAAAGTAATTATTTTTATAATGGGGTTTAGCTGCTTTTCACGGCTGTGTTTATGCGGCTTTACACCCACTTGGCTCACTTCCAGAGAGATATCAATACATAGGTTTTACGATTCTTACTAGTCAGATATATTCTTGTGCGGTGAATAGGGGATGTTGAGTCCAGTTCACTGAGCAAGGAGTAGGTCTTGTCTATTACATATTGGGTGTATGGAACAGTATCTGAGCGAATTTGAAACCCTTGTTTTATGCATCACCCCACCTCATCTTTCCCGTTAAGCAGCCATAGTGTGTTTTCTAAACGTGTGACTCTGTTCTGTTTTGTAATTCAGTTCAAGTGTAGCGGTTTTTACATTCCCTCTATAAGTGATAGCTTATGATAAGTGTCTTTTTCTGTGTGACTTATTTCACTTAGCATCGTCATACCTAAATCCACTCATCTTGCTTCTACTAGCCTTATGACATTGATTTCATGTCTGAGGGATATTCCTTTGTACATAAGGACCACAACTTCTTTATCCATTTTTCTCTTTCCTGGGATATTTAAGGTGTCATGAAGTGGAGGTTCTTGTCAACATAGCAGCCCTAAACATTGGGGTGCCTGTGTCTTGCTGATTTTTAGTTTTCCCAATTTATACGCCCATGAGTGGACGTGCCCTATGCTCCCTAAGCTGTGTTTTTTCGATGTTTCAGGACACACCGTACACTTCTCCAGAGTGGCTGTTGGCAATTTACATCCCGCCCATCAGCGTAGCAAGGCTGCCATTTCTCCATGGCCTGTCCTGCATTTCTGGTTTTGAAAAATTTTGCAGCATCGCCCTTTTGACGGATGGGAAGCGAGACTTCTTTGTAGCGCTGATTTGCGTTTCCAGGTTGCTTGGTTGGCCAAAAAGGGCGTATGCGTTTTTTCCTGAATATATTCAGGAAAAAACGCTTACGCCCTTGTTGGCCAAGGGCATCACTGTCGATGTTTTGCCACTTTTCATGTGCTTTAAAGGCGATTCGAATCTACCTCCTGAAACCTGTTTCCTGCAATTCTGCCTTGCTTTCAACTCCTCTTCGTTGCCTTCCCTCAATATATTTGTGGACGAGAGTTATCATTTATAACTCAGCAGGTTTGTGAATTGCAGTGCCCCTGAGCTCCATTTTTGAACTGTCTTTTTTGGGAGCTGGCTGCAATAGCTCGGGATTGCCTCAGGCCCTATTCTGGTTCCCGGCGGCAGGCTGAGCCTGTGTTTAATTCTTCTTCCTGATGGGAAAATAGAGTGACCTGTGCCTGTCCCAACACCTAGATCTAGTCTCTCATTTGTTTCCCCTCTTCCCGTTCATCCTCAGGACAAATTGCAACCTGTAGGGAACAGGAGGTTAAAGGTGCTGATTCTCCAAGTAGGGAGATTGCTAGTAAAGTAGCTGGAAAGGTGAACCCGAGCACAAGGAGATGAGAAATTGGGTGCGTTTTAGAAACCTTTCAAAATCACACGGTGTACCATCTTCTGGGTTTCTCATGCATGTTTTCGATGTAGGAAGATGCCTTTGAACCTGGAGATTTGGGACCCATGGGATGGGTACCACGCAGTACTACTTTAAAGGGTCTGAGTTTGCTCACCCAACCTCACCCAACCTCTCAGCCCCAAGAGTGTCCACCCTTATGTCTCATCCCGGTGTGGGTCTAGATATGGTCAATCCGGGTTGCATCACAGCCCCTGAACGAATTTTGTAAGAATTTCTCTCTCTTTCACTGTCTTTGTTTTACGGGTTTTTAAAAGTAATTTATTTTTATAATGGTGTTTAGCTGCTTTTCACGGCTGTGTTTATGCGGCTTTACACCCACTTGGCTCACTTCCAGAGAGATATCAATACATAGGTTTTACGATTCTTACTAGTCACATATATTTTTGTGCGGTGAATAGGGGGTGTTGAGTCCAGTTCACTGAGCAAGGAGTAGGTCTTGTCTATTACATATTGGGTGTATGGAACAGTATCTGAGCGAATTTGAAACCCTTGTTTTATGCATCACCCCACCTCACCTTTCCCGTTAAGCAGCCATAGTGTGTTTTCTAAACGTGTGACTCTGTTCTGTTTTGTAATTCAGTTCAAGTGTAGCGGTTTTTACATTCCCTCTATAAGTGATAGCTTATGATAAGTGTCTTTTTCTGTGTGACTTATTTCACTTAGAATCGTCATACCTAAATCCACTCATCTTGCTTCTACTAGCCTTATGACATTGATTTCATGTCTGAGTGATATTCCTTTGTACATAAGGACCACAACTTCTTTATCCATTTTTCTCTTTCCTGGGATATTTAAGGTGTCATGAAGTGGAGGTTCTTGTCAACATAGCAGCCCTAAACATTGGGGTGCCTGTGTCTTGCTGATTTTTAGTTTTCCCAATTTATACGCCCATGAGTGGACGTGCCCTATGCTCCCTAAGCTGTGTTTTTTCGATGTTTCAGGACACACCGTACACTTCTCTAGAGTGGCTGTTGGCAATTTACATACCGCCCATCAGCGTAGCAAGGCTGCCATTTCTCCATGGCCTGTCCTGCATTTCTGGTTTTGACACTTTTTGCAGCATGGCCCTTTTGACCGATGGGAAGCGAGACCTCTTTGTAGCGCTGATTTGCCTTTCCAGGTTGCTTGGTTGGCCAAAAAGGGCGTATGCGTTTTTTCCTGAATATATTCAGGAAAAAACGCATACGCCCTTTTTGGCCAAGGGCATCATTGTCGACGTTTTGCCGCTTTTCATGTGCTTTAAAGGCGATTCGAATCTACCTCCTGAAATCTGCTTCCTGCAATTCTGCCTTGCTTTCAAATCCTCTTCGTTGCCTTCCCTCAATATATCTGTGGATGAGAGTTATCATTTATGACTCTGCGGGTTTGTGAATTGCAGTGTCCCTGAGCTCCATTTTTCAACTCGCTTTTTTGGGAGCTGGCCACAAAAGCGCGAGATTGCCTCAGGCCTTATTCTGGTTCCTGGCGGCAGGCTGAGCCTGTGGTTAATTCTTCTTCCTGATGGGAAAATAGAGTGACCTGTGCCTCTACCAACACCTAGATCTAGTCTCTCATTGGTTGCCCCTCTTCCCGTTCATCCTCAGGACAAATTGCAACCTGTAGGGAACAGGAGCTTAAAGGTGCTGATTCTCCAAGTAGGGAGATTGCTAGTAAAGTAGCTGGAAAGGCGAACCCTAGCACAAGGAGATGAGAAATGGGGTGCGTTTTAGAAACCTTTCAAAATCACACGGTGTACCATCTTCTGGGTTTCTCATGCATGTTTTCGATGTAGGAAGATGCCCTTGAACCTGGAGATTTGGGACCCATGGGATGGGTACCACGCAGTATTAATTTAAAGGGTCTGAGTTTGCTCACCCAACCTCACCCAACCTCTCAGCCCCAAGAGTGTCCACCCTTATGTCTCATCCAGGTGTGGGTCTAGATATGGTCAATCCAGGTTGCATCACAGCCCCTGAACGAATTTTGTAAGAATTTCTCTCTCTTTCACTGTCTTTGTTTTACGGGTTTTTAAAAGTAATTTATTTTTATAATGGGGTTTAGCTGCTTTTCACGGCTGTGTTTATGCGGCTTTACACCCACTTGGCTCACTTCCAGAGAGATATCAATACATAGGTTTTACGATTCTTACTAGTCAGATATATTCTTGTGCGGTGAATAGGGGGTGTTGAGTCCAGTTCACTGAGCAAGGAGTAGGTCTTGTCTATTACATATTGGGTGTATGGAACAGTATCTGAGCGAATTTGAAACCCTTGTTTTATACATCACCCCACCTCACCTTTCCCGTTAAGCAGCCATAGTGTGTTTTCTAAACGTGTGACTCTGTTCTGTTTTGTAATTCAGTTCAAGTGTAGCGGTTTTTACATTCCCTCTATAAGTGATAGCTTATGATAAGTGTCTTTTTCTGTGTGACTTATTTCACTTAGAATCGTCATACCTAAATCCACTCATCTTGCTTCTACTAGCCTTATGACATTGATTTCATGTCTGAGGGATATTCCTTTGTACATAAGGACCACAACTTCTTTATCCATTTTTCTCTTTCCTGGGATATTTAAGGTGTCATGAAGTGGAGGTTCTTGTCAACATAGCAGCCCTAAACATTGGGGTGCCTGTGTCTTGCTGATTTTTAGTTTTCCCAATTTATACGCCCATGAGTGGATGTGCCCTATGCTCCCTAAGCTGTGTTTTTTCGATGTTTCAGGACACACCGTACACTTCTCCAGAGTGGCTTTTGGCAATTTACATCCCGCCCATCAGCGTAGCAAGGCTGCCATTTCTCCATGGCCTGTACTGCATTTCTGGTTTTGACACTTTTTGCAGCATGGCCCTTTTGACCGATGGGAAGCGAGACCTCTTTGTAGCGCTGATTTGCCTTTCCAGGTTGCTTGGTTGGCCAAAAAGGGCATATGCGTTTTTTCCTGAATATATTCAGGAAAAAACGCTTACGCCCTTTTTGGCCAAGGGCATCACTGTCGACGTTTTGCCACTTTTCATGTGCTTTAAAGGCGATTCGAATCTACCTCCTGAAACCTGTTTCCTGCAATTCTGCCTTGCTTTCAAATCCTCTTCGTTGCCTTCCGTCAATATATTTTTGGACGAGAGTTATCATTTATAACTCAGCAGGTTTGTGAATTGCAGTGCCCCTGAGCTCCATTTTTCAACTGTCTTTTTTGGGAGCTGGCCGCAAAAGCACGAGATTGCCTCAGGCCCTATTCTGGTTCCCGGCGGCAGGCTGAGCCTGTGTTTAATTCTTCTTCCTGATGGGAAAATAGAGTGACCTGTGCCTGTCCCAACACCTAGATCTAGTCTCTCATTATTTGCCCCTCTTCCCGTTCATCCTCAGGACAAATTGCAACCTGTAGGGAACAGGAGCTTAAAGGTGCTGATTCTCCAAGTAGGGAGATTGCTAGTAAAGTAGCTGGAAAGGTGAACCCGAGCACAAGGAGATGAGAAATTGGGTGCGTTTTAGAAACCTTTCAAAATCACACGGTGTACCATCTTCTGGGTTTCTCATGCATGTTTTCGATGTAGGAAGATGCCTTTGAACCTGGAGATTTGGGACCCATGGGATGGGTTCCACACAGTATTACTTTAAAGGGTCTGAGTTTGCTCACCCAACCTCTCAGCCCCAAGAGTGTCCACCCTTATGTCTCATCCCGGTGTGGGTCTAGATATGGTCAATCCAGGTTGCATCACAGCCCCTGAACGAATTTTGTAAGAATTTCTCTCTCTTTCACTGTCTTTGTTTTACGGGTTTTTAAAAGTAATTTATTTTTATAATGGGGTTTAGCTGCTTTTCACGGCTGTGTTTATGCGGCTTTACACCCACTTGGCTCACTTCCAGAGAGATATCAATACATAGGTTTTACGATTCTTACTAGTCAGATATATTCTTGTGCGGTGAATAGGGGGTGTTGAGTCCAGTTCACTGAGCAAGGAGTAGGTCTTGTCTATTACATATTGGGTGTATGGAACAGTATCTGAGCGAATTTGAAACCCTTGTTTTATGCATCACCCCACCTCACCTTTCCCGTTAAGCAGCCATAGTGTGTTTTCTAAACGTGTGACTCTGTTCTGTTTTGTAATTCAGTTCAAGTGTAGCGGTTTTTACATTCCCTCTATAAGTGATAGCTTATTATAAGTGTCTTTTTCTGTGTGACTTATTTCACTTAGAATCGTCATACCTAAATCCACTCATCTTGCTTCTACTAGCCTTATGACATTGATTTCATGTCTGAGTGATATTCCTTTGTACATAAGGACCACAACTTCTTTATCCATTTTTCTCTTTCCTGGGATATTTAAGGTGTCATGAAGTGGAGGTTCTTGTCAACATAGCAGCCCTAATCTTTGGGGTGCCTGTGTCTTGCTGATTTTTAGTTTTCCCAATTTATACGCCAATGAGTGGACGTGCCCTATGCTCCCTAAGCTGTGTTTTTTCGATGTTTCAGGACACACCGTACACTTCTCCAGAGTGGCTGTTGGCAATTTACATCCCGCCCATCAGCGTAGCAAGGCTGCCATTTCTCCATGGCCTGTCCTGCATTTCTGGTTTTGACACTTTTTGCAGCATGGCCCTTTTGACCGATGGGAAGCGAGACTTCTTTGTAGCGCTGATTTGCATTTCCAGTTTGCTTGGTTGGCCAAAAAGGGCGTATGCGTTTTTTCCTGAATATATTCAGGAAAAAACGCTTACGCCCTTTTTGGCCAAGGGCATCACTGTCGACGTTTTGCCACTTTTCATGTGCTTTAAAGGCGATTCGAATCTACCTCCTGAAACCTGTTTCCTGCAATTCTGCCTTGCTTTCAAATCCTCTTCGTTGCCTTCCGTCAATATATTTGTGGACGAGAGTTATCATTTATAACTCAGCAGGTTTGTGAATTGCAGTGCCCCTGAGCTCCATTTTTCAACTGTCTTTTTTGGGAGCTGGCCGCAAAAGCACGAGATTGCCTCAGGCCCTATTCTGGTTCCCGGCGGCAGGCTGAGCCTGTGTTTAATTCTTCTTCCTGATGGGAAAATACAGTGACCTGTGCCTGTCCCAACACCTAGATCTAGTCTCTCATTATTTGCCCCTCTTCCCGTTCATCCTCAGGACAAATTGCAACCTGTAGGGTACAGGAGCTTAAAGGTGCTGATTCTCCAAGTAGGGAGATTGCTAGTAAAGTAGCTGGAAAGGTGAACCCGAGCACAAGGAGATGAGAAATTGGGTGCGTTTTAGAAACCTTTCAAAATCACACGGTGTACCATCTTCTGGGTTTCTCATGCATGTTTTCGATGTAGGAAGATGCCTTTGAACCTGGAGATTTGGGACCCATGGGATGGGTTCCACGCAGTATTACTTTAAAGGGTCTGAGTTTGCTCACCCAACCTCTCAGCCCCAAGAGTGTCCACCCTTATGTCTCATCCCGGTGTGGGTCTAGATATGGTCAATCCAGGTTGCATCACAGCCCCTGAACGAATTTTGTAAGAATTTCTCTCTCTTTCACTGTCTTTGTTTTACGGGTTTTTAAAAGTAATTTATTTTTATAATGGGGTTTAGCTGCTTTTCACGGCTGTGTTTATGCGGCTTTACACCCACTTGGCTCACTTCCAGAGAGATATCAATACATAGGTTTTACGATTCTTACTAGTCAGATATATTCTTGTGCGGTGAATAGGGGGTGTTGAGTCCAGTTCACTGAGCAAGGAGTAGGTCTTGTCTATTACATATTGGGTGTATGGAACAGTATCTGAGCGAATTTGAAACCCTTGTTTTATGCATCACCCCACCTCACCTTTCCCGTTAAGCAGCCATAGTGTGTTTTCTAAACGTGTGACTCTGTTCTGTTTTGTAATTCAGTTCAAGTGTAGCGGTTTTTACATTCCCTCTATAAGTGATAGCTTATGATAAGTGTCTTTTTCTGTGTGACTTATTTCACTTAGAATCGTCATACCTAAATCCACTCATCTTGCTTCTACTAGCCTTATGACATTGATTTCATGTCTGAGTGATATTCCATTGTACATAAGAACTACAACTTCTTTATCCATTTTTCTCTTTCCTGGGATATTTAAGGTGTCATGAAGTGGAGGTTCTTGTCAACAGAGCAGCCCTAAACTTTTGGGTGCCTGTGTCTTGCTGATTTTTAGTTTTCCCAATTTATACGCCCATGAGTGGAGGTGCCCTATGCTCCCTAAGCTGTGTTTTTTCGATGTTTCAGGACACACCGTACACTTCTCCAGAGTGGCTGTTGGCAATTTACATCCCGCCCATCAGCGTAGCAAGGCTGCCATTTCTCCATGGCCTGTCCTGCATTTCTGGTTTTGACACTTTTTGCAGCATGGCCCTTTTGACCGATGGGAAGCGAGACCTCTTTGTAGCGCTGATTTGCCTTTCCAGGTTGCTTGGTTGGCCAAAAACGGCGTATGCGTTTTTTCCTGAATATATTCAGGAAAAAACGCATACGCCCTTTTTGGCCAAGGGCATCATTGTCGACGTTTTGCCGCTTTTCATGTGCTTTAAAGGCGATTCGAATCTACCTCCTGAAATCTGTTTCCTGCAATTCTGCCTTGCTTTCAAATCCTCTTCGTTGCCTTCCCTCAATATATCTGTGGATGAGAGTTATCATTTATAACTCTGCGGGTTTGTGAATTGCAGTGTCCCTGAGCTCCATTTTTCAACTCGCTTTTTTGGGAGCTGGCCGCAAAAGCGCGGGATTGCCTCAGGCCCTATTCTGGTTCCTGGCGGCAGGCTGAGCCTGTGGTTAATTCTTCTTCCTGATGGGAAAATAGAGTGGCCTGGGCCTGTCCCAACACCTAGATCTAGTCTCTCATTGGTTGCCCCTCTTCCCGTTCATCCTCAGGACAAATTGCAACCTGTAGGGAACAGGAGCTTAAAGGTGCTGGTTCTCCATGTACGGAGATTGCTAGTAAAGTAGCTGGAAAGGCGAACCCGAGCACAAGGAGATGAGAAATTGGGTGCGTTTTAGAAACCTTTCAAAATCACACGGTGTACCATCTTCTGTGTTTCTCATGCATGTTTTCGATGTAGGAAGATGCCCTTGAACCAGGAGATTTGGGACCCATGGGATGGGTACCACACAGTATTACTTTAAATGGTCTGCGTTTGCTCACCCAACCTCACCCAAAATCTCAGCCCCAAGAGTGTCCACCCTTATGTCTCATCCAGGTGTGGGTCTAGATATGGTCAATCCAGGTTGCATCACAACCCCTGAACGAATTTTGTAAGAATTTCTCTCTCTTTCACTGTCTTTGTTTTACGGGTTTTTAAAAGTAATTATTTTTATAATGGGGTTTAGCTGCTTTTCACGGCTGTGTTTATGCGGCTTTACACCCACTTGGCTCACTTCCAGAGAGATATCAATACATAGGTTTTACGATTCTTACTAGTCAGATATATTCTTGTGCGGTGAATAGGGGATGTTGAGTCCAGTTCACTGAGCAAGGAGTAGGTCTTGTCTATTACATATTGGGTGTATGGAACAGTATCTGAGCGAATTTGAAACCCTTGTTTTATGCATCACCCCACCTCATCTTTCCCGTTAAGCAGCCATAGTGTGTTTTCTAAACGTGTGACTCTGTTCTGTTTTGTAATTCAGTTCAAGTGTAGCGGTTTTTACATTCCCTCTATAAGTGATAGCTTATGATAAGTGTCTTTTTCTGTGTGACTTATTTCACTTAGCATCGTCATACCTAAATCCACTCATCTTGCTTCTACTAGCCTTATGACATTGATTTCATGTCTGAGGGATATTCCTTTGTACATAAGGACCACAACTTCTTTATCCATTTTTCTCTTTCCTGGGATATTTAAGGTGTCATGAAGTGGAGGTTCTTGTCAACATAGCAGCCCTAAACATTGGGGTGCCTGTGTCTTGCTGATTTTTAGTTTTCCCAATTTATACGCCCATGAGTGGACGTGCCCTATGCTCCCTAAGCTGTGTTTTTTCGATGTTTCAGGACACACCGTACACTTCTCCAGAGTGGCTGTTGGCAATTTACATCCCGCCCATCAGCGTAGCAAGGCTGCCATTTCTCCATGGCCTGTCCTGCATTTCTGGTTTTGAAAAATTTTGCAGCATGGCCCTTTTGACGGATGGGAAGCGAGACTTCTTTGTAGCACTGATTTGCCTTTCCAGGTTGCTTGGTTGGCCAAAAAGGGCGTATGCGTTTTTTCCTGAATATATTCAGGAAAAAACGCTTACGCCCTTGTTGGCCAAGGGCATCACTGTCGATGTTTTGCCACTTTTCATGTGCTTTAAAGGCGATTCGAATCTACCTCCTGAAACCTGTTTCCTGCAATTCTGCCTTGCTTTCAACTCCTCTTCGTTGCCTTCCCTCAATATATTTGTGGACGAGAGTTATCATTTATAACTCAGCAGGTTTGTGAATTGCAGTGCCCCTGAGCTCCATTTTTGAACTGTCTTTTTTGGGAGCTGGCCGCAATAGCTCGGGATTGCCTCAGGCCCTATTCTGGTTCCCGGCGGCAGGCTGAGCCTGTGTTTAATTCTTCTTCCTGATGGGAAAATAGAGTGACCTGTGCCTGTCCCAACACCTAGATCTAGTCTCTCATTTGTTTCCCCTCTTCCCGTTCATCCTCAGGACAAATTGCAACCTGTAGGGAACAGGAGGTTAAAGGTGCTGATTCTCCAAGTAGGGAGATTGCTAGTAAAGTAGCTGGAAAGGTGAACCCGAGCACAAGGAGATGAGAAATTGGGTGCGTTTTAGAAACCTTTCAAAATCACACGGTGTACCATCTTCTGGGTTTCTCATGCATGTTTTCGATGTAGGAAGATGCCTTTGAAGCTGGAGATTTGGGACCCATGGGATGGGTACCACGCAGTATTACTTTAAAGGGTCTGAGTTTGCTCACCCAACCTCACCCAACCTCTCAGCCCCAAGAGTGTCCACCCTTATGTCTCATCCCGGTGTGGGTCTAGATATGGTCAATCCGGGTTGCATCACAGCCCCTGAACGAATTTTGTAAGAATTTCTCTCTCTTTCACTGTCTTTGTTTTACGGGTTTTTAAAAGTAATTTATTTTTATAATGGTGTTTAGCTGCTTTTCACGGCTGTGTTTATGCGGCTTTACACCCACTTGGCTCACTTCCAGAGAGATATCAATACATAGGTTTTAAGATTCTTACTAGTCAGATATATTCTTGTGCGGTGAATAGGGGGTGTTGAGTCCAGTTCACTGAGCAAGGAGTAGGTCTTGTCTATTACATATTGGGTGTATGGAACGGTATCTGAGCGAATTTGAAACCCTTGTTTTATGCATCACCCCACCTCACCTTTCCCGTTAAGCAGCCATAGTGTGTTTTCTAAACGTGTGACTCTGTTCTGTTTTGTAATTCAGTTCAAGTGTAGCGGTTTTTACATTCCCTCTATAAGTGATATCTTATGATAAGTGTCTTTTTCTGTGTGACTTATTTCACTTAGAATCGTCATACCTAAATCCACTCATCTTGCTTCTACTAGCCTTATGACATTGATTTCATGTCTGAGTGATATTCCTTTGTACATAAGGACCACAACTTCTTTATCCATTTTTCTCTTTCCTGGGATATTTAAGGTGTCATGAAGTGGAGGTTCTTGTCAACATAGCAGCCCTAAACATTGGGGTGCCTGTGTCTTGCTGATTTTTAGTTTTCCCAATTTATACGCCCATGAGTGGACGTGCCCTATGCTCCCTAAGCTGTGTTTTTTCGATGTTTCAGGACACACCGTACACTTCTCCAGAGTGGCTGTTGGCAATTTACATCCCGCCCATCAGCGTAGCAAGGCTGCCATTTCTCCATGGCCTGTCCTGCATTTCTGGTTTTGAAAAATTTTGCAGCATGGCCCTTTTGACGGATGGGAAGCGAGACTTCTTTGTAGCACTGATTTGCCTTTCCAGGTTGCTTGGTTGGCCAAAAAGGGCGTATGCGTTTTTTCCTGAATATATTCAGGAAAAAACGCTTACGCCCTTGTTGGCCAAGGGCATCACTGTCGATGTTTTGCCACTTTTCATGTGCTTTAAAGGCGATTCGAATCTACCTCCTGAAACCTGTTTCCTGCAATTCTGCCTTGCTTTCAACTCCTCTTCGTTGCCTTCCCTCAATATATTTGTGGACGAGAGTTATCATTTATAACTCAGCAGGTTTGTGAATTGCAGAGCCCCTGAGCTCCATTTTTGAACTGTCTTTTTTGGGAGCTGGCCGCAATAGCTCGGGATTGCCTCAGGCCCTATTCTGGTTCCCGGCGGCAGGCTGAGCCTGTGTTTAATTCTTCTTCCTGATGGGTAAATAGAGTGACCTGTGCCTGTCCCAACACCTAGATCTAGTCTCTCATTTGTTTCCCCTCTTCCCGTTCATCCTCAGGACAAATTGCAACCTGTAGGGAACGGGAGGTTAAAGGTGCTGATTCTCCAAGTAGGGAGATTGCTAGTAAAGTAGCTGGAAAGGTGAACCCGAGCACAAGGAGATGAGAAATTGGGTGCGTTTTAGAAACCTTTCAAAATCACATGGTGTACCATCTTCTGGGTTTCTCATGCATGTTTTTGATGTAGGAAGATGCCTTTGAACCTGGAGATTTGGGACCCATGGGATGGGTACCACGCAGTATTACTTTAAAGGGTCTGAGTTTGCTCACCCAACCTCACCCAACCTCTCAGCCCCAAGAGTGTCCACCCTTATGTCTCATCCCGGTGTGGGTCTAGATATGGTCAATCCGGGTTGCATCACAGCCCCTGAACGAATTTTGTAAGAATTTCTCTCTCTTTCACTGTCTTTGTTTTACGGGTTTTTAAAAGTAATTTATTTTTATAATGGTGTTTAGCTGCTTTTCACGGCTGTGTTTATGCGGCTTTACACCCACTTGGCTCACTTCCAGAGAGATATCAATACATAGGTTTTAAGATTCTTACTAGTCAGATATATTCTTGTGCGGTGAATAGGGGGTGTTGAGTCCAGTTCACTGAGCAAGGAGTAGGTCTTGTCTATTACATATTGGGTGTATGGAATGGTATCTGAGCGAATTTGAAACCCTTGTTTTATGCATCACCCCACCTCACCTTTCCCGTTAAGCAGCCATAGTGTGTTTTCTAAACGTGTGACTCTGTTCTGTTTTGTAATCCAGTTCAAGTGTAGCGGTTTTTACATTCCCTCTATAAGTGATAGCTTATGATAAGTGTCTTTTTCTGTGTCACTTATTTCACTTAGAATCGTCGTACCTAAATCCACTCATCTTGCTTCTACTAGCCTTATGACATTGATTTCATGTCTGAGTGATATTCCTTTGTACATAAGGACCACAACTTCTTTATCCATTTTTCTCTTTCCTGGGATATTTAAGGTGTCATGAAGTGGAGGTTCTTGTCAACATAGCAGCCCTAAACATTGGGGTGCCTGTGTCTTGCTGATTTTTAGTTTTCCCAATTTATACGTCCATGAGTGGACGTGCCCTATGCTCCCTAAGCTGTGTTTTTTCGATGTTTCAGGACACACCGTACACTTCTCCAGAGTGGCTTTTGGCAATTTACACCCCGCCCATCAGCGTAGCAAGGCTGCCATTTCTCCAAGGCCTGTACTGCATTTCTGGTTTTGACACTTTTTGCAGCATGGCCCTTTTGACGGATGGGAAGCGAGACTTCTTTGTAGCGCTGATTTGCCTTTCCAGGTTGCTTGTTTGGCCAAAAAGGGCGTATGCGTTTTTTCCTGAATATATTCAGGAAAAAACGCATACGCCCTTTTTGGCCAAGGGCATCATTCTCGACGTTTTGCCGCTTTTCATGTGCTTTAAAGGCGATTCGAATCTACCTCCTGAAATCTCTTTCCTGCAATTCTGCCTTGCTTTCAAATCCTCTTCGTTGCCTTCCCTCAATATATCTGTGGATGAGAGTTATCAATTATAACTCTGCGGGTTTGTGAATTGCAGTGTCCCTGAGCTCCATTTTTCAACTCGCTTTTTTGGGAGCTGGCCGCAAAAGCGCGGGATTGCCTCAGGCCTTATTCTGGTTCCTGGCGGCAGGCTGAGCCTGTGGTTAATTCTTCTTCCTGATGGGAAAATAGAGTGACCTGTGCCTGTCCCAACACCTAGATCTAGTCTCTCATTGTTTGCCCCTCTTCCCGTTCATCTTCAGGACAAATTGCAACCTGTAGGGAACAGGAGCTTAAAGGTGCTGATTCTGCAAGTAGGGAGATTGCTAGTAAAGTAGCTGGAAAGGCGAACCCTAGCACAAGGAGATGAGAAATGGGGTGCGTTTTATAAACCTTTCAAAATCACACGGTGTACCATCTTCTGGGTTTCTCATGCATGTTTTCGATGTAGGAAGATGCCCTTGAACCTGGAGATTTGGGACCCATGGGATGGGTACCACGCAGTACTACTTTAAAGGGTCTGAGTTTGCTCACCCAACCTCACCCAACCTCTCAGCCCCAAGAGTGGACACCCTTATGTCTCATCCAGGTGTGGGTCTAGATATGGTCAATCCAGGTTGCATCACAGCCCCTGAACGAATTTTGTAAGAATTTATCTCTCTTTCACTGTCTTTGTTTTACGGGTTTTTAAAAGTAATTTATTTTTATAATGGGGTTTAGCTGCTTTTCACGGCTGTGTTTATGCGGCTTTACACCCACTTGGCTCACTTCCAGAGAGATATCAATACATAGGTTTTACGATTCTTACTAGTCAGATATATTCTTGCGCGGTGAATAGGGGGTGTTGAGTCCAGTTCACTGAGCAAGGAGTAGGTCTTGTCTATTACATATTGGGTGTATGGAACAGTATCTGAGCGAATTTGAAACCCTTGTTTTATGCATCACCCCACCTCACCTTTCCCGTTAAGCAGCCATAGTGTGTTTTCTAAACGTGTGACTCTGTTCTGTTTTGTAATTCAGTTCAAGTGTAGCGGTTTTTACATTCCCTCTATAAGTGATAGCTTATGATAAGTGTCTTTTTCTGTGTGACTTATTTCACTTAGAATCGTCATACCTAAATCCACTCATCTTGCTTCTACTAGCCTTATGACATTGATTTCATGTCTGAGGGATATTCCTTTGTACATAAGGACCACAACTTCTTTATCCATTTATCTCTTTCCTGGGATATTTAAGGTGTCATGAAGTGGAGGTTCTTGTCAACATAGCAGCCCTAAACATTGGGGTGCCTGTGTCTTGCTGATTTTTAGTTTTCCCAATTTATACGCCCATGAGTGGATGTGCCCTATGCTCCCTAAGCTGTGTTTTTTCGATGTTTCAGGACACACCGTACACTTCTCCAGAGTGGCTTTTGGCAATTTACATCCCGCCCATCAGCGTAGCAAGGCTGCCATTTCTCCATGGCCTGTACTGCATTTCTGGTTTTGACACTTTTTGCAGCATGGCCCTTTTGACCGATGGGAAGCGAGACTTCTTTGTAGCGCTGATTTGCCTTTCCAGGTTGCTTGGTTGGCCAAAAAGGGCGTATGCGTTATTTCCTGAATATATTCAGGAAAAAACGCTTACGCCCTTTTTGGCCAAGGGCATCACTGTCGACGTTTTGCCACTTTTCATGTGCTTTAAAGGCGATTCGAATCTACCTCCTGAAACCTGTTTCCTGCAATTCTGCCTTGCTTTCAAATCCTCTTCGTTGCCTTCCCTCAATATATTTGTGGACGAGAGTTATCATTTATAACTCTGCAGGTTTGTGAATTGCAGTGCCCCTGATCTCCATTTTTCAACTGTCTTTTTTGGAAGCTGGCCGCAAAAGCACGGGATTGCCTCAGGCCCTATTCTGGTTCCCGGCGGCAGGCTGAGCCTGTGTTTAATTCTTCTTCCTGATGGGAAATTAGAGTGACCTGTGCCTGTCCCAACACCTAGATCTAGTCTCTCATTGGTTGCCCCTCTTCCCGTTCATCCTCAGGACAAATTGCAACCTGTAGGGAACAGGAGCTTAAAGGTGCTGATTCTCCAAGTAGGGAGATTGCTAGTAAAGTAGCTGGAAAGGTGAACCCGAGCACAAGGAGATGAGAAATTGGGTGCGTTTTAGAAACCTTTCAAAATCACATGGTGTACCATCTTCTGGGTTTCTCATGCATGTTTTCGATGTAGGAAGATGCCTTTGAACCTGGAGATTTGGGACCCATGGGATGGGTACCACGCAGTATTACTTTAAAGGGTCTGAGTTTGCTCACCCAACCTCACCCAACCTCTCAGCCCCAAGAGTGTCCACCCTTATGTCTCATCCCGGTGTGGGTCTAGATATGGTCAATCCGGGTTGCATCACAGCCCCTGAACGAATTTTGTAAGAATTTCTCTCTCTTTCACTGTCTTTGTTTTACGGGTTTTTAAAAGTAATGTATTTTTATAATGGTGTTTAGCTGCTTTTCACGGCTGTGTTTATGCGGCTTTACACCCACTTGGCTCACTTCCAGAGAGATATCAATACATAGGTTTTAAGATTCTTACTAGTCAGATATATTCTTGTGCGGTGAATAGGGGGTGTTGAGTCCAGTTCACTGAGCAAGGAGTAGGTCTTGTCTATTACATATTGGGTGTATGGAACGGTATCTGAGCGAATTTGAAACCCTTGTTTTATGCATCACCCCACCTCACCTTTCCCGTTAAGCAGCCATAGTGTGTTTTCTAAACGTGTGACTCTGTTCTGTTTTGTAATTCAGTTCAGGTGTAGCGGTTTTTACATTCCCTCTATAAGTGATAGCTTATGATAAGTGTCTTTTTCTGTGTCACTTATTTCACTTAGAATCGTCGTACCTAAATCCACTCATCTTGCTTCTACTAGCCTTATGACATTGATTTCATGTCTGAGTGATATTCCTTTGTACATAAGGACCACAACTTCTTTATCCATTTTTCTCTTTCCTGGGATATTTAAGGTGTCATGAAGTGGAGGTTCTTGTCAACATAGCAGCCCTAAACATTGGGGTGCCTGTGTCTTGCTGATTTTTAGTTTTCCCAATTTATACGCCCATGAGTGGACGTGCCCTATGCTCCCTAAGCTGTGTTTTTTCGATGTTTCAGGACACACCGTACACTTCTCCAGAGTGGCTTTTGGCAATTTACACCCCGCCCATCAGCGTAGCAAGGCTGCCATTTCTCCATGGCCTGTACTGCATTTCTGGTTTTGACACTTTTTGCAGCATGGCCCTTTTGACCGATGGGAAGCGAGACTTCTTTGTAGCGCTGATTTGCCTTTCCAGGTTGCTTGGTTGGCCAAAAAGGGCGTATGCGTTTTTTCCTGAATATATTCAGGAAAAAACGCATACGCCCTTTTTGGCCAAGGGCATCATTGTCGACGTTTTGCCGCTTTTCATGTGCTTTAAAGGCGATTCGAATCTACCTCCTGAAATCTCTTTCCTGCAATTCTGCCTTGCTTTCAAATCCTCTTCGTTGCCTTCCCTCAATATATCTGTGGATGAGAGTTATCAATTATAACTCTGCGGGTTTGTGAATTGCAGTGTCCCTGAGCTCCATTTTTCAACTCGCTTTTTTGGGAGCTGGCCGCAAAAGCGCGGGATTGCCTCAGGCCCTATTCTGGTTTCTGGAGGCAGGCTGAGCCTGTGGTTAATTCTTCTTCCTGATGGGAAAATAGAGTGACCTGTGCCTGTCCCAACACCTAGATGTAGTCTCTCATTGTTTGCCCCTCTTCCCGTTCATCTTCAGGACAAATTGCAACCTGTAGGGAACAGGAGCTTAAAGGTTCTGATTCTGCAAGTAGGGAGATTGCTAGTAAAGTAGCTGGAAAGGCGAACCCTAGCACAAGGAGATGAGAAATGGGGTGCGTTTTAGAAACCTTTCAAAATCACACGGTGTACCATCCTCTGGGTTTCTCATGCATGTTTTCGATGTAGGAAGATGCCCTTGAACCTGGAGATTTGGGACCCATGGGATGGGTACCACGCAGTACTACTTTAAAGGGTCTGAGTTTGCTCACCCAACCTCACCCAACCTCTCAGCCCCAAGAGTGTCCACCCTTATGTCTCATCCAGGTGTGGGTCTAGATATGGTCAATCCAGGTTGCATCACAGCTCCTGAACGAATTTTTTAAGAATTTCTCTCTCTTTCACTGTCTTTGTTTTACAGGTTTTTAAAAGTAATTTATTTTTATAATGGGGTTTAGCTGCTTTTCACGGCTGTGTTTATGCAGCTTTACACCCACTTGACACACTTCCAGAGAGATATCAATACATAGGTTTTACGATTCTTACTAGTCACATATATTCTTGTGCGGTGAATAGGGGGTGTTGAGTCCAGTTCACTGAGCAAGGAGTAGGTCTTGTCTATTACATATTGGGTGTATGGAACAGTATCTGAGCGAATTTGAAACCCTTGTTTTATGCATCACCCCACCTCACCTTTCCCGTTAAGCAGCCATAGTGTGTTTTCTAAACGTGTGACTCTGTTCTGTTTTGTAATTCAGTTCAAGTGTAGCGGTTTTTACATTCCCTCTATAAGTGATATCTTATGATAAGTGTATTTTTCTGTGTGACTTATTTCACTTAGAATCGTCATACCTAAATCCACTCATCTTGCTTCTACTAGCCTTATGACATTGATTTCATGTCTGAGTGATATTCCTTTGTACATAAGGACCACAACTTCTTTATCCATTTTTCTCTTTCCTGGGATATTTAAGGTGTCATGAAGTGGAGGTTCTTGTCAACATAGCAGCCCTAAACATTGGGGTGCCTTTGTCTTGCTGATTTTTAGTTTTCCCAATTTATACGCCCATGAGTGGACGTGCCCTATGCTCCCTAAGCTGTGTTTTTTCGATGTTTCAGGACACACCGTACACTTCTCTAGAGTGGCTGTTGGCAATTTACATCCCGCCCATCACCGTAGCAAGGCTGCCATTTCTCCATGGCCTGTCCTGCATTTCTGGTTTTGACACTTTTTGCAGCATGGCCCTTTTGACCGATGGGAAGCGAGACCTCTTTGTAGCGCTGATTTGCCTTTCCAGGTTGCTTGGTTGGCCAAAAAGGGCGTATGCGTTTTTTCCTGAATATATTCAGGAAAAAACGCATACGCCCTTTTTGGCCAAGGGCATCATTGTCGACGTTTTGCCGCTTTTCATGTGCTTTAAAGGAGATTCGAATCTACCTCCTGAAATCTGCTTCCTGCAATTCTGCCTTGCTTTCAAATCCTCTTCGTTGCCTTCCCTCAATATATCTGTGGATGAGAGTTATCATTTATAACTCTGCGGGTTTGTGAATTGCAGTGTCCCTGAGCTCCATTTTTCAACTCGCTTTTTTGGGAGCTGGCCACAAAAGCGCGAGATTGCCTCAGGCCTTATTCTGGTTCCTGGCGGCAGGCTGAGCCTGTGGTTAATTCTTCTTCCTGATGGGAAAATAGAGTGACCTGTGCCTCTACCAACACCTAGATCTAGTCTCTCATTGGTTGCCCCTCTTCCCGTTCATCCTCAGGACAAATTGCAACCTGTAGGGAACAGGAGCTTAAAGGTGCTGATTCTCCAAGTAGGGAGATTGCTAGTAAAGTAGCTGGAAAGGCGAACCCTAGCACAAGGAGATGAGAAATGGGGTGCGTTTTAGAAACCTTTCAAAATCACACGGTGTACCATCTTCTGGGTTTCTCATGCATGTTTTCGATGTAGGAAGATGCCCTTGAACCTGGAGATTTGGGACCCATGGGATGGGTACCACGCAGTACTACTTTAAAGGGTCTGAGTTTGCTCACCCAACCTCACCCAACCTCTCAGCCCCAAGAGTGTCCACCCTTATGTCTCATCCAGGTGTGGGTCTAGATATGGTCAATCCAGGTTGCATCACAGCCCCTGAACGAATTTTGTAAGAATTTCTCTCTCTTTCACTGTCTTTGTTTTACGGGTTTTTAAAAGTAATTTATTTTTATAATGGGGTTTAGCTGCTTTTCACGGCTGTGTTTATGCGGCTTTACACCCACTTGGCTCACTTCCAGAGAGATATCAATACATAGGTTTTACGATTCTTACTAGTCAGATATATTCTTGTGCGGTGAATAGGGGGTGTTGAGTCCAGTTCACTGAGCAAGGAGTAGGTCTTGTCTATTACATATTGGGTGTATGGAACAGTATCTGAGCGAATTTGAAACCCTTGTTTTATGCATCACCCCACCTCACCTTTCCCGTTAAGCAGCCATAATGTGTTTTCTAAACGTGTGACTCTGTTCTGTTTTGTAATTCAGTTCAAGTGTAGCGGTTTTTACATTCCCTCTATAAGTGATAGCTTATGATAAGTGTCTTTTTCTGTGTGACTTATTTCACTTAGAATCGTCATACCTAAATCCACTCATCTTGCTTCTACTAGCCTTATGACATTGATTTCATGTCTGAGGGATATTCCTTTGTACATAAGGACCACAACTTCTTTATCCATTTTTCTCTTTCCTGGGATATTTAAGGTGTCATGAAGTGGAGGTTCTTGTCAATATAGCAGCCCTAAACATTGGGGTGCCTGTGCTGTTCTGATTTTTAGTTTTCCCAATTTATACGCCCATGAGTGGACGTGCCCTATGCTCCCTAAGCTGTGTTTTTTCGATGTTTCAGGACACACCGTACACTTCTCCAGAGTGGCTTTTGGCAATTTACACCACGCCCATCAGCGTAGCAAGGCTGCCATTTCTCCATGGCCTGTACTGCATTTCTGGTTTTGACACTTTTTGCAGCATGGCCCTTTTGACCGATGGGAAGCGAGACTTCTTGTAGCGCTGATTTGCCTTTCCATGTTGCTTGGTTGGCCAAAAAGGGCGTATGCGTTTTTTCCTGAATATATTCAGGAAAAAACGCATACGCCCTTTTTGGCCAAGGGCATCATTGTCGACGTTTTGCCGCTTTTCATGTGCTTTAAAGGCGATTCGAATCTACCTCCTGAAATCTCTTTCCTGCAATTCTGCCTTGCTTTCAAATCCTCTTCGTTGCCTTCCCTCAATATATCTGTGGATGAGAGTTATCAATTATAACTCTGCGGGTTTGTGAATTGCAGTGTCCCTGAGCTCCATTTTTCAACTCGCTTTTTTGGGAGCTGGCCGCAAAAGCGCGGGATTGCCTCAGGCCCTATTCTGGTTCCTGGAGGCAGGCTGAGCCTGTGGTTAATTCTTCTTCCTGATGGGAAAATAGAGTGACCTGTGCCTGTCCCAACACCTAGATGTAGTCTCTCATTGTTTGCCCCTCTTCCCGTTCATCTTCAGGACAATTTGCAACCTGTAGGGAACAGGAGCTTAAAGGTGCTGATTCTGCAAGTAGGGAGATTGCTAGTAAAGTAGCTGGAAAGGCGAACCCTAGCACAAGGAGATGAGAAATGGGGTGCGTTTTAGAAACCTTTCAAAATCACACGGTGTACCATCCTCTGGGTTTCTCATGCATGTTTTCGATGTAGGAAGATGCCCTTGAACCTGGAGATTTGGGACCCATGGGATGGGTACCACGCAGTACTACTTTAAAGGGTCTGAGTTTGCTCACCCAACCTCACCCAACCTCTCAGCCCCAAGAGTGTCCACCCTTATGTCTCATCCAGGTGTGGGTCTAGATATGGTCAATCCAGGTTGCATCACAGCTCCTGAACGAATTTTTTAAGAATTTCTCTCTCTTTCACTGTCTTTGTTTTACAGGTTTTTAAAAGTAATTTATTTTTATAATGGGGTTTAGCTGCTTTTCACGGCTGTGTTTATGCAGCTTTACACCCACTTGACACACTTCCAGAGAGATATCAATACATAGGTTTTACGATTCTTACTAGTCACATATATTCTTGTGCGGTGAATAGGGGGTGTTGAGTCCAGTTCACTGAGCAAGGAGTAGGTCTTGTCTATTACATATTGGGTGTATGGAACAGTATCTGAGCGAATTTGAAACCCTTGTTTTATGCATCACCCCACCTCACCTTTCCCGTTAAGCAGCCATAGTGTGTTTTCTAAACGTGTGACTCTGTTCTGTTTTGTAATTCAGTTCAAGTGTAGCGGTTTTTACATTCCCTCTATAAGTGATATCTTATGATAAGTGTATTTTTCTGTGTGACTTATTTCACTTAGAATCGTCATACCTAAATCCACTCATCTTGCTTCTACTAGCCTTATGACATTGATTTCATGTCTGAGTGATATTCCTTTGTACATAAGGACCACAACTTCTTTATCCATTTTTCTCTTTCCTGGGATATTTAAGGTGTCATGAAGTGGAGGTTCTTGTCAACATAGCAGCCCTAAACATTGGGGTGCCTTTGTCTTGCTGATTTTTAGTTTTCCCAATTTATACGCCCATGAGTGGACGTGCCCTATGCTCCCTAAGCTGTGTTTTTTCGATGTTTCAGGACACACCGTACACTTCTCTAGAGTGGCTGTTGGCAATTTACATCCCGCCCATCACCGTAGCAAGGCTGCCATTTCTCCATGGCCTGTCCTGCATTTCTGGTTTTGACACTTTTTGCAGCATGGCCCTTTTGACCGATGGGAAGCGAGACCTCTTTGTAGCGCTGATTTGCCTTTCCAGGTTGCTTGGTTGGCCAAAAAGGGCGTATGCGTTTTTTCCTGAATATATTCAGGAAAAAACGCATACGCCCTTTTTGGCCAAGGGCATCATTGTCGACGTTTTGCCGCTTTTCATGTGCTTTAAAGGAGATTCGAATCTACCTCCTGAAATCTGCTTCCTGCAATTCTGCCTTGCTTTCAAATCCTCTTCGTTGCCTTCCCTCAATATATCTGTGGATGAGAGTTATCATTTATAACTCTGCGGGTTTGTGAATTGCAGTGTCCCTGAGCTCCATTTTTCAACTCGCTTTTTTGGGAGCTGGCCACAAAAGCGCGAGATTGCCTCAGGCCTTATTCTGGTTCCTGGCGGCAGGCTGAGCCTGTGGTTAATTCTTCTTCCTGATGGGAAAATAGAGTGACCTGTGCCTCTACCAACACCTAGATCTAGTCTCTCATTGGTTGCCCCTCTTCCCGTTCATCCTCAGGACAAATTGCAACCTGTAGGGAACAGGAGCTTAAAGGTGCTGATTCTCCAAGTAGGGAGATTGCTAGTAAAGTAGCTGGAAAGGCGAACCCTAGCACAAGGAGATGAGAAATGGGGTGCGTTTTAGAAACCTTTCAAAATCACACGGTGTACCATCTTCTGGGTTTCTCATGCATGTTTTCGATGTAGGAAGATGCCCTTGAACCTGGAGATTTGGGACCCATGGGATGGGTACCACGCAGTACTACTTTAAAGGGTCTGAGTTTGCTCACCCAACCTCACCCAACCTCTCAGCCCCAAGAGTGTCCACCCTTATGTCTCATCCAGGTGTGGGTCTAGATATGGTCAATCCAGGTTGCATCACAGCCCCTGAACGAATTTTGTAAGAATTTCTCTCTCTTTCACTGTCTTTGTTTTACGGGTTTTTAAAAGTAATTTATTTTTATAATGGGGTTTAGCTGCTTTTCACGGCTGTGTTTATGCGGCTTTACACCCACTTGGCTCACTTCCAGAGAGATATCAATACATAGGTTTTACGATTCTTACTAGTCAGATATATTCTTGTGCGGTGAATAGGGGTTGTTGAGTCCAGTTCACTGAGCAAGGAGTAGGTCTTGTCTATTACATATTGGGTGTATGGAACAGTATCTGAGCGAATTTGAAACCCTTGTTTTATGCATCACCCCACCTCACCTTTCCCGTTAAGCAGCCATAAAGTGTTTTCTAAACGTGTGACTCTGTTCTGTTTTGTAATTCAGTTCAAGTGTAGCGGTTTTTACATTCCCTCTATAAGTGATAGCTTATGATAAGTGTCTTTTTCTGTGTGACTTATTTCACTTAGAATCGTCATACCTAAATCCACTCATCTTGCTTCTACTAGCCTTATGACATTGATTTCATGTCTGAGGGATATTCCTTTGTACATAAGGACCACAACTTCTTTATCCATTTTTCTCTTTCCTGGGATATTTAAGGTGTCATGAAGTGGAGGTTCTTGTCAATATAGCAGCCCTAAACATTGGGGTGCCTGTGCTGTTCTGATTTTTAGTTTTCCCAATTTATACGCCCATGAGTGGACGTGCCCTATGCTCCCTAAGCTGTGTTTTTTCGATGTTTCAGGACACACCGTACACTTCTCCAGAGTGGCTTTTGGCAATTTACACCCCGCCCATCAGCGTAGCAAGGCTGCCATTTCTCCATGGCCTGTACTGCATTTCTGGTTTTGACACTTTTTGCAGCATGGCCCTTTTGACCGATGGGAAGCGAGACTTCTTGTAGCGCTGATTTGCCTTTCCATGTTGCTTGGTTGGCCAAAAAGGGCGTATGCGTTTTTTCCTGAATATATTCAGGAAAAAACGCATACGCCCTTTTTGGCCAAGGGCATCATTGTCGACGTTTTGCCGCTTTTCATGTGCTTTAAAGGCGATTCGAATCTACCTCCTGAAATCTCTTTCCTGCAATTCTGCTTTGCTTTCAAATCCTCTTCGTTGCCTTCCCTCAATATATCTGTGGATGAGAGTTATCAATTATAACTCTGCGGGTTTGTGAATTGCAGTGTCCCTGAGCTCCATTTTTCAACTCGCTTTTTTGGGAGCTGGCCGCAAAAGCGCGGGATTGCCTCAGGCCCTATTCTGGTTCCTGGAGGCAGGCTGAGCCTGTGGTTAATTCTTCTTCCTGATGGGAAAATAGAGTGACCTGTGCCTGTCCCAACACCTAGATGTAGTCTCTCATTGTTTGCCCCTCTTCCCGTTCATCTTCAGGACAATTTGCAACCTGTAGGGAACAGGAGCTTAAAGGTGCTGATTCTGCAAGTAGGGAGATTGCTAGTAAAGTAGCTGGAAAGGCGAACCCTAGCACAAGGAGATGAGAAATGGGGTGCGTTTTAGAAACCTTTCAAAATCACACGGTGTACCATCCTCTGGGTTTCTCATGCATGTTTTCGATGTAGGAAGATGCCCTTGAACCTGGAGATTTGGGACCCATGGGATGGGTACCACGCAGTACTACTTTAAAGGGTCTGAGTTTGCTCACCCAACCTCACCCAACCTCTCAGCCCCAAGAGTGTCCACCCTTATGTCTCATCCAGGTGTGGGTCTAGATATGGTCAATCCAGGTTGCATCACAGCTCCTGAACGAATTTTTTAAGAATTTCTCTCTCTTTCACTGTCTTTGTTTTACAGGTTTTTAAAAGTAATTTATTTTTATAATGGGGTTTAGCTGCTTTTCACGGCTGTGTTTATGCAGCTTTACACCCACTTGACACACTTCCAGAGAGATATCAATACATAGGTTTTACGATTCTTACTAGTCACATATATTCTTGTGCGGTGAATAGGGGGTGTTGAGTCCAGTTCACTGAGCAAGGAGTAGGTCTTGTCTATTACATATTGGGTGTATGGAACAGTATCTGAGCGAATTTGAAACCCTTGTTTTATGCATCACCCCACCTCACCTTTCCCGTTAAGCAGCCATAGTGTGTTTTCTAAACGTGTGACTCTGTTCTGTTTTGTAATTCAGTTCAAGTGTAGCGGTTTTTACATTCCCTCTATAAGTGATATCTTATGATAAGTGTCTTTTTCTGTGTGACTTATTTCACTTAGAATCGTCATACCTAAATCCACTCATCTTGCTTCTACTAGCCTTATGACATTGATTTCATGTCTGAGTGATATTCCTTTGTACATAAGGACCACAACTTCTTTATCCATTTTTCTCTTTCCTGGGATATTTAAGGTGTCATGAAGTGGAGGTTCTTGTCAACATAGCAGCCCTAAACATTGGGGTGCCTTTGTCTTGCTGATTTTTAGTTTTCCCAATTTATACGCCCATGAGTGGACGTGCCCTATGCTCCCTAAGCTGTGTTTTTTCGATGTTTCAGGACACACCGTACACTTCTCTAGAGTGGCTGTTGGCAATTTACATACCGCCCATCAGCGTAGCAAGGCTGCCATTTCTCCATGGCCTGTCCTGCATTTCTGGTTTTGACACTTTTTGCAGCATGGCCCTTTTGACCGATGGGAAGCGAGACCTCTTTGTAGCGCTGATTTGCCTTTCCAGGTTGCTTGGTTGGCCAAAAAGGGCGTATGCGTTTTTTCCTGAATATATTCAGGAAAAAACGCATACGCCCTTTTTGGCCAAGGGCATCATTGTCGACGTTTTGCCGCTTTTCATGTGCTTTAAAGGCGATTCGAATCTACCTCCTGAAATCTGCTTCCTGCAATTCTGCCTTGCTTTCAAATCCTCTTCGTTGCCTTCCCTCAATATATCTGTGGATGAGAGTTATCATTTATAACTCTGCGGGTTTGTGAATTGCAGTGTCCCTGAGCTCCATTTTTCAACTCGCTTTTTTGGGAGCTGGCCACAAAAGCGCGAGATTGCCTCAGGCCTTATTCTGGTTCCTGGCGGCAGGCTGAGCCTGTGGTTAATTCTTCTTCCTGATGGGAAAATAGAGTGACCTGTGCCTCTACCAACACCTAGATCTAGTCTCTCATTTGTTTCCCCTCTTCCCGTTCATCCTCAGGACAAATTGCAACCTGTAGGGAACAGGAGCTTAAAGGTGCTGATTCTCCAAGTAGGGAGATTGCTAGTAAAGTAGCTGGAAAGGCGAACCCTAGCACAAGGAGATGAGAAATGGGGTGCGTTTTAGAAACCTTTCAAAATCACACGGTGTACCATCTTCTGGGTTTCTCATGCATGTTTTCGATGTAGGAAGATGCCCTTGAACCTGGAGATTTGGGACCCATGGGATGGGTACCACGCAGTATTACTTTAAAGGGTCTGAGTTTGCTCACCCAACCTCACCCAACCTCTCAGCCCCAAGAGTGTCCACCCTTATGTCTCATCCAGGTGTGGGTCTAGATATGGTCAATCCAGGTTGCATCACAGCCCCTGAACGAATTTTGTAAGAATTTCTCTCTCTTTCACTGTCTTTGTTTTACGGGTTTTTAAAAGTAATTTATTTTTATAATGGGGTTTAGCTGCTTTTCACGGCTGTGTTTATGCGGCTTTACACCCACTTGGCTCACTTCCAGAGAGATATCAATACATAGGTTTTACGATTCTTACTAGTCAGATATATTCTTGTGCGGTGAATAGGGGGTGTTGAGTCCAGTTCACTGAGCAAGGAGTAGGTCTTGTCTATTACATATTGGGTGTATGGAACAGTATCTGAGCGAATTTGAAACCCTTGTTTTATGCATCACCCCACCTCACCTTTCCCGTTAAGCAGCCATAATGTGTTTTCTAAACGTGTGACTCTGTTCTGTTTTGTAATTCAGTTCAAGTGTAGCGGTTTTTACATTCCCTCTATAAGTGATAGCTTATGATAAGTGTCTTTTTCTGTGTGACTTATTTCACTTAGAATCGTCATACCTAAATCCACTCATCTTGCTTCTACTAGCCTTATGACATTGATTTCATGTCTGAGGGATATTCCTTTGTACATAAGGACCACAACTTCTTTATCCATTTTTCTCTTTCCTGGGATATTTAAGGTGTCATGAAGTGGAGGTTCTTGTCAATATAGCAGCCCTAAACATTGGGGTGCCTGTGCTGTTCTGATTTTTAGTTTTCCCAATTTATACGCCCATGAGTGGACGTGCCCTATGCTCCCTAAGCTGTGTTTTTTCGATGTTTCAGGACACACCGTACACTTCTCCAGAGTGGCTTTTGGCAATTTACATCCCGCCCATCAGCGTAGCAAGGCTGCCATTTCTCCATGGCCTGTCCTGCATTTCTGGTTTTGACACTTTTTGCAGCATGGCCCTTTTGACCGATGGGAAGCGAGACCTCTTTGTAGCGCTGATTTGCCTTTCCAGGTTGCTTGATTGGCCAAAAAGGGCGTATGCATTTTTTCCTGAATATATTCAGGAAAAAACGCATACGCCCTTTTTGGCCAAGGGCATCATTGTCGACGTTTTGCCGCTTTTCATGTGCTTTAAATGCGATTCGAATCTACCTCCTGAAATCTGTTTCCTGCAATTCTGCCTTGCTTTCAAATCCTCTTCGTTGCCTTCCCTCAATATATCTGTGGATGAGAGTTATCATTTATAACTCTGCGGGTTTGTGAATTGCAGTGTCCCTGAGCTCCATTTTTCAACTTGCTTTTTTGGGAGCTGGCCGCAAAAGCGCGGGATTGCCTCAGGCCCTATTCTGGTTCCTGGCGGCAGGCTGAGCCTGTGGTTAATTCTTCTTCCTGATGGGAAAATAGAGTGACCTGGGCCTGTCCCAACACCTAGATCTAGTCTCTCATTGGTTGCCCCTCTTCCCGTTCATCCTCAGGACAAATTGCAACCTGTAGGGAACAGGAGCTTAAAGGTGCTGGTTCTCCAAGTAGGGAGATTGCTAGTAAAGTAGCTGGAAAGGCGAACCCGAGCACAAGGAGATGAGAAATTGGGTGCGTTTTAGAAACCTTTCAAAATCACACGGTGTACCATCTTCTGGGTTTCTCATGCATGTTTTCGATGTAGGAAGATGCCCTTGAACCTGGAGATTTGGGACCCATGGGATGGGTACCACACAGTATTACTTTAAAGGGTCTGCGTTTGCTCACCCAACCTCACCCAACCTCTCAGCCCCAAGAGTGTCCACCCTTATGTCTCATCCATGTGTGGGTCTAGATATGGTCAATCCAGGTTGCATCACAGCCCCTGAACGAATTTTGTAAGAATTTCTCTCTCTTTCACTGTCTTTGTTTTACGGGTTTTTAAAAGTAATTTATTTTTATAATGGGGTTTAGCTGCTTTTCACGGCTGTGTTTATGCGGCTTTACACCCACTTGGCTCACTTCCAGAGAGATATCAATATATAGGTTTTACGATTCTTACTAGTCAGATATATTCTTGTGCGGTGAATAGGGGATGTTGAGTCCAGTTCACTGAGCAAGGAGTACGTCTTGTCTATTACATATTGGGTGTATGGAACAGTATCTGAGCGAATTTGAAACCCTTGTTTTATGCATCACCCCACCTCATCTTTCCCGTTAAGCAGCCATAGTGTGTTTTCTAAACGTGTGACTCTGTTCTGTTTTGTAATTCAGTTCAAGTGTAGCGGTTTTTACATTCCCTCTATAAGTGATAGCTTATGATAAGTGTCTTTTTCTGTGTGACTTATTTCACTTAGCATCGTCATACCTAAATCCACTCATCTTGCTTCTACTAGCCTTATGACATTGATTTCATGTCTGAGGGATATTCCTTTGTACATAAGGACCACAACTTCTTTATCCATTTTTCTCTTTATTGGGATATTTAAGGTGTCATGAAGTGGAGGTTCTTGTCAACATAGCAGCCCTAAACATTGGGGTGCCTGTGTCTTGCTGATTTTTAGTTTTCCCAATTTATACGCCCATGAGTGGACGTGCCCTATGCTCCCTAAGCTGTGTTTTTTCGATGTTTCAGGACACACCGTACACTTCTCCAGAGTGGCTTTTGGCAATTTACATCCCGCCCATCAGCGTAGCAAGGCTGCCATTTCTCCATGGCCTGTCCTGCATTTCTGGTTTTGACACTTTTTGCAGCATGGCCCTTTTGACCGATGGGAAGCGAGACCTCTTTGTAGCGCTGATTTGCCTTTCCAGGTTGCTTGGTTGGCCAAAAAGGGCGTATGCATTTTTTCCTGAATATATTCAGGAAAAAACGCATACGCCCTTTTTGGCCAAGGGCATCATTGTCGACGTTTTGCCGCTTTTCATGTGCTTTAAAGGCGATTCGAATCTACCTCCTGAAATCTGTTTCCTGCAATTCTGCCTTGCTTTCAAATCCTCTTCGTTGCCTTCCCTCAATATATCTGTGGATGAGAGTTATCATTTATAACTCTGCGGGTTTGTGAATTGCAGTGTCCCTGAGCTCCATTTTTCAACTCGCTTTTTTGGGAGCTGGCCGCAAAAGCGCGGGATTGCCTCAGGCCCTATTCTGGTTCCTGGCGGCAGGCTGAGCCTGTGGTTAATTCTTCTTCCTGATGGGAAAATAGAGTGACCTGTGCCTGTCCCAACACCTAGATCTAGTCTCTCATTGGTTGCCCCTCTTCCCGTTCATCCTCAGGACAAATTGCAACCTGTAGGGAACAGGAGGTTAAAGGTGCTGATTCTCCAAGTAGGGAGATTGCTAGTAAAGTAGCTGGAAAGGTGAACCCGAGCACAAGGAGATGAGAAATTGGGTGCGTTTTAGAAACCTTTCAAAATCACACGGTGTACCATCTTCTGGGTTTCTCATGCATGTTTTCGATGTAGGAAGATGCCTTTGAACCTGGAGATTTGGGACCCATGGGATGGGTACCACGCAGTATTACTTTAAAGGGTCTGAGTTTGCTCACCCAACCTCACCCAACCTCTCAGCCCCAAGAGTGTCCACCCTTATGTCTCATCCCGGTGTGGGTCTAGATATGGTCAATCCGGGTTGCATCACAGCCCCTGAACGAATTTTGTAAGAATTTCTCTCTCTTTCACTGTCTTTGTTTTACGGGTTTTTAAAAGTAATTTATTTTTATAATGGTGTTTAGCTGCTTTTCACGGCTGTGTTTATGCGGCTTTACACCCACTTGGCTCACTTCCAGAGAGATATCAATACATAGGTTTTAAGATTCTTACTAGGCAGATATATTCTTGTGCGGTGAATAGGGGGTGTTGAGTCCAGTTCACTGAGCAAGGAGTAGGTCTTGTCTATTACATATTGGGTGTATGGAACGGTATCTGAGCGAATTTGAAACCCTTGTTTTATGCATCACCCCACCTCACCTTTCCCGTTAAGCAGCCATAGTGTGTTTTCTAAACGTGTGACTCTGTTCTGTTTTGTAATTCAGTTCAAGTGTAGCGGTTTTTACATTCCCTCTATAAGTGATAGCTTATGATAAGTGTCTTTTTCTGTGTCACTTATTTCACTTAGAATCGTCGTACCTAAATCCACTCATCTTGCTTCTACTAGCCTTATGACATTGATTTCATGTCTGAGTGATATTCCTTTGTACATAAGGACCACAACTTCTTTATCCATTTTTCTCTTTCCTGGGATATTTAAGGTGTCATGAAGTGGAGGTTCTTGTCAACATAGCAGCCCTAAACATTGGGGTGCCTGTGTCTTGCTGATTTTTAGTTTTCCCAATTTATACGCCCATGAGTGGACGTGCCCTATGCTCCCTAAGCTGTGTTTTTTCGATGTTTCAGGACACACCGTACACTTCTCCAGAGTGGCTTTTGGCAATTTACACCCCGCCCATCAGCGTAGCAAGGCTGCCATTTCTCCATGGCCTGTACTGCATTTCTGGTTTTGACACTTTTTGCAGCATGGCCCTTTTGACCGATGGGAAGCGAGACTTCTTTGTAGCGCTGATTTGCCTTTCCAGGTTGCTTGGTTGGCCAAAAAGGGCGTATGCGTTTTTTCCTGAATATATTCAGGAAAAAACGCATACGCCCTTTTTGGCCAAGGGCATCATTGTCGACGTTTTGCCGCTTTTCATGTGCTTTAAAGGCGATTCGAATCTACCTCCTGAAATCTCTTTCCTGCAATTCTGCCTTGCTTTCAAATCCTCTTCGTTGCCTTCCCTCAATATATCTGTGGATGAGAGTTATCAATTATAACTCTGCGGGTTTGTGAATTGCAGTGTCCCTGAGCTCCATTTTTCAACTCGCTTTTTTGGGAGCTGGCCGCAAAAGCGCGGGATTGCCTCAGGCCCTATTCTGGTTCCTGGAGGCAGGCTGAGCCTGTGGTTAATTCTTCTTCCTGATGGGAAAATAGAGTGACCTGTGCCTGTCCCAACACCTAGATGTAGTCTCTCATTGTTTGCCCCTCTTCCCGTTCATCTTCAGGACAATTTGCAACCTGTAGGGAACAGGAGCTTAAAGGTGCTGATTCTGCAAGTAGGGAGATTGCTAGTAAAGTAGCTGGAAAGGCGAACCCTAGCACAAGGAGATGAGAAATGGGGTGCGTTTTAGAAACCTTTCAAAATCACACGGTGTACCATCCTCTGGGTTTCTCATGCATGTTTTCGATGTAGGAAGATGCCCTTGAACCTGGAGATTTGGGACCCATGGGATGGGTACCACGCAGTACTACTTTAAAGGGTCTGAGTTTGCTCACCCAACCTCACCCAACCTCTCAGCCCCAAGAGTGTCCACCCTTATGTCTCATCCAGGTGTGGGTCTAGATATGGTCAATCCAGGTTGCATCACAGCTCCTGAACGAATTTTTTAAGAATTTCTCTCTCTTTCACTGTCTTTGTTTTACAGGTTTTTAAAAGTAATTTATTTTTATAATGGGGTTTAGCTGCTTTTCACGGCTGTGTTTATGCGGCTTTACACCCACTTGGCTCACTTCCAGAGAGATATCAATACATAGGTTTTAAGATTCTTACTAGGCAGATATATTCTTGTGCGGTGAATAGGGGGTGTTGAGTCCAGTTCACTGAGCAAGGAGTAGGTCTTGTCTATTACATATTGGGTGTATGGAACGGTATCTGAGCGAATTTGAAACCCTTGTTTTATGCATCACCCCACCTCACCTTTCCCGTTAAGCAGCCATAGTGTGTTTTCTAAACGTGTGACTCTGTTCTGTTTTGTAATTCAGTTCAAGTGTAGCGGTTTTTACATTCCCTCTATAAGTGATAGCTTATGATAAGTGTCTTTTTCTGTGTCACTTATTTCACTTAGAATCGTCGTACCTAAATCCACTCATCTTGCTTCTACTAGCCTTATGACATTGATTTCATGTCTGAGTGATATTCCTTTGTACATAAGGACCACAACTTCTTTATCCATTTTTCTCTTTCCTGGGATATTTAAGGTGTCATGAAGTGGAGGTTCTTGTCAACATAGCAGCCCTAAACATTGGGGTGCCTGTGTCTTGCTGATTTTTAGTTTTCCCAATTTATACGCCCATGAGTGGACGTGCCCTATGCTCCCTAAGCTGTGTTTTTTCGATGTTTCAGGACACACCGTACACTTCTCCAGAGTGGCTTTTGGCAATTTACACCCCGCCCATCAGCGTAGCAAGGCTGCCATTTCTCCATGGCCTGTACTGCATTTCTGGTTTTGACACTTTTTGCAGCATGGCCCTTTTGACCGATGGGAAGCGAGACTTCTTTGTAGCGCTGATTTGCCTTTCCAGGTTGCTTGGTTGGCCAAAAAGGGCGTATGCGTTTTTTCCTGAATATATTCAGGAAAAAACGCATACGCCCTTTTTGGCCAAGGGCATCATTGTCGACGTTTTGCCGCTTTTCATGTGCTTTAAAGGCGATTCGAATCTACCTCCTGAAATCTCTTTCCTGCAATTCTGCCTTGCTTTCAAATCCTCTTCGTTGCCTTCCCTCAATATATCTGTGGATGAGAGTTATCAATTATAACTCTGCGGGTTTGTGAATTGCAGTGTCCCTGAGCTCCATTTTTCAACTCGCTTTTTTGGGAGCTGGCCGCAAAAGCGCGGGATTGCCTCAGGCCCTATTCTGGTTCCTGGAGGCAGGCTGAGCCTGTGGTTAATTCTTCTTCCTGATGGGAAAATAGAGTGACCTGTGCCTGTCCCAACACCTAGATGTAGTCTCTCATTGTTTGCCCCTCTTCCCGTTCATCTTCAGGACAATTTGCAACCTGTAGGGAACAGGAGCTTAAAGGTGCTGATTCTGCAAGTAGGGAGATTGCTAGTAAAGTAGCTGGAAAGGCGAACCCTAGCACAAGGAGATGAGAAATGGGGTGCGTTTTAGAAACCTTTCAAAATCACACGGTGTACCATCCTCTGGGTTTCTCATGCATGTTTTCGATGTAGGAAGATGCCCTTGAACCTGGAGATTTGGGACCCATGGGATGGGTACCACGCAGTACTACTTTAAAGGGTCTGAGTTTGCTCACCCAACCTCACCCAACCTCTCAGCCCCAAGAGTGTCCACCCTTATGTCTCATCCAGGTGTGGGTCTAGATATGGTCAATCCAGGTTGCATCACAGCTCCTGAACGAATTTTTTAAGAATTTCTCTCTCTTTCACTGTCTTTGTTTTACAGGTTTTTAAAAGTAATTTATTTTTATAATGGGGTTTAGCTGCTTTTCACGGCTGTGTTTATGCAGCTTTACACCCACTTGACACACTTCCAGAGAGATATCAATACATAGGTTTTACGATTCTTACTAGTCACATATATTCTTGTGCGGTGAATAGGGGGTGTTGAGTCCAGTTCACTGAGCAAGGAGTAGGTCTTGTCTATTACATATTGGGTGTATGGAACAGTATCTGAGCGAATTTGAAACCCTTGTTTTATGCATCACCCCACCTCACCTTTCCCGTTAAGCAGCCATAGTGTGTTTTCTAAACGTGTGACTCTGTTCTGTTTTGTAATTCAGTTCAAGTGTAGCGGTTTTTACATTCCCTCTATAAGTGATATCTTATGATAAGTGTCTTTTTCTGTGTGACTTATTTCACTTAGAATCGTCATACCTAAATCCACTCATCTTGCTTCTACTAGCCTTATGACATTGATTTCATGTCTGAGTGATATTCCTTTGTACATAAGGACCACAACTTCTTTATCCATTTTTCTCTTTCCTGGGATATTTAAGGTGTCA
Organism: Eschrichtius robustus; assembly: GCF_028021215.1. NCBI lineage: Eukaryota > Metazoa > Chordata > Mammalia > Artiodactyla > Eschrichtiidae > Eschrichtius > Eschrichtius robustus. The sequence continues at coordinate 1,699,516 of NW_027175257.1, forward strand.
TGAAGTGGAGGTTCTTGTCAACATAGCAGCCCTAAACATTGGGGTGCCTTTGTCTTGCTGATTTTTAGTTTTCCCAATTTATACGCCCATGAGTGGACGTGCCCTATGCTCCCTAAGCTGTGTTTTTTCGATGTTTCAGGACACACCGTACACTTCTCTAGAGTGGCTGTTGGCAATTTACATACCGCCCATCAGCGTAGCAAGGCTGCCATTTCTCCATGGCCTGTCCTGCATTTCTGGTTTTGACACTTTTTGCAGCATGGCCCTTTTGACCGATGGGAAGCGAGACCTCTTTGTAGCGCTGATTTGCCTTTCCAGGTTGCTTGTTTGGCCAAAAAGGGCGTATGCGTTTTTTCCTGAATATATTCAGGAAAAAACGCTTACGCCCTTTTTGGCCAAGGGCATCACTGTCGATGTTTTGCCACTTTTCATGTGCTTTAAAGGCGATTCGAATCTACCTCCTGAAACCTGTTTCCTGCAATTCTGCCTTGCTTTCAACTCCTCTTCGTTGCCTTCCCTCAATATATTTGTGGACGAGAGTTATCATTTATAACTCAGCAGGTTTGTGAATTGCAGTGCCCCTGAGCTCCATTTTTGAACTGTCTTTTTTGGGAGCTGGCCGCAATAGCTCGGGATTGCCTCAGGCCCTATTCTGGTTCCCAGCGGCAGGCTGAGCCTGTGTTTAATTCTTCTTCCTGATGGGAAAATAGAGTGACCTGTGCCTGTCCCAACACCTAGATCTAGTCTCTCATTTGTTTCCCCTCTTCCCGTTCATCCTCAGGACAAATTGCAACCTGTAGGGAACAGGAGGTTAAAGGTGCTGATTCTCCAAGTAAGGAGATTGCTAGTAAAGTAGCTGGAAAGGTGAACCCGAGCACAAGGAGATGAGAAATTGGGTGCGTTTTAGAAACCTTTCAAAATCACATGGTGTACCATCTTCTGGGTTTCTCATGCATGTTTTCGATGTAGGAAGATGCCTTTGAACCTGGAGATTTGGGACCCATGGGATGGGTACCACGCAGTATTACTTTAAAGGGTCTGAGTTTGCTCACCCAACCTCACCCAACCTCTCAGCCCCAAGAGTGTCCACCCTTATGTCTCATCCCGGTGTGGGTCTAGATATGGTCAATCCGGGTTGCATCACAGCCCCTGAACGAATTTTGTAAGAATTTCTCTCTCTTTCACTGTCTTTGTTTTACGGGTTTTTAAAAGTAATTTATTTTTATAATGGTGTTTAGCTGCTTTTCACGGCTGTGTTTATGCGGCTTTACACCCACTTGGCTCACTTCCAGAGAGATATCAATACATAGGTTTTAAGATTCTTACTAGGCAGATATATTCTTGTGCGGTGAATAGGGGGTGTTGAGTCCAGTTCACTGAGCAAGGAGTAGGTCTTGTCTATTACATATTGGGTGTATGGAACGGTATCTGAGCGAATTTGAAACCCTTGTTTTATGCATCACCCCACCTCACCTTTCCCGTTAAGCAGCCATAGTGTGTTTTCTAAACGTGTGACTCTGTTCTGTTTTGTAATTCAGTTCAAGTGTAGCGGTTTTTACATTCCCTCTATAAGTGATAGCTTATGATAAGTGTCTTTTTCTGTGTCACTTATTTCACTTAGAATCGTCGTACCTAAATCCACTCATCTTGCTTCTACTAGCCTTATGACATTGATTTCATGTCTGAGTGATATTCCTTTGTACATAAGGACCACAACTTCTTTATCCATTTTTCTCTTTCCTGGGATATTTAAGGTGTCATGAAGTGGAGGTTCTTGTCAACATAGCAGCCCTAAACATTGGGGTGCCTGTGTCTTGCTGATTTTTAGTTTTCCCAATTTATACGCCCATGAGTGGACGTGCCCTATGCTCCCTAAGCTGTGTTTTTTCGATGTTTCAGGACACACCGTACACTTCTCCAGAGTGGCTTTTGGCAATTTACACCCCGCCCATCAGCGTAGCAAGGCTGCCATTTCTCCATGGCCTGTACTGCATTTCTGGTTTTGACACTTTTTGCAGCATGGCCCTTTTGACCGATGGGAAGCGAGACTTCTTTGTAGCGCTGATTTGCCTTTCCAGGTTGCTTGGTTGGCCAAAAAGGGCGTATGCGTTTTTTCCTGAATATATTCAGGAAAAAACGCATACGCCCTTTTTGGCCAAGGGCATCATTGTCGACGTTTTGCCGCTTTTCATGTGCTTTAAAGGCGATTCGAATCTACCTCCTGAAATCTCTTTCCTGCAATTCTGCCTTGCTTTCAAATCCTCTTCGTTGCCTTCCCTCAATATATCTGTGGATGAGAGTTATCAATTATAACTCTGCGGGTTTGTGAATTGCAGTGTCCCTGAGCTCCATTTTTCAACTCGCTTTTTTGGGAGCTGGCCGCAAAAGCGCGGGATTGCCTCAGGCCCTATTCTGGTTCCTGGAGGCAGGCTGAGCCTGTGGTTAATTCTTCTTCCTGATGGGAAAATAGAGTGACCTGTGCCTGTCCCAACACCTAGATGTAGTCTCTCATTGTTTGCCCCTCTTCCCGTTCATCTTCAGGACAATTTGCAACCTGTAGGGAACAGGAGCTTAAAGGTGCTGATTCTGCAAGTAGGGAGATTGCTAGTAAAGTAGCTGGAAAGGCGAACCCTAGCACAAGGAGATGAGAAATGGGGTGCGTTTTAGAAACCTTTCAAAATCACACGGTGTACCATCCTCTGGGTTTCTCATGCATGTTTTCGATGTAGGAAGATGCCCTTGAACCTGGAGATTTGGGACCCATGGGATGGGTACCACGCAGTACTACTTTAAAGGGTCTGAGTTTGCTCACCCAACCTCACCCAACCTCTCAGCCCCAAGAGTGTCCACCCTTATGTCTCATCCAGGTGTGGGTCTAGATATGGTCAATCCAGGTTGCATCACAGCTCCTGAACGAATTTTTTAAGAATTTCTCTCTCTTTCACTGTCTTTGTTTTACAGGTTTTTAAAAGTAATTTATTTTTATAATGGGGTTTAGCTGCTTTTCACGGCTGTGTTTATGCAGCTTTACACCCACTTGACACACTTCCAGAGAGATATCAATACATAGGTTTTACGATTCTTACTAGTCACATATATTCTTGTGCGGTGAATAGGGGGTGTTGAGTCCAGTTCACTGAGCAAGGAGTAGGTCTTGTCTATTACATATTGGGTGTATGGAACAGTATCTGAGCGAATTTGAAACCCTTGTTTTATGCATCACCCCACCTCACCTTTCCCGTTAAGCAGCCATAGTGTGTTTTCTAAACGTGTGACTCTGTTCTGTTTTGTAATTCAGTTCAAGTGTAGCGGTTTTTACATTCCCTCTATAAGTGATATCTTATGATAAGTGTCTTTTTCTGTGTGACTTATTTCACTTAGAATCGTCATACCTAAATCCACTCATCTTGCTTCTACTAGCCTTATGACATTGATTTCATGTCTGAGTGATATTCCTTTGTACATAAGGACCACAACTTCTTTATCCATTTTTCTCTTTCCTGGGATATTTAAGGTGTCATGAAGTGGAGGTTCTTGTCAACATAGCAGCCCTAAACATTGGGGTGCCTTTGTCTTGCTGATTTTTAGTTTTCCCAATTTATACGCCCATGAGTGGACGTGCCCTATGCTCCCTAAGCTGTGTTTTTTCGATGTTTCAGGACACACCGTACACTTCTCTAGAGTGGCTGTTGGCAATTTACATACCGCCCATCAGCGTAGCAAGGCTGCCATTTCTCCATGGCCTGTCCTGCATTTCTGGTTTTGACACTTTTTGCAGCATGGCCCTTTTGACCGATGGGAAGCGAGACCTCTTTGTAGCGCTGATTTGCCTTTCCAGGTTGCTTGTTTGGCCAAAAAGGGCGTATGCGTTTTTTCCTGAATATATTCAGGAAAAAACGCTTACGCCCTTTTTGGCCAAGGGCATCACTGTCGATGTTTTGCCACTTTTCATGTGCTTTAAAGGCGATTCGAATCTACCTCCTGAAACCTGTTTCCTGCAATTCTGCCTTGCTTTCAACTCCTCTTCGTTGCCTTCCCTCAATATATTTGTGGACGAGAGTTATCATTTATAACTCAGCAGGTTTGTGAATTGCAGTGCCCCTGAGCTCCATTTTTGAACTGTCTTTTTTGGGAGCTGGCCGCAATAGCTCGGGATTGCCTCAGGCCCTATTCTGGTTCCCAGCGGCAGGCTGAGCCTGTGTTTAATTCTTCTTCCTGATGGGAAAATAGAGTGACCTGTGCCTGTCCCAACACCTAGATCTAGTCTCTCATTTGTTTCCCCTCTTCCCGTTCATCCTCAGGACAAATTGCAACCTGTAGGGAACAGGAGGTTAAAGGTGCTGATTCTCCAAGTAAGGAGATTGCTAGTAAAGTAGCTGGAAAGGTGAACCCGAGCACAAGGAGATGAGAAATTGGGTGCGTTTTAGAAACCTTTCAAAATCACATGGTGTACCATCTTCTGGGTTTCTCATGCATGTTTTCGATGTAGGAAGATGCCTTTGAACCTGGAGATTTGGGACCCATGGGATGGGTACCACGCAGTATTACTTTAAAGGGTCTGAGTTTGCTCACCCAACCTCACCCAACCTCTCAGCCCCAAGAGTGTCCACCCTTATGTCTCATCCCGGTGTGGGTCTAGATATGGTCAATCCGGGTTGCATCACAGCCCCTGAACGAATTTTGTAAGAATTTCTCTCTCTTTCACTGTCTTTGTTTTACGGGTTTTTAAAAGTAATTTATTTTTATAATGGTGTTTAGCTGCTTTTCACGGCTGTGTTTATGCGGCTTTACACCCACTTGGCTCACTTCCAGAGAGATATCAATACATAGGTTTTAAGATTCTTACTAGGCAGATATATTCTTGTGCGGTGAATAGGGGGTGTTGAGTCCAGTTCACTGAGCAAGGAGTAGGTCTTGTCTATTACATATTGGGTGTATGGAACGGTATCTGAGCGAATTTGAAACCCTTGTTTTATGCATCACCCCACCTCACCTTTCCCGTTAAGCAGCCATAGTGTGTTTTCTAAACGTGTGACTCTGTTCTGTTTTGTAATTCAGTTCAAGTGTAGCGGTTTTTACATTCCCTCTATAAGTGATAGCTTATGATAAGTGTCTTTTTCTGTGTCACTTATTTCACTTAGAATCGTCGTACCTAAATCCACTCATCTTGCTTCTACTAGCCTTATGACATTGATTTCATGTCTGAGTGATATTCCTTTGTACATAAGGACCACAACTTCTTTATCCATTTTTCTCTTTCCTGGGATATTTAAGGTGTCATGAAGTGGAGGTTCTTGTCAACATAGCAGCCCTAAACATTGGGGTGCCTGTGTCTTGCTGATTTTTAGTTTTCCCAATTTATACGCCCATGAGTGGACGTGCCCTATGCTCCCTAAGCTGTGTTTTTTCGATGTTTCAGGACACACCGTACACTTCTCCAGAGTGGCTTTTGGCAATTTACACCCCGCCCATCAGCGTAGCAAGGCTGCCATTTCTCCATGGCCTGTACTGCATTTCTGGTTTTGACACTTTTTGCAGCATGGCCCTTTTGACCGATGGGAAGCGAGACTTCTTTGTAGCGCTGATTTGCCTTTCCAGGTTGCTTGGTTGGCCAAAAAGGGCGTATGCGTTTTTTCCTGAATATATTCAGGAAAAAACGCATACGCCCTTTTTGGCCAAGGGCATCATTGTCGACGTTTTGCCGCTTTTCATGTGCTTTAAAGGCGATTCGAATCTACCTCCTGAAATCTCTTTCCTGCAATTCTGCCTTGCTTTCAAATCCTCTTCGTTGCCTTCCCTCAATATATCTGTGGATGAGAGTTATCAATTATAACTCTGCGGGTTTGTGAATTGCAGTGTCCCTGAGCTCCATTTTTCAACTCGCTTTTTTGGGAGCTGGCCGCAAAAGCGCGGGATTGCCTCAGGCCCTATTCTGGTTCCTGGAGGCAGGCTGAGCCTGTGGTTAATTCTTCTTCCTGATGGGAAAATAGAGTGACCTGTGCCTGTCCCAACACCTAGATGTAGTCTCTCATTGTTTGCCCCTCTTCCCGTTCATCTTCAGGACAATTTGCAACCTGTAGGGAACAGGAGCTTAAAGGTGCTGATTCTGCAAGTAGGGAGATTGCTAGTAAAGTAGCTGGAAAGGCGAACCCTAGCACAAGGAGATGAGAAATGGGGTGCGTTTTAGAAACCTTTCAAAATCACACGGTGTACCATCCTCTGGGTTTCTCATGCATGTTTTCGATGTAGGAAGATGCCCTTGAACCTGGAGATTTGGGACCCATGGGATGGGTACCACGCAGTACTACTTTAAAGGGTCTGAGTTTGCTCACCCAACCTCACCCAACCTCTCAGCCCCAAGAGTGTCCACCCTTATGTCTCATCCAGGTGTGGGTCTAGATATGGTCAATCCAGGTTGCATCACAGCTCCTGAACGAATTTTTTAAGAATTTCTCTCTCTTTCACTGTCTTTGTTTTACAGGTTTTTAAAAGTAATTTATTTTTATAATGGGGTTTAGCTGCTTTTCACGGCTGTGTTTATGCAGCTTTACACCCACTTGACACACTTCCAGAGAGATATCAATACATAGGTTTTACGATTCTTACTAGTCACATATATTCTTGTGCGGTGAATAGGGGGTGTTGAGTCCAGTTCACTGAGCAAGGAGTAGGTCTTGTCTATTACATATTGGGTGTATGGAACAGTATCTGAGCGAATTTGAAACCCTTGTTTTATGCATCACCCCACCTCACCTTTCCCGTTAAGCAGCCATAGTGTGTTTTCTAAACGTGTGACTCTGTTCTGTTTTGTAATTCAGTTCAAGTGTAGCGGTTTTTACATTCCCTCTATAAGTGATATCTTATGATAAGTGTCTTTTTCTGTGTGACTTATTTCACTTAGAATCGTCATACCTAAATCCACTCATCTTGCTTCTACTAGCCTTATGACATTGATTTCATGTCTGAGTGATATTCCTTTGTACATAAGGACCACAACTTCTTTATCCATTTTTCTCTTTCCTGGGATATTTAAGGTGTCATGAAGTGGAGGTTCTTGTCAACATAGCAGCCCTAAACATTGGGGTGCCTTTGTCTTGCTGATTTTTAGTTTTCCCAATTTATACGCCCATGAGTGGACGTGCCCTATGCTCCCTAAGCTGTGTTTTTTCGATGTTTCAGGACACACCGTACACTTCTCTAGAGTGGCTGTTGGCAATTTACATACCGCCCATCAGCGTAGCAAGGCTGCCATTTCTCCATGGCCTGTCCTGCATTTCTGGTTTTGACACTTTTTGCAGCATGGCCCTTTTGACCGATGGGAAGCGAGACCTCTTTGTAGCGCTGATTTGCCTTTCCAGGTTGCTTGGTTGGCCAAAAAGGGCGTATGCGTTTTTTCCTGAATATATTCAGGAAAAAACGCATACGCCCTTTTTGGCCAAGGGCATCATTGTCGACGTTTTGCCGCTTTTCATGTGCTTTAAAGGCGATTCGAATCTACCTCCTGAAATCTGCTTCCTGCAATTCTGCCTTGCTTTCAAATCCTCTTCGTTGCCTTCCCTCAATATATCTGTGGATGAGAGTTATCATTTATAACTCTGCGGGTTTGTGAATTGCAGTGTCCCTGAGCTCCATTTTTCAACTCGCTTTTTTGGGAGCTGGCCACAAAAGCGCAAGATTGCCTCAGGCCTTATTCTGGTTCCTGGCGGCAGGCTGAGCCTGTGGTTAATTCTTCTTCCTGATGGGAAAATAGAGTGACCTGTGCCTCTACCAACACCTAGATCTAGTCTCTCATTGGTTGCCCCTCTTCCCGTTCATCCTCAGGACAAATTGCAACCTGTAGGGAACAGGAGCTTAAAGGTGCTGATTCTCCAAGTAGGGAGATTGCTAGTAAAGTAGCTGGAAAGGCGAACCCTAGCACAAGGAGATGAGAAATGGGGTGCGTTTTAGAAACCTTTCAAAATCACACGGTGTACCATCTTCTGGGTTTCTCATGCATGTTTTCGATGTAGGAAGATGCCCTTGAACCTGGAGATTTGGGACCCATGGGATGGGTTCCACGCAGTACTACTTTAAAGGGTCTGAGTTTGCTCACCCAACCTCACCCAACCTCTCAGCCCCAAGAGTGTCCACCCTTATGTCTCATCCAGGTGTGGGTCTAGATATGGTCAATCCAGGTTGCATCACAGCCCCTGAACGAATTTTGTAAGAATTTCTCTCTCTTTCACTGTCTTTGTTTTACGGGTTTTTAAAAGTAATTTATTTTTATAATGGGGTTTAGCTGCTTTTCACGGCTGTGTTTATGCGGCTTTACACCCACTTGGCTCACTTCCAGAGAGATATCAATACATAGGTTTTACGATTCTTACTAGTCAGATATATTCTTGTGCGGTGAATAGGGGGTGTTGAGTCCAGTTCACTGAGCAAGGAGTAGGTCTTGTCTATTACATATTGGGTGTATGGAACAGTATCTGAGCGAATTTGAAACCCTTGTTTTATGCATCACCCCACCTCACCTTTCCCGTTAAGCAGCCATAATGTGTTTTCTAAACGTGTGACTCTGTTCTGTTTTGTAATTCAGTTCAAGTGTAGCGGTTTTTACATTCCCTCTATAAGTGATAGCTTATGATAAGTGTCTTTTTCTGTATGACTTATTTCACTTAGAATCGTCATACCTAAATCCACTCATCTTGCTTCTACTAGCCTTATGACATTGATTTCATGTCTGAGGGATATTCCTTTGTACATAAGGACCACAACTTCTTTATCCATTTTTCTCTTTCCTGGGATATTTAAGGTGTCATGAAGTGGAGGTTCTTGTCAACATAGCAGCCCTAAACATTGGGGTGCCTTTGTCTTGCTGATTTTTAGTTTTCCCAATTTATACGCCCATGAGTGGACGTGCCCTATGCTCCCTAAGCTGTGTTTTTTCGATGTTTCAGGACACACCGTACACTTCTCTAGAGTGGCTGTTGGCAATTTACATACCGCCCATCAGCGTAGCAAGGCTGCCATTTCTCCATGGCCTGTCCTGCATTTCTGGTTTTGACACTTTTTGCAGCATGGCCCTTTTGACCGATGGGAAGCGAGACCTCTTTGTAGCGCTGATTTGCCTTTCCAGGTTGCTTGGTTGGCCAAAAAGGGCGTATGCGTTTTTTCCTGAATATATTCAGGAAAAAACGCATACGCCCTTTTTGGCCAAGGGCATCATTGTCGACGTTTTGCCGCTTTTCATGTGCTTTAAAGGCGATTCGAATCTACCTCCTGAAATCTCTTTCCTGCAATTCTGCCTTGCTTTCAAATCCTCTTCGTTGCCTTCCCTCAATATATCTGTGGATGAGAGTTATCAATTATAACTCTGCGGGTTTGTGAATTGCAGTGTCCCTGAGCTCCATTTTTCAACTCGCTTTTTTGGGAGCTGGCCGCAAAAGCGCGGGATTGCCTCAGGCCCTATTCTGGTTCCTGGAGGCAGGCTGAGCCTGTGGTTAATTCTTCTTCCTGATGGGAAAATAGAGTGACCTGTGCCTGTCCCAACACCTAGATGTAGTCTCTCATTGTTTGCCCCTCTTCCCGTTCATCTTCAGGACAATTTGCAACCTGTAGGGAACAGGAGCTTAAAGGTGCTGATTCTGCAAGTAGGGAGATTGCTAGTAAAGTAGCTGGAAAGGCGAACCCTAGCACAAGGAGATGAGAAATGGGGTGCGTTTTAGAAACCTTTCAAAATCACACGGTGTACCATCCTCTGGGTTTCTCATGCATGTTTTCGATGTAGGAAGATGCCCTTGAACCTGGAGATTTGGGACCCATGGGATGGGTACCACGCAGTACTACTTTAAAGGGTCTGAGTTTGCTCACCCAACCTCACCCAACCTCTCAGCCCCAAGAGTGTCCACCCTTATGTCTCATCCAGGTGTGGGTCTAGATATGGTCAATCCAGGTTGCATCACAGCTCCTGAACGAATTTTTTAAGAATTTCTCTCTCTTTCACTGTCTTTGTTTTACAGGTTTTTAAAAGTAATTTATTTTTATAATGGGGTTTAGCTGCTTTTCACGGCTGTGTTTATGCAGCTTTACACCCACTTGACACACTTCCAGAGAGATATCAATACATAGGTTTTACGATTCTTACTAGTCACATATATTCTTGTGCGGTGAATAGGGGGTGTTGAGTCCAGTTCACTGAGCAAGGAGTAGGTCTTGTCTATTACATATTGGGTGTATGGAACAGTATCTGAGCGAATTTGAAACCCTTGTTTTATGCATCACCCCACCTCACCTTTCCCGTTAAGCAGCCATAGTGTGTTTTCTAAACGTGTGACTCTGTTCTGTTTTGTAATTCAGTTCAAGTGTAGCGGTTTTTACATTCCCTCTATAAGTGATATCTTATGATAAGTGTCTTTTTCTGTGTGACTTATTTCACTTAGAATCGTCATACCTAAATCCACTCATCTTGCTTCTACTAGCCTTATGACATTGATTTCATGTCTGAGTGATATTCCTTTGTACATAAGGACCACAACTTCTTTATCCATTTTTCTCTTTCCTGGGATATTTAAGGTGTCATGAAGTGGAGGTTCTTGTCAACATAGCAGCCCTAAACATTGGGGTGCCTTTGTCTTGCTGATTTTTAGTTTTCCCAATTTATACGCCCATGAGTGGACGTGCCCTATGCTCCCTAAGCTGTGTTTTTTCGATGTTTCAGGACACACCGTACACTTCTCTAGAGTGGCTGTTGGCAATTTACATACCGCCCATCAGCGTAGCAAGGCTGCCATTTCTCCATGGCCTGTCCTGCATTTCTGGTTTTGACACTTTTTGCAGCATGGCCCTTTTGACCGATGGGAAGCGAGACCTCTTTGTAGCGCTGATTTGCCTTTCCAGGTTGCTTGGTTGGCCAAAAAGGGCGTATGCGTTTTTTCCTGAATATATTCAGGAAAAAACGCATACGCCCTTTTTGGCCAAGGGCATCATTGTCGACGTTTTGCCGCTTTTCATGTGCTTTAAAGGCGATTCGAATCTACCTCCTGAAATCTGCTTCCTGCAATTCTGCCTTGCTTTCAAATCCTCTTCGTTGCCTTCCCTCAATATATCTGTGGATGAGAGTTATCATTTATAACTCTGCGGGTTTGTGAATTGCAGTGTCCCTGAGCTCCATTTTTCAACTCGCTTTTTTGGGAGCTGGCCACAAAAGCGCAAGATTGCCTCAGGCCTTATTCTGGTTCCTGGCGGCAGGCTGAGCCTGTGGTTAATTCTTCTTCCTGATGGGAAAATAGAGTGACCTGTGCCTCTACCAACACCTAGATCTAGTCTCTCATTGGTTGCCCCTCTTCCCGTTCATCCTCAGGACAAATTGCAACCTGTAGGGAACAGGAGCTTAAAGGTGCTGATTCTCCAAGTAGGGAGATTGCTAGTAAAGTAGCTGGAAAGGCGAACCCTAGCACAAGGAGATGAGAAATGGGGTGCGTTTTAGAAACCTTTCAAAATCACACGGTGTACCATCTTCTGGGTTTCTCATGCATGTTTTCGATGTAGGAAGATGCCCTTGAACCTGGAGATTTGGGACCCATGGGATGGGTTCCACGCAGTACTACTTTAAAGGGTCTGAGTTTGCTCACCCAACCTCACCCAACCTCTCAGCCCCAAGAGTGTCCACCCTTATGTCTCATCCAGGTGTGGGTCTAGATATGGTCAATCCAGGTTGCATCACAGCCCCTGAACGAATTTTGTAAGAATTTCTCTCTCTTTCACTGTCTTTGTTTTACGGGTTTTTAAAAGTAATTTATTTTTATAATGGGGTTTAGCTGCTTTTCACGGCTGTGTTTATGCGGCTTTACACCCACTTGGCTCACTTCCAGAGAGATATCAATACATAGGTTTTACGATTCTTACTAGTCAGATATATTCTTGTGCGGTGAATAGGGGGTGTTGAGTCCAGTTCACTGAGCAAGGAGTAGGTCTTGTCTATTACATATTGGGTGTATGGAACAGTATCTGAGCGAATTTGAAACCCTTGTTTTATGCATCACCCCACCTCACCTTTCCCGTTAAGCAGCCATAATGTGTTTTCTAAACGTGTGACTCTGTTCTGTTTTGTAATTCAGTTCAAGTGTAGCGGTTTTTACATTCCCTCTATAAGTGATAGCTTATGATAAGTGTCTTTTTCTGTATGACTTATTTCACTTAGAATCGTCATACCTAAATCCACTCATCTTGCTTCTACTAGCCTTATGACATTGATTTCATGTCTGAGGGATATTCCTTTGTACATAAGGACCACAACTTCTTTATCCATTTTTCTCTTTCCTGGGATATTTAAGGTGTCATGAAGTGGAGGTTCTTGTCAACATAGCAGCCCTAAACATTGGGATGCCTGTGTCTTGCTGATTTTTAGTTTTCCCAATTTATACGCCCATGAGTGGACGTGCCCTATGCTCCCTAAGCTGTGTTTTTTCGATGTTTCAGGACACACCGTACACTTCTCCAGAGTGGCTTTTGGCAATTTACATCCCGCCCATCAGCGTAGCAAGGCTGCCATTTCTCCATGGCCTGTCCTGCATTTCTGGTTTTGACACTTTTTGCAGCATGGCCCTTTTGACCGATGGGAATCGAGACCTCTTTGTAGCGCTGATTTGCCTTTCCAGGTTGCTTGGTTGGCCAAAAAGGGCGTATGCATTTTTTCCTGAATATATTCAGGAAAAAACGCATACGCCCTTTTTGGCCAAGGGCATCATTGTCGACGTTTTGCCGCTTTTCATGTGCATTAAAGGCGATTCGAATCTACCTCCTGAAATCTGTTTCCTGCAATTCTGCCTTGCTTTCAAATCCTCTTCGTTGCCTTCCCTCAATATATCTGTGGATGAGAGTTATCATTTATAACTCTGCGGGTTTGTGAATTGCAGTGTCCCTGAGCTCCATTTTTCAACTCGCTTTTTTGGGAGCTGGCCGCAAAAGCGCGGGATTGCCTCAGGCCCTATTCTGGTTCCTGGCGGCAGGCTGAGCCTGTGGTTAATTCTTCTTCCTGATGGGAAAATAGAGTGACCTGTGCCTGTCCCAACACCTAGATCTAGTCTCTCATTGGTTGCCCCTATTCCCGTTCATCCTCAGGACAAATTGCAACCTGTAGGGAACAGGAGCTTAAAGGTGCTGATTCTCCAAGTAGGGAGATTGCTAGTAAAGTAGCTGGAAAGGCGAACCCGAGCACAAGGAGATGAGAAATGGGGTGCGTTTTAGAAACCTTTCAAAATCACATGGTGTACCATCTTCTGGGTTTCTCATGCATGTTTTCGATGTAGGAAGATGCCCTTGAACCTGGAGATTTGGGACCCATGGGATGGGTACCACGCAGTACTACTTTAAAGGGTCTGAGTTTGCTCACACAACCTCACCCAACCTCTCAGCCCCAAGAGTGTCCACCCTTATGTCTCATCCAGGTGTGGGTCTAGATATGGTCAATCCAGGTTGCATCACAGCTCCTGAACGAATTTTTTTAAGAATTTCTCTCTCTTTCACTGTCTTTGTTTTACAGGTTTTTAAAAGTAATTTATTTTTATAATGGGGTTTAGCTGCTTTTCACGGCTGTGTTTATGCAGCTTTACACCCACTTGACACACTTCCAGAGAGATATCAATACATAGGTTTTACGATTCTTACTAGTCACATATATTCTTGTGCGGTGAATAGGGGGTGTTGAGTCCAGTTCACTGAGCAAGGAGTAGGTCTTGTCTATTACATATTGGGTGTATGGAACAGTATCTGAGCGAATTTGAAACCCTTGTTTTATGCATCACCCCACCTCACCTTTCCCGTTAAGCAGCCATAGTGTGTTTTCTAAACGTGTGACTCTGTTCTGTTTTGTAATTCAGTTCAAGTGTAACGGTTTTTACATTCCCTCTATAAGTGATATCTTATGATAAGTGTCTTTTTCTGTGTGACTTATTTCACTTAGAATCGTCATACCTAAATCCACTCATCTTGCTTCTACTAGCCTTATGACATTGATTTCATGTCTGAGTGATATTCCTTTGTACATAAGGACCACAACTTCTTTATCCATTTTTCTCTATCCTGGGATATTTAAGGTGTCATGAAGTGGAGGTTCTTGTCAACATAGCAGCCCTAAACATTGGGGTGCCTTTGTCTTGCTGATTTTTAGTTTTCCCAATTTATACGCCCATGAGTGGACGTGCCCTATGCTCCCTAAGCTGTGTTTTTTCGATGTTTCAGGACACACCGTACACTTCTCTAGAGTGGCTGTTGGCAATTTACATACCGCCCATCAGCGTAGCAAGGCTGCCATTTCTCCATGGCCTGTCCTGCATTTCTGGTTTTGACACTTTTTGCAGCATGGCCCTTTTGACCGATGGGAAGCGAGACCTCTTTGTAGCGCTGATTTGCCTTTCCAGGTTGCTTGGTTGGCCAAAAAGGGCGTATGCGTTTTTTCCTGAATATATTCAGGAAAAAACGCATACGCCCTTTTTGGCCAAGGGCATCATTGTCGACGTTTTGCCGCTTTTCATGTGCTTTAAAGGCGATTCGAATCTACCTCCTGAAATCTGCTTCCTGCAATTCTGCCTTGCTTTCAAATCCTCTTCGTTGCCTTCCCTCAATATATCTGTGGATGAGAGTTATCATTTATAACTCTGCGGGTTTGTGAATTGCAGTGTCCCTGAGCTCCATTTTTCAACTCGCTTTTTTGGGAGCTGGCCACAAAAGCGCGAGATTGCCTCAGGCCTTATTCTGGTTCCTGGCGGCAGGCTGAGCCTGTGGTTAATTCTTCTTCCTGATGGGAAAATAGAGTGACCTGTGCCTGTCCCAACACCTAGATCTAGTCTCTCATTGGTTGCCCCTCTTCCCGTTCATCCTCAGGACAAATTGCAACCTGTAGGGAACAGGAGCTTAAAGGTGCTGATTCTCCAAGTAGGGAGATTGCTAGTAAAGTAGCTGGAAAGGCGAACCCTAGCACAAGGAGATGAGAAATGGGGTGCGTTTTAGAAACCTTTCAAAATCACACGGTGTACCATCTTCTGGGTTTCTCATGCATGTTTTCGATGTAGGAAGATGCCCTTGAACCTGGAGATTTGGGACCCATGGGATGGGTACCACGCAGTACTACTTTAAAGGGTCTGAGTTTGCTCACCCAACCTCACCCAAACTCTCAGCCCCAAGAGTGTCCACCCTTATGTCTCATCCAGGTGTGGGTCTAGATATGGTCAATCCAGGTTGCATCACAGCCCCTGAACGAATTTTGTAAGAATTTCTCTCTCTTTCACTGTCTTTGTTTTACGGGTTTTTAAAAGTAATTTATTTTTATAATGGGGTTTAGCTGCTTTTCACGGCTGTGTTTATGCGGCTTTACACCCACTTGGCTCACTTCCAGAGAGATATCAATACATAGGTTTTACGATTCTTACTAGTCAGATATATTCTTGTGCGGTGAATAGGGGGTGTTGAGTCCAGTTCACTGAGCAAGGAGTAGGTCTTGTCTATTACATATTGGGTGTATGGAACAGTATCTGAGCGAATTTGAAACCCTTGTTTTATGCATCACCCCACCTCACCTTTCCCGTTAAGCAGCCATAGTGTGTTTTCTAAACGTGTGACTCTGTTCTGTTTTGTAATTCAGTTCAGGTGTAGCGGTTTTTACATTCCCTCTATAAGTGATAGCTTATGATAAGTGTCTTTTTCTGTGTCACTTATTTCACTTAGAATCGTCGTACCTAAATCCACTCATCTTGCTTCTACTAGCCTTATGACATTGATTTCATGTCTGAGTGATATTCCTTTGTACATAAGGACCACAACTTCTTTATCCATTTTTCTCTTTCCTGGGATATTTAAGGTGCCATGAAGTGGAGGTTCTTGTCAACATAGCAGCCCTAAACATTGGGGTGCCTGTGTCTTGCTGATTTTTAGTTTTCCCAATTTATACGCCCATGAGTGGACGTGCCCTATGCTCCCTAAGCTGTGTTTTTTCGATGTTTCAGGACACACCGTACACTTCTCCAGTGTGGCTTTTGGCAATTTACATCCCGCCCATCAGGGTAGCAAGGCTGCCATTTCTCCATGGCCTGTACTGCATTTCTGGTTTTGACACTTTTTGCAGCATGGCCCTTTTGACCGATGGGAAGCTAGACTTCTTTGTAGCGCTGATTTGACTTTCCAGGTTGCTTGGTTGGCCAAAAAGGGCGTATGCGTTTTTTCCTGAATATATTCAGGAAAAAACGCATACGCCCTTTTTGGCCAAGGGCATCATTGTCGACGTTTTGCCGCTTTTCATGTGCTTTAAAGGCGATTCGAATCTACCTCCTGAAATCTCTTTCCTGCAATTCTGCCTTGCTTTCAAATCCTCTTCGTTGCCTTCCCTCAATATATCTGTGGATGAGAGTTATCATTTATAACTCTGCGGGTTTGTGAATTGCAGTGTCCCTGAGCTCCATTTTTCAACTCGCTTTTTTGGGAGCTGGCCGCTAAAGCACGGGATTGCCTCAGGCCCTATTCTGGTTCCTGGCGGCAGGCTGAGCCTGTGGTTAATTCTTCTTCCTGATGGGAAAATAGAGTGACCTGTGCCTGTCCCAACACCTAGATCTAGTCTCTCATTGGTTGCCCCTCTTCCCGTTCATCCTCAGGACAAATTGCAACCTGTAGGGAACAGGAGCTTAAAGGTGCTGATTCTCCAAGTAGGGAGATTGCTAGTAAAGTAGCTGGAAAGGCGAACCCGAGCACAAGGAGATGAGAAATTGGGTGCGTTTTAGAAACCTTTCAAAATCACACGGTGTACCATCTTCTGGGTTTCTCATGCATGTTTTCGATGTAGGAAGATGCCCTTGAACCTGGAGATTTGGGACCCATGGGATGGGTACCACGCAGTACTACTTTAAAGGGTCTGAGTTTGCTCACCCAACCTCACCCAACCTCTCAGCCCCAAGAGTGTCCACCCTTATGTCTCATCCAGGTGTGGGTCTAGATATGGTCAATCCAGGTTGCATCACAGCTCCTGAACGAATTTTTTAAGAATTTCTCTCTCTTTCACTGTCTTTGTTTTACAGGTTTTTAAAAGTAATTTATTTTTATAATGGGGTTTAGCTGCTTTTCACGGCTGTGTTTATGCAGCTTTACACCCACTTGACACACTTCCAGAGAGATATCAATACATAGGTTTTACGATTCTTACTAGTCACATATATTCTTGTGCGGTGAATAGGGGTTGTTGAGTCCAGTTCACTGAGCAAGGAGTAGGTCTTGTCTATTACATATTGGGTGTATGGAACAGTATCTGAGCGAATTTGAAACCCTTGTATTATGCATCACCCCACCTCACCTTTCCCGTTAAGCAGCCATAGTGTGTTTTCTAAACGTGTGACTCTGTTCTGTTTTGTAATTCAGTTCAGGTGTAGCGGTTTTTACATTCCCTCTATAAGTGATAGCTTATGATAAGTGTCTTTTTCTGTGTCACTTATTTCACTTAGAAACGTCGTACCTAAATCCACTCATCTTGCTTCTACTAGCCTTATGACATTGATTTCATGTCTGAGTGATATTCCTTTGTACATAAGGACCACAACTTCTTTATCCATTTTTCTCTTTCCTGGGATATTTAAGGTGTCATGAAGTGGAGGTTCTTGTCAACATAGCAGCCCTAAACATTGGGGTGCCTGTGTCTTGCTGATTTTTAGTTTTCCCAATTTATACGCCCATGAGTGGACGTGCCCTATGCTCCCTAAGCTGTGTTTTTTCGATGTTTCAGGACACACCGTACACTTCTCCAGTGTGGCTCTTGGCAATTTACATCCCGCCCATCAGCGTAGCAAGGCTGCCATTTCTCCATGGCCTGTACTGCATTTCTGGTTTTGACACTTTTTGCAGCATGGCCCTTTTGACCGATGGGAAGCGAGACTTCTTTGTAGCGCTGATTTGACTTTCCAGGTTGCTTGGTTGGCCAAAAAGGGCGTATGCGTTTTTTCCTGAATATATTCAGGAAAAAACGCATACGCCCTTTTTGGCCAAGGGCATCATTGTCCACGTTTTGCCGCTTTTCATGTGCTTTAAAGGCGATTCGAATCTACCTCCTGAAATCTGTTTCCTGCAATTCTGCCTTGCTTTCAAATCCTCTTCGTTGCCTTCCCTCAATATATCTGTGGATGAGAGTTATCATTTATAACTCTGCGGGTTTGTGAATTGCAGTGTCCCTGAGCTCCATTTTCCAACTCGCTTTTTTGGGAGCTGGCCGCAAAAGCGCGGGATTGCCTCAGGCCCTATTCTGGTTCCTGGCGGCAGGCTGAGCCTGTCGTTAATTCTTCTTCCTGATGGGAAAATAGAGTGACCTGTGCCTGTCCCAACACCTAGATCTAGTCTCTCATTGGTTGCCCCTCTTCCCGTTCATCCTCAGGACAAATTGCAACCTTTAGGGAACAGGAGCTTAAAGGTGCTGATTCTCCAAGTAGGGAGATTGCTAGTAAAGTAGCTGGAAAGGCGAACCCGAGCACAAGGAGATGAGAAATTGGGTGCGTTTTAGAAACCTTTCAAAATCACACGGTGTACCATCTTCTGGGTTTCTCATGCATGTTTTCGATGTAGGAAGATGCCCTTGAACCTGGAGATTTGGGACCCATGGGATGGGTACCACGCAGTACTACTTTAAAGGGTCTGAGTTTGCTCACCCAACCTCACCCAACCTCTCAGCCCCAAGAGTGTCCACCCTTATGTCTCATCCAGCTGTGGGTCTAGATATGGTCAATCCAGGTTGCATCACAGCTCCTGAACGAATTTTTTAAGAATTTCTCTCTCTTTCACTGTCTTTGTTTTACAGGTTTTTAAAAGTAATTTATTTTTATAATGGGGTTTAGCTGCTTTTCACGGCTGTGTTTATGCAGCTTTACACCCACTTGACACACTTCCAGAGAGATATCAATACATAGGTTTTACGATTCTTACTAGTCACATATATTCTTGTGCGGTGAATAGGGGTTGTTGAGTCCAGTTCACTGAGCAAGGAGTAGGTCTTGTCTATTACATATTGGGTGTATGGAACAGTATCTGAGCGAATTTGAAACCCTTGTTTTATGCATCACCCCACCTCACCTTTCCCGTTAAGCAGCCATAGTGTGTTTTCTAAACGTGTGACTCTGTTCTGTTTTGTAATTCAGTTCAGGTGTAGCGGTTTTTACATTCCCTCTATAAGTGATAGCTTATGATAAGTGTCTTTTTCTGTGTCACTTATTTCACTAAGAATCGTCGTACCTAAATCCACTCATCTTGCTTCTACTAGCCTTATGACATTGATTTCATGTCTGAGTGATATTCCTTTGTACATAAGGACCACAACTTCTTTATCCATTTTTCTCTTTCCTGGGATATTTAAGGTGTCATGAAGTGGAGGTTCTTGTCAAAATAGCAGCCCTAAACATTGGGGTGCCTGTGTCTTGCTGATTTTTAGTTTTCCCAATTTATACGCCCATGAGTGGACGTGCCCTATGCTCCCTAAGCTGTGTTTTTTCGATGTTTCAGGACACACCGTACACTTCTCCAGTGTGGCTTTTGGCAATTTACATCCCGCCCATCAGCATAGCAAGGCTGCCATTTCTCCATGGTCTGTACTGCATTTCTGGTTTTGACACTTTTTGCAGCATGGCCCTTTTGACCGATGGGAAGCGAGACTTCTTTGTAGCGCTGATTTGACTTTCCAGGTTGCTTGGTTGGCCAAAAAGGGCGTATGCGTTTTTTCCTGAATATATTCAGGAAAAAACGCATACGCCCTTTTTGGCCAAGGGCATCATTGTCGACGTTTTGCCGCTTTTCATGTGCTTTAAAGGCGATTCGAATCTACCTCCTGAAATCTGTTTCCTGCAATTCTGCCTTGCTTTCAAATCCTCTTCGTTGCCTTCCCTCAATATATCTGTGGATGAGAGTTATCATTTATAACTCTGCGGGTTTGTGAATTGCAGTGTCCCTGAGCTCCATTTTCCAACTCGCTTTTTTGGGAGCTGGCCGCAAAAGCGCGGGATTGCCTCAGGCCCTATTCTGGTTCCTGGCGGCAGGCTGAGCCTGTGGTTAATTCTTCTTCCTGATGGGAAAATAGAGTGACCTGTGCCTGTCCCAACACCTAGATCTAGTCTCTCATTGGTTGCCCCTCTTCCCGTTCATCCTCAGGACAAATTGCAACCTGTAGGGAACAGGAGCTTAAAGGTGCTGATTCTCCAAGTAGGGAGATTGCTAGTAAAGTAGCTGGAAAGGCGAACCCGAGCACAAGGAGATGAGAAATTGGGTGCGTTTTAGAAACCTTTCAAAATCACACGGTGTACCATCTTCTGGGTTTCTCATGCATGTTTTCGATGTAGGAAGATGCCCTTGAACCTGGAGATTTGGGACCCATGGGATGGGTACCACGCAGTACTACTTTAAAGGGTCTGAGTTTGCTCACCCAACCTCACCCAACCTCTCAGCCCCAAGAGTGTCCACCCTTATGTCTCATCCAGCTGTGGGTCTAGATATGGTCAATCCAGGTTGCATCACAGCTCCTGAACGAATTTTTTAAGAATTTCTCTCTCTTTCACTGTCTTTGTTTTACAGGTTTTTAAAAGTAATTTATTTTTATAATGGGGTTTAGCTGCTTTTCACGGCTGTGTTTATGCAGCTTTACACCCACTTGACACACTTCCAGAGAGATATCAATACATAGGTTTTACGATTCTTACTAGTCACATATATTCTTGTGCGGTGAATAGGGGTTGTTGAGTCCAGTTCACTGAGCAAGGAGTAGGTCTTGTCTATTACATATTGGGTGTATGGAACAGTATCTGAGCGAATTTGAAACCCTTGTTTTATGCATCACCCCACCTCACCTTTCCCGTTAAGCAGCCATAGTGTGTTTTCTAAACGTGTGACTCTGTTCTGTTTTGTAATTCAGTTCAGGTGTAGCGGTTTTTACATTCCCTCTATAAGTGATAGCTTATGATAAGTGTCTTTTTCTGTGTCACTTATTTCACTAAGAATCGTCGTACCTAAATCCACTCATCTTGCTTCTACTAGCCTTATGACATTGATTTCATGTCTGAGTGATATTCCTTTGTACATAAGGACCACAACTTCTTTATCCATTTTTCTCTTTCCTGGGATATTTAAGGTGTCATGAAGTGGAGGTTCTTGTCAAAATAGCAGCCCTAAACATTGGGGTGCCTGTGTCTTGCTGATTTTTAGTTTTCCCAATTTATACGCCCATGAGTGGACGTGCCCTATGCTCCCTAAGCTGTGTTTTTTCGATGTTTCAGGACACACCGTACACTTCTCCAGTGTGGCTTTTGGCAATTTACATCCCGCCCATCAGCATAGCAAGGCTGCCATTTCTCCATGGTCTGTACTGCATTTCTGGTTTTGACACTTTTTGCAGCATGGCCCTTTTGACCGATGGGAAGCGAGACTTCTTTGTAGCGCTGATTTGACTTTCCAGGTTGCTTGGTTGGCCAAAAAGGGCGTATGCGTTTTTTCCTGAATATATTCAGGAAAAAACGCATACGCCCTTTTTGGCCAAGGGCATCATTGTCGACGTTTTGCCGCTTTTCATGTGCTTTAAAGGCGATTCGAATCTACCTCCTGAAATCTGTTTCCTGCAATTCTGCCTTGCTTTCAAATCCTCTTCGTTGCCTTCCCTCAATATATCTGTGGATGAGAGTTATCATTTATAACTCTGCGGGTTTGTGAATTGCAGTGTCCCTGAGCTCCATTTTCCAACTCGCTTTTTTGGGAGCTGGCCGCAAAAGCGCGGGATTGCCTCAGGCCCTATTCTGGTTCCTGGCGGCAGGCTGAGCCTGTGGTTAATTCTTCTTCCTGATGGGAAAATAGAGTGACCTGTGCCTGTCCCAACACCTAGATCTAGTCTCTCATTGGTTGCCCCTCTTCCCGTTCATCCTCAGGACAAATTGCAACCTGTAGGGAACAGGAGCTTAAAGGTGCTGATTCTCCAAGTAGGGAGATTGCTAGTAAAGTAGCTGGAAAGGCGAACCCGAGCACAAGGAGATGAGAAATTGGGTGCGTTTTAGAAACCTTTCAAAATCACACGGTGTACCATCTTCTGGGTTTCTCATGCATGTTTTCGATGTAGGAAGATGCCCTTGAACCTGGAGATTTGGGACCCATGGGATGGGTACCACGCAGTACTACTTTAAAGGGTCTGAGTTTGCTCACCCAACCTCACCCAACCTCTCAGCCCCAAGAGTGTCCACCCTTATGTCTCATCCAGGTGTGGGTCTAGATATGGTCAATCCAGGTTGCATCACAGCTCCTGAACGAATTTTTTAAGAATTTCTCTCTCTTTCACTGTCTTTGTTTTACAGGTTTTTAAAAGTAATTTATTTTTATAATGGGGTTTAGCTGCTTTTCACGGCTGTGTTTATGCAGCTTTACACCCACTTGACACACTTCCAGAGAGATATCAATACATAGGTTTTACGATTCTTACTAGTCACATATATTCTTGTGCGGTGAATAGGGGTTGTTGAGTCCAGTTCACTGAGCAAGGAGTAGGTCTTGTCTATTACATATTGGGTGTATGGAACAGTATCTGAGCGAATTTGAAACCCTTGTTTTATGCATCACCCCACCTCACCTTTCCCGTTAAGCAGCCATAGTGTGTTTTCTAAACGTGTGACTCTGTTCTGTTTTGTAATTCAGTTCAGGTGTAGCGGTTTTTACATTCCCTCTATAAGTGATAGCTTATGATAAGTGTCTTTTTCTGTGTCACTTATTTCACTTAGAATCGTCGTACCTAAATCCACTCATCTTGCTTCTACTAGCCTTATGACATTGATTTCATGTCTGAGTGATATTCCTTTGTACATAAGGACCACAACTTCTTTATCCATTTTTCTCTTTCCTGGGATATTTAAGGTGTCATGAAGTGGAGGTTCTTGTCAACATAGCAGCCCTAAACATTGGGGTGCCTGTGTCTTGCTGATTTTTAGTTTTCCCAATTTATACGCCCATGAGTGGACGTGCCCTATGCTCCCTAAGCTGTGTTTTTTCGATGTTTCAGGACACACCGTACACTTCTCCAGAGTGGCTGTTGGCAATTTACATCCCGCCCATCAGCGTAGCAAGGCTGCCATTTCTCCATGGCCTGTTCTGCATTTCTGGTTTTGACACTTTTTGCAGCATGGCCCTTTTGACCGATGGGAAGCGAGACCTCTTTGTAGCGCTGATTTGCCTTTCCAGGTTGCTTGGTTGGCCAAAAAGGGCGTATGCGTTTTTTCCTGAATATATTCAGGAAAAAACGCATACGCCCTTTTTGGCCAAGGGCATCATTGTCGACGTTTTGCCGCTTTTCATGTGCTTTAAAGGCGATTCGAATCTACCTCCTGAAATCTGTTTCCTGCAATTCTGCCTTGCTTTCAAATCCTCTTCGTTGCCTTCCCTCAATATATCTGTGGATGAGAGTTATCATTTATAACTCTGCGGGTTTGTGAATTGCAGTGTCCCTGAGCTCCATTTTTCAACTCGCTTTTTTGGGAGCTGGCCGCAAAAGCGCGGGATTGCCTCAGGCCCTATTCTGGTTCCTGGCGGCAGGCTGAGCCTGTGGTTAATTCTTCTTCCTGATGGGAAAATAGAGTGACCTGTGCCTGTCCCAACACCTAGATCTAGTCTCTCATTGGTTGCCCCTCTTCCCGTTCATCCTCAGGACAAATTGCAACCTGTAGGGAACAGGAGCTTAAAGGTACTGATTCTCCAAGTAGGGAGATTTCTAGTAAAGTAGCTGGAAAGGCGAACCCGAGCACAAGGAGATGAGAAATTGGGTGCGTTTTAGAAACCTTTCAAAATCACACGGTGTACCATCTTCTGGGTTTCTCATGCATGTTTTCGATGTAGGAAGATGCCCTTGAACCTGGAGATTTGGGACCCATGGGATGGGTACCACGCAGTACTACTTTAAATGGTCTGAGTTTGCTCACCCAACCTCACCCAACCTCTCAGCCCCAAGAGTGTCCACCCTTATGTCTCATCCAGGTGTGGGTCTAGATATGGTCAATCCAGGTTGCATCACAGCTCCTGAACGAATTTTTTAAGAATTTCTCTCTCTTTCACTGTCTTTGTTTTACAGGTTTTTAAAAGTAATTTATTTTTATAATGGGGTTTAGCTGCTTTTCACGGCTGTGTTTATGCAGCTTTACACCCACTTGACACACTTCCAGAGAGATATCAATACATAGGTTTTACGATTCTTACTAGTCACATATATTCTTGTGCGGTGAATAGGGGTTGTTGAGTCCAGTTCACTGAGCAAGGAGTAGGTCTTGTCTATTACATATTGGGTGTATGGAACAGTATCTGAGCGAATTTGAAACCCTTGTTTTATGCATCACCCCACCTCACCTTTCCCGTTAAGCAGCCATAGTGTGTTTTCTAAACGTGTGACTCTGTTCTGTTTTGTAATTCAGTTCAAGTGTAGCGGTTTTTACATTCCCTCTATAAGTGATATCTTATGATAAGTGTCTTTTTCTGTGTGACTTATTTCACTTAGAATCGTCATACCTAAATCCACTCATCTTGCTTCTACTAGCCTTATGACATTGATTTCATGTCTGAGTGATATTCCTTTGTACATAAGGACCACAACTTCTTTATACATTTTTCTCTTTCCTGGGATATTTAAGGTGTCATGAAGTGGAGGTTCTTGTCAACATAGCAGCCCTAAACATTGGGGTGCCTGTGTCTTGCTGATTTTTAGTTTTCCCAATTTATACGCCCATGAGTGGACGTGCCCTATGCTCCCTAAGCTGTGTTTTTTCGATGTTTCAGGACACACCGTACACTTCTCTAGAGTGGCTGTTGGCAATTTACATCCCGCCCATCAGCGTAGCAAGGCTGCCATTTCTCCGTGGCCTGTCCTGCATTTCTGGTTTTGACACTTTTTGCAGCATGGCCCTTTTGACCGATGGGAAGCGAGACCTCTTTGTAGCGCTGATTTGCCTTTCCAGGTTGCTTGGTTGGCCAAAAAGGGCGTATGCGTTTTTTCCTGAATATATTCAGGAAAAAACGCATACGCCCTTTTTGGCCAAGGGCATCATTGTCGACGTTTTGCCGCTTTTCATGTGCTTTAAAGGCGATTCGAATCTACCTCCTGAAATCTGCTTCCTGCAATTCTGCCTTGCTTTCAAATCCTCTTCGTTGCCTTCCCTCAATATATCTGTGGATGAGAGTTATCATTTATAACTCTGCGGGTTTGTGAATTGCAGTGTCCCTGAGCTCCATTTTTCAACTCGCTTTTTTGGGAGCTGGCCACAAAAGCGCGAGATTGCCTCAGGCCTTATTCTGGTTCCTGGCGGCAGGCTGAGCCTGTGGTTAATTCTTCTTCCTGATGGGAAAATAGAGTGACCTGTGCCTCTACCAACACCTAGATCTAGTCTCTCATTGGTTGCCCCTCTTCCCGTTCATCCTCAGGACAAATTGCAACCTGTAGGGAACAGGAGCTTAAAGGTGCTGATTCTCCAAGTAGGGAGATTGCTAGTAAAGTAGCTGGAAAGGCGAACCCGAGCACAAGGAGATGAGAAATGGGGTGCGTTTTAGAAACCTTTCAAAATCACACGGTGTACCATCTTCTGGGTTTCTCATGCATGTTTTCGATGTAGGAAGATGCCCTTGAACCTGGAGATTTGGGACCCATGGGATGGGTACCACGCAGTATTACTTTAAAGGGTCTGAGTTTGCTCTCCCAACCTCACCCAACCTCTCAGCCCCAAGAGTGTCCACCCTTATGTCTCATCCAGGTGTGGGTCTAGATATGGTCAATCCAGGTTGCATCACAGCCCCTGAACGAATTTTGTAAGAATTTCTCTCTCTTTCACTGTCTTTGTTTTACGGGTTTTTAAAAGTAATTTATTTTTATAATGGGGTTTAGCTGCTTTTCACGGCTGTGTTTATGCGGCTTTACACCCACTTGACTCACTTCCAGAGAGATATCAATACATAGGTTTTATGATTCTTACTAGTCACATATATTCTTGTGCGGTGAATAGGGGGTGTTGAGTCCAGTTCACTGAGCAAGGAGTAGGTCTTGTCTATTACATATTGGGTGTATGGAACAGTATCTGAGCGAATTTGAAACCCTTGTTTTATGCATCACCCCACCTCACCTTTCCCGTTAAGCAGCCATAGTGTGTTTTCTAAACGTGTGACTCTGTTCTGTTTTGTAATTCAGTTCAAGTGTAGCGGTTTTTACATTCCCTCTATAAGTGATATCTTATGATAAGTGTCTTTTTCTGTGTGACTTATTTCACTTAGAATCGTCATACCTAAATCCACTCATCTTGCTTCTACTAGCCTTATGACATTGATTTCATGTCTGAGTGATATTCCATTGTACATAAGGACCACAACTTCTTTATCCATTTTTCTCTTTCCTGGGATATTTAAGGTGTCATGAAGTGGAGGTTCTTGTCAACATAGCAGCCCTAAACATTGGGGTGCCTGTGTCTTGCTGATTTTTAGTTTTCCCAATTTATACGCCCATGAGTGGACGTGCCCTATGCTCCCTAAGCTGTGTTTTTTCGATGTTTCAGGACACACCGTACACTTCTCCAGAGTGGCTTTTGGCAATTTACATCCCGCCCATCAGCGTAGCAAGGCTGCCATTTCTCCATGGCCTGTACTGCATTTCTGATTTTGACACTTTTTGCAGCATGGCCCTTTTGACCGATGGGAAGCGAGACTTCTTTGTAGCGCTGATTTGCCTTTCCAGGTTGCTTGGTTGGCCAAAAAGGGCGTATGCGTTTTTTCCTGAATATATTCAGGAAAAAACGCATACGCCCTTTTTGGCCAAGGGCATCATTGTCGACGTTTTGCCGCTTTTCATGTGCTTTAAAGGCCATTCGAATCTACCTCCTGAAATCTCTTTCCTGCAATTCTGCCTTGCTTTCAAATCCTCTTCGTTGCCTTCCCTCAATATATCTGTGGATGAGAGTTATCATTTATAACTCTGCGGGTTTGTGAATTGCAGTGTCCCTGAGCTCCATTTTTCAACTCGCTTTTTTGGGAGCTGGCCGCAAAAGCGCGGGATTGCCTCAGGCCCTATTCTGGTTCCTGGAGGCAGGCAGAGCCTGTGGTTAATTCTTCTTCCTGATGGGAAAATAGAGTGACCTGTGCCTGTCCCAACACCTAGATCTAGTCTCTCATTGGTTGCCCCTCTTCTCGTTCATCCTCAGGACAAATTGCAACCTGTAGGGAACAGGAGCTTAAAGGTGCTGATTCTCCAAGTAGGGAGATTGCTAGTAAAGTAGCTGGAAAGGCGAACCCGAGCACAAGGAGATGAGAAATTGGGTGCGTTTTAGAAACCTTTCAAAATCACACGGTGCACCATCTTCTGGGTTTCTCATGCATGTTTTCGATGTAGGAAGATGCCCTTGAACCTGGAGATTTGGGACCCATGGGATGGGTACCACACAGTATTACTTTAAAGGGTCTGCGTTTGCTCACGCAACCTCACCCAACCTCTAAGGCCCAAGAGTGTCCACCCTTATGTCTCATCCAGCTGTGGGTCTAGATATGGTCAATCCAGGTTGCATCACAGCCTCTGAACGAATTTTGTAAGAATTTCTCTCTCTTTCACTGTCTTTGTTTTACGGGTTTTTAAAAGTAATTTATTTTTATAATGGGGTTTAGCTGCTTTTCACGGCTGTGTTTATGCAGCTTTACACCCACTTGACACACTTCCAGAGAGATATCAATACATAGGTTTTACGATTCTTAGTAGTCACATATATTCTTGTGCGGTGAATAGGGGTTGTTGAGTCCAGTTCACTGAGCAAGGAGTAGGTCTTGTCTATTACATATTGGGTGTATGGAACGGTATCTGAGCGAATTTGAAACCCTTGTTTTATGCATCACCCCACCTCACCTTTCCCGTTAAGCAGCCATAGTGTGTTTTCTAAACGTGTGACTCTGTTCTGTTTTGTAATTCAGTTCAAGTGTAGCGGTTTTTACATTCCCTCTATAAGTGATAGCTTATGATAAGTGTCTTTTTCTGTGTGACTTATTTCACTTAGAATCGTCATACCTAAATCCACTCATCTTGCTTCTACTAGCCTTATGACATTGATTTCATGTCTGAGGGATATTCCTTTGTACATAAGGACCACAACTTCTTTATCCATTTATCTCTTTCCTGGGATATTTAAGGTGTCATGAAGTGGAGGTTCTTGTCAACATAGCAGCCCTAAACATTGGGGTGCCTGTGTCTTGCTGATTTTTAGTTTTCCCAATTTATACGCCCATGAGTGGATGTGCCCTATGCTCCCTAAGCTGTGTTTTTTCGATGTTTCAGGACACACCGTACACTTCTCCAGAGTGGCTTTTGGCAATTTACATCCCGCCCATTAGCGTAGCAAGGCTGCCATTTCTCCATGGCCTGTACTGCATTTCTGGTTTTGACACTTTTTGCAGCATGGCCCTTTTGACCGATGGGAAGCGAAACTTCTTTGAAGCGCTGATTTGCCTTTCCAGGTTGCTTGGTTGGCCAAAAAGGGCGTATGCGTTTTTTCCTGAATATATTCAGGAAAAAACGCATACGCCCTTTTTGGCCAAGGGCATCATTGTCGACGTTTTGCCGCTTTTCATGTGCTTTAAAGGCGATTCGAATCTACCTCCTGAAATCTGTTTCCTGCAATTCTGCCTTGCTTTCAAATCCTCTTCGTTGCCTTCCCTCAATATATCTGTGGATGAGAGTTATCATTTATAACTCTGCGGGTTTGTGAATTGCAGTGTCCCTGAGCTCCATTTTTCAACTCGCTTTTTTGGGAGCTGGCCGCAAAAGCGCGGGATTGCCTCAGGCCGTATTCTGGTTCCTGGCGGCAGGCTGAGCCTGTGGTTAATTCTTCTTCCTGATGGGAAAATAGAGTGACCTGGGCCTGTCCCAACACCTAGATCTAGTCTCTCATTGGTTGCCCCTCTTCCCGTTCATCCTCAGGACAAATTGCAACCTGTAGGGAACAGGAGCTTAAAGGTGCTGATTCTCCAAGTAGGGAGATTGCTAGTAAAGTAGCTGGAAAGGCGAACCCGAGCACAAGGAGATGAGAAATTGGGTGCGTTTTAGAAACCTTTCAAAATCACACGGTGTACCATCTTCTGGGTTTCTCATGCATGTTTTCGATGTAGGAAGATGCCCTTGAACCTGGAGATTTGGGACCCATGGGATGGGTACCACACAGTATTACTTTAAAGGATCTGCGTTTGCTCACCCAACCTCACCCAACCTCTAAGCCCCAAGAGTGTCCACCCTTATGTCTCATCCAGCTGTGGGTCTAGATATGGTCAATCCAGGTTGCATCACAGCCTCTGAACGAATTTTGTAAGAATTTCTCTCTCTTTCACTGTCTTTGTTTTACGGGTTTTTAAAAGTAATTTATTTTTATAATGGGGTTTAGCTGCTTTTCACGGCTGTGTTTATGCGGCTTTACACCCACTTGACTCACTTCCAGACAGATATCAATATATAGGTTTTAAGATTCTTACTAGTCACATATATTTTGTGCGGTGAATAGGGGGTGTTGAGTCCAGTTCACTGAGCAAGGAGTAGGTCTTGTCTATTACATATTGGGTGTATGGAACGGTATCTGAGCGAATTTGAAACCCTTGTTTTATGCATCACCCCACCTCACCTTTCCCGTTAAGCAGCCATAGTGTGTTTTCTAAACGTGTGACTCTGTTCGGTTTTGTAATTCAGTTCAAGTGTAGCGGTTTTTACATTCCCTCTATAAGTGATATCTTATGATAAGTGTCTTTTTCTGTGTGACTTATTTCACTTAGAATCGTCATACCTAAATCCACTCATCTTGCTTCTACTAGCCTTATGACATTGATTTCATGTCTGAGTGATATTCCTTTGTACATAAGGACCACAACTTCTTTATCCATTTTTCTCTTTCCTGGGATATTTAAGGTGTCATGAAGTGGAGGTTCTTGTCAACATAGCAGCCCTAAACATTGGGGTGCCTGTGTCTTGCTGATTTTTAGTTTTCCCAATTTATACGCCCATGAGTGGACGTGCCCTATGCTCCCTAAGCTGTGTTTTTTCGATGTTTCAGGACACACCGTACACTTCTCCAGAGTGGCTGTTGGCAATTTACATCCCGCCCATCAGCGTAGCAAGGCTGCCATTTCTCCATGGCCTGTCCTGCATTTCTGGTTTTGACACTTTTTGCAGCATGGCCCTTTTGACCGATGGGAAGCGAGACCTCTTTGTAGCGCTGATTTGCCTTTCCAGGTTGCTTGGTTGGCCAAAAAGGGCGTATGCGTTTTTTCCTGAATATATTCAGGAAAAAACGCATACGCCCTTTTTGGCCAAGGGCATCATTGTCGACGTTTTGCCGCTTTTCATGTGCTTTAAAGGCGATTCGAATCTACCTCCTGAAATCTGTTTCCTGCAATTCTGCCTTGCTTTCAAATCCTCTTCGTTGCCTTCCCTCAATATATCTGTGGATGAGAGTTATCATTTATAACTCTGCGGGTTTGTGAATTGCAGTGTCCCTGAGCTCCATTTTTCAACTCGCTTTTTTGGGAGCTGGCCGCAAAAGCGCGGGATTGCCTCAGGCCCTATTCTGGTTCCTGGCGGCAGGCTGAGCCTGTGGTTAATTCTTCTTCCTGATGGGAAAATAGAGTGACCTGTGCCTGTCCCAACACCTAGATCTAGTCTCTCATTGGTTGCCCCTCTTCCCGTTCATCCTCAGGACAAATTGCAACCTGTAGGGAACAGGAGCTTAAAGGTGCTGATTCTCCAAGTAGGGAGATTTCTAGTAAATTAGCTGGAAAGGCGAACCCGAGCACAAGGAGATGAGAAATTGGGTGCGTTTTAGAAACCTTTCAAAATCACACGGTGTACCATCTTCTGGGTTTCTCATGCATGTTTTCGATGTAGGAAGATGCCCTTGAACCTGGAGATTTGGGACCCATGGGATGGGTACCACGCAGTACTACTTTAAAGGGTCTGAGTTTGCTCACCCAACCTCACCCAACCTCTCAGCCCCAAGAGTGTCCACCCTTATGTCTCATCCAGGTGTGGGTCTAGATATGGTCAATCCAGGTTGCATCACAGCTCCTGAACGAATTTTTTAAGAATTTCTCTCTCTTTCACTGTCTTTGTTTTACAGGTTTTTAAAAGTAATTAATTTTTATAATGGGGTTTAGCTGCTTTTCACGGCTGTGTTTATGCAGCTTTACACCCACTTGACACACTTCCAGAGAGATATCAATACATAGGTTTTACGATTCTTACTAGTCACATATATTCTTGTGCGGTGAATAGGGGGTGTTGAGTCCAGTTCACTGAGCAAGGAGTAGGTCTTGTCTATTACATATTGGGTGTATGGAACGGTATCTGAGCGAATTTGAAACCCTTCTTTTATGCATCACCCCACCTCACCTTTCCCGTTAAGCAGCCAAAGTGTGTTTTCTAAACGTGTGACTCTGTTCTGTTTTGTAATTCAGTTCAGGTGTAGCGGTTTTTACATTCCCTCTATAAGTGATAGCTTATGATAAGTGTCTTTTTCTGTGTCACTTATTTCACTTAAAATCGTCATACCTAAATCCACTCATCTTGCTTCTACTAGCCTTATGACATTGATTTCATGTCTGAGTGATATTCCTTTGTACATAAGGACCACAACTTCTTTATCCATTTTTCTCTTTCCTGGGATATTTAAGGTGTCATGAAGTGGAGGTTCTTGTCAACATAGCAGCCCTAAACATTGGGGTGCCTGTGTCTTGCTGATTTTTAGTTTTCCCAATTTATACGCCCATGAGTGGACGTGCCCTATGCTCCCTAAGCTGTGTTTTTTCGATGTTTCAGGACACACCGTACACTTCTCCAGAGTGGCTGTTGGCAATTTACATCCCGCCCATCAGCGTAGCAAGGCTGCCATTTCTCCATGGCCTGTCCTGCATTTCTGGTTTTGACACTTTTTGCAGCATGGCCCTTTTGACCGATGGGAAGCGAGACCTCTTTGTAGCGCTGATTTGCCTTTCCAGGTTGCTTGGTTGGCCAAAAAGGGCGTATGCGTTTTTTCCTGAATATATTCAGGAAAAAACGCATACGCCCTTTTTGGCCAAGGGCATCATTGTCGACGTTTTGCCGCTTTTCATGTGCTTTAAAGGCCATTCGAATCTACCTCCTGAAATCTCTTTCCTGCAATTCTGCCTTGCTTTCAAATCCTCTTCGTTGCCTTCCCTCAATATATCTGTGGATGAGAGTTATCATTTATAACTCTGCGGGTTTGTGAATTGCAGTGTCCCTGAGCTCCATTTTTCAACTCGCTTTTTTGGGAGCTGGCCGCAAAAGCGCGGGATTGCCTCAGGCCCTATTCTGGTTCCTGGAGGCAGGCAGAGCCTGTGGTTAATTCTTCTTCCTGATGGGAAAATAGAGTGACCTGTGCCTGTCCCAACACCTAGATCTAGTCTCTCATTGGTTGCCCCTCTTCCCGTTCATCCTCAGGACAAATTGCAACCTGTAGGGAACAGGAGCTTAAAGGTGCTGATTCTCCAAGTAGGGAGATTGCTAGTAAAGTAGCTGGAAAGGCGAACCCGAGCACAAGGAGATGAGAAATTGGGTGCGTTTTAGAAACCTTTCAAAATCACACGGTGCACCATCTTCTGGGTTTCTCATGCATGTTTTCGATGTAGGAAGATGCCCTTGAACCTGGAGATTTGGGACCCATGGGATGGGTACCACACAGTATTACTTTAAAGGGTCTGCGTTTGCTCACGCAACCTCACCCAACCTCTAAGGCCCAAGAGTGTCCACCCTTATGTCTCATCCAGCTGTGGGTCTAGATATGGTCAATCCAGGTTGCATCACAGCCTCTGAACGAATTTTGTAAGAATTTCTCTCTCTTTCACTGTCTTTGTTTTACGGGTTTTTAAAAGTAATTTATTTTTATAATGGGGTTTAGCTGCTTTTCACGGCTGTGTTTATGCAGCTTTACACCCACTTGACACACTTCCAGAGAGATATCAATACATAGGTTTTACGATTCTTAGTAGTCACATATATTCTTGTGCGGTGAATAGGGGTTGTTGAGTCCAGTTCACTGAGCAAGGAGTAGGTCTTGTCTATTACATATTGGGTGTATGGAACGGTATCTGAGCGAATTTGAAACCCTTGTTTTATGCATCACCCCACCTCACCTTTCCCGTTAAGCAGCCATAGTGTGTTTTCTAAACGTGTGACTCTGTTCTGTTTTGTAATTCAGTTCAAGTGTAGCGGTTTTTACATTCCCTCTATAAGTGATAGCTTATGATAAGTGTCTTTTTCTGTGTGACTTATTTCACTTAGAATCGTCATACCTAAATCCACTCATCTTGCTTCTACTAGCCTTATGACATTGATTTCATGTCTGAGGGATATTCCTTTGTACATAAGGACCACAACTTCTTTATCCATTTATCTCTTTCCTGGGATATTTAAGGTGTCATGAAGTGGAGGTTCTTGTCAACATAGCAGCCCTAAACATTGGGGTGCCTGTGTCGTGCTGATTTTTAGTTTTCCCAATTTATACGCCCATGAGTGGATGTGCCCTATGCTCCCTAAGCTGTGTTTTTTCGATGTTTCAGGACACACCGTACACTTCTCCAGAGTGGCTTTTGTCAATTTACATCCCGCCCATTAGCGTAGCAAGGCTGCCATTTCTCCATGGCCTGTACTGCATTTCTGGTTTTGTCACTTTTTGCAGCATGGCCCTTTTGACCGATGGGAAGCGAGACTTCTTTGTAGCGCTGATTTGCCTTTCCAGGTTGCTTGGTTGGCCAAAAAGGGCGTATGCGTTTTTTCCTGAATATATTCAGGAAAAAACGCTTACGCCCTTTTTGGCCAAGGGCATCACTGTCGACGTTTTGCCACTTTTCATGTGCTTTAAAGGCGATTCGAATCTACCTCCTGAAACCTGTTTCCTGCAATTCTGCCTTGCTTTCAAATCCTCTTCGTTGCCTTCCCTCAATATATCTGTGGATGAGAGTTATCATTTATAACTCTGCAGGTTTGTGAATTGCAGTGCCCCTGAGCTCCATTTTTCAACTGTCTTTTTTGGGAGCTGGCCGCAAAAGCACGGGATTGCCTCAGGCCCTATTCTGGTTCCCGGCGGCAGGCTGAGCCTGTGTTTAATTCTTCTTCCTGATTGGAAATTAGAGTGACCTGTGCCTGTCCCAACACCTAGATCTAGTCTCTCATTGGTTGCCCCTCTTCCCGTTCATCCTCAGGACAAATTGCAACCTGTAGGGAACAGGAGCTTAAAGGTGCTGATTCTCCAAGTAGGGAGATTGCTAGTAAAGTAGCTGGAAAGGCGAACCCGAGCACAAGGAGATGAGAAATTGGGTGCGTTTTAGAAACCTTTCAAAATCACACGGTGTACCATCTTCTGGGTTTCTCATGCATGTTTTCGATGTAGGAAGATGCCCTTGAACCTGGAGATTTGGGACCCATGGGATGGGTACCACACAGTATTACTTTAAAGGATCTGCGTTTGCTCACCCAACCTCACCCAACCTCTAAGCCCCAAGAGTGTCCACCCTTATGTCTCATCCAGCTGTGGGTCTAGATATGGTCAATCCAGGTTGCATCACAGCCTCTGAACGAATTTTGTAAGAATTTCTCTCTCTTTCACTGTCTTTGTTTTACGGGTTTTTAAAAGTAATTTATTTTTATAATGGGGTTTAGCTGCTTTTCCCGGCTGTGTTTATGCGGCTTTACACCCACTTGACTCACTTCCAGACAGATATCAATATATAGGTTTTAAGATTCTTACTAGTCACATATATTTTGTGCGGTGAATAGGGGGTGTTGAGTCCAGTTCACTGAGCAAGGAGTAGGTCTTGTCTATTACATATTGGGTGTATGGAACGGTATCTGAGCGAATTTGAAACCCTTGTTTTATGCATCACCCCACCTCACCTTTCCCGTTAAGCAGCCATAGTGTGTTTTCTAAACGTGTGACTCTGTTCTGTTTTGTAATTCAGTTCAAGTGTAGCGGTTTTTACATTCCCTCTATAAGTGATATCTTATGATAAGTGTCTTTTTCTGTGTGACTTATTTCACTTAGAATCGTCATACCTAAATCCACTCATCTTGCTTCTACTAGCCTTATGACATTGATTTCATGTCTGAGTGATATTCCTTTGTACATAAGGACCACAACTTCTTTATCCATTTTTCTCTTTCCTGGGATATTTAAGGTGTCATGAAGTGGAGGTTCTTGTCAACATAGCAGCCCTAAACATTGGGGTGCCTGTGTCTTGCTGATTTTTAGTTTTCCCAATTTATACGCCCATGAGTGGACGTGCCCTATGCTCCCTAAGCTGTGTTTTTTCGATGTTTCAGGACACACCGTACACTTCTCCAGAGTGGCTGTTGGCAATTTACATCCCGCCCATCAGCGTAGCAAGGCTGCCATTTCTCCATGGCCTGTCCTGCATTTCTGGTTTTGACACTTTTTGCAGCATGGCCCTTTTGACCGATGGGAAGCGAGACCTCTTTGTAGCGCTGATTTGCCTTTCCAGGTTGCTTGGTTGGCCAAAAAGGGCGTATGCGTTTTTTCCTGAATATATTCAGGAAAAAACGCATACGCCCTTTTTGGCCAAGGGCATCATTGTCGACGTTTTGCCGCTTTTCATGTGCTTTAAAGGCGATTCGAATCTACCTCCTGAAATCTGTTTCCTGCAATTCTGCCTTGCTTTCAAATCCTCTTCGTTGCCTTCCCTCAATATATCTGTGGATGAGAGTTATCATTTATAACTCTGCGGGTTTGTGAATTGCAGTGTCCCTGAGCTCCATTTTTCAACTCGCTTTTTTGGGAGCTGGCCGCAAAAGCGTGGGATTGCCTCAGGCCCTATTCTGGTTCCTGGCGGCAGGCTGAGCCTGTGGTTAATTCTTCTTCCTGATGGGAAAATAGAGTGAGCTGTGCCTGTCCCAACACCTAGATCTAGTCTCTCATTGGTTGCCCCTCTTCCCGTTCATCCTCAGGACAAATTGCAACCTGTAGGGAACAGGAGCTTAAAGGTGCTGATTCTCCAAGTAGGGAGATTGCTAGTAAAGTAGCTGGAAAGGCGAACCCGAGCACAAGGAGATGAGAAATTGGGTGCGTTTTAGAAACCTTTCAAAATCACACGGTGTACCATCTTCTGGGTTTCTCATGCATGTTTTCGATGTAGGAAGATGCCCTTGAACCTGGAGATTTGGGACCCATGGGATGGGTACCACGCAGTACTACTTTAAAGGGTCTGAGTTTGCTCACCCAACCTCACCCAACCTCTCAGCCCCAAGAGTGTCCACCCTTATGTCTCATCCAGGTGTGGGTCTAGATATGGTCAATCCAGGTTGCATCACAGCTCCTGAACGAATTTTTTAAGAATTTCTCTCTCTTTCACTGTCTTTGTTTTACAGGTTTTTAAAAGTAATTTATTTTTATAATGGGGTTTAGCTGCTTTTCACGGCTGTGTTTATGCAGCTTTACACCCACTTGACACACTTCCAGAGAGATATCAATACATAGGTTTTACGATTCTTACTAGTCACATATATTCTTGTGCGGTGAATAGGGGTTGTTGAGTCCAGTTCACTGAGCAAGGAGTACGTCTTGTCTATTACATATTGGGTGTATGGAACGGTATCTGAGCGAATTTGAAACCCTTGTTTTATGCATCACCCCACCTCAGCTTTCCCGTTAAGCAGCCATAGTGTGTTTTCTAAACGTGTGACTCTGTTCTGTTTTGTAATTCAGTTCAAGTGTAGCGGTTTTTACATTCCCTCTATAAGTGATAGCTTATGATAAGTGTCTTTTTCTGTGTGACTTATTTCACTTAGAATCGTCATACCTAAATCCACTCATCTTGCTTCTACTAGCCTTATGACATTGATTTCATGTCTGAGTGATATTCCTTTGTACATAAGGACCACAACTTCTTTATCCATTTATCTCTTTCCTGGGATATTTAAGGTGTCATGAAGTGGAGGTTCTTGTCAACATAGCAGCCCTAAACATTGGGGTGCCTGTGTCTTGCTGATTTTTAGTTTTCCCAATTTATACGCCCATGAGTGGATGTGCCCTATGCTCCCTAAGCTGTGTTTTTTCGATGTTTCAGGACACACCGTACACTTCTCCAGAGTGGCTTTTGGCAATTTACATCCCGCCCATTAGCGTAGCAAGGCTGCCACTTCTCCATGGCCTGTACTGCATTTCTGGTTTTGTCACTTTTTGCAGCATGGCCCTTTTGACCGATGGGAAGCGAGACTTCTTTGTAGCGCTGATTTGCCTTTCCAGGTTGCTTGGTTGGCCAAAAAGGGCGTATGCGTTTTTTCCTGAATATATTCAGGAAAAAACGCTTACGCCCTTTTTGGCCAAGGGCATCACTGTCGACGTTTTGCCACTTTTCATGTGCTTTAAAGGCGATTCGAATCTACCTCCTGAAACCTGTTTCCTGCAATTCTGCCTTGCTTTCAAATCCTCTTCGTTGCCTTCCCTCAATATATCTGTGGATGAGAGTTATCATTTATAACTCTGCAGGTTTGTGAATTGCAGTGCCCCTGAGCTCCATTTTTCAACTGTCTTTTTTGGGAGCTGGCCGCAAAAGCACTGGATTGCCTCAGGCCCTATTCTGGTTCCCGGCGGCAGGCTGAGCCTGTGTTTAATTCTTCTTCCTGATGGGAAATTAGAGTGACCTGTGCCTGTCCCAACACCTAGATCTAGTCTCTCATTGGTTGCCCCTCTTCCCGTTCATCCTCAGGACAAATTGCAACCTGTAGGGAACAGGAGGTTAAAGGTGCTGATTCTCCAAGTAGGGAGATTGCTAGTAAAGTAGCTGGAAAGGCGAACCCGAGCACAAGGAGATGAGAAATTGGGTGCGTTTTAGAAACCTTTCAAAATCACACGGTGTACCATCTTCTGGGTTTCTCATGCATGTTTTCGATGTAGGAAGATGCCCTTGAACCTGGAGATTTGGGACCCATGGGATGGGTACCACACAGTATTACTTTAAAGGATCTGTGTTTGCTCACCCAACCTCACCCAACCTCTAAGCCCCAAGAGTGTCCACCCTTATGTCTCATCCAGCTGTGGGTCTAGATATGGTCAATCCAGGTTGCATCACAGCCTCTGAACGAATTTTGTAAGAATTTCTCTCTCTTTCACTGTCTTTGTTTTACGGGTTTTTAAAAGTAATTTATTTTTATAATGGGGTTTAGCTGCTTTTCACGGCTGTGTTTATGCGGCTTTACACCCACTTGACTCACTTCCAGACAGATATCAATATATAGGTTTTAAGATTCTTACTAGTCACATATATTCTTGTGCGGTGAATAGGGGGTGTTGAGTCCAGTTCACTGAGCAAGGAGTAGGTCTTGTCTATTACATATTGGGTGTATGGAACGGTATCTGAGCGAATTTGAAACCCTTGTTTTATGCATCACCCCACCTCACCTTTCCCGTTAAGCAGCCATAGTGTGTTTTCTAAACGTGTGACTCTGTTCTGTTTTGTAATTCAGTTCAAGTGTAGCGGTTTTTACATTCCCTCTATAAGTGATATCTTATGATAAGTGTCTTTTTCTGTGTGACTTATTTCACTTAGAATCGTCATACCTAAATCCACTCATCTTGCTTCTACTAGCCTTATGACATTGATTTCATGTCTGAGTGATATTCCTTTGTACATAAGGACCACAACTTCTTTATCCATTTTTCTCTTTCCTGGGATATTTAAGGTGTCATGAAGTGGAGGTTCTTGTCAACATAGCAGCCCTAAACATTGGGGTGCCTTTGTCTTGCTGATTTTTAGTTTTCCCAATTTATACGCCCATGAGTGGACGTGCCCTATGCTCCCTAAGCTGTGTTTTTTCGATGTTTCAGGACACACCGTACACTTCTCTAGAGTGGCTGTTGGCAATGTACATACCGCCCATCAGCGTAGCAAGGCTGCCATTTCTCCATGGCCTGTCCTGCATTTCTGGTTTTGACACTTTTTGCAGCATGGCCCTTTTGACCGATGGGAAGCGAGACCTCTTTGTAGCGCTGATTTGCCTTTCCAGGTTGCTTGTTTGGCCAAAAAGGGCGTATGCGTTTTTTCCTGAATATATTCAGGAAAAAACGCTTACGCCCTTTTTGGCCAAGGGCATCACTGTCGATGTTTTGCCACTTTTCATGTGCTTTAAAGGCGATTCGAATCTACCTCCTGAAACCTGTTTCCTGCAATTCTGCCTTGCTTTCAACTCCTCTTCGTTGCCTTCCCTCAATATATTTGTGGACGAGAGTTATCATTTATAACTCAGCAGGTTTGTGAATTGCAGTGCCCCTGAGCTCCATTTTTGAACTGTCTTTTTTGGGAGCTGGCCGCAATAGCTCGGGATTGCCTCAGGCCCTATTCTGGTTCCCAGCGGCAGGCTGAGCCTGTGTTTAATTCTTCTTCCTGATGGGAAAATAGAGTGACCTGTGCCTGTCCCAACACCTAGATCTAGTCTCTCATTTGTTTCCCCTCTTCCCGTTCATCCTCAGGACAAATTGCAACCTGTAGGGAACAGGAGGTTAAAGGTGCTGATTCTCCAAGTAAGGAGATTGCTAGTAAAGTAGCTGGAAAGGTGAACCCGAGCACAAGGAGATGAGAAATTGGGTGCGTTTTAGAAACCTTTCAAAATCACATGGTGTACCATCTTCTGGGTTTCTCATGCATGTTTTCGATGTAGGAAGATGCCTTTGAACCTGGAGATTTGGGACCCATGGGATGGGTACCACGCAGTATTACTTTAAAGGGTCTGAGTTTGCTCACCCAACCTCACCCAACCTCTCAGCCCCAAGAGTGTCCACCCTTATGTCTCATCCCGGTGTGGGTCTAGATATGGTCAATCCGGGTTGCATCACAGCCCCTGAACGAATTTTGTAAGAATTTCTCTCTCTTTCACTGTCTTTGTTTTACGGGTTTTTAAAAGTAATTTATTTTTATAATGGTGTTTAGCTGCTTTTCACGGCTGTGTTTATGCGGCTTTACACCCACTTGGCTCACTTCCAGAGAGATATCAATACATAGGTTTTAAGATTCTTACTAGGCAGATATATTCTTGTGCGGTGAATAGGGGGTGTTGAGTCCAGTTCACTGAGCAAGGAGTAGGTCTTGTCTATTACATATTGGGTGTATGGAACGGTATCTGAGCGAATTTGAAACCCTTGTTTTATGCATCACCCCACCTCACCTTTCCCGTTAAGCAGCCATAGTGTGTTTTCTAAACGTGTGACTCTGTTCTGTTTTGTAATTCAGTTCAAGTGTAGCGGTTTTTACATTCCCTCTATAAGTGATAGCTTATGATAAGTGTCTTTTTCTGTGTGACTTATTTCACTTAGAATCGTCGTACCTAAATCCACTCATCTTGCTTCTACTAGCCTTATGACATTGATTTCATGTCTGAGTGATATTCCTTTGTACATAAGGACCACAACTTCTTTATCCATTTTTCTCTTTCCTGGGATATTTAAGGTGTCATGAAGTGGAGGTTCTTGTCAACATAGCAGCCCTAAACATTGGGGTGCCTGTGTCTTGCTGATTTTTAGTTTTCCCAATTTATACGCCCATGAGTGGACGTGCCCTATGCTCCCTAAGCTGTGTTTTTTCGATGTTTCAGGACACACCGTACACT
Organism: Eschrichtius robustus; assembly: GCF_028021215.1. Lineage (NCBI taxonomy): Eukaryota > Metazoa > Chordata > Mammalia > Artiodactyla > Eschrichtiidae > Eschrichtius > Eschrichtius robustus. The sequence goes on from NW_027175257.1 coordinate 1,740,149, forward strand.
TCTCCAGAGTGGCTTTTGGCAATTTACACCCCGCCCATCAGCGTAGCAAGGCTGCCATTTCTCCATGGCCTGTACTGCATTTCTGGTTTTGACACTTTTTGCAGCATGGCCCTTTTGACCGATGGGAAGCGAGACTTCTTTGTAGCGCTGATTTGCCTTTCCAGGTTGCTTGGTTGGCCAAAAAGGGCGTATGCGTTTTTTCCTGAATATATTCAGGAAAAAACGCATACGCCCTTTTTGGCCAAGGGCATCATTGTCGACGTTTTGCCGCTTTTCATGTGCTTTAAAGGCGATTCGAATCTACCTCCTGAAATCTCTTTCCTGCAATTCTGCCTTGCTTTCAAATCCTCTTCGTTGCCTTCCCTCAATATATCTGTGGATGAGAGTTATCAATTATAACTCTGCGGGTTTGTGAATTGCAGTGTCCCTGAGCTCCATTTTTCAACTCGCTTTTTTGGGAGCTGGCCGCAAAAGCGCGGGATTGCCTCAGGCCCTATTCTGGTTCCTGGAGGCAGGCTGAGCCTGTGGTTAATTCTTCTTCCTGATGGGAAAATAGAGTGACCTGTGCCTGTCCCAACACCTAGATGTAGTCTCTCATTGTTTGCCCCTCTTCCCGTTCATCTTCAGGACAATTTGCAACCTGTAGGGAACAGGAGCTTAAAGGTGCTGATTCTGCAAGTAGGGAGATTGCTAGTAAAGTAGCTGGAAAGGCGAACCCTAGCACAAGGAGATGAGAAATGGGGTGCGTTTTAGAAACCTTTCAAAATCACACGGTGTACCATCCTCTGGGTTTCTCATGCATGTTTTCGATGTAGGAAGATGCCCTTGAACCTGGAGATTTGGGACCCATGGGATGGGTACCACGCAGTACTACTTTAAAGGGTCTGAGTTTGCTCACCCAACCTCACCCAACCTCTCAGCCCCAAGAGTGTCCACCCTTATGTCTCATCCAGGTGTGGGTCTAGATATGGTCAATCCAGGTTGCATCACAGCTCCTGAACGAATTTTTTAAGAATTTCTCTCTCTTTCACTGTCTTTGTTTTACAGGTTTTTAAAAGTAATTTATTTTTATAATGGGGTTTAGCTGCTTTTCACGGCTGTGTTTATGCAGCTTTACACCCACTTGACACACTTCCAGAGAGATATCAATACATAGGTTTTACGATTCTTACTAGTCACATATATTCTTGTGCGGTGAATAGGGGGTGTTGAGTCCAGTTCACTGAGCAAGGAGTAGGTCTTGTCTATTACATATTGGGTGTATGGAACAGTATCTGAGCGAATTTGAAACCCTTGTTTTATGCATCACCCCACCTCACCTTTCCCGTTAAGCAGCCATAGTGTGTTTTCTAAACGTGTGACTCTGTTCTGTTTTGTAATTCAGTTCAAGTGTAGCGGTTTTTACATTCCCTCTATAAGTGATATCTTATGATAAGTGTCTTTTTCTGTGTGACTTATTTCACTTAGAATCGTCATACCTAAATCCACTCATCTTGCTTCTACTAGCCTTATGACATTGATTTCATGTCTGAGTGATATTCCTTTGTACATAAGGACCACAACTTCTTTATCCATTTTTCTCTTTCCTGGGATATTTAAGGTGTCATGAAGTGGAGGTTCTTGTCAACATAGCAGCCCTAAACATTGGGGTGCCTTTGTCTTGCTGATTTTTAGTTTTCCCAATTTATACGCCCATGAGTGGACGTGCCCTATGCTCCCTAAGCTGTGTTTTTTCGATGTTTCAGGACACACCGTACACTTCTCTAGAGTGGCTGTTGGCAATTTACATACCGCCCATCAGCGTAGCAAGGCTGCCATTTCTCCATGGCCTGTCCTGCATTTCTGGTTTTGACACTTTTTGCAGCATGGCCCTTTTGACCGATGGGAAGCGAGACCTCTTTGTAGCGCTGATTTGCCTTTCCAGGTTGCTTGGTTGGCCAAAAAGGGCGTATGCGTTTTTTCCTGAATATATTCAGGAAAAAACGCATACGCCCTTTTTGGCCAAGGGCATCATTGTCGACGTTTTGCCGCTTTTCATGTGCTTTAAAGGCGATTCGAATCTACCTCCTGAAATCTGCTTCCTGCAATTCTGCCTTGCTTTTAAATCCTCTTCGTTGCCTTCCCTCAATATATCTGTGGATGAGAGTTATCATTTATAACTCTGCGGGTTTGTGAATTGCAGTGTCCCTGAGCTCCATTTTTCAACTCGCTTTTTTGGGAGCTGGCCACAAAAGCGCAAGATTGCCTCAGGCCTTATTCTGGTTCCTGGCGGCAGGCTGAGCCTGTGGTTAATTCTTCTTCCTGATGGGAAAATAGAGTGACCTGTGCCTCTACCAACACCTAGATCTAGTCTCTCATTGGTTGCCCCTCTTCCCGTTCATCCTCAGGACAAATTGCAACCTGTAGGGAACAGGAGCTTAAAGGTGCTGATTCTCCAAGTAGGGAGATTGCTAGTAAAGTAGCTGGAAAGGCGAACCCTAGCACAAGGAGATGAGAAATGGGGTGCGTTTTAGAAACCTTTCAAAATCACACGGTGTACCATCTTCTGGGTTTCTCATGCATGTTTTCGATGTAGGAAGATGCCCTTGAACCTGGAGATTTGGGACCCATGGGATGGGTTCCACGCAGTACTACTTTAAAGGGTCTGAGTTTGCTCACCCAACCTCACCCAACCTCTCAGCCCCAAGAGTGTCCACCCTTATGTCTCATCCAGGTGTGGGTCTAGATATGGTCAATCCAGGTTGCATCACAGCCCCTGAACGAATTTTGTAAGAATTTCTCTCTCTTTCACTGTCTTTGTTTTACGGGTTTTTAAAAGTAATTTATTTTTATAATGGGGTTTAGCTGCTTTTCACGGCTGTGTTTATGCGGCTTTACACCCACTTGGCTCACTTCCAGAGAGATATCAATACATAGGTTTTACGATTCTTACTAGTCAGATATATTCTTGTGCGGTGAATAGGGGGTGTTGAGTCCAGTTCACTGAGCAAGGAGTAGGTCTTGTCTATTACATATTGGGTGTATGGAACAGTATCTGAGCGAATTTGAAACCCTTGTTTTATGCATCACCCCACCTCACCTTTCCCGTTAAGCAGCCATAATGTGTTTTCTAAACGTGTGACTCTGTTCTGTTTTGTAATTCAGTTCAAGTGTAGCGGTTTTTACATTCCCTCTATAAGTGATAGCTTATGATAAGTGTCTTTTTCTGTATGACTTATTTCACTTAGAATCGTCATACCTAAATCCACTCATCTTGCTTCTACTAGCCTTATGACATTGATTTCATGTCTGAGGGATATTCCTTTGTACATAAGGACCACAACTTCTTTATCCATTTTTCTCTTTCCTGGGATATTTAAGGTGTCATGAAGTGGAGGTTCTTGTCAACATAGCAGCCCTAAACATTGGGATGCCTGTGTCTTGCTGATTTTAGTTTTCCCAATTTATACGCCCATGAGTGGACGTGCCCTATGCTCCCTAAGCTGTGTTTTTTCGATGTTTCAGGACACACCGTACACTTCTCCAGAGTGGCTTTTGGCAATTTACATCCCGCCCATCAGCGTAGCAAGGCTGCCATTTCTCCATGGCCTGTCCTGCATTTCTGGTTTTGACACTTTTTGCAGCATGGCCCTTTTGACCGATGGGAAGCGAGACCTCTTTGTAGCGCTGATTTGCCTTTCCAGGTTGCTTGGTTGGCCAAAAAGGGCGTATGCATTTTTTCCTGAATATATTCAGGAAAAAACGCATACGCCCTTTTTGGCCAAGGGCATCATTGTCGACGTTTTGCCGCTTTTCATGTGCATTAAAGGCGATTCGAATCTACCTCCTGAAATCTGTTTCCTGCAATTCTGCCTTGCTTTCAAATCCTCTTCGTTGCCTTCCCTCAATATATCTGTGGATGAGAGTTATCATTTATAACTCTGCGGGTTTGTGAATTGCAGTGTCCCTGAGCTCCATTTTCCAACTCGCTTTTTTGGGAGCTGGCCGCAAAAGCGCGGGATTGCCTCAGGCCCTATTCTGGTTCCTGGCGGCAGGCTGAGCCTGTGGTTAATTCTTCTTCCTGATGGGAAAATAGAGTGACCTGTGCCTGTCCCAACACCTAGATCTAGTCTCTCATTGGTTGCCCCTATTCCCGTTCATCCTCAGGACAAATTGCAACCTGTAGGGAACAGGAGCTTAAAGGTGCTGATTCTCCAAGTAGGGAGATTGCTAGTAAAGTAGCTGGAAAGGCGAACCCGAGCACAAGGAGATGAGAAATGGGGTGCGTTTTAGAAACCTTTCAAAATCACATGGTGTACCATCTTCTGGGTTTCTCATGCATGTTTTCGATGTAGGAAGATGCCCTTGAACCTGGAGATTTGGGACCCATGGGATGGGTACCACGCAGTACTACTTTAAAGGGTCTGAGTTTGCTCACACAACCTCACCCAACCTCTCAGCCCCAAGAGTGTCCACCCTTATGTCTCATCCAGGTGTGGGTCTAGATATGGTCAATCCAGGTTGCATCACAGCTCCTGAACGAATTTTTTTAAGAATTTCTCTCTCTTTCACTGTCTTTGTTTTACAGGTTTTTAAAAGTAATTTATTTTTATAATGGGGTTTAGCTGCTTTTCACGGCTGTGTTTATGCAGCTTTACACCCACTTGACACACTTCCAGAGAGATATCAATACATAGGTTTTACGATTCTTACTAGTCACATATATTCTTGTGCGGTGAATAGGGGGTGTTGAGTCCAGTTCACTGAGCAAGGAGTAGGTCTTGTCTATTACATATTGGGTGTATGGAACAGTATCTGAGCGAATTTGAAACCCTTGTTTTATGCATCACCCCACCTCACCTTTCCCGTTAAGCAGCCATAGTGTGTTTTCTAAACGTGTGACTCTGTTCTGTTTTGTAATTCAGTTCAAGTGTAACGGTTTTTACATTCCCTCTATAAGTGATATCTTATGATAAGTGTCTTTTTCTGTGTGACTTATTTCACTTAGAATCGTCATACCTAAATCCACTCATCTTGCTTCTACTAGCCTTATGACATTGATTTCATGTCTGAGTGATATTCCTTTGTACATAAGGACCACAACTTCTTTATCCATTTTTCTCTATCCTGGGATATTTAAGGTGTCATGAAGTGGAGGTTCTTGTCAACATAGCAGCCCTAAACATTGGGGTGCCTTTGTCTTGCTGATTTTTAGTTTTCCCAATTTATACGCCCATGAGTGGACGTGCCCTATGCTCCCTAAGCTGTGTTTTTTCGATGTTTCAGGACACACCGTACACTTCTCTAGAGTGGCTGTTGGCAATTTACATACCGCCCATCAGCGTAGCAAGGCTGCCATTTCTCCATGGCCTGTCCTGCATTTCTGGTTTTGACACTTTTTGCAGCATGGCCCTTTTGACCGATGGGAAGCGAGACCTCTTTGTAGCGCTGATTTGCCTTTCCAGGTTGCTTGGTTGGCCAAAAAGGGCGTATGCGTTTTTTCCTGAATATATTCAGGAAAAAACGCATACGCCCTTTTTGGCCAAGGGCATCATTGTCGACGTTTTGCCGCTTTTCATGTGCTTTAAAGGCGATTCGAATCTACCTCCTGAAATCTGCTTCCTGCAATTCTGCCTTGCTTTCAAATCCTCTTCGTTGCCTTCCCTCAATATATCTGTGGATGAGAGTTATCATTTATAACTCTGCGGGTTTGTGAATTGCAGTGTCCCTGAGCTCCATTTTTCAACTCGCTTTTTTGGGAGCTGGCCACAAAAGCGCGAGATTGCCTCAGGCCTTATTCTGGTTCCTGGCGGCAGGCTGAGCCTGTGGTTAATTCTTCTTCCTGATGGGAAAATAGAGTGACCTGTGCCTGTCCCAACACCTAGATCTAGTCTCTCATTGGTTGCCCCTCTTCCCGTTCATCCTCAGGACAAATTGCAACCTGTAGGGAACAGGAGCTTAAAGGTGCTGATTCTCCAAGTAGGGAGATTGCTAGTAAAGTAGCTGGAAAGGCGAACCCTAGCACAAGGAGATGAGAAATGGGGTGCGTTTTAGAAACCTTTCAAAATCACACGGTGTACCATCTTCTGGGTTTCTCATGCATGTTTTCGATGTAGGAAGATGCCCTTGAACCTGGAGATTTGGGACCCATGGGATGGGTACCACGCAGTACTACTTTAAAGGGTCTGAGTTTGCTCACCCAACCTCACCCAAACTCTCAGCCCCAAGAGTGTCCACCCTTATGTCTCATCCAGGTGTGGGTCTAGATATGGTCAATCCAGGTTGCATCACAGCCCCTGAACGAATTTTGTAAGAATTTCTCTCTCTTTCACTGTCTTTGTTTTACGGGTTTTTAAAAGTAATTTATTTTTATAATGGGGTTTATCTGCTTTTCACGGCTGTGTTTATGCGGCTTTACACCCACTTGGCTCACTTCCAGAGAGATATCAATACATAGGTTTTACGATTCTTACTAGTCAGATATATTCTTGTGCGGTGAGTAGGGGGTGTTGAGTCCAGTTCACTGAGCAAGGAGTAGGTCTTGTCTATTACATATTGGGTGTATGGAACAGTATCTGAGCGAATTTGAAACCCTTGTTTTATGCATCACCCCACCTCACCTTTCCCGTTAAGCAGCCATAGTGTGTTTTCTAAACGTGTGACTCTGTTCTGTTTTGTAATTCAGTTCAGGTGTAGCGGTTTTTACATTCCCTCTATAAGTGATAGCTTATGATAAGTGTCTTTTTCTGTGTCACTTATTTCACTTAGAATCGTCGTACCTAAATCCACTCATCTTGCTTCTACTAGCCTTATGACATTGATTTCATGTCTGAGTGATATTCCTTTGTACATAAGGACCACAACTTCTTTATCCATTTTTCTCTTTCCTGGGATATTTAAGGTGCCATGAAGTGGAGGTTCTTGTCAACATAGCAGCCCTAAACATTGGGGTGCCTGTGTCTTGCTGATTTTTAGTTTTCCCAATTTATACGCCCATGAGTGGACGTGCCCTATGCTCCCTAAGCTGTGTTTTTTCGATGTTTCAGGACACACCGTACACTTCTCCAGTGTGGCTTTTGGCAATTTACATCCCGCCCATCAGGGTAGCAAGGCTGCCATTTCTCCATGGCCTGTACTGCATTTCTGGTTTTGACACTTTTTGCAGCATGGCCCTTTTGACCGATGGGAAGCTAGACTTCTTTGTAGCGCTGATTTGACTTTCCAGGTTGCTTGGTTGGCCAAAAAGGGCGTATGCGTTTTTTCCTGAATATATTCAGGAAAAAACGCATACGCCCTTTTTGGCCAAGGGCATCATTGTCGACGTTTTGCCGCTTTTCATGTGCTTTAAAGGCGATTCGAATCTACCTCCTGAAATCTCTTTCCTGCAATTCTGCCTTGCTTTCAAATCCTCTTCGTTGCCTTCCCTCAATATATCTGTGGATGAGAGTTATCATTTATAACTCTGCGGGTTTGTGAATTGCAGTGTCCCTGAGCTCCATTTTTCAACTCGCTTTTTTGGGAGCTGGCCGCTAAAGCACGGGATTGCCTCAGGCCCTATTCTGGTTCCTGGCGGCAGGCTGAGCCTGTGGTTAATTCTTCTTCCTGATGGGAAAATAGAGTGACCTGTGCCTGTCCCAACACCTAGATCTAGTCTCTCATTGGTTGCCCCTCTTCCCGTTCATCCTCAGGACAAATTGCAACCTGTAGGGAACAGGAGCTTAAAGGTGCTGATTCTCCAAGTAGGGAGATTGCTAGTAAAGTAGCTGGAAAGGCGAACCCGAGCACAAGGAGATGAGAAATTGGGTGCGTTTTAGAAACCTTTCAAAATCACACGGTGTACCATCTTCTGGGTTTCTCATGCATGTTTTCGATGTAGGAAGATGCCCTTGAACCTGGAGATTTGGGACCCATGGGATGGGTACCACGCAGTACTACTTTAAAGGGTCTGAGTTTGCTCACCCAACCTCACCCAACCTCTCAGCCCCAAGAGTGTCCACCCTTATGTCTCATCCAGGTGTGGGTCTAGATATGGTCAATCCAGGTTGCATCACAGCTCCTGAACGAATTTTTTAAGAATTTCTCTCTCTTTCACTGTCTTTGTTTTACAGGTTTTTAAAAGTAATTTATTTTTATAATGGGGTTTAGCTGCTTTTCACGGCTGTGTTTATGCAGCTTTACACCCACTTGACACACTTCCAGAGAGATATCAATACATAGGTTTTACGATTCTTACTAGTCACATATATTCTTGTGCGGTGAATAGGGGTTGTTGAGTCCAGTTCACTGAGCAAGGAGTAGGTCTTGTCTATTACATATTGGGTGTATGGAACAGTATCTGAGCGAATTTGAAACCCTTGTATTATGCATCACCCCACCTCACCTTTCCCGTTAAGCAGCCATAGTGTGTTTTCTAAACGTGTGACTCTGTTCTGTTTTGTAATTCAGTTCAGGTGTAGCGGTTTTTACATTCCCTCTATAAGTGATAGCTTATGATAAGTGTCTTTTTCTGTGTCACTTATTTCACTTAGAATCGTCGTACCTAAATCCACTCATCTTGCTTCTACTAGCCTTATGACATTGATTTCATGTCTGAGTGATATTCCTTTGTACATAAGGACCACAACTTCTTTATCCATTTTTCTCTTTCCTGGGATATTTAAGGTGCCATGAAGTGGAGGTTCTTGTCAACATAGCAGCCCTAAACATTGGGGTGCCTGTGTCTTGCTGATTTTTAGTTTTCCCAATTTATACGCCCATGAGTGGACGTGCCCTATGCTCCCTAAGCTGTGTTTTTTCGATGTTTCAGGACACACCGTACACTTCTCCAGTGTGGCTTTTGGCAATTTACATCCCGCCCATCAGGGTAGCAAGGCTGCCATTTCTCCATGGCCTGTACTGCATTTCTGGTTTTGACACTTTTTGCAGCATGGCCCTTTTGACCGATGGGAAGCTAGACTTCTTTGTAGCGCTGATTTGACTTTCCAGGTTGCTTGGTTGGCCAAAAAGGGCGTATGCGTTTTTTCCTGAATATATTCAGGAAAAAACGCATACGCCCTTTTTGGCCAAGGGCATCATTGTCGACGTTTTGCCGCTTTTCATGTGCTTTAAAGGCGATTCGAATCTACCTCCTGAAATCTCTTTCCTGCAATTCTGCCTTGCTTTCAAATCCTCTTCGTTGCCTTCCCTCAATATATCTGTGGATGAGAGTTATCATTTATAACTCTGCGGGTTTGTGAATTGCAGTGTCCCTGAGCTCCATTTTTCAACTCGCTTTTTTGGGAGCTGGCCGCTAAAGCACGGGATTGCCTCAGGCCCTATTCTGGTTCCTGGCGGCAGGCTGAGCCTGTGGTTAATTCTTCTTCCTGATGGGAAAATAGAGTGACCTGTGCCTGTCCCAACACCTAGATCTAGTCTCTCATTGGTTGCCCCTCTTCCCGTTCATCCTCAGGACAAATTGCAACCTGTAGGGAACAGGAGCTTAAAGGTGCTGATTCTCCAAGTAGGGAGATTGCTAGTAAAGTAGCTGGAAAGGCGAACCCGAGCACAAGGAGATGAGAAATTGGGTGCGTTTTAGAAACCTTTCAAAATCACACGGTGTACCATCTTCTGGGTTTCTCATGCATGTTTTCGATGTAGGAAGATGCCCTTGAACCTGGAGATTTGGGACCCATGGGATGGGTACCACGCAGTACTACTTTAAAGGGTCTGAGTTTGCTCACCCAACCTCACCCAACCTCTCAGCCCCAAGAGTGTCCACCCTTATGTCTCATCCAGGTGTGGGTCTAGATATGGTCAATCCAGGTTGCATCACAGCTCCTGAACGAATTTTTTAAGAATTTCTCTCTCTTTCACTGTCTTTGTTTTACAGGTTTTTAAAAGTAATTTATTTTTATAATGGGGTTTAGCTGCTTTTCACGGCTGTGTTTATGCAGCTTTACACCCACTTGACACACTTCCAGAGAGATATCAATACATACGTTTTACGATTCTTACTAGTCACATATATTCTTGTGCGGTGAATAGGGGGTGTTGAGTCCAGTTCACTGAGCAAGGAGTAGGTCTTGTCTATTACATATTGGGTGTATGGAACAGTATCTGAGCGAATTTGAAACCCTTGTATTATGCATCACCCCACCTCACCTTTCCCGTTAAGCAGCCATAGTGTGTTTTCTAAACGTGTGACTCTGTTCTGTTTTGTAATTCAGTTCAGGTGTAGCGGTTTTTACATTCCCTCTATAAGTGATAGCTTATGATAAGTGTCTTTTTCTGTGTCACTTATTTCACTTAGAAACGTCGTACCTAAATCCACTCATCTTGCTTCTACTAGCCTTATGACATTGATTTCATGTCTGAGTGATATTCCTTTGTACATAAGGACCACAACTTCTTTATCCATTTTTCTCTTTCCTGGGATATTTAAGGTGTCATGAAGTGGAGGTTCTTGTCAACATAGCAGCCCTAAACATTGGGGTGCCTGTGTCTTGCTGATTTTTAGTTTTCCCAATTTATACGCCCATGAGTGGACGTGCCCTATGCTCCCTAAGCTGTGTTTTTTCGATGTTTCAGGACACACCGTACACTTCTCCAGTGTGGCTCTTGGCAATTTACATCCCGCCCATCAGCGTAGCAAGGCTGCCATTTCTCCATGGCCTGTACTGCATTTCTGGTTTTGACACTTTTTGCAGCATGGCCCTTTTGACCGATGGGAAGCGAGACTTCTTTGTAGCGCTGATTTGACTTTCCAGGTTGCTTGGTTGGCCAAAAAGGGCGTATGCGTTTTTTCCTGAATATATTCAGGAAAAAACGCATACGCCCTTTTTGGCCAAGGGCATCATTGTCCACGTTTTGCCGCTTTTCATGTGCTTTAAAGGCGATTCGAATCTACCTCCTGAAATCTGTTTCCTGCAATTCTGCCTTGCTTTCAAATCCTCTTCGTTGCCTTCCCTCAATATATCTGTGGATGAGAGTTATCATTTATAACTCTGCGGGTTTGTGAATTGCAGTGTCCCTGAGCTCCATTTTCCAACTCGCTTTTTTGGGAGCTGGCCGCAAAAGCGCGGGATTGCCTCAGGCCCTATTCTGGTTCCTGGCGGCAGGCTGAGCCTGTCGTTAATTCTTCTTCCTGATGGGAAAATAGAGTGACCTGTGCCTGTCCCAACACCTAGATCTAGTCTCTCATTGGTTGCCCCTCTTCCCGTTCATCCTCAGGACAAATTGCAACCTTTAGGGAACAGGAGCTTAAAGGTGCTGATTCTCCAAGTAGGGAGATTGCTAGTAAAGTAGCTGGAAAGGCGAACCCGAGCACAAGGAGATGAGAAATTGGGTGCGTTTTAGAAACCTTTCAAAATCACACGGTGTACCATCTTCTGGGTTTCTCATGCATGTTTTCGATGTAGGAAGATGCCCTTGAACCTGGAGATTTGGGACCCATGGGATGGGTACCACGCAGTACTATTTTAAGGGTCTGAGTTTGCTCACCCAACCTCACCCAACCTCTCAGCCCCAAGAGTGTCCACCCTTATGTCTCATCCAGCTGTGGGTCTAGATATGGTCAATCCAGGTTGCATCACAGCTCCTGAACGAATTTTTTAAGAATTTCTCTCTCTTTCACTGTCTTTGTTTTACAGGTTTTTAAAAGTAATTTATTTTTATAATGGGGTTTAGCTGCTTTTCACGGCTGTGTTTATGCAGCTTTACACCCACTTGACACACTTCCAGAGAGATATCAATACATAGGTTTTACGATTCTTACTAGTCACATATATTCTTGTGCGGTGAATAGGGGTTGTTGAGTCCAGTTCACTGAGCAAGGAGTAGGTCTTGTCTATTACATATTGGGTGTATGGAACAGTATCTGAGCGAATTTGAAACCCTTGTTTTATGCATCACCCCACCTCACCTTTCCCGTTAAGCAGCCATAGTGTGTTTTCTAAACGTGTGACTCTGTTCTGTTTTGTAATTCAGTTCAGGTGTAGCGGTTTTTACATTCCCTCTATAAGTGATAGCTTATGATAAGTGTCTTTTTCTGTGTCACTTATTTCACTAAGAATCGTCGTACATAAATCCACTCATCTTGCTTCTACTAGCCTTATGACATTGATTTCATGTCTGAGTGATATTCCTTTGTACATAAGGACCACAACTTCTTTATCCATTTTTCTCTTTCCTGGGATATTTAAGGTGTCATGAAGTGGAGGTTCTTGTCAAAATAGCAGCCCTAAACATTGGGGTGCCTGTGTCTTGCTGATTTTTAGTTTTCCCAATTTATACGCCCATGAGTGGACGTGCCCTATGCTCCCTAAGCTGTGTTTTTTCGATGTTTCAGGACACACCGTACACTTCTCCAGTGTGGCTTTTGGCAATTTACATCCCGCCCATCAGCGTAGCAAGGCTGCCATTTCTCCATGGTCTGTACTGCATTTCTGGTTTTGACACTTTTTGCAGCATGGCCCTTTTAACCGATGGGAAGCGAGACTTCTTTGTAGCGCTGATTTGACTTTCCAGGTTGCTTGGTTGGCCAAAAAGGGCGTATGCGTTTTTTCCTGAATATATTCAGGAAAAAACGCATACGCCCTTTTTGGCCAAGGGCATCATTGTCGACGTTTTGCCGCTTTTCATGTGCTTTAAAGGCGATTCGAATCTACCTCCTGAAATCTGTTTCCTGCAATTCTGCCTTGCTTTCAAATCCTCTTCGTTGCCTTCCCTCAATATATCTGTGGATGAGAGTTATCATTTATAACTCTGCGGGTTTGTGAATTGCAGTGTCCCTGAGCTCCATTTTCCAACTCGCTTTTTTGGGAGCTGGCCGCAAAAGCGCGGGATTGCCTCAGGCCCTATTCTGGTTCCTGGCGGCAGGCTGAGCCTGTGGTTAATTCTTCTTCCTGATGGGAAAATAGAGTGACCTGTGCCTGTCCCAACACCTAGATCTAGTCTCTCATTGGTTGCCCCTCTTCCCGTTCATCCTCAGGACAAATTGCAACCTGTAGGGAACAGGAGCTTAAAGGTGCTGATTCTCCAAGTAGGGAGATTTCTAGTAAAGTAGCTGGAAAGGCAAACCCGAGCACAAGGAGATGAGAAATTGGGTGCGTTTTAGAAACCTTTCAAAATCACACGGTGTACCATCTTCTGGGTTTCTCATGCATGTTTTCGATGTAGGAAGATGCCCTTGAACCTGGAGATTTGGGACCCATGGGATGGGTACCACGCAGTACTACTTTAAATGGTCTGAGTTTGCTCACCCAACCTCACCCAACCTCTCAGCCCCAAGAGTGTCCACCCTTATGTCTCATCCAGGTGTGGGTCTAGATATGGTCAATCCAGGTTGCATCACAGCTCCTGAACGAATTTTTTAAGAATTTCTCTCTCTTTCACTGTCTTTGTTTTACAGGTTTTTAAAAGTAATTTATTTTTATAATGGGGTTTAGCTGCTTTTCACGGCTGTGTTTATGCAGCTTTACACCCACTTGACACACTTCCAGAGAGATATCAATACATAGGTTTTACGATTCTTACTAGTCACATATATTCTTGTGCGGTGAATAGGGGTTGTTGAGTCCAGTTCACTGAGCAAGGAGTAGGTCTTGTCTATTACATATTGGGTGTATGGAACAGTATCTGAGCGAATTTGAAACCCTTGTTTTATGCATCACCCCACCTCACCTTTCCCGTTAAGCAGCCATAGTGTGTTTTCTAAACGTGTGACTCTGTTCTGTTTTGTAATTCAGTTCAAGTGTAGCGGTTTTTACATTCCCTCTATAAGTGATATCTTATGATAAGTGTCTTTTTCTGTGTGACTTATTTCACTTAGAATCGTCATACCTAAATCCACTCATCTTGCTTCTACTAGCCTTATGACATTGATTTCATATCTGAGTGATATTCCTTTGTACATAAGGACCACAACTTCTTTATCCATTTTTCTCTTTCCTGGGATATTTAAGGTGTCATGAAGTGGAGGTTCTTGTCAAAATAGCAGCCCTAAACATTGGGGTGCCTGTGTCTTGCTGATTTTTAGTTTTCCCAATTTATACGCCCATGAGTGGACGTGCCCTATGCTCCCTAAGCTGTGTTTTTTCGATGTTTCAGGACACACCGTACACTTCTCCAGTGTGGCTTTTGGCAATTTACATCCCGCCCATCAGCGTAGCAAGGCTGCCATTTCTCCATGGTCTGTACTGCATTTCTGGTTTTGACACTTTTTGCAGCATGGCCCTTTTGACCGATGGGAAGCGAGACTTCTTTGTAGCGCTGATTTGACTTTCCAGGTTGCTTGGTTGGCCAAAAAGGGCGTATGCGTTTTTTCCTGAATATATTCAGGAAAAAACGCATACGCCCTTTTTGGCCAAGGGCATCATTGTCGACGTTTTGCCGCTTTTCATGTGCTTTAAAGGCGATTCGAATCTACCTCCTGAAATCTGTTTCCTGCAATTCTGCCTTGCTTTCAAATCCTCTTCGTTGCCTTCCCTCAATATATCTGTGGATGAGAGTTATCATTTATAACTCTGCGGGTTTGTGAATTGCAGTGTCCCTGAGCTCCATTTTTCAACTCGCTTTTTTGGGAGCTGGCCGCAAAAGGGCGGGATTGCCTCAGGCCCTATTCTGGTTCCTGGCAGCAGGCTGAGCCTGTGGTTAATTCTTCTTCCTGATGGGAAAATAGAGTGACCTGTGCCTGTCCCAACACCTAGATCTAGTCTCTCATTGGTTGCCCCTCTTCCCGTTCATCCTCAGGACAAATTGCAACCTGTAGGGAACAGGAGCTTAAAGGTGCTGATTCTCCAAGTAGGGAGATTGCTAGTAAAGTAGCTGGAAAGGCGAACCCGAGCACAAGGAGATGAGAAATTGGGTGCGTTTTAGAAACCTTTCAAAATCACACGGTGTACCATCTTCTGGGTTTCTCATGCATGTTTTCGATGTAGGAAGATGCCCTTGAACCTGGAGATTTGGGACCCATGGGATGGGTACCACGCAGTACTACTTTAAAGGGTCTGAGTTTGCTCACCCAACCTCACCCAACCTCTCAGCCCCAAGAGTGTCCACCCTTATGTCTCATCCAGGTGTGGGTCTAGATATGGTCAATCCAGGTTGCATCACAGCTCCTGAACGAATTTTTTAAGAATTTCTCTCTCTTTCACTGTCTTTGTTTTACAGGTTTTTAAAAGTAATTTATTTTTATAATGGGGTTTAGCTGCTTTTCACGGCTGTGTTTATGCAGCTTTACACCCACTTGACACACTTCCAGAGAGATATAAATACATAGGTTTTACGATTCTTACTAGTCACATATATTCTTGTGCGGTGAATAGGGGTTGTTGAGTCCAGTTCACTGAGCAAGGAGTAGGTCTTGTCTATTACATATTGGGTGTATGGAACAGTATCTGAGCGAATTTGAAACCCTTGTTTTATGCATCACCCCACCTCACCTTTCCCGTTAAGCAGCCATAGTGTGTTTTCTAAACGTGTGACTCTGTTCTGTTTTGTAATTCAGTTCAGGTGTAGCGGTTTTTACATTCCCTCTATAAGTGATAGCTTATGATAAGTGTCTTTTTCTGTGTCACTTATTTCACTTAGAATCGTCGTACCTAAATCCACTCATCTTGCTTCTACTAGCCTTATGACATTGATTTCATGTCTGAGTGATATTCCTTTGTACATAAGGACCACAACTTCTTTATCCATTTTTCTCTTTCCTGGGATATTTAAGGTGTCATGAAGTGGAGGTTCTTGTCAACATAGCAGCCCTAAACATTGGGGTGCCTGTGTCTTGCTGATTTTTAGTTTTCCCAATTTATACGCCCATGAGTGGACGTGCCCTATGCTCCCTAAGCTGTGTTTTTTCGATGTTTCAGGACACACCGTACACTTCTCCAGAGTGGCTGTTGGCAATTTACATCCCGCCCATCAGCGTAGCAAGGCTGCCATTTCTCCATGGCCTGTTCTGCATTTCTGGTTTTGACACTTTTTGCAGCATGGCCCTTTTGACCGATGGGAAGCGAGACCTCTTTGTAGCGCTGATTTGCCTTTCCAGGTTGCTTGGTTGGCCAAAAAGGGCGTATGCGTTTTTTCCTGAATATATTCAGGAAAAAACGCATACGCCCTTTTTGGCCAAGGGCATCATTGTCGACGTTTTGCCGCTTTTCATGTGCTTTAAAGGCGATTCGAATCTACCTCCTGAAATCTGTTTCCTGCAATTCTGCCTTGCTTTCAAATCCTCTTCGTTGCCTTCCCTCAATATATCTGTGGATGAGAGTTATCATTTATAACTCTGCGGGTTTGTGAATTGCAGTGTCCCTGAGCTCCATTTTTCAACTCGCTTTTTTGGGAGCTGGCCGCAAAAGCGCGGGATTGCCTCAGGCCCTATTCTGGTTCCTGGCGGCAGGCTGAGCCTGTGGTTAATTCTTCTTCCTGATGGGAAAATAGAGTGACCTGTGCCTGTCCCAACACCTAGATCTAGTCTCTCATTGGTTGCCCCTCTTCCCGTTCATCCTCAGGACAAATTGCAACCTGTAGGGAACAGGAGCTTAAAGGTACTGATTCTCCAAGTAGGGAGATTTCTAGTAAAGTAGCTGGAAAGGCGAACCCGAGCACAAGGAGATGAGAAATTGGGTGCGTTTTAGAAACCTTTCAAAATCACACGGTGTACCATCTTCTGGGTTTCTCATGCATGTTTTCGATGTAGGAAGATGCCCTTGAACCTGGAGATTTGGGACCCATGGGATGGGTACCACGCAGTACTACTTTAAATGGTCTGAGTTTGCTCACCCAACCTCACCCAACCTCTCAGCCCCAAGAGTGTCCACCCTTATGTCTCATCCAGGTGTGGGTCTAGATATGGTCAATCCAGGTTGCATCACAGCTCCTGAACGAATTTTTTAAGAATTTCTCTCTCTTTCACTGTCTTTGTTTTACAGGTTTTTAAAAGTAATTTATTTTTATAATGGGGTTTAGCTGCTTTTCACGGCTGTGTTTATGCAGCTTTACACCCACTTGACACACTTCCAGAGAGATATCAATACATAGGTTTTACGATTCTTACTAGTCACATATATTCTTGTGCGGTGAATAGGGGTTGTTGAGTCCAGTTCACTGAGCAAGGAGTAGGTCTTGTCTATTACATATTGGGTGTATGGAACAGTATCTGAGCGAATTTGAAACCCTTGTTTTATGCATCACCCCACCTCACCTTTCCCGTTAAGCAGCCATAGTGTGTTTTCTAAACGTGTGACTCTGTTCTGTTTTGTAATTCAGTTCAAGTGTAGCGGTTTTTACATTCCCTCTATAAGTGATATCTTATGATAAGTGTCTTTTTCTGTGTGACTTATTTCACTTAGAATCGTCATACCTAAATCCACTCATCTTGCTTCTACTAGCCTTATGACATTGATTTCATGTCTGAGTGATATTCCTTTGTACATAAGGACCACAACTTCTTTATACATTTTTCTCTTTCCTGGGATATTTAAGGTGTCATGAAGTGGAGGTTCTTGTCAACATAGCAGCCCTAAACATTGGGGTGCCTGTGTCTTGCTGATTTTTAGTTTTCCCAATTTATACGCCCATGAGTGGACGTGCCCTATGCTCCCTAAGCTGTGTTTTTTCGATGTTTCAGGACACACCGTACACTTCTCTAGAGTGGCTGTTGGCAATTTACATCCCGCCCATCAGCGTAGCAAGGCTGCCATTTCTCCGTGGCCTGTCCTGCATTTCTGGTTTTGACACTTTTTGCAGCATGGCCCTTTTGACCGATGGGAAGCGAGACCTCTTTGTAGCGCTGATTTGCCTTTCCAGGTTGCTTGGTTGGCCAAAAAGGGCGTATGCGTTTTTTCCTGAATATATTCAGGAAAAAACGCATACGCCCTTTTTGGCCAAGGGCATCATTGTCGACGTTTTGCCGCTTTTCATGTGCTTTAAAGGCGATTCGAATCTACCTCCTGAAATCTGCTTCCTGCAATTCTGCCTTGCTTTCAAATCCTCTTCGTTGCCTTCCCTCAATATATCTGTGGATGAGAGTTATCATTTATAACTCTGCGGGTTTGTGAATTGCAGTGTCCCTGAGCTCCATTTTTCAACTCGCTTTTTTGGGAGCTGGCCACAAAAGCGCGAGATTGCCTCAGGCCTTATTCTGGTTCCTGGCGGCAGGCTGAGCCTGTGGTTAATTCTTCTTCCTGATGGGAAAATAGAGTGACCTGTGCCTCTACCAACACCTAGATCTAGTCTCTCATTGGTTGCCCCTCTTCCCGTTCATCCTCAGGACAAATTGCAACCTGTAGGGAACAGGAGCTTAAAGGTGCTGATTCTCCAAGTAGGGAGATTGCTAGTAAAGTAGCTGGAAAGGCGAACCCGAGCACAAGGAGATGAGAAATGGGGTGCGTTTTAGAAACCTTTCAAAATCACACGGTGTACCATCTTCTGGGTTTCTCATGCATGTTTTCGATGTAGGAAGATGCCCTTGAACCTGGAGATTTGGGACCCATGGGATGGGTACCACGCAGTATTACTTTAAAGGGTCTGAGTTTGCTCTCCCAACCTCACCCAACCTCTCAGCCCCAAGAGTGTCCACCCTTATGTCTCATCCAGGTGTGGGTCTAGATATGGTCAATCCAGGTTGCATCACAGCCCCTGAACGAATTTTGTAAGAATTTCTCTCTCTTTCACTGTCTTTGTTTTACGGGTTTTTAAAAGTAATTTATTTTTATAATGGGGTTTAGCTGCTTTTCACGGCTGTGTTTATGCGGCTTTACACCCACTTGACTCACTTCCAGAGAGATATCAATACATAGGTTTTATGATTCTTACTAGTCACATATATTCTTGTGCGGTGAATAGGGGGTGTTGAGTCCAGTTCACTGAGCAAGGAGTAGGTCTTGTCTATTACATATTGGGTGTATGGAACAGTATCTGAGCGAATTTGAAACCCTTGTTTTATGCATCACCCCACCTCACCTTTCCCGTTAAGCAGCCATAGTGTGTTTTCTAAACGTGTGACTCTGTTCTGTTTTGTAATTCAGTTCAAGTGTAGCGGTTTTTACATTCCCTCTATAAGTGATATCTTATGATAAGTGTCTTTTTCTGTGTGACTTATTTCACTTAGAATCGTCATACCTAAATCCACTCATCTTGCTTCTACTAGCCTTATGACATTGATTTCATGTCTGAGTGATATTCCATTGTACATAAGGACCACAACTTCTTTATCCATTTTTCTCTTTCCTGGGATATTTAAGGTGTCATGAAGTGGAGGTTCTTGTCAACATAGCAGCCCTAAACATTGGGGTGCCTGTGTCTTGCTGATTTTTAGTTTTCCCAATTTATACGCCCATGAGTGGACGTGCCCTATGCTCCCTAAGCTGTGTTTTTTCGATGTTTCAGGACACACCGTACACTTCTCCAGAGTGGCTTTTGGCAATTTACATCCCGCCCATCAGCGTAGCAAGGCTGCCATTTCTCCATGGCCTGTACTGCATTTCTGATTTTGACACTTTTTGCAGCATGGCCCTTTTGACCGATGGGAAGCGAGACTTCTTTGTAGCGCTGATTTGCCTTTCCAGGTTGCTTGGTTGGCCAAAAAGGGCGTATGCGTTTTTTCCTGAATATATTCAGGAAAAAACGCATACGCCCTTTTTGGCCAAGGGCATCATTGTCGACGTTTTGCCGCTTTTCATGTGCTTTAAAGGCCATTCGAATCTACCTCCTGAAATCTCTTTCCTGCAATTCTGCCTTGCTTTCAAATCCTCTTCGTTGCCTTCCCTCAATATATCTGTGGATGAGAGTTATCATTTATAACTCTGCGGGTTTGTGAATTGCAGTGTCCCTGAGCTCCATTTTTCAACTCGCTTTTTTGGGAGCTGGCCGCAAAAGCGCGGGATTGCCTCAGGCCCTATTCTGGTTCCTGGAGGCAGGCAGAGCCTGTGGTTAATTCTTCTTCCTGATGGGAAAATAGAGTGACCTGTGCCTGTCCCAACACCTAGATCTAGTCTCTCATTGGTTGCCCCTCTTCCCGTTCATCCTCAGGACAAATTGCAACCTGTAGGGAACAGGAGCTTAAAGGTGCTGATTCTCCAAGTAGGGAGATTGCTAGTAAAGTAGCTGGAAAGGCGAACCCGAGCACAAGGAGATGAGAAATTGGGTGCGTTTTAGAAACCTTTCAAAATCACACGGTGCACCATCTTCTGGGTTTCTCATGCATGTTTTCGATGTAGGAAGATGCCCTTGAACCTGGAGATTTGGGACCCATGGGATGGGTACCACACAGTATTACTTTAAAGGGTCTGCGTTTGCTCACGCAACCTCACCCAACCTCTAAGGCCCAAGAGTGTCCACCCTTATGTCTCATCCAGCTGTGGGTCTAGATATGGTCAATCCAGGTTGCATCACAGCCTCTGAACGAATTTTGTAAGAATTTCTCTCTCTTTCACTGTCTTTGTTTTACGGGTTTTTAAAAGTAATTTATTTTTATAATGGGGTTTAGCTGCTTTTCACGGCTGTGTTTATGCAGCTTTACACCCACTTGACACACTTCCAGAGAGATATCAATACATAGGTTTTACGATTCTTAGTAGTCACATATATTCTTGTGCGGTGAATAGGGGTTGTTGAGTCCAGTTCACTGAGCAAGGAGTAGGTCTTGTCTATTACATATTGGGTGTATGGAACGGTATCTGAGCGAATTTGAAACCCTTGTTTTATGCATCACCCCACCTCACCTTTCCCGTTAAGCAGCCATAGTGTGTTTTCTAAACGTGTGACTCTGTTCTGTTTTGTAATTCAGTTCAAGTGTAGCGGTTTTTACATTCCCTCTATAAGTGATAGCTTATGATAAGTGTCTTTTTCTGTGTGACTTATTTCACTTAGAATCGTCATACCTAAATCCACTCATCTTGCTTCTACTAGCCTTATGACATTGATTTCATGTCTGAGGGATATTCCTTTGTACATAAGGACCACAACTTCTTTATCCATTTATCTCTTTCCTGGGATATTTAAGGTGTCATGAAGTGGAGGTTCTTGTCAACATAGCAGCCCTAAACATTGGGGTGCCTGTGTCGTGCTGATTTTTAGTTTTCCCAATTTATACGCCCATGAGTGGATGTGCCCTATGCTCCCTAAGCTGTGTTTTTTCGATGTTTCAGGACACACCGTACACTTCTCCAGAGTGGCTTTTGTCAATTTACATCCCGCCCATTAGCGTAGCAAGGCTGCCATTTCTCCATGGCCTGTACTGCATTTCTGGTTTTGTCACTTTTTGCAGCATGGCCCTTTTGACCGATGGGAAGCGAGACTTCTTTGTAGCGCTGATTTGCCTTTCCAGGTTGCTTGGTTGGCCAAAAAGGGCGTATGCGTTTTTTCCTGAATATATTCAGGAAAAAACGCTTACGCCCTTTTTGGCCAAGGGCATCACTGTCGACGTTTTGCCACTTTTCATGTGCTTTAAAGGCGATTCGAATCTACCTCCTGAAACCTGTTTCCTGCAATTCTGCCTTGCTTTCAAATCCTCTTCGTTGCCTTCCCTCAATATATCTGTGGATGAGAGTTATCATTTATAACTCTGCAGGTTTGTGAATTGCAGTGCCCCTGAGCTCCATTTTTCAACTGTCTTTTTTGGGAGCTGGCCGCAAAAGCACGGGATTGCCTCAGGCCCTATTCTGGTTCCCGGCGGCAGGCTGAGCCTGTGTTTAATTCTTCTTCCTGATTGGAAATTAGAGTGACCTGTGCCTGTCCCAACACCTAGATCTAGTCTCTCATTGGTTGCCCCTCTTCCCGTTCATCCTCAGGACAAATTGCAACCTGTAGGGAACAGGAGCTTAAAGGTGCTGATTCTCCAAGTAGGGAGATTGCTAGTAAAGTAGCTGGAAAGGCGAACCCGAGCACAAGGAGATGAGAAATTGGGTGCGTTTTAGAAACCTTTCAAAATCACACGGTGTACCATCTTCTGGGTTTCTCATGCATGTTTTCGATGTAGGAAGATGCCCTTGAACCTGGAGATTTGGGACCCATGGGATGGGTACCACACAGTATTACTTTAAAGGATCTGCGTTTGCTCACCCAACCTCACCCAACCTCTAAGCCCCAAGAGTGTCCACCCTTATGTCTCATCCAGCTGTGGGTCTAGATATGGTCAATCCAGGTTGCATCACAGCCTCTGAACGAATTTTGTAAGAATTTCTCTCTCTTTCACTGTCTTTGTTTTACGGGTTTTTAAAAGTAATTTATTTTTATAATGGGGTTTAGCTGCTTTTCACGGCTGTGTTTATGCGGCTTTACACCCACTTGACTCACTTCCAGACAGATATCAATATATAGGTTTTAAGATTCTTACTAGTCACATATATTCTTGTGCGGTGAATAGGGGGTGTTGAGTCCAGTTCACTGAGCAAGGAGTAGGTCTTGTCTATTACATATTGGGTGTATGGAACGGTATCTGAGCGAATTTGAAACCCTTGTTTTATGCATCACCCCACCTCACCTTTCCCGTTAAGCAGCCATAGTGTGTTTTCTAAACGTGTGACTCTGTTCGGTTTTGTAATTCAGTTCAAGTGTAGCGGTTTTTACATTCCCTCTATAAGTGATATCTTATGATAAGTGTCTTTTTCTGTGTGACTTATTTCACTTAGAATCGTCATACCTAAATCCACTCATCTTGCTTCTACTAGCCTTATGACATTGATTTCATGTCTGAGTGATATTCCTTTGTACATAAGGACCACAACTTCTTTATCCATTTTTCTCTTTCCTGGGATATTTAAGGTGTCATGAAGTGGAGGTTCTTGTCAACATAGCAGCCCTAAACATTGGGGTGCCTGTGTCTTGCTGATTTTTAGTTTTCCCAATTTATACGCCCATGAGTGGACGTGCCCTATGCTCCCTAAGCTGTGTTTTTTCGATGTTTCAGGACACACCGTACACTTCTCCAGAGTGGCTGTTGGCAATTTACATCCCGCCCATCAGCGTAGCAAGGCTGCCATTTCTCCATGGCCTGTCCTGCATTTCTGGTTTTGACACTTTTTGCAGCATGGCCCTTTTGACCGATGGGAAGCGAGACCTCTTTGTAGCGCTGATTTGCCTTTCCAGGTTGCTTGGTTGGCCAAAAAGGGCGTATGCGTTTTTTCCTGAATATATTCAGGAAAAAACGCATACGCCCTTTTTGGCCAAGGGCATCATTGTCGACGTTTTGCCGCTTTTCATGTGCTTTAAAGGCGATTCGAATCTACCTCCTGAAATCTGTTTCCTGCAATTCTGCCTTGCTTTCAAATCCTCTTCGTTGCCTTCCCTCAATATATCTGTGGATGAGAGTTATCATTTATAACTCTGCGGGTTTGTGAATTGCAGTGTCCCTGAGCTCCATTTTTCAACTCGCTTTTTTGGGAGCTGGCCGCAAAAGCGTGGGATTGCCTCAGGCCCTATTCTGGTTCCTGGCGGCAGGCTGAGCCTGTGGTTAATTCTTCTTCCTGATGGGAAAATAGAGTGACCTGTGCCTGTCCCAACACCTAGATCTAGTCTCTCATTGGTTGCCCCTCTTCCCGTTCATCCTCAGGACAAATTGCAACCTGTAGGGAACAGGAGCTTAAAGGTGCTGATTCTCCAAGTAGGGAGATTTCTAGTAAAGTAGCTGGAAAGGCGAACCCGAGCACAAGGAGATGAGAAATTGGGTGCGTTTTAGAAACCTTTCAAAATCACACGGTGTACCATCTTCTGGGTTTCTCATGCATGTTTTCGATGTAGGAAGATGCCCTTGAACCTGGAGATTTGGGACCCATGGGATGGGTACCACGCAGTACTACTTTAAAGGGTCTGAGTTTGCTCACCCAACCTCACCCAACCTCTCAGCCCCAAGAGTGTCCACCCTTATGTCTCATCCAGGTGTGGGTCTAGATATGGTCAATCCAGGTTGCATCACAGCTCCTGAACGAATTTTTTAAGAATTTCTCTCTCTTTCACTGTCTTTGTTTTACAGGTTTTTAAAAGTAATTTATTTTTATAATGGGGTTTAGCTGCTTTTCACGGCTGTGTTTATGCAGCTTTACACCCACTTGACACACTTCCAGAGAGATATCAATACATAGGTTTTACGATTCTTACTAGTCACATATATTCTTGTGCGGTGAATAGGGGTTGTTGAGTCCAGTTCACTGAGCAAGGAGTACGTCTTGTCTATTACATATTGGGTGTATGGAACGGTATCTGAGCGAATTTGAAACCCTTGTTTTATGCATCACCCCACCTCAGCTTTCCCGTTAAGCAGCCATAGTGTGTTTTCTAAACGTGTGACTCTGTTCTGTTTTGTAATTCAGTTCAAGTGTAGCGGTTTTTACATTCCCTCTATAAGTGATAGCTTATGATAAGTGTCTTTTTCTGTGTGACTTATTTCACTTAGAATCGTCATACCTAAATCCACTCATCTTGCTTCTACTAGCCTTATGACATTGATTTCATGTCTGAGTGATATTCCTTTGTACATAAGGACCACAACTTCTTTATCCATTTATCTCTTTCCTGGGATATTTAAGGTGTCATGAAGTGGAGGTTCTTGTCAACATAGCAGCCCTAAACATTGGGGTGCCTGTGTCTTGCTGATTTTTAGTTTTCCCAATTTATACGCCCATGAGTGGATGTGCCCTATGCTCCCTAAGCTGTGTTTTTTCGATGTTTCAGGACACACCGTACACTTCTCCAGAGTGGCTTTTGGCAATTTACATCCCGCCCATTAGCGTAGCAAGGCTGCCACTTCTCCATGGCCTGTACTGCATTTCTGGTTTTGTCACTTTTTGCAGCATGGCCCTTTTGACCGATGGGAAGCGAGACTTCTTTGTAGCGCTGATTTGCCTTTCCAGGTTGCTTGGTTGGCCAAAAAGGGCGTATGCGTTTTTTCCTGAATATATTCAGGAAAAAACGCTTACGCCCTTTTTGGCCAAGGGCATCACTGTCGACGTTTTGCCACTTTTCATGTGCTTTAAAGGCGATTCGAATCTACCTCCTGAAACCTGTTTCCTGCAATTCTGCCTTGCTTTCAAATCCTCTTCGTTGCCTTCCCTCAATATATCTGTGGATGAGAGTTATCATTTATAACTCTGCAGGTTTGTGAATTGCAGTGCCCCTGAGCTCCATTTTTCAACTGTCTTTTTTGGGAGCTGGCCGCAAAAGCACTGGATTGCCTCAGGCCCTATTCTGGTTCCCGGAGGCAGGCTGAGCCTGTGTTTAATTCTTCTTCCTGATGGGAAATTAGAGTGACCTGTGCCTGTCCCAACACCTAGATCTAGTCTCTCATTGGTTGCCCCTCTTCCCGTTCATCCTCAGGACAAATTGCAACCTGTAGGGAACAGGAGGTTAAAGGTGCTGATTCTCCAAGTAGGGAGATTGCTAGTAAAGTAGCTGGAAAGGCGAACCCGAGCACAAGGAGATGAGAAATTGGGTGCGTTTTAGAAACCTTTCAAAATCACACGGTGTACCATCTTCTGGGTTTCTCATGCATGTTTTCGATGTAGGAAGATGCCCTTGAACCTGGAGATTTGGGACCCATGGGATGGGTACCACACAGTATTACTTTAAAGGATCTGTGTTTGCTCACCCAACCTCACCCAACCTCTAAGCCCCAAGAGTGTCCACCCTTATGTCTCATCCAGCTGTGGGTCTAGATATGGTCAATCCAGGTTGCATCACAGCCTCTGAACGAATTTTGTAAGAATTTCTCTCTCTTTCACTGTCTTTGTTTTACGGGTTTTTAAAAGTAATTTATTTTTATAATGGGGTTTAGCTGCTTTTCACGGCTGTGTTTATGCGGCTTTACACCCACTTGACTCACTTCCAGACAGATATCAATATATAGGTTTTAAGATTCTTACTAGTCACATATATTCTTGTGCGGTGAATAGGGGGTGTTGAGTCCAGTTCACTGAGCAAGGAGTAGGTCTTGTCTATTACATATTGGGTGTATGGAACGGTATCTGAGCGAATTTGAAACCCTTGTTTTATGCATCACCCCACCTCACCTTTCCCGTTAAGCAGCCATAGTGTGTTTTCTAAACGTGTGACTCTGTTCTGTTTTGTAATTCAGTTCAAGTGTAGCGGTTTTTACATTCCCTCTATAAGTGATATCTTATGATAAGTGTCTTTTTCTGTGTGACTTATTTCACTTAGAATTGTCATACCTAAATCCACTCATCTTGCTTCTACTAGCCTTATGACATTGATTTCATGTCTGAGTGATATTCCTTTGTACATAAGGACCACAACTTCTTTATCCATTTTTCTCTTTCCTGGGATATTTAAGGTGTCATGAAGTGGAGGTTCTTGTCAACATAGCAGCCCTAAACATTGGGGTGCCTGTGTCTTGCTGATTTTTAGTTTTCCCAATTTATACGCCCATGAGTGGACGTGCCCTATGCTCCCTAAGCTGTGTTTTTTCGATGTTTCAGGACACACCGTACACTTCTCCAGAGTGGCTGTTGGCAATTTACATCCCGCCCATCAGCGTAGCAAGGCTGCCATTTCTCCATGGCCTGTCCTGCATTTCTGGTTTTGACACTTTTTGCAGCATGGCCCTTTTGACCGATGGGAAGCGAGACCTCTTTGTAGCGCTGATTTGCCTTTCC
Organism: Eschrichtius robustus; assembly: GCF_028021215.1. NCBI lineage: Eukaryota > Metazoa > Chordata > Mammalia > Artiodactyla > Eschrichtiidae > Eschrichtius > Eschrichtius robustus. Next base: position 1,766,710 of record NW_027175257.1, read on the forward strand.
AGGTTGCTTGGTTGGCCAAAAAGGGCGTATGCGTTTTTTCCTGAATATATTCAGGAAAAAACGCTTACGCCCTTTTTGGCCAAGGGCATCACTGTCGACGTTTTGCCACTTTTCATGTGCTTTAAAGGCGATTCGAATCTACCTCCTGAAACCTGTTTCCTGCAATTCTGCCTTGCTTTCAAATCCTCTTCGTTGCCTTCCCTCAATATATCTGTGGATGAGAGTTATCATTTATAACTCTGCAGGTTTGTGAATTGCAGTGCCCCTGAGCTCCATTTTTCAACTGTCTTTTTTGGGAGCTGGCCGCAAAAGCACGGGATTGCCTCAGGCCCTATTCTGATTCCCGGTGGCAGGCTGAGCCTGTGTTTAATTCTTCTTCCTGATTGGAAATTAGAGAGACCTGTGCCTGTCCCAACACCTAGATCTAGTCTCTCATTGGTTGCCCCTCTTCCCGTTCATCCTCAGGACAAATTGCAACCTGTAGGGAACAGGAGCTTAAAGGTGCTGATTCTCCAAGTAGGGAGATTGCTAGTAAAGTAGCTGGAAAGGCGAACCCGAGCACAAGGAGATGAGAAATTGGGTGCGTTTTAGAAACCTTTCAAAATCACACGGTGTACCATCTTCTGGGTTTCTCATGCATGTTTTCGATGTAGGAAGATGCCCTTGAACCTGGAGATTTGGGACCCATGGGATGGGTACCACACAGTATTACTTTAAAGGATCTGCGTTTGCTCACCCAACCTCACCCAACCTCTAAGCCCCAAGAGTGTCCACCCTTATGTCTCATCCAGCTGTGGGTCTAGATATGGTCAATCCAGGTTGCATCACAGCCTCTGAACGAATTTTGTAAGAATTTCTCTCTCTTTCACTGTCTTTGTTTTACGGGTTTTTAAAAGTAATTTATTTTTATAATGGGGTTTAGCTGCTTTTCACGGCTGTGTTTATGCGGCTTTACACCCACTTCACTCACTTCCAGACAGATATCAATATATAGGTTTTAAGATTCTTACTAGTCACATATATTCTTGTGCGGTGAATAGGGGGTGTTGAGTCCAGTTCACTGAGCAAGGAGTAGGTCTTGTCTATTACATATTGGGTGTATGGAACGGTATCTGAGCGAATTTGAAACCCTTGTTTTATGCATCACCCCACCTCACCTTTCCCGTTAAGCAGCCATAGTGTGTTTTCTAAACGTGTGACTCTGTTCTGTTTTGTAATTCAGTTCAAGTGTAGCGGTTTTTACATTCCCTCTATAAGTGATAGCTTATGATAAGTGTCTTTTTCTGTGTCACTTATTTCACTTAGAATCGTCATACCTAAATCCACTCATCTTGCTTCTACTAGCCTTATGACATTGATTTCATGTCTGAGTGATATTCCTTTGTACATAAGGACCACAACTTCTTTATCCATTTTTCTCTTTCCTGGGATATTTAAGGTGTAATGAAGTGGAGGTTCTTGTCAACATAGCAGCCCTAAACATTGGGGTGCCTGTGTCTTGCTGATTTTTAGTTTTCCCAATTTATACGCCCATGAGTGGACGTGCCCTATGCTCCCTAAGCTGTGTTTTTTCGATGTTTCAGGACACACCGTACACTTCTCCAGAGTGGCTTTTGGCAATTTACATCCCGCCCATTAGCGTAGCAAGGCTGCCATTTCTCCATGGCCTGTACTGCATTTCTGGTTTTGTCACTTTTTGCAGCATGGCCCTTTTGACCGATGGGAAGCGAGACTTCTTTGTAGCGCTGATTTGCCTTTCCAGGTTGCTTGGTTGGCCAAAAAGGGCGTATGCGTTTTTTCCTGAATATATTCAGGAAAAAACGCTTACGCCCTTTTTGGCCAAGGGCATCACTGTCGACGTTTTGCCACTTTTCATGTGCTTTAAAGGCGATTCGAATCTACCTCCTGAAACCTGTTTCCTGCAATTCTGCCTTGCTTTCAAATCCTCTTCGTTGCCTTCCCTCAATATATCTGTGGATGAGAGTTATCATTTATAACTCTGCAGGTTTGTGAATTGCAGTGCCCCTGAGCTCCATTTTTCAACTGTCTTTTTTGGGAGCTGGCCGCAAAAGCACTGGATTGCCTCAGGCCCTATTCTGGTTCCCGGCGGCAGGCTGAGCCTGTGTTTAATTCTTCTTCCTGATGGGAAATTAGAGTGACCTGTGCCTGTCCCAACACCTAGATCTAGTCTCTCATTGGTTGCCCCTCTTCCCGTTCATCCTCAGGACAAATTGCAACCTGTAGGGAACAGGAGGTTAAAGGTGCTGATTCTCCAAGTAGGGAGATTGCTAGTAAAGTAGCTGGAAAGGCGAACCCGAGCACAAGGAGATGAGAAATTGGGTGCGTTTTAGAAACCTTTCAAAATCACACGGTGTACCATCTTCTGGGTTTCTCATGCATGTTTTCGATGTAGGAAGATGCCCTTGAACCTGGAGATTTGGGACCCATGGGATGGGTACCACACAGTATTACTTTAAAGGATCTGTGTTTGCTCACCCAACCTCACCCAACCTCTAAGCCCCAAGAGTGTCCACCCTTATGTCTCATCCAGCTGTGGGTCTAGATATGGTCAATCCAGGTTGCATCACAGCCTCTGAACGAATTTTGTAAGAATTTCTCTCTCTTTCACTGTCTTTGTTTTACGGGTTTTTAAAAGTAATTTATTTTTATAATGGGGTTTAGCTGCTTTTCACGGCTGTGTTTATGCGGCTTTACACCCACTTGACTCACTTCCAGACAGATATCAATATATAGGTTTTAAGATCCTTACTAGTCACATATATTCTTGTGCGGTGAATAGGGGGTGTTGAGTCCAGTTCACTGAGCAAGGAGTAGGTCTTGTCTATTACATATTGGGTGTATGGAACGGTATCTGAGCGAATTTGAAACCCTTGTTTTATGCATCACCCCACCTCACCTTTCCCGTTAAGCAGCCATAGTGTGTTTTCTAAACGTGTGACTCTGTTCTGTTTTGTAATTCAGTTCAAGTGTAGCGGTTTTTACATTCCCTCTATAAGTGATATCTTATGATAAGTGTCTTTTTCTGTGTGACTTATTTCACTTAGAATTGTCATACCTAAATCCACTCATCTTGCTTCTACTAGCCTTATGACATTGATTTCATGTCTGAGTGATATTCCTTTGTACATAAGGACCACAACTTCTTTATCCATTTTTCTCTTTCCTGGGATATTTAAGGTGTCATGAAGTGGAGGTTCTTGTCAACATAGCAGCCCTAAACATTGGGGTGCCTGTGTCTTGCTGATTTTTAGTTTTCCCAATTTATACGCCCATGAGTGGACGTGCCCTATGCTCCCTAAGCTGTGTTTTTTCGATGTTTCAGGACACACCGTACACTTCTCCAGAGTGGCTGTTGGCAATTTACATCCCGCCCATCAGCGTAGCAAGGCTGCCATTTCTCCATGGCCTGTCCTGCATTTCTGGTTTTGACACTTTTTGCAGCATGGCCCTTTTGACCGATGGGAAGCGAGACCTCTTTGTAGCGCTGATTTGCCTTTCCAGGTTGCTTGGTTGGCCAAAAAGGGCGTATGCGTTTTTTCCTGAATATATTCAGGAAAAAACGCTTACGCCCTTTTTGGCCAAGGGCATCACTGTCGACGTTTTGCCACTTTTCATGTGCTTTAAAGGCGATTCGAATCTACCTCCTGAAACCTGTTTCCTGCAATTCTGCCTTGCTTTCAAATCCTCTTCGTTGCCTTCCCTCAATATATCTGTGGATGAGAGTTATCATTTATAACTCTGCAGGTTTGTGAATTGCAGTGCCCCTGAGCTCCATTTTTCAACTGTCTTTTTTGGGAGCTGGCCGCAAAAGCACGGGATTGCCTCAGGCCCTATTCTGATTCCCGGTGGCAGGCTGAGCCTGTGTTTAATTCTTCTTCCTGATTGGAAATTAGAGAGACCTGTGCCTGTCCCAACACCTAGATCTAGTCTCTCATTGGTTGCCCCTCTTCCCGTTCATCCTCAGGACAAATTGCAACCTGTAGGGAACAGGAGCTTAAAGGTGCTGATTCTCCAAGTAGGGAGATTGCTAGTAAAGTAGCTGGAAAGGCGAACCCGAGCACAAGGAGATGAGAAATTGGGTGCGTTTTAGAAACCTTTCAAAATCACACGGTGTACCATCTTCTGGGTTTCTCATGCATGTTTTCGATGTAGGAAGATGCCCTTGAACCTGGAGATTTGGGACCCATGGGATGGGTACCACACAGTATTACTTTAAAGGATCTGCGTTTGCTCACCCAACCTCACCCAACCTCTAAGCCCCAAGAGTGTCCACCCTTATGTCTCATCCAGCTGTGGGTCTAGATATGGTCAATCCAGGTTGCATCACAGCCTCTGAACGAATTTTGTAAGAATTTCTCTCTCTTTCACTGTCTTTGTTTTACGGGTTTTTAAAAGTAATTTATTTTTATAATGGGGTTTAGCTGCTTTTCACGGCTGTGTTTATGCGGCTTTACACCCACTTGACTCACTTCCAGACAGATATCAATATATAGGTTTTAAGATTCTTACTAGTCACATATATTCTTGTGCGGTGAATAGGGGGTGTTGAGTCCAGTTCACTGAGCAAGGAGTAGGTCTTGTCTATTACATATTGGGTGTATGGAACGGTATCTGAGCGAATTTGAAACCCTTGTTTTATGCATCACCCCACCTCACCTTTCCCGTTAAGCAGCCATAGTGTGTTTTCTAAACGTGTGACTCTGTTCTGTTTTGTAATTCAGTTCAAGTGTAGCGGTTTTTACATTCCCTCTATAAGTGATAGCTTATGATAAGTGTCTTTTTCTGTGTCACTTATTTCACTTAGAATCGTCATACCTAAATCCACTCATCTTGCTTCTACTAGCCTTATGACATTGATTTCATGTCTGAGTGATATTCCTTTGTACATAAGGACCACAACTTCTTTATCCATTTTTCTCTTTCCTGGGATATTTAAGGTGTAATGAAGTGGAGGTTCTTGTCAACATAGCAGCCCTAAACATTGGGGTGCCTGTGTCTTGCTGATTTTTAGTTTTCCCAATTTATACGCCCATGAGTGGACGTGCCCTATGCTCCCTAAGCTGTGTTTTTTCGATGTTTCAGGACACACCGTACACTTCTCCAGAGTGGCTGTTGGCAATTTACATCCCGCCCATCAGCGTAGCAAGGCTGCCATTTCTCCATGGCCTGTCCTGCATTTCTGGTTTTGACACTTTTTGCAGCATGGCCCTTTTGACCGATGGGAAGCGAGACCTCTTTGTAGCGCTGATTTGCCTTTCCAGGTTGCTTGGTTGGCCAAAAAGGGTGTATGCGTTTTTTCCTGAATATATTCAGGAAAAAACGCATACGCCCTTTTTGGCCAAGGGCATCATTGTCGACGTTTTGCCGCTTTTCATGTGCTTTAAAGGCGATTCGAATCTACCTCCTGAAATCTGTTTCCTGCAATTCTGCCTTGCTTTCAAATCCTGTTCGTTGCCTTCCCTCAATATATCTGTGGATGAGAGTTATCATTTATAACTCTGCGGGTTTGTGAATTGCAGTGTCCCTGAGCTCCATTTTTCAACTCGCTTTTTTGGGAGCTGGCCGCAAAAGCGCGGGATTGCCTCAGGCCCTATTCTGGTTCCTGGCGGCAGGCTGAGCCTGTGGTTAATTCTTCTTCCTGATGGGAAAATAGAGTGACCTGTGCCTGTCCCAACACCTAGATCTAGTCTCTCATTGGTTGCCCCTCTTCCCGTTCATCCTCAGGACAAATTGCAACCTGTAGGGAACAGGAGCTTAAAGGTGCTGATTCTCCAAGTAGGGAGATTTCTAGTAAAGTAGCTGGAAAGGCGAACCCGAGCACAAGGAGATGAGAAATTGGGTGCGTTTTAGAAACCTTTCAAAATCACACGGTGTACCATCTTCTGGGTTTCTCATGCATGTTTTCGATGTAGGAAGATGCCCTTGAACCTGGAGATTTGGGACCCATGGGATGGGTACCACGCAGTACTACTTTAAAGGGTCTGAGTTTGCTCACCCAACCTCACCCAACCTCTCAGCCCCAAGAGTGTCCACCCTTATGTCTCATCCAGGTGTGGGTCTAGATATGGTCAATCCAGGTTGCATCACAGCTCCTGAACGAATTTTTTAAGAATTTCTCTCTCTTTCACTGTCTTTGTTTTACAGGTTTTTAAAAGTAATTTATTTTTATAATGGGGTTTAGCTGCTTTTCACGGCTGTGTTTATGCAGCTTTACACCCACTTGACACACTTCCAGAGAGATATCAATACATAGGTTTTACGATTCTTACTAGTCACATATATTCTTGTGCGGTGAATAGGGGTTGTTGAGTCCAGTTCACTGAGCAAGGAGTACGTCTTGTCTATTACATATTGGGTGTATGGAACGGTATCTGAGCGAATTTGAAACCCTTGTTTTATGCATCACCCCACCTCAGCTTTCCCGTTAAGCAGCCATAGTGTGTTTTCTAAACGTGTGACTCTGTTCTGTTTTGTAATTCAGTTCAAGTGTAGCGGTTTTTACATTCCCTCTATAAGTGATAGCTTATGATAAGTGTCTTTTTCTGTGTGACTTATTTCACTTAGAATCGTCATACCTAAATCCACTCATCTTGCTTCTACTAGCCTTATGACATTTATTTCATGTCTGAGTGATATTCCTTTGTACATAAGGACCACAACTTCTTTATCCATTTTTCTCTTTCCTGGGATATTTAAGGTGTCATGAAGTGGAGGTTCTTGTCAACATAGCAGCCCTAAACATTGGGGTGCCTGTGTCTTGCTGATTTTTAGTTTTCCCAATTTATACGCCCATGAGTGGACGTGCCCTATGCTCCCTAAGCTGTGTTTTTTCGATGTTTCAGGACACACAGTACACTTCTCTAGAGTGGCTGTTGGCAATTTACATCCCGCCCATCAGCGTAGCAAGGCTGCCATTTCTCCATGGCCTGTCCTGCATTTCTGGTTTTGACACTTTTTGCAGCATGGCCCTTTTGACCGATGGGAAGCGAGACCTCTTTGTAGCGCTGATTTGCCTTTCCAGGTTGCTTGGTTGGCCAAAAAGGGCGTATGCGTTTTTTCCTGAATATATTCAGGAAACAACGCATACGCCCTTTTTGGCCAAGGGCATCATTGTCGACGTTTTGCCGCTTTTCATGTGCTTTAAAGGCGATTCGAATCTACCTCCTGAAATCTGCTTCCTGCAATTCTGCCTTGCTTTCAAATCCTCTTCGTTGCCTTCCCTCAATATATCTGTGGATGAGAGTTATCATTTATAACTCTGCGGGTTTGTGAATTGCAGTGTCCCTGAGCTCCATTTTTCAACTCGCTTTTTTGGGAGCTGGCCACAAAAGCGCGAGATTGCCTCAGGCCTTATTCTGGTTCCTGGCGGCAGGCTGAGCCTGTGGTTAATTCTTCTTCCTGATGGGAAAATAGAGTGACCTGTGCCTCTACCAACACCTAGATCTAGTCTCTCATTGGTTGCCCCTCTTCCCGTTCATCCTCAGGACAAATTGCAACCTGTAGGGAACAGGAGCTTAAAGGTGCTGATTCTCCAAGTAGGGAGATTGCTAGTAAAGTAGCTGGAAAGGCGAACCCTAGCACAAGGAGATGAGAAATGGGGTGCGTTTTAGAAACCTTTCAAAATCACACGGTGTACCATCTTCTGGGTTTCTCATGCATGATTTCGATGTAGGAAGATGCCCTTGAACCTGGAGATTTGGGACCCATGGGATGGGTACCACGCAGTATTACTTTAAAGGGTCTGAGTTTGCTCTCCCAACCTCACCCAACCTCTCAGCCCCAAGAGTGTCCACCCTTATGTCTCATCCAGGTGTGGGTCTAGATATGGTCAATCCAGGTTGCATCACAGCCCCTGAACGAATTTTGTAAGAATTTCTCTCTCTTTCACTGTCTTTGTTTTACGGGTTTTTAAAAGTAATTTATTTTTATAATGGGGTTTAGCTGCTTTTCACGGCTGTGTTTATGCGGCTTTACACCCACTTGACTCACTTCCAGAGAGATATCAATACATAGGTTTTACGATTCTTACTAGTCACATATATTCTTGTGCAGTGAATAGGGTGTGTTGAGTCCAGTTCACTGAGCAAGGAGTAGGTCTTGTCTATTACATATTGGGTGTATGGAACAGTATCTGAGCGAATTTGAAACCCTTGTTTTATGCATCACCCCACCTCACCTTTCCCGTTAAGCAGCCATAGTGTGTTTTCTAAACGTGTGACTCTGTTCTGTTTTGTAATTCAGTTCAAGTGTAGCGGTTTTTACATTCCCTCTATAAGTGATATCTTATGATAAGTGTCTTTTTCTGTGTGACTTATTTCACTTAGAATCGTCATACCTAAATCCACTCATCTTGCTTCTACTAGCCTTATGACATTGATTTCATGTCTGAGTGATATTCCATTGTACATAAGGACCACAACTTCTTTATCCATTTTTCTCTTTCCTGGGATATTTAAGGTGTCATGAAGTGGAGGTTCTTGTCAACATAGCAGCCCTAAACATTGGGGTGCCTGTGTCTTGCTGATTTTTAGTTTTCCCAATTTATACGCCCATGAGTGGACGTGCCCTATGCTCCCTAAGCTGTGTTTTTTCGATGTTTCAGGACACATCGTACACTTCTCCAGAGTGGCTTTTGGCAATTTACATCCCGCCCATCAGCGTAGCAAGGCTGCCATTTCTCCATGGCCTGTACTGCATTTGTGGTTTTGACACTTTTTGCAGCATGGCCCTTTTGACCGATGGGAAGCGAGACTTCTTTGTAGCGCTGATTTGCCTTTCCAGGTTGCTTGGTTGGCCAAAAAGGGCGTATGCGTTTTTTCCTGAATATATTCAGGAAAAAACGCATACGCCCTTTTTGGCCAAGGGCATCATTGTCGACGTTTTGCCGCTTTTCATGTGCTTTAAAGGCCATTCGTATCTACCTCCTGAAATCTCTTTCCTGTAATTCTGCCTTGCTTTCAAATCCTCTTCGTTGCCTTCCCTCAATATATCTGTGGATGAGAGTTATCATTTATAACTCTGCGGGTTTGTGAATTGCAGTGTCCCTGAGCTCCATTTTTCAACTCGCTTTTTTGGGAGCTGGCCGCAAAAGCGCGGGATTGCCTCAGGCCCTATTCTGGTTCCTGGAGGCAGGCAGAGCCTGTGGTTAATTCTTCTTCCTGATGGGAAAATAGAGTGACCTGTGCCTGTCCCAACACCTAGATCTAGTCTCTCATTGGTTGCAGCTCTTCCCGTTCATCCTCAGGACAAATTGCAACCTGTAGGGAACAGGAGCTTAAAGGTGCTGATTCTCCAAGTAGGGAGATTGCTAGTAAAGTAGCTGGAAAGGCGAACCCGAGCACAAGGAGATGAGAAATTGGGTGCGTTTTAGAAACCTTTCAAAATCACACGGTGCACCATCTTCTGGGTTTCTCATGCATGTTTTCGATGTAGGAAGATGCCCTTGAACCTGGAGATTTGGGACCCATGGGATGGGTACCACACAGTATTACTTTAAAGGGTCTGCGTTTGCTCACCCAACCTCACCCAACCTCTAAGCCCCAAGAGTGTCCACCCTTATGTCTCATCCAGCTGTGGGTCTAGATATGGTCAATCCAGGTTGCATCACAGCCTCTGAACGAATTTTGTAAGAATTTCTCTCTCTTTCACTGTCTTTGTTTTACGGGTTTTTAAAAGTAATTTATTTTTATAATGGGGTTTAGCTGCTTTTCACGGCTGTGTTTATGCAGCTTTACACCCGCTTGACACACTTCCAGAGAGATATCAATACATAGGTTTTACGATTCTTACTAGTCACATATATTCTTGTGCGGTGAATAGGGGTTGTTGAGTCCAGTTCACTGAGCAAGGAGTAGGTCTTGTCTATTACATATTGGGTGTATGGAACAGTATCTGAGCGAATTTGAAACCCTTGTTTTATGCATCACCCCACCTCACCTTTCCCGTTAAGCAGCCATAGTGTGTTTTCTAAACGTGTGACTCTGTTCTGTTTTGTAATTCAGTTCAAGTGTAGCGGTTTTTACATTCCCTCTATAAGTGATATCTTATGATAAGTGTCTTTTTCTGTGTGACTTATTTCACTTAGAATCGTCATACCTAAATCCACTCATCTTGCTTCTACTAGCCTTATGACATTGATTTCATGTCTGAGTGATATTCCTTTGTACATAAGGACCACAACTTCTTTATCCATTTTTCTCTTTCCTGGGATATTTAAGGTGTCATGAAGTGGAGGTTCTTGTCAACATAGCAGCCCTAAACATTGGGGTGCCTGTGTCTTGCTGATTTTTAGTTTTCCCAATTTATACGCCCATGAGTGGACGTGCCCTATGCTCCCTAAGCTGTGTTTTTTCGATGTTTCAGGACACACCGTACACTTCTCTAGAGTGGCTGTTGGCAATTTACATCCCGCCCATCAGCGTAGCAAGGCTGCCATTTCTCCATGGCCTGTCCTGCATTTCTGGTTTTGACACTTTTTGCAGCATGGCCCTTTTGACCGATGGGAAGCGAGACCTCTTTGTAGCGCTGATTTGCCTTTCCAGGTTGCTTGGTTGGCCAAAAAGGGTGTATGCGTTTTTTCCTGAATATATTCAGGAAAAAACGCATACGCCCTTTTTGGCCAAGGGCATCATTGTCGACGTTTTGCCGCTTTTCATGTGCTTTAAAGGCGATTCGAATCTACCTCCTGAAATCTGTTTCCTGCAATTCTGCCTTGCTTTCAAATCCTGTTCGTTGCCTTCCCTCAATATATCTGTGGATGAGAGTTATCATTTATAACTCTGCGGGTTTGTGAATTGCAGTGTCCCTGAGCTCCATTTTTCAACTCGCTTTTTTGGGAGCTGGCCGCAAAAGCGCGGGATTGCCTCAGGCCCTATTCTGGTTCCTGGCGGCAGGCTGAGCCTGTGGTTAATTCTTCTTCCTGATGGGAAAATAGAGTGACCTGTGCCTGTCCCAACACCTAGATCTAGTCTCTCATTGGTTGCCCCTCTTCCCGTTCATCCTCAGGACAAATTGCAACCTGTAGGGAACAGGAGCTTAAAGGTGCTGATTCTCCAAGTAGGGAGATTTCTAGTAAAGTAGCTGGAAAGGCGAACCCGAGCACAAGGAGATGAGAAATTGGGTGCGTTTTAGAAACCTTTCAAAATCACACGGTGTACCATCTTCTGGGTTTCTCATGCATGTTTTCGATGTAGGAAGATGCCCTTGAACCTGGAGATTTGGGACCCATGGGATGGGTACCACGCAGTACTACTTTAAAGGGTCTGAGTTTGCTCACCCAACCTCACCCAACCTCTCAGCCCCAAGAGTGTCCACCCTTATGTCTCATCCAGGTGTGGGTCTAGATATGGTCAATCCAGGTTGCATCACAGCTCCTGAACGAATTTTTTAAGAATTTCTCTCTCTTTCACTGTCTTTGTTTTACAGGTTTTTAAAAGTAATTTATTTTTATAATGGGGTTTAGCTGCTTTTCACGGCTGTGTTTATGCAGCTTTACACCCACTTGACACACTTCCAGAGAGATATCAATACATAGGTTTTACGATTCTTACTAGTCACATATATTCTTGTGCGGTGAATAGGGGTTGTTGAGTCCAGTTCACTGAGCAAGGAGTACGTCTTGTCTATTACATATTGGGTGTATGGAACGGTATCTGAGCGAATTTGAAACCCTTGTTTTATGCATCACCCCACCTCAGCTTTCCCGTTAAGCAGCCATAGTGTGTTTTCTAAACGTGTGACTCTGTTCTGTTTTGTAATTCAGTTCAAGTGTAGCGGTTTTTACATTCCCTCTATAAGTGATAGCTTATGATAAGTGTCTTTTTCTGTGTGACTTATTTCACTTAGAATCGTCATACCTAAATCCACTCATCTTGCTTCTACTAGCCTTATGACATTTATTTCATGTCTGAGTGATATTCCTTTGTACATAAGGACCACAACTTCTTTATCCATTTTTCTCTTTCCTGGGATATTTAAGGTGTCATGAAGTGGAGGTTCTTGTCAACATAGCAGCCCTAAACATTGGGGTGCCTGTGTCTTGCTGATTTTTAGTTTTCCCAATTTATACGCCCATGAGTGGACGTGCCCTATGCTCCCTAAGCTGTGTTTTTTCGATGTTTCAGGACACACAGTACACTTCTCTAGAGTGGCTGTTGGCAATTTACATCCCGCCCATCAGCGTAGCAAGGCTGCCATTTCTCCATGGCCTGTCCTGCATTTCTGGTTTTGACACTTTTTGCAGCATGGCCCTTTTGACCGATGGGAAGCGAGACCTCTTTGTAGCGCTGATTTGCCTTTCCAGGTTGCTTGGTTGGCCAAAAAGGGCGTATGCGTTTTTTCCTGAATATATTCAGGAAACAACGCATACGCCCTTTTTGGCCAAGGGCATCATTGTCGACGTTTTGCCGCTTTTCATGTGCTTTAAAGGCGATTCGAATCTACCTCCTGAAATCTGCTTCCTGCAATTCTGCCTTGCTTTCAAATCCTCTTCGTTGCCTTCCCTCAATATATCTGTGGATGAGAGTTATCATTTATAACTCTGCGGGTTTGTGAATTGCAGTGTCCCTGAGCTCCATTTTTCAACTCGCTTTTTTGGGAGCTGGCCACAAAAGCGCGAGATTGCCTCAGGCCTTATTCTGGTTCCTGGCGGCAGGCTGAGCCTGTGGTTAATTCTTCTTCCTGATGGGAAAATAGAGTGACCTGTGCCTCTACCAACACCTAGATCTAGTCTCTCATTGGTTGCCCCTCTTCCCGTTCATCCTCAGGACAAATTGCAACCTGTAGGGAACAGGAGCTTAAAGGTGCTGATTCTCCAAGTAGGGAGATTGCTAGTAAAGTAGCTGGAAAGGCGAACCCTAGCACAAGGAGATGAGAAATGGGGTGCGTTTTAGAAACCTTTCAAAATCACACGGTGTACCATCTTCTGGGTTTCTCATGCATGATTTCGATGTAGGAAGATGCCCTTGAACCTGGAGATTTGGGACCCATGGGATGGGTACCACGCAGTATTACTTTAAAGGGTCTGAGTTTGCTCTCCCAACCTCACCCAACCTCTCAGCCCCAAGAGTGTCCACCCTTATGTCTCATCCAGGTGTGGGTCTAGATATGGTCAATCCAGGTTGCATCACAGCCCCTGAACGAATTTTGTAAGAATTTCTCTCTCTTTCACTGTCTTTGTTTTACGGGTTTTTAAAAGTAATTTATTTTTATAATGGGGTTTAGCTGCTTTTCACGGCTGTGTTTATGCGGCTTTACACCCACTTGACTCACTTCCAGAGAGATATCAATACATAGGTTTTACGATTCTTACTAGTCACATATATTCTTGTGCAGTGAATAGGGTGTGTTGAGTCCAGTTCACTGAGCAAGGAGTAGGTCTTGTCTATTACATATTGGGTGTATGGAACAGTATCTGAGCGAATTTGAAACCCTTGTTTTATGCATCACCCCACCTCACCTTTCCCGTTAAGCAGCCATAGTGTGTTTTCTAAACGTGTGACTCTGTTCTGTTTTGTAATTCAGTTCAAGTGTAGCGGTTTTTACATTCCCTCTATAAGTGATATCTTATGATAAGTGTCTTTTTCTGTGTGACTTATTTCACTTAGAATCGTCATACCTAAATCCACTCATCTTGCTTCTACTAGCCTTATGACATTGATTTCATGTCTGAGTGATATTCCATTGTACATAAGGACCACAACTTCTTTATCCATTTTTCTCTTTCCTGGGATATTTAAGGTGTCATGAAGTGGAGGTTCTTGTCAACATAGCAGCCCTAAACATTGGGGTGCCTGTGTCTTGCTGATTTTTAGTTTTCCCAATTTATACGCCCATGAGTGGACGTGCCCTATGCTCCCTAAGCTGTGTTTTTTCGATGTTTCAGGACACATCGTACACTTCTCCAGAGTGGCTTTTGGCAATTTACATCCCGCCCATCAGCGTAGCAAGGCTGCCATTTCTCCATGGCCTGTACTGCATTTGTGGTTTTGACACTTTTTGCAGCATGGCCCTTTTGACCGATGGGAAGCGAGACTTCTTTGTAGCGCTGATTTGCCTTTCCAGGTTGCTTGGTTGGCCAAAAAGGGCGTATGCGTTTTTTCCTGAATATATTCAGGAAAAAACGCATACGCCCTTTTTGGCCAAGGGCATCATTGTCGACGTTTTGCCGCTTTTCATGTGCTTTAAAGGCCATTCGTATCTACCTCCTGAAATCTCTTTCCTGTAATTCTGCCTTGCTTTCAAATCCTCTTCGTTGCCTTCCCTCAATATATCTGTGGATGAGAGTTATCATTTATAACTCTGCGGGTTTGTGAATTGCAGTGTCCCTGAGCTCCATTTTTCAACTCGCTTTTTTGGGAGCTGGCCGCAAAAGCGCGGGATTGCCTCAGGCCCTATTCTGGTTCCTGGAGGCAGGCAGAGCCTGTGGTTAATTCTTCTTCCTGATGGGAAAATAGAGTGACCTGTGCCTGTCCCAACACCTAGATCTAGTCTCTCATTGGTTGCAGCTCTTCCCGTTCATCCTCAGGACAAATTGCAACCTGTAGGGAACAGGAGCTTAAAGGTGCTGATTCTCCAAGTAGGGAGATTGCTAGTAAAGTAGCTGGAAAGGCGAACCCGAGCACAAGGAGATGAGAAATTGGGTGCGTTTTAGAAACCTTTCAAAATCACACGGTGCACCATCTTCTGGGTTTCTCATGCATGTTTTCGATGTAGGAAGATGCCCTTGAACCTGGAGATTTGGGACCCATGGGATGGGTACCACACAGTATTACTTTAAAGGGTCTGCGTTTGCTCACCCAACCTCACCCAACCTCTAAGCCCCAAGAGTGTCCACCCTTATGTCTCATCCAGCTGTGGGTCTAGATATGGTCAATCCAGGTTGCATCACAGCCTCTGAACGAATTTTGTAAGAATTTCTCTCTCTTTCACTGTCTTTGTTTTACGGGTTTTTAAAAGTAATTTATTTTTATAATGGGGTTTAGCTGCTTTTCACGGCTGTGTTTATGCAGCTTTACACCCGCTTGACACACTTCCAGAGAGATATCAATACATAGGTTTTACGATTCTTACTAGTCACATATATTCTTGTGCGGTGAATAGGGGTTGTTGAGTCCAGTTCACTGAGCAAGGAGTAGGTCTTGTCTATTACATATTGGGTGTATGGAACAGTATCTGAGCGAATTTGAAACCCTTGTTTTATGCATCACCCCACCTCACCTTTCCCGTTAAGCAGCCATAGTGTGTTTTCTAAACGTGTGACTCTGTTCTGTTTTGTAATTCAGTTCAAGTGTAGCGGTTTTTACATTCCCTCTATAAGTGATATCTTATGATAAGTGTCTTTTTCTGTGTGACTTATTTCACTTAGAATCGTCATACCTAAATCCACTCATCTTGCTTCTACTAGCCTTATGACATTGATTTCATGTCTGAGTGATATTCCTTTGTACATAAGGACCACAACTTCTTTATCCATTTTTCTCTTTCCTGGGATATTTAAGGTGTCATGAAGTGGAGGTTCTTGTCAACATAGCAGCCCTAAACATTGGGGTGCCTGTGTCTTGCTGATTTTTAGTTTTCCCAATTTATACGCCCATGAGTGGACGTGCCCTATGCTCCCTAAGCTGTGTTTTTTCGATGTTTCAGGACACACCGTACACTTCTCTAGAGTGGCTGTTGGCAATTTACATCCCGCCCATCAGCGTAGCAAGGCTGCCATTTCTCCATGGCCTGTCCTGCATTTCTGGTTTTGACACTTTTTGCAGCATGGCCCTTTTGACCGATGGGAAGCGAGACCTCTTTGTAGCGCTGATTTGCCTTTCCAGGTTGCTTGGTTGGCCAAAAAGGGCGTATGCGTTTTTTCCTGAATATATTCAGGAAAAAACGCATACGCCCTTTTTGGCCAAGGGCATCATTGTCGACGTTTTGCCGCTTTTCATGTGCTTTAAAGGCGATTCGAATCTACCTCCTGAAATCTGCTTCCTGCAATTCTGCCTTGCTTTCAAATCCTCTTCGTTGCCTTCCCTCAATATATCTGTGGATGAGAGTTATCATTTATAACTCTGCGGGTTTGTGAATTGCAGTGTCCCTGAGCTCCATTTTTCAACTCGCTTTTTTGGGAGCTGGCCACAAAAGCGCGAGATTGCCTCAGGCCTTATTCTGGTTCCTGGCGGCAGGCTGAGCCTGTGGTTAATTCTTCTTCCTGATGGGAAAATAGAGTGACCTTTGCCTCTACCAACACCTAGATCTAGTCTCTCATTGGTTGCCCCTCTTCCCGTTCATCCTCAGGACAAATTGCAACCTGTAGGGAACAGGAGCTTAAAGGTGCTGATTCTCCAAGTAGGGAGATTGCTAGTAAAGTAGCTGGAAAGGCGAACCCTAGCACAAGGAGATGAGAAATGGGGTGCGTTTTAGAAACCTTTCAAAATCACACGGTGTACCATCTTCTGGGTTTCTCATGCATGTTTTCGATGTAGGAAGATGCCCTTGAACCTGGAGATTTGGGACCCATGGGATGGGTACCACGCAGTATTACTTTAAAGGGTCTGAGTTTGCTCTCCCAACCTCACCCAACCTCTCAGCCCCAAGAGTGTCCACCCTTATGTCTCATCCAGGTGTGGGTCTAGATATGGTCAATCCAGGTTGCATCACAGCCCCTGAACGAATTTTGTAAGAATTTCTCTCTCTTTCACTGTCTTTGTTTTACGGGTTTTTAAAAGTAATTTATTTTTATAATGGGGTTTAGCTGCTTTTCACGGCTGTGTTTATGCGGCTTTACACCCACTTGGCTCACTTCCAGAGAGATATCAATACATAGGTTTTACGATTCTTACTAGTCAGATATATTCTTGTGCGGTGAATAGGGGGTGTTGAGTCCAGTTCACTGAGCAAGGAGTAGGTCTTGTCTATTACATATTGGGTGTATGGAACGGTATCTGAGCGAATTTGAACCCCTTGTTTTATGCATCACCCCACCTCACCTTTCCCGTTAAGCAGCCATAGTGTGTTTTCTAAACGTGTGACTCTGTTCTGTTTTGTAATTCAGTTCAAGTGTAGCGGTTTTTACATTCCCTCTATAAGTGATATCTTATGATAAGTGTCTTTTTCTGTGTGACTTATTTCACTTAGAATCGTCATACCTAAATCCACTCATCTTGCTTCTACTAGCCTTATGACATTGATTTCATGTCTGAGTGATATTCCTTTGTACATAAGGACCACAACTTCTTTATCCATTTTTCTCTTTCCTGGGATATTTAAGGTGTCATGAAGTGGAGGTTCTTGTCAACATAGCAGCCCTAAACATTGGGGTGCCTGTGTCTTGCTGATTTTTAGTTTTCCCAATTTATACGCCCATGAGTGGACGTGCCCTATGCTCCCTAAGCTGTGTTTTTTCAATGTTTCAGGACACACCGTACACTTCTCTAGAGTGGCTGTTGGCAATTTACATCCCGCCCATCAGCGTAGCAAGGCTGCCATTTCTCCATGGCCTGTCCTGCATTTCTGGTTTTGACACTTTTTGCAGCATGGCCCTTTTGACCGATGGGAAGCGAGACCTCTTTGTAGCGCTGATTTGCCTTTCCAGGTTGCTTGGTTGGCCAAAAAGGGCGTATGCGTTTTTTCCTGAATATATTCAGGAAAAAACGCATACGCCCTTTTTGGCCAAGGGCATCATTGTCGACGTTTTGCCGCTTTTCATGTGCTTTAAAGGCGATTCGAATCTACCTCCTGAAATCTGCTTCCTGCAATTCTGCCTTGCTTTCAAATCCTCTTCGTTGCCTTCCCTCAATATATCTGTGGATGAGAGTTATCATTTATAACTCTGCGGGTTTGTGAATTGCAGTGTCCCTGAGCTCCATTTTTCAACTCGCTTTTTTGGGAGCTGGCCACAAAAGCGCGAGATTGCCTCAGGCCTTATTCTGGTTCCTGGCGGCAGGCTGAGCCTGTGGTTAATTCTTCTTCCTGATGGGAAAATAGAGTGACCTGTGCCTCTACCAACACCTAGATCTAGTCTCTCATTGGTTGCCCCTCTTCCCGTTCATCCTCAGGACAAATTGCAACCTGTAGGGAACAGGAGCTTAAAGGTGCTGATTCTCCAAGTAGGGAGATTGCTAGTAAAGTAGCTGGAAAGGCGAACCCTAGCACAAGGAGATGAGAAATGGGGTGCGTTTTAGAAACCTTTCAAAATCACACGGTGTACCATCTTCTGGGTTTCTCATGCATGTTTTCGATGTAGGAAGATGCCCTTGAACCTGGAGATTTGGGACCCATGGGATGGGTACCACGCAGTATTACTTTAAAGGGTCTGAGTTTGCTCTCCCAACCTCACCCAACCTCTCAGCCCCAAGAGTGTCCACCCTTATGTCTCATCCAGGTGTGGGTCTAGATATGGTCAATCCAGGTTGCATCACAGCCCCTGAACGAATTTTGTAAGAATTTCTCTCTCTTTCACTGTCTTTGTTTTACGGGTTTTTAAAAGTAATTTATTTTTATAATGGGGTTTAGCTGCTTTTCACGGCTGTGTTTATGCGGCTTTACACCCACTTGGCTCACTTCCAGAGAGATATCAATACATAGGTTTTACGATTCTTACTAGTCAGATATATTCTTGTGCGGTGAATAGGGGGTGTTGAGTCCAGTTCACTGAGCAAGGAGTAGGTCTTGTCTATTACATATTGGGTGTATGGAACGGTATCTGAGCGAATTTGAACCCCTTGTTTTATGCATCACCCCACCTCACCTTTCCCGTTAAGCAGCCATAGTGTGTTTTCTAAACGTGTGACTCTGTTCTGTTTTGTAATTCAGTTCAAGTGTAGCGGTTTTTACATTCCCTCTATAAGTGATATCTTATGATAAGTGTCTTTTTCTGTGTGACTTATTTCACTTAGAATCGTCATACCTAAATCCACGCATCTTGCTTCTACTAGCCTTATGACATTGATTTCATGTCTGAGTGATATTCCTTTGTACATAAGGACCACAACTTCTTTATCCATTTTTCTCTTTCCTGGGATATTTAAGGTGTCATGAAGTGGAGGTTCTTGTCAACATAGCAGCCCTAAACATTGGGGTGCCTGTGTCTTGCTGATTTTTAGTATTCCCAATTTATACGCCCATGAGTGGACGTGCCCTATGCTCCCTAAGCTGTGTTTTTTCGATGTTTCAGGACACACCGTACACTTCTCTAGAGTGGCTGTTGGCAATTTACATCCCGCCCATCAGCGTAGCAAGGCTGCCATTTCTCCATGGCCTGTCCTGCATTTCTGGTTTTGACACTTTTTGCAGCATGGCCCTTTTGACCGATGGGAAGCGAGACCTCTTTGTAGCGCTGATTTGCCTTTCCAGGTTGCTTGGTTGGCCAAAAAGGGCGTATGCGTTTTTTCCTGAATATATTCAGGAAAAAACGCATACGCCCTTTTTGGCCAAGGGCATCATTGTCGACGTTTTGCCGCTTTTCATGTGCTTTAAAGGCGATTCGAATCTACCTCCTGAAATCTGCTTCCTGCAATTCTGCCTTGCTTTCAAATCCTCTTCGTTGCCTTCCCTCAATATATCTGTGGATGAGAGTTATCATTTATAACTCTGCGGGTTTGTGAATTGCAGTGTCCCTGAGCTCCATTTTTCAACTCGCTTTTTTGGGAGCTGGCCACAAAAGCGCAAGATTGCCTCAGGCCTTATTCTGGTTCCTGGCGGCAGGCTGAGCCTGTGGTTAATTCTTCTTCCTGATGGGAAAATAGAGTGACCTGTGCCTCTACCAACACCTAGATCTAGTCTCTCATTGGTTGCCCCTCTTCCCGTTCATCCTCAGGACAAATTGCAACCTGTAGGGAACAGGAGCTTAAAGGTGCTGATTCTCCAAGTAGGGAGATTGCTAGTAAAGTAGCTGGAAAGGCGAACCCTAGCACAAGGAGATGAGAAATGGGGTGCGTTTTAGAAACCTTTCAAAATCACACGGTGTACCATCTTCTGGGTTTCTCATGCATGTTTTCGATGTAGGAAGATGCCCTTGAACCTGGAGATTTGGGACCCATGGGATGGGTACCACGCAGTATTACTTTAAAGGGTCTGAGTTTGCTCTCCCAACCTCACCCAACCTCTCAGCCCCAAGAGTGTCCACCCTTATGTCTCATCCAGGTGTGGGTCTAGATATGGTCAATCCAGGTTGCATCACAGCCCCTGAACGAATTTTGTAAGAATTTCTCTCTCTTTCACTGTCTTTGTTTTACGGGTTTTTAAAAGTAATTTATTTTTATAATGGGGTTTAGCTGCTTTTCACGGCTGTGTTTATGCGGCTTTACACCCACTTGGCTCACTTCCAGAGAGATATCAATACATAGGTTTTACGATTCTTACTAGTCAGATATATTCTTGTGCGGTGAATAGGGGGTGTTGAGTCCAGTTCACTGAGCAAGGAGTAGGTCTTGTCTATTACATATTGGGTGTATGGAACGGTATCTGAGCGAATTTGAAACCCTTGTTTTATGCATCACCCCACCTCACCTTTCCCGTTAAGCAGCCATAGTGTGTTTTCTAAACGTGTGACTCTGTTCTGTTTTGTAATTCAGTTCAAGTGTAGCGGTTTTTACATTCCCTCTATAAGTGATAGCTTATGATAAGTGTCTTTTTCTGTGTGACTTATTTCACTTAGAATCGTCATACCTAAATCCACTCATCTTGCTTCTACTAGCTTTATGACATTGATTTCATGTCTGAGGGATATTCCTTTGTACATAAGGACCACAACTTCTTTATCCATTTATCTCTTTCCTGGGATATTTAAGGTGTCATGAAGTGGAGGTTCTTGTCAACATAGCAGCCCTAAACATTGGGGTGCCTGTGTCTTGCTGATTTTTAGTTTTCCCAATTTATACGCCCATGAGTGGATGTGCCCTATGCTCCCTAAGCTGTGTTTTTTCGATGTTTCAGGACACACCGTACACTTCTCCAGAGTGGCTTTTGGCAATTTACATCCCGCCCATTAGCGTAGCAAGGCTGCCATTTCTCCATGGCCTGTACTGCATTTCTGGTTTTGTCACTTTTTGCAGCATGGCCCTTTTGACCGATGGGAAGCGAGACTTCTTTGTAGCGCTGATTTGCCTTTCCAGGTTGCTTGGTTGGCCAAAAAGGGCGTATGCGTTTTTTCCTGAATATATTCAGGAAAAAACGCTTACGCCCTTTTTGGCCAAGGGCATCACTGTCGACGTTTTGCCACTTTTCATGTGCTTTAAAGGCGATTCGAATCTACCTCCTGAAACCTGTTTCCTGCAATTCTGCCTTGCTTTCAAATCCTCTTCGTTGCCTTCCCTCAGTATATCTGTGGATGAGAGTTATCATTTATAACTCTGCAGGTTTGTGAATTGCAGTGCCCCTGAGCTCCATTTTACACCTGTCTTTTTTGGGAGCTGGCCGCAAAAGCACGGGATTGCCTCAGGCCCTATTCTGGTTCCCGGCGGCAGGCTGAGCCTGTGTTTAATTCTTCTTCCTGATGGGAAATTAGAGTGACCTGTGCCTGTCCCAACACCTAGATCTAGTCTCTCATTGGTTGCCCCTCTTCCCGTTCATCCTCAGGACAAATTGCAACCTGTAGGGAACAGGAGCTTAAAGGTGCTGATTCTCCAAGTAGGGAGATTGCTAGTAAAGTAGCTGGAAAGGCGAACCCGAGCACAAGGAGATGAGAAATTGGGTGCGTTTTAGAAACCTTTCAAAATCACACGGTGTACCATCTTCTGGGTTTCTCATGCATGTTTTCGATGTAGGAAGATGCCCTTGAACCTGGAGATTTGGGACCCATGGGATGGGTACCACACAGTATTACTTTAAAGGATCTGCGTTTGCTCACCCAACCTCACCCAACCTCTAAGCCCCAAGAGTGTCCACCCTTATGTCTCATCCAGCTGTGGGTCTAGATATGGTCAATCCAGGTTGCATCACAGCCTCTGAACGAATTTTGTAAGAATTTCTCTCTCTTTCACTGTCTTTGTTTTACGGGTTTTTAAAAGTAATTTATTTTTATAATGGGGTTTAGCTGCTTTTCACGGCTGTGTTTATGCGGCTTTACACCCACTTGACTCACTTCCAGACAGATATCAATATATAGGTTTTAAGATTCTTACTAGTCACATATATTCTTGTGCGGTGAATAGGGGGTGTTGAGTCCACTTCACTGAGCAAGGAGTAGGTCTTGTCTATTACATATTGGGTGTATGGAACGGTATCTGAGCGAATTTGAAACCCTTGTTTTATGCATCACCCCACCTCACCTTTCCCGTTAAGCAGCCATAGTGTGTTTTCTAAACGTGTGACTCTGTTCTGTTTTGTAATTCAGTTCAAGTGTAGCGGTTTTTACATTCCCTCTATAAGTGATATCTTATGATAAGTGTCTTTTTCTGTGTGACTTATTTCACTTAGAATCGTCATACCTAAATCCACTCATCTTGCTTCTACTAGCCTTATGACATTGATTTCATGTCTGAGTGATATTCCTTTGTACATAAGGACCACAACTTCTTTATCCATTTTTCTCTTTCCTGGGATATTTAAGGTGTCATGAAGTGGAGGTTCTTGTCAACATAGCAGCCCTAAACATTGGGGTGCCTGTGTCTTGCTGATTTTTAGTTTTCCCAATTTATACGCCCATGAGTGGACGTGCCCTATGCTCCCTAAGCTGTGTTTTTTCGATGTTTCAGGACACACCGTACACTTCTCTAGAGTGGCTGTTGGCAATTTACATCCCGCCCATCAGCGTAGCAAGGCTGCCATTTCTCCATGGCCTGTCCTGCATTTCTGGTTTTGACACTTTTTGCAGCATGGCCCTTTTGACCGATGGGAAGCGAGACCTCTTTGTAGCGCTGATTTGCCTTTCCAGGTTGCTTGGTTGGCCAAAAAGGGCGTATGCGTTTTTTCCTGAATATATTCAGGAAAAAACGCATACGCCCTTTTTGGCCAAGGGCATCATTGTCGACGTTTTGCCGCTTTTCATGTGCTTTAAAGGCGATTCGAATCTACCTCCTGAAATCTGCTTCCTGCAATTCTGCCTTGCTTTCAAATCCTCTTCGTTGCCTTCCCTCAATATATCTGTGGATGAGAGTTATCATTTATAACTCTGCGGGTTTGTGAATTGCAGTGTCCCTGAGCTCCATTTTTCAACTCGCTTTTTTGGGAGCTGGCCACAAAAGCGCGAGATTGCCTCAGGCCTTATTCTGGTTCCTGGCGGCAGGCTGAGCCTGTGGTTAATTCTTCTTCCTGATGGGAAAATAGAGTGACCTGTGCCTCTACCAACACCTAGATCTAGTCTCTCATTGGTTGCCCCTCTTCCCGTTCATCCTCAGGACAAATTGCAACCTGTAGGGAACAGGAGCTTAAAGGTGCTGATTCTCCAAGTAGGGAGATTGCTAGTAAAGTAGCTGGAAAGGCGAACCCTAGCACAAGGAGATGAGAAATGGGGTGCGTTTTAGAAACCTTTCAAAATCACACGGTGTACCATCTTCTGGGTTTCTCATGCATGTTTTCGATGTAGGAAGATGCCCTTGAACCTGGAGATTTGGGACCCATGGGATGGGTACCACGCAGTATTACTTTAAAGGGTCTGAGTTTGCTCTCCCAACCTCACCCAACCTCTCAGCCCCAAGAGTGTCCACCCTTATGTCTCATCCAGGTGTGGGTCTAGATATGGTCAATCCAGGTTGCATCACAGCCTCTGAACGAATTTTGTAAGAATTTCTCTCTCTTTCACTGTCTTTGTTTTACGGGTTTTTAAAAGTAATTTATTTTTATAATGGGGTTTAGCTGCTTTTCACGGCTGTGTTTATGCGGCTTTACACCCACTTGACTCACTTCCAGACAGATATCAATATATAGGTTTTAAGATTCTTACTAGTCACATATATTCTTGTGCGGTGAATAGGGGGTGTTGAGTCCAGTTCACTGAGCAAGGAGTAGGTCTTGTCTATTACATATTGGGTGTATGGAACGGTATCTGAGCGAATTTGAAACCCTTGTTTTATGCATCACCCCACCTCACCTTTCCCGTTAAGCAGCCATAGTGTGTTTTCTAAACGTGTGACTCTGTTCTGTTTTGTAATTCAGTTCAAGTGTAGCGGTTTTTACATTCCCTCTATAAGTGATATCTTATGATAAGTGTCTTTTTCTGTGTGACTTATTT
Source organism: Eschrichtius robustus (assembly GCF_028021215.1). NCBI lineage: Eukaryota > Metazoa > Chordata > Mammalia > Artiodactyla > Eschrichtiidae > Eschrichtius > Eschrichtius robustus. The sequence goes on from NW_027175257.1 coordinate 1,790,888, forward strand.
CACTTAGAATCGTCATACCTAAATCCACTCATCTTGCTTCTACTAGCCTTATGACATTGATTTCATGTCTGAGTGATATTCCTTTGTACATAAGGACCACAACTTCTTTATCCATTTTTCTCTTTCCTGGGATATTTAAGGTGTCATGAAGTGGAGGTTCTTGTCAACATAGCAGCCCTAAACATTGGGGTGCCTGTGTCTTGCTGATTTTTAGTTTTCCCAATTTATACGCCCATGAGTGGACGTGCCCTATGCTCCCTAAGCTGTGTTTTTTCGATGTTTCAGGACACACCGTACACTTCTCTAGAGTGGCTGTTGGCAATTTACATCCCGCCCATCAGCGTAGCAAGGCTGCCATTTCTCCATGGCCTGTCCTGCATTTCTGGTTTTGACACTTTTTGCTGCATGGCCCTTTTGACCGATGGGAAGCGAGACCTCTTTGTAGCGCTGATCTGACTTTCCAGGTTGCTTGGTTGGCCAAAAAGGGCGTATGCGTTTTTTCCTGAATATATTCAGGAAAAAACGCATATGCCCTTTTTGGCCAAGGGCATCATTGTCGACGTTTTGCCGCTTTTCATGTGCTTTAAAGGCGATTCGAATCTACCTCCTGAAATCTGCTTCCTGCAATTCTGCCTTGCTTTCAAATCCTCTTCGTTGCCTTCCCTCAATATATCTGTGGATGAGAGTTATCATTTATAACTCTGCGGGTTTGTGAATTGCAGTGTCCCTGAGCTCCATTTTTCAACTCGCTTTTTTGGGAGCTGGCCGCAAAAGCGCGAGATTGCCTCAGGCCTTATTCTGGTTCCTGGCGGCAGGCTGAGCCTGTGGTTAATTCTTCTTCCTGATGGGAAAATAGAGTGACCTGTGCCTCTACCAACACCTAGATCTAGTCTCTCATTGGTTGCCCCTCTTCCCGTTCATCCTCAGGACAAATTGCAACCTGTAGGGAACAGGAGCTTAAAGGTGCTGATTCTCCAAGTAGGGAGATTGCTAGTAAAGTAGCTGGAAAGGCGAACCCGAGCACAAGGAGATGAGAAATTGGGTGCGTTTTAGAAACCTTTCAAAATCACACGGTGCACCATCTTCTGGGTTTCTCATGCATGTTTTCGATGTAGGAAGATGCCCTTGAACCTGGAGATTTGGGACCCATGGGATGGGTACCACACAGTATTACTTTAAAGGGTCTGCGTTTGCTCACCCAACCTCACCCAACCTCTAAGCCCCAAGAGTGTCCACCCTTATGTCTCATCCAGCTGTGGGTCTAGATATGGTCAATCCAGGTTGCATCACAGCCTCTGAACGAATTTTGTAAGAATTTCTCTCTCTTTCACTGTCTTTGTTTTACGGGTTTTTAAAAGTAATTTATTTTTATAATGGGGTTTAGCTGCTTTTCACGGCTGTGTTTATGCAGCTTTACACCCACTTGACACACTTCCAGAGAGATATCAATACATAGGTTTTACGATTCTTACTAGTCACATATATTCTTGTGCGGTGAATAGGGGTTGTTGAGTCCAGTTCACTGAGCAAGGAGTAGGTCTTGTCTATTACATATTGGGTGTATGGAACAGTATCTGAGCGAATTTGAAACCCTTGTTTTATGCATCACCCCACCTCACCTTTCCCGTTAAGCAGCCATAGTGTGTTTTCTAAACGTGTGACTCTGTTCTGTTTTGTAATTCAGTTCAAGTGTAGCGGTTTTTACATTCCCTCTATAAGTGATATCTTATGATAAGTGTCTTTTTCTGTGTGACTTATTTCACTTAGAATCGTCATACCTAAATCCACTCATCTTGCTTCTACTAGCCTTATGACATTGATTTCATGTCTGAGTGATATTCCTTTGTACATAAGGACCACAACTTCTTTATCCATTTTTCTCTTTCCTGGGATATTTAAGGTGTCATGAAGTGGAGGTTCTTGTCAACATAGCAGCCCTAAACATTGGGGTGCCTGTGTCTTGCTGATTTTTAGTTTTCCCAATTTATACGCCCATGAGTGGACGTGCCCTATGCTCCCTAAGCTGTGTTTTTTCGATGTTTCAGGACACACCGTACACTTCTCTAGAGTGGCTGTTGGCAATTTACATCCCGCCCATCAGCGTAGCAAGGCTGCCATTTCTCCATGGCCTGTCCTGCATTTCTGGTTTTGACACTTTTTGCAGCATGGCCCTTTTGACCGATGGGAAGCGAGACCTCTTTGTAGCGCTGATTTGCCTTTCCAGGTTGCTTGGTTGGCCAAAAAGGGCGTATGCGTTTTTTCCTGAATATATTCAGGAAAAAACGCATACGCCCTTTTTAGCCAAGGGCATCACTGTCGACGGTTTCCCACTTTTCATATGCTTTAAAGGCCATTCGAATCTACCTCCTGAAACCTGTTTCCTGCAATTCTGCCTTGCTTTCAAATCCTCTTCGTTGCCTTCCCTCAATATATCTGTGGATGAGAGTTATCATTTATAACTCTGCAGGTTTGTGAATTGCAGTGCCCCTGAGCTCCATTTTTCAACTCGCTTTTTTGGGAGCTGGCCGCAAAAGCACGGGATTGCCTCAGGCCCTATTCTGGTTCCCGGCGGCAGGCTGAGCCTGTGTTTAATTCTTCTTCCTGATGGGAAATTAGAGTGACCTGTGCCTGTCCCAACACCTAGATCTAGTCTCTCATTTGTTGCCCCTCTTCCCGTTCATCCTCAGGACAAATTGCAACCTGTAGGGAACAGGAGCTTAAAGGTGCTGATTCTCCAAGTAGGGAGATTGCTAGTAAAGTAGCTGGAAAGGCGAACCCGAGCACAAGGAGATGAGAAATTGGGTGCGTTTTAGAAACCTTTCAAAATCACACGGTGTACCATCTTCTGGGTTTCTCATGCATGTTTTCGATGTAGGAAGATGCCCTTGAACCTGGAGATTTGGGACCCATGGGATGGGTACCACACAGTATTACTTTAAAGGATCTGCGTTTGCTCACCCAACCTCACCCAACCTCTAAGCCCCAAGAGTGTCCACCCTTATGTCTCATCCAGCTGTGGGTCTAGATATGGTCAATCCAGGTTGCATCACAGCCTCTGAACGAATTTTGTAAGAATTTCTCTCTCTTTCACTGTCTTTGTTTTACGGGTTTTTAAAAGTAATTTATTTTCATAATGGGGTTTAGCTGCTTTTCACGGCTGTGTTTATGCGGCTTTACACCCACTTGACTCACTTCCAGACAGATATCAATATATAGGTTTTAAGATTCTTACTAGTCACATATATTCTTGTGCGGTGAATAGGGGGTGTTGAGTCCAGTTCACTGAGCAAGGAGTAGGTCTTGTCTATTACATATTGGGTGTATGGAACGGTATCTGAGCGAATTTGAACCCCTTGTTTTATGCATCACCCCACCTCACCTTTCCCGTTAAGCAGCCATAGTGTGTTTTCTAAACGTGTGACTCTGTTCTGTTTTGTAATTCAGTTCAAGTGTAGCGGTTTTTACATTCCCTCTATAAGTGATATCTTATGATAAGTGTCTTTTTCTGTGTGACTTATTTCACTTAGAATCGTCATACCTAAATCCACTCATCTTGCTTCTACTAGCCTTATGACATTGATTTCATGTCTGAGTGATATTCCTTTGTACATAAGGACCACAACTTCTTTATCCATTTTTCTCTTTCCTGGGATATTTAAGGTGTCATGAAGTGGAGGTTCTTGTCAACATAGCAGCCCTAAACATTGGGGTGCCTGTGTCTTGCTGATTTTTAGTTTTCCCAATTTATACGCCCATGAGTGGACGTGCCCTATGCTCCCTAAGCTGTGTTTTTTCGATGTTTCAGGACACACCGTACACTTCTCTAGAGTGGCTGTTGGCAATTTACATCCCGCCCATCAGCGTAGCAAGGCTGCCATTTCTCCATGGCCTGTCCTGCATTTCTGGTTTTGACACTTTTTGCAGCATGGCCCTTTTGACCGATGGGAAGCGAGACCTCTTTGTAGCGCTGATTTGCCTTTCCAGGTTGCTTGGTTGGCCAAAAAGGGCGTATGCGTTTTTTCCTGAATATATTCAGGAAAAAACGCATACGCCCTTTTTGGCCAAGGGCATCATTGTCGACGTTTTGCCGCTTTTCATGTGCTTTAAAGGCGATTCGAATCTACCTCCTGAATTCTGCTTCCTGCAATTCTGCCTTGCTTTCAAATCCTCTTCGTTGCCTTCCCTCAATATATCTGTGGATGAGAGTTATCATTTATAACTCTGCGGGTTTGTGAATTGCAGTGTCCCTGAGCTCCATTTTTCAACTCGCTTTTTTGGGAGCTGGCCACAAAAGCCCGAGATTGCCTCAGGCCTTATTCTGGTTCCTGGCGGCAGGCTGAGCCTGTGGTTAATTCTTCTTCCTGATGGGAAAATAGAGTGACCTGTGCCTCTACCAACACCTAGATCTAGTCTCTCATTGGTTGCCCCTCTTCCCGTTCATCCTCAGGACAAATTGCAACCTGTAGGGAACAGAAGCTTAAAGGTGCTGATTCTCCAAGTAGGGAGATTGCTAGTAAAGTAGCTGGAAAGGCGAACCCTAGCACAAGGAGATGAGAAATGGGGTGCGTTTTAGAAACCTTTCAAAATCACACGGTGTACCATCTTCTGGGTTTCTCATGCATGTTTTCGATGTAGGAAGATGCCCTTGAACCTGGAGATTTGGGACCCATGGATTGGGTACCACGCAGTATTACTTTAAAGGGTCTGAGTTTGCTCTCCCAACCTCACCCAACCTCTCAGCCCCAAGAGTGTCCACCCTTATGTCTCATCCAGGTGTGGGTCTAGATATGGTCAATCCAGGTTGCATCACAGCCCCTGAACAAATTTTGTAAGAATTTCTCTCTCTTTCACTGTCTTTGTTTTACGGGTTTTTAAAAGTAATTTATTTTTACAATGGGGTTTAGCTGCTTTTCACGGCTGTGTTTATGCGGCTTTACACCCACTTGGCTCACTTCCAGAGAGATATCAATACATAAGTTTTACGATTCTTACTAGTCAGATATATTCTTGTGCGGTGAATAGGGGGTGTTGAGTCCAGTTCACTGAGCAAGGAGTAGGTCTTGTCTATTACATATTGGGTGTATGGAACGGTATCTGAGCGAATTTGAACCCCTTGTTTTATGCATCACCCCACCTCACCTTTCCCGTTAAGCAGCCATAGTGTGTTTTCTAAACGTGTGACTCTGTTCTGTTTTGTAATTCAGTTCAAGTGTAGCGGTTTTTACATTCCCTCTATAAGTGATATCTTATGATAAGTGTCTTTTTCTGTGTGACTTATTTCACTTAGAATCGTCATACCTAAATCCACTCATCTTGCTTCTACTAGCCTTATGACATTGATTTCATGTCTGAGTGATATTCCTTTGTACATAAGGACCACAACTTCTTTATCCATTTTTCTCTTTCCTGGGATATTTAAGGTGTCATGAAGTGGAGGTTCTTGTCAACATAGCAGCCCTAAACATTGGGGTGCCTGTGTCTTGCTGATTTTTAGTTTTCCCAATTTATACGCCCATGAGTGGACGTGCCCTATGCTCCCTAAGCTGTGTTTTTTCGATGTTTCAGGACACACCGTACACTTCTCTAGAGTGGCTGTTGGCAATTTACATCCCGCCCATCAGCGTAGCAAGGCTGCCATTTCTCCATGGCCTGTCCTGCATTTCTGGTTTTGACACTTTTTGCAGCATGGCCCTTTTGACCGATGGGAAGCGAGACCTCTTTGTAGCGCTGATTTGCCTTTCCAGGTTGCTTGGTTGGCCAAAAAGGGCGTATGCGTTTTTTCCTGAATATATTCAGGAAAAAACGCATACGCCCTTTTTGGCCAAGGGCATCATTGTCGACGTTTTGCCGCTTTTCATGTGCTTTAAAGGCGATTCGAATCTACCTCCTGAAATCTGCTTCCTGCAATTCTGCCTTGCTTTCAAATCCTCTTCGTTGCCTTCCCTCAATATATCTGTGGATGAGAGTTATCATTTATAACTCTGCGGGTTTGTGAATTGCAGTGTCCCTGAGCTCCATTTTTCAACTCGCTTTTTTGGGAGCTGGCCACAAAAGCGCGAGATTGCCTCAGGCCTTATTCTGGTTCCTGGCGGCAGGCTGAGCCTGTGGTTAATTCTTCTTCCTGATGGGAAAATAGAGTGACCTGTGCCTCTACCAACACCTAGATCTAGTCTCTCATTGGTTGCCCCTCTTCCCGTTCATCCTCAGGACAAATTGCAACCTGTAGGGAACAGGAGCTTAAAGGTGCTGATTCTCCAAGTAGGGAGATTGCTAGTAAAGTAGCTGGAAAGGCGAACCCTAGCACAAGGAGATGAGAAATGGGGTGCGTTTTAGAAACCTTTCAAAATCACACGGTGTACCATCTTCTGGGTTTCTCATGCATGTTTTCGATGTAGGAAGATGCCCTTGAACCTGGAGATTTGGGACCCATGGGATGGGTACCACGCAGTATTACTTTAAAGGGTCTGAGTTTGCTCTCCCAACCTCACCCAACCTCTCAGCCCCAAGAGTGTCCACCCTTATGTCTCATCCAGGTGTGGGTCTAGATATGGTCAATCCAGGTTGCATCACAGCCTCTGAACGAATTTTGTAAGAATTTCTCTCTCTTTCACTGTCTTTGTTTTACGGGTTTTTAAAAGTAATTTATTTTTATAATGGGGTTTAGCTGCTTTTCACGGCTGTGTTTATGCGGCTTTACACCCACTTGACTCACTTCCAGACAGATATCAATATATAGGTTTTAAGATTCTTACTAGTCACATATATTCTTGTGCGGTGAATAGGGGGTGTTGAGTCCAGTTCACTGAGCAAGGAGTAGGTCTTGTCTATTACATATTGGGTGTATGGAACGGTATCTGAGCGAATTTGAAACCCTTGTTTTATGCATCACCCCACCTCACCTTTCCCGTTAAGCAGCCATAGTGTGTTTTCTAAACGTGTGACTCTGTTCTGTTTTGTAATTCAGTTCAAGTGTAGCGGTTTTTACATTCCCTCTATAAGTGATATCTTATGATAAGTGTCTTTTTCTGTGTGACTTATTTCACTTAGAATCGTCATACCTAAATCCACTCATCTTGCTTCTACTAGCCTTATGACATTGATTTCATGTCTGAGTGATATTCCTTTGTACATAAGGACCACAACTTCTTTATCCATTTTTCTCTTTCCTGGGATATTTAAGGTGTCATGAAGTGGAGGTTCTTGTCAACATAGCAGCCCTAAACATTGGGGTGCCTGTGTCTTGCTGATTTTTAGTTTTCCCAATTTATACGCCCATGAGTGGACGTGCCCTATGCTCCCTAAGCTGTGTTTTTTCGATGTTTCAGGACACACCGTACACTTCTCTAGAGTGGCTGTTGGCAATTTACATCCCGCCCATCAGCGTAGCAAGGCTGCCATTTCTCCATGGCCTGTCCTGCATTTCTGGTTTTGACACTTTTTGCTGCATGGCCCTTTTGACCGATGGGAAGCGAGACCTCTTTGTAGCGCTGATCTGACTTTCCAGGTTGCTTGGTTGGCCAAAAAGGGCGTATGCGTTTTTTCCTGAATATATTCAGGAAAAAACGCATATGCCCTTTTTGGCCAAGGGCATCATTGTCGACGTTTTGCCGCTTTTCATGTGCTTTAAAGGCGATTCGAATCTACCTCCTGAAATCTGCTTCCTGCAATTCTGCCTTGCTTTCAAATCCTCTTCGTTGCCTTCCCTCAATATATCTGTGGATGAGAGTTATCATTTATAACTCTGCGGGTTTGTGAATTGCAGTGTCCCTGAGCTCCATTTTTCAACTCGCTTTTTTGGGAGCTGGCCGCAAAAGCGCGAGATTGCCTCAGGCCTTATTCTGGTTCCTGGCGGCAGGCTGAGCCTGTGGTTAATTCTTCTTCCTGATGGGAAAATAGAGTGACCTGTGCCTCTACCAACACCTAGATCTAGTCTCTCATTGGTTGCCCCTCTTCCCGTTCATCCTCAGGACAAATTGCAACCTGTAGGGAACAGAAGCTTAAAGGTGCTGATTCTCCAAGTAGGGAGATTGCTAGTAAAGTAGCTGGAAAGGCGAACCCTAGCACAAGGAGATGAGAAATGGGGTGCGTTTTAGAAACCTTTCAAAATCACACGGTGTACCATCTTCTGGGTTTCTCATGCATGTTTTCGATGTAGGAAGATGCCCTTGAACCTGGAGATTTGGGACCCATGGGATGGGTACCACGCAGTATTACTTTAAAGGGTCTGAGTTTGCTCTCCCAACCTCACCCAACCTCTCAGCCCCAAGAGTGTCCACCCTTATGTCTCATCCAGGTGTGGGTCTAGATATGGTCAATCCAGGTTGCATCACAGCCCCTGAACGAATTTTGTAAGAATTTCTCTCTCTTTCACTGTCTTTGTTTTACGGGTTTTTAAAAGTAATTTATTTTTATAATGGGGTTTAGCTGCTTTTCACGGCTGTGTTTATGCGGCTTTACACCCACTTGACTCACTTCCAGAGAGATATCAATACATAGGTTTTACGATTCTTACTAGTCACATATATTCTTGTGCGGTGAATAGGGGGTGTTGAGTCCAGTTCACTGAGCAAGGAGTAGGTCTTGTCTATTACATATTGGGTGTATGGAACAGTATCTGAGCGAATTTGAAACCCTTGTTTTATGCATCACCCCACCTCACCTTTCCCGTTAAGCAGCCATAGTGTGTTTTCTAAACGTGTGACTCTGTTCTGTTTTGTAATTCAGTTCAAGTGTAGCGGTTTTTACATTCCCTCTATAAGTGATATCTTATGATAAGTGTCTTTTTCTGTGTGACTTATTTCACTTAGAATCGTCATACCTAAATCCACTCATCTTGCTTCTACTAGCCTTATGACATTGATTTCATGTCTGAGTGATATTCCATTGTACATAAGGACCACAACTTCTTTATCCATTTTTCTCTTTCCTGGGATATTTAAGGTGTCATGAAGTGGAGGTTCTTGTCAACATAGCAGCCCTAAACATTGGGGTGCCTGTGTCTTGCTGATTTTTAGTTTTCCCAATTTATACGCCCATGAGTGGACGTGCCCTATGCTCCCTAAGCTGTGTTTTTTCGATGTTTCAGGACACACCGTACACTTCTCCAGAGTGGCTTTTGGCAATTTACATCCCGCCCATCAGCGTAGCAAGGCTGCCATTTCTCCATGGCCTGTACTGCATTTCTGGTTTTGACACTTTTTGCAGCATGGCCCTTTTGACCGATGGGAAGCGAGACTTCTTTGTAGCGCTGATTTGCCTTTCCAGGTTGCTTGGTTGGCCAAAAAGGGCGTATGCGTTTTTTCCTGAATATATTCAGGAAAAAACGCATACGCCCTTTTTGGCCAAGGGCATCATTGTCGACGTTTTGCCGCTTTTCATGTGCTTTAAAGGCCATTCGAATCTACCTCCTGAAATCTCTTTCCTGCAATTCTGCCTTGCTTTCAAATCCTCTTCGTTGCCTTCCCTCAATATATCTGTGGATGAGAGTTATCATTTATAACTCTGCGGGTTTGTGAATTGCAGTGTCCCTGAGCTCCATTTTTCAACTCGCTTTTTTGGGAGCTGGCCGCAAAAGCGCGGGATTGCCTCAGGCCCTATTCTGGTTCCTGGAGGCAGGCAGAGCCTGTGGTTAATTCTTCTTCCTGATGGGAAAATAGAGTGACCTGTGCCTGTCCCAACACCTAGATCTAGTCTCTCATTGGTTGCCCCTCTTCCCGTTCATCCTCAGGACAAATTGCAACCTGTAGGGAACAGGAGCTTAAAGGTGCTGATTCTCCAAGTAGGGAGATTGCTAGTAAAGTAGCTGGAAAGGCGAACCCGAGCACAAGGAGATGAGAAATTGGGTGCGTTTTAGAAACCTTTCAAAATCACACGGTGCACCATCTTCTGGGTTTCTCATGCATGTTTTCGATGTAGGAAGATGCCCTTGAACCTGGAGATTTGGGACCCATGGGATGGGTACCACACAGTATTACTTTAAAGGGTCTGCGTTTGCTCACCCAACCTCACCCAACCTCTAAGCCCCAAGAGTGTCCACCCTTATGTCTCATCCAGCTGTGGGTCTAGATATGGTCAATCCAGGTTGCATCACAGCCTCTGAACGAATTTTGTAAGAATTTCTCTCTCTTTCACTGTCTTTGTTTTACGGGTTTTTAAAAGTAATTTATTTTTATAATGGGGTTTAGCTGCTTTTCACGGCTGTGTTTATGCAGCTTTACACCCACTTGACACACTTCCAGAGAGATATCAATACATAGGTTTTACGATTCTTACTAGTCACATATATTCTTGTGCGGTGAATAGGGGTTGTTGAGTCCAGTTCACTGAGCAAGGAGTAGGTCTTGTCTATTACATATTGGGTGTATGGAACAGTATCTGAGAGAATTTGAAACCCTTGTTTTATGCATCACCCCACCTCACCTTTCCCGTTAAGCAGCCATAGTGTGTTTTCTAAACGTGTGACTCTGTTCTGTTTTGTAATTCAGTTCAAGTGTAGCGGTTTTTACATTCCCTCTATAAGTGATATCTTATGATAAGTGTCTTTTTCTGTGTGACTTATTTCACTTAGAATCGTCATACCTAAATCCACTCATCTTGCTTCTACTAGCCTTATGACATTGATTTCATGTCTGAGTGATATTCCTTTGTACATAAGGACCACAACTTCTTTTTCCATTTTTCTCTTTCCTGGGATATTTAAGGTGTCATGAAGTGGAGGTTCTTGTCAACATAGCAGCCCTAAACATTGGGGTGCCTGTGTCTTGCTGATTTTTAGTTTTCCCAATTTATACGCCCATGAGTGGACGTGCCCTATGCTCCCTAAGCTGTGTTTTTTCGATGTTTCAGGACACACCGTACACTTCTCTAGAGTGGCTGTTGGCAATTTACATCCCGCCCATCAGCGTAGCAAGGCTGCCATTTCTCCATGGCCTGTCCTGCATTTCTGGTTTTGACACTTTTTGCAGCATGGCCCTTTTGACTGATGGGAAGCGAGACCTCTTTGTAGCGCTGATTTGCCTTTCCAGGTTGCTTGGTTGGCCAAAACGGGCGTATGCGTTTTTTCCTGAATATATTTAGGAAAAAACGCATACGCCCTTTTTAGCCAAGGGCATCACTGTCGACGGTTTCCCACTTTTCATGTGCTTTAAAGGCCATTCGAATCTACCTCCTGAAACCTGTTTCCTGCAATTCTGCCTTGCTTTCAAATCCTCTTCGTTGCCTTCCCTCAATATATCTGTGGATGAGAGTTATCATTTATAACTCTGCAGGTTTGTGAATTGCAGTGCCCCTGAGCTCCATTTTTCAACTCGCTTTTTTGGGAGCTGGCCGCAAAAGCACGGGATTGCCTCAGGCCCTATTCTGGTTCCCGGCGGCAGGCTGAGCCTGTGTTTAATTCTTCTTCCTGATGGGAAATTAGAGTGACCTGTGCCTGTCCCAACACCTAGATCTAGTCTCTCATTTGTTGCCCCTCTTCCCGTTCATCCTCAGGACAAATTGCAACCTGTAGGGAACAGGAGCTTAAAGGTGCTGATTCTCCAAGTAGGGAGATTGCTAGTAAAGTAGCTGGAAAGGCGAACCCGAGCACAAGGAGATGAGAAATTGGGTGCGTTTTAGAAACCTTTCAAAATCACACGGTGTACCATCTTCTGGGTTTCTCATGCATGTTTTCGATGTAGGAAGATGCCCTTGAACCTGGAGATTTGGGACCCATGGGATGGGTACCACACAGTATTACTTTAAAGGATCTGCGTTTGCTCACCCAACCTCACCCAACCTCTAAGCCCCAAGAGTGTCCACCCTTATGTCTCATCCAGCTGTGGGTCTAGATATGGTCAATCCAGGTTGCATCACAGCCTCTGAACGAATTTTGTAAGAATTTCTCTCTCTTTCACTGTCTTTGTTTTACGGGTTTTTAAAAGTAATTTATTTTCATAATGGGGTTTAGCTGCTTTTCACGGCTGTGTTTATGCGGCTTTACACCCACTTGACTCACTTCCAGACAGATATCAATATATAGGTTTTAAGATTCTTACTAGTCACATATATTCTTGTGCGGTGAATAGGGGGTGTTGAGTCCAGTTCACTGAGCAAGGAGTAGGTCTTGTCTATTACATATTGGGTGTATGGAACGGTATCTGAGCGAATTTGAACCCCTTGTTTTATGCATCACCCCACCTCACCTTTCCCGTTAAGCAGCCATAGTGTGTTTTCTAAACGTGTGACTCTGTTCTGTTTTGTAATTCAGTTCAAGTGTAGCGGTTTTTACATTCCCTCTATAAGTGATATCTTATGATAAGTGTCTTTTTCTGTGTGACTTATTTCACTTAGAATCGTCATACCTAAATCCACTCATCTTGCTTCTACTAGCCTTATGACATTGATTTCATGTCTGAGTGATATTCCTTTGTACATAAGGACCACAACTTCTTTATCCATTTTTCTCTTTCCTGGGATATTTAAGGTGTCATGAAGTGGAGGTTCTTGTCAACATAGCAGCCCTAAACATTGGGGTGCCTGTGTCTTGCTGATTTTTAGTTTTCCCAATTTATACGCCCATGAGTGGACGTGCCCTATGCTCCCTAAGCTGTGTTTTTTCGATGTTTCAGGACACACCGTACACTTCTCTAGAGTGGCTGTTGGCAATTTACATCCCGCCCATCAGCGTAGCAAGGCTGCCATTTCTCCATGGCCTGTCCTGCATTTCTGGTTTTGACACTTTTTGCAGCATGGCCCTTTTGACCGATGGGAAGCGAGACCTCTTTGTAGCGCTGATTTGCCTTTCCAGGTTGCTTGGTTGGCCAAAAAGGGCGTATGCGTTTTTTCCTGAATATATTCAGGAAAAAACGCATACGCCCTTTTTGGCCAAGGGCATCATTGTCGACGTTTTGCCGCTTTTCATGTGCTTTAAAGGCGATTCGAATCTACCTCCTGAAATCTGCTTCCTGCAATTCTGCCTTGCTTTCAAATCCTCTTCGTTGCCTTCCCTCAATATATCTGTGGATGAGAGTTATCATTTATAACTCTGCGGGTTTGTGAATTGCAGTGTCCCTGAGCTCCATTTTTCAACTCGCTTTTTTGGGAGCTGGCCACAAAAGCGCGAGATTGCCTCAGGCCTTATTCTGGTTCCTGGCGGCAGGCTGAGCCTGTGGTTAATTCTTCTTCCTGATGGGAAAATAGAGTGACCTGTGCCTCTACCAACACCTAGATCTAGTCTCTCATTGGTTGCCCCTCTTCCCGTTCATCCTCAGGACAAATTGCAACCTGTAGGGAACAGGAGCTTAAAGGTGCTGATTCTCCAAGTAGGGAGATTGCTAGTAAAGTAGCTGGAAAGGCGAACCCGAGCACAAGGAGATGAGAAATGGGGTGCGTTTTAGAAACCTTTCAAAATCACACGGTGTACCATCTTCTGGGTTTCTCATGCATGTTTTCGATGTAGGAAGATGCCCTTGAACCTGGAGATTTGGGACCCATGGGATGGGTACCACGCAGTATTACTTTAAAGGGTCTGAGTTTGCTCTCCCAACCTCACCCAACCTCTCAGCCCCAAGAGTGTCCACCCTTATGTCTCATCCAGGTGTGGGTCTAGATATGGTCAATCCAGGTTGCATCACAGCCCCTGAACAAATTTTGTAAGAATTTCTCTCTCTTTCACTGTCTTTGTTTTACGGGTTTTTAAAAGTAATTTATTTTTATAATGGGGTTTAGCTGCTTTTCACGGCTGTGTTTATGCGGCTTTACACCCACTTGGCTCACTTCCAGAGAGATATCAATACATAGGTTTTACGATTCTTACTAGTCAGATATATTCTTGTGCGGTGAATAGGGGGTGTTGAGTCCAGTTCACTGAGCAAGGAGTAGGTCTTGTCTATTACATATTGGGTGTATGGAACGGTATCTGAGCGAATTTGAACCCCTTGTTTTATGCATCACCCCACCTCACCTTTCCCGTTAAGCAGCCATAGTGTGTTTTCTAAACGTGTGACTCTGTTCTGTTTTGTAATTCAGTTCAAGTGTAGCGGTTTTTACATTCCCTCTATAAGTGATATCTTATGATAAGTGTCTTTTTCTGTGTGACTTATTTCACTTAGAATCGTCATACCTAAATCCACTCATCTTGCTTCTACTAGCCTTATGACATTGATTTCATGTCTGAGTGATATTCCTTTGTACATAAGGACCACAACTTCTTTATCCATTTTTCTCTTTCCTGGGATATTTAAGGTGTCATGAAGTGGAGGTTCTTGTCAACATAGCAGCCCTAAACATTGGGGTGCCTGTGTCTTGCTGATTTTTAGTTTTCCCAATTTATACGCCCATGAGTGGACGTGCCCTATGCTCCCTAAGCTGTGTTTTTTCGATGTTTCAGGACACACCGTACACTTCTCTAGAGTGGCTGTTGGCAATTTACATCCCGCCCATCAGCGTAGCAAGGCTGCCATTTCTCCATGGCCTGTCCTGCATTTCTGGTTTTGACACTTTTTGCAGCATGGCCCTTTTGACCGATGGGAAGCGAGACCTCTTTGTAGCGCTGATTTGCCTTTCCAGGTTGCTTGGTTGGCCAAAAAGGGCGCATGCGTTTTTTCCTGAATATATTCAGGAAAAAACGCATACGCCCTTTTTGGCCAAGGGCATCATTGTCGACGTTTTGCCGCTTTTCATGTGCTTTAAAGGCGATTCGAATCTACCTCCTGAAATCTGCTTCCTGCAATTCTGCCTTGCTTTCAAATCCTCTTCGTTGCCTTCCCTCAATATATCTGTGGATGAGAGTTATCATTTATAACTCTGCGGGTTTGTGAATTGCAGTGTCCCTGAGCTCCATTTTTCAACTCGCTTTTTTGGGAGCTGGCCACAAAAGCGCGAGATTGCCTCAGGCCTTATTCTGGTTCCTGGCGGCAGGCTGAGCCTGTGGTTAATTCTTCTTCCTGATGGGAAAATAGAGTGACCTGTGCCTCTACCAACACCTAGATCTAGTCTCTCATTGGTTGCCCCTCTTCCCGTTCATCCTCAGGACAAATTGCAACCTGTAGGGAACAGGAGCTTAAAGGTGCTGATTCTCCAAGTAGGGAGATTGCTAGTAAAGTAGCTGGAAAGGCGAACCCTAGCACAAGGAGATGAGAAATGGGGTGCGTTTTAGAAACCTTTCAAAATCACACGGTGTACCATCTTCTGGGTTTCTCATGCATGTTTTCGATGTAGGAAGATGCCCTTGAACCTGGAGATTTGGGACCCATGGGATGGGTACCACGCAGTATTACTTTAAAGGGTCTGAGTTTGCTCTCCCAACCTCACCCAACCTCTCAGCCCCAAGAGTGTCCACCCTTATGTCTCATCCAGGTGTGGGTCTAGATATGGTCAATCCAGGTTGCATCACAGCCTCTGAACGAATTTTGTAAGAATTTCTCTCTCTTTCACTGTCTTTGTTTTACGGGTTTTTAAAAGTAATTTATTTTTATAATGGGGTTTAGCTGCTTTTCACGGCTGTGTTTATGCGGCTTTACACCCACTTGACTCACTTCCAGACAGATATCAATATATAGGTTTTAAGATTCTTACTAGTCACATATATTCTTGTGCGGTGAATAGGGGGTGTTGAGTCCAGTTCACTGAGCAAGGAGTAGGTCTTGTCTATTACATATTGGGTGTATGGAACGGTATCTGAGCGAATTTGAACCCCTTGTTTTATGCATCACCCCACCTCACCTTTCCCGTTAAGCAGCCATAGTGTGTTTTCTAAACGTGTGACTCTGTTCTGTTTTGTAATTCAGTTCAAGTGTAGCGGTTTTTACATTCCCTCTATAAGTGATATCTTATGATAAGTGTCTTTTTCTGTGTGACTTATTTCACTTAGAATCGTCATACCTAAATCCACTCATCTTGCTTCTACTAGCCTTATGACATTGATTTCATGTCTGAGTGATATTCCTTTGTACATAAGGACCACAACTTCTTTATCCATTTTTCTCTTTCCTGGGATATTTAAGGTGTCATGAAGTGGAGGTTCTTGTCAACATAGCAGCCCTAAACATTGGGGTGCCTGTGTCTTGCTGATTTTTAGTTTTCCCAATTTATACGCCCATGAGTGGACGTGCCCTATGCTCCCTAAGCTGTGTTTTTTCGATGTTTCAGGACACACCGTACACTTCTCTAGAGTGGCTGTTGGCAATTTACATCCCGCCCATCAGCGTAGCAAGGCTGCCATTTCTCCATGGCCTGTCCTGCATTTCTGGTTTTGACACTTTTTGCAGCATGGCCCTTTTGACCGATGGGAAGCGAGACCTCTTTGTAGCGCTGATTTGCCTTTCCAGGTTGCTTGGTTGGCCAAAAAGGGCGTATGCGTTTTTTCCTGAATATATTCAGGAAAAAACGCATACGCCCTTTTTGGCCAAGGGCATCATTGTCGACGTTTTGCCGCTTTTCATGTGCTTTAAAGGCGATTCGAATCTACCTCCTGAAATCTGCTTCCTGCAATTCTGCCTTGCTTTCAAATCCTCTTCGTTGCCTTCCCTCAATATATCTGTGGATGAGAGTTATCATTTATAACTCTGCGGGTTTGTGAATTGCAGTGTCCCTGAGCTCCATTTTTCAACTCGCTTTTTTGGGAGCTGGCCACAAAAGCCCGAGATTGCCTCAGGCCTTATTCTGGTTCCTGGCAGCAGGCTGAGCCTGTGGTTAATTCTTCTTCCTGATGGGAAAATAGAGTGGCCTGTGCCTCTACCAACACCTAGATCTAGTCTCTCATTGGTTGCCCCTCTTCCCGTTCATCCTCAGGACAAATTGCAACCTGTAGGGAACAGAAGCTTAAAGGTGCTGATTCTCCAAGTAGGGAGATTGCTAGTAAAGTAGCTGGAAAGGCGAACCCTAGCACAAGGAGATGAGAAATGGGGTGCGTTTTAGAAACCTTTCAAAATCACACGGTGTACCATCTTCTGGGTTTCTCATGCATGTTTTCGATGTAGGAAGATGCCCTTGAACCTGGAGATTTGGGACCCATGGATTGGGTACCACGCAGTATTACTTTAAAGGGTCTGAGTTTGCTCTCCCAACCTCACCCAACCTCTCAGCCCCAAGAGTGTCCACCCTTATGTCTCATCCAGGTGTGGGTCTAGATATGGTCAATCCAGGTTGCATCACAGCCCCTGAACAAATTTTGTAAGAATTTCTCTCTCTTTCACTGTCTTTGTTTTACGGGTTTTTAAAAGTAATTTATTTTTATAATGGGGTTTAGCTGCTTTTCACGGCTGTGTTTATGCGGCTTTACACCCACTTGGCTCACTTCCAGAGAGATATCAATACATAGGTTTTACGATTCTTACTAGTCAGATATATTCTTGTGCGGTGAATAGGGGGTGTTGAGTCCAGTTCACTGAGCAAGGAGTAGGTCTTGTCTATTACATATTGGGTGTATGGAACGGTATCTGAGCGAATTTGAAACCCTTGTTTTATGCATCACCCCACCTCACCTTTCCCGTTAAGCAGCCATAGTGTGTTTTCTAAACGTGTGACTCTGTTCTGTTTTGTAATTCAGTTCAAGTGTAGCGGTTTTTACATTCCCTCTATAAGTGATAGCTTATGATAAGTGTCTTTTTCTGTGTGACTTATTTCACTTAGAATCGTCATACCTAAATCCACTCATCTTGCTTCTACTAGCCTTATGACATTGATTTCATGTCTGAGGGATATTCCTTTGTACATAAAGACCACAACTTCTTTATCCATTTATCTCTTTCCTGGGATATTTAAGGTGTCATGAAGTGGAGGTTCTTGTCAACATAGCAGCCCTAAACATTGGGGTGCCTGTGTCTTGCTGATTTTTAGTTTTCCCAATTTATACGCCCATGAGTGGATGTGCCCTATGCTCCCTAAGCTGTGTTTTTTCGATGTTTCAGGACACACCGTACACTTCTCCAGAGTGGCTTTTGGCAATTTACATCCCGCCCATTAGCGTAGCAAGGCTGCCATTTCTCCATGGCCTGTACTGCATTTCTGGTTTTGTCACTTTTTGCAGCATGGCCCTTTTGACCGATGGGAAGCGAGACTTCTTTGTAGCGCTGATTTGCCTTTCCAGGTTGCTTGGTTGGCCAAAAAGGGCGTATGCGTTTTTTCCTGAATATATTCAGGAAAAAACGCTTACGCCCTTTTTGGCCAAGGGCATCACTGTCGACGTTTTGCCACTTTTCATGTGCTTTAAAGGCGATTCGAATCTACCTCCTGAAACCTGTTTCCTGCAATTCTGCCTTGCTTTCAAATCCTCTTCGTTGCCTTCCCTCAATATATCTGTGGATGAGAGTTATCATTTATAACTCTCCAGGTTTGTGAATTGCAGTGCCCCTGAGCTCCATTTTTCAACTGTCTTTTTTGGGAGCTGGCCGCAAAAGCACGGGATTGCCTCAGGCCCTATTCTGGTTCCCGGCGGCAGGCTGAGCCTGTGTTTAATTCTTCTTCCTGATGGGAAATTAGAGTGACCTGTGCCTGTCCCAACACCTAGATCTAGTCTCTCATTGGTTGCCCCTCTTCCCGTTCATCCTCAGGACAAATTGCAACCTGTAGGGAACAGGAGCTTAAAGGTGCTGATTCTCCAAGTAGGGAGATTGCTAGTAAAGTAGCTGGAAAGGCGAACCCGAACACAAGGAGATGAGAAATTGGGTGCGTTTTAGAAACCTTTCAAAATCACACGGTGTACCATCTTCTGGGTTTCTCATGCATGTTTTCGATGTAGGAAGATGCCCTTGAACCTGGAGATTTGGGACCCATGGGATGGGTACCACACAGTATTACTTTAAAGGATCTGCGTTTGCTCACCCAACCTCACCCAACCTCTAAGCCCCAAGAGTGTCCACCCTTATGTCTCATCCAGCTGTGGGTCTAGATATGGTCAATCCAGGTTGCATCACAGCCTCTGAACGAATTTTGTAAGAATTTCTCTCTCTTTCACTGTCTTTGTTTTACGGGTTTTTAAAAGTAATTTATTTTTATAATGGGGTTTAGCTGCTTTTCACGGCTGTGTTTATGCGGCTTTACACCCACTTGACTCACTTCCAGACAGATATCAATATATAGGTTTTAAGATTCTTACTAGTCAGATATATTCTTGTGCGGTGAATAGGGGGTGTTGAGTCCAGTTCACTGAGCAAGGAGTAGGTCTTGTCTATTACATATTGGGTGTATGGAACGGTATCTGAGCGAATTTGAAACCCTTGTTTTATGCATCACCCCACCTCACCTTTCCCGTTAAGCAGCCATAGTGTGTTTTCTAAACGTGTGACTCTGTTCTGTTTTGTAATTCAGTTCAAGTGTAGCGGTTTTTACATTCCCTCTATAAGTGATACCTTATGATAAGTGTCTTTTTCTGTGTGACTTATTTCACTTAGAATTGTCATACCTAAATCCACTCATCTTGCTTCTACTAGCCTTATGACATTGATTTCATGTCTGAGTGATATTCCTTTGTACATAAGGACCACAACTTCTTTATCCATTTTTCTCTTTCCTGGGATATTTAAGGTGTCATGAAGTGGAGGTTCTTGTCAACATAGCAGCCCTAAACATTGGGGTGCCTGTGTCTTGCTGATTTTTAGTTTTCCCAATTTATACGCCCATGAGTGGACGTGCCCTATGCTCCCTAAGCTGTGTTTTTTCGATGTTTCAGGACACACCGTACACTTCTCTAGAGTGGCTGTTGGCAATTTACATCCCGCCCATCAGCGTAGCAAGGCTGCCATTTCTCCATGGCCTGTCCTGCATTTCTGGTTTTGACACTTTTTGCAGCATGGCCCTTTTGACCGATGGGAAGCGAGACCTCTTTGTAGCGCTGATTTGCCTTTCCAGGTTGCTTGGTTGGCCAAAAAGGGCGTATGCGTTTTTTCCTGAATATATTCAGGAAAAAACGCATACGCCCTTTTTGGCCAAGGGCATCATTGTCGACGTTTTGCCGCTTTTCATGTGCTTTAAAGGCGATTCGAATCTACCTCCTGAAATCTGCTTCCTGCAATTCTGCCTTGCTTTCAAATCCTCTTCGTTGCCTTCCCTCAATATATCTGTGGATGAGAGTTATCATTTATAACTCTGCGGGTTTGTGAATTGCAGTGTCCCTGAGCTCCATTTTTCAACTCGCTTTTTTGGGAGCTGGCCACAAAAGCGCGAGATTGCCTCAGGCCTTATTCTGGTTCCTGGCGGCAGGCTGAGCCTGTGGTTAATTCTTCTTCCTGATGGGAAAATAGAGTGACCTGTGCCTCTACCAACACCTAGATCTAGTCTCTCATTGGTTGCCCCTCTTCCCGTTCATCCTCAG
Organism: Eschrichtius robustus; assembly: GCF_028021215.1. Lineage (NCBI taxonomy): Eukaryota > Metazoa > Chordata > Mammalia > Artiodactyla > Eschrichtiidae > Eschrichtius > Eschrichtius robustus. The sequence goes on from NW_027175257.1 coordinate 1,811,175, forward strand.
GACAAATTGCAACCTGTAGGGAACAGAAGCTTAAAGGTGCTGATTCTCCAAGTAGGGAGATTGCTAGTAAAGTAGCTGGAAAGGCGAACCCTAGCACAAGGAGATGAGAAATGGGGTGCGTTTTAGAAACCTTTCAAAATCACACGGTGTACCATCTTCTGGGTTTCTCATGCATGTTTTCGATGTAGGAAGATGCCCTTGAACCTGGAGATTTGGGACCCATGGATTGGGTACCACGCAGTATTACTTTAAAGGGTCTGAGTTTGCTCTCCCAACCTCACCCAACCTCTCAGCCCCAAGAGTGTCCACCCTTATGTCTCATCCAGGTGTGGGTCTAGATATGGTCAATCCAGGTTGCATCACAGCCCCTGAACAAATTTTGTAAGAATTTCTCTCTCTTTCACTGTCTTTGTTTTACGGGTTTTTAAAAGTAATTTATTTTTATAATGGGGTTTAGCTGCTTTTCACGGCTGTGTTTATGCGGCTTTACACCCACTTGGCTCACTTCCAGAGAGATATCAATACATAGGTTTTACGATTCTTACTAGTCAGATATATTCTTGTGCGGTGAATAGGGGGTGTTGAGTCCAGTTCACTGAGCAAGGAGTAGGTCTTGTCTATTACATATTGGGTGTATGGAACGGTATCTGAGCGAATTTGAAACCCTTGTTTTATGCATCACCCCACCTCACCTTTCCCGTTAAGCAGCCATAGTGTGTTTTCTAAACGTGTGACTCTGTTCTGTTTTGTAATTCAGTTCAAGTGTAGCGGTTTTTACATTCCCTCTATAAGTGATAGCTTATGATAAGTGTCTTTTTCTGTGTGACTTATTTCACTTAGAATCGTCATACCTAAATCCACTCATCTTGCTTCTACTAGCCTTATGACATTGATTTCATGTCTGAGGGATATTCCTTTGTACATAAAGACCACAACTTCTTTATCCATTTATCTCTTTCCTGGGATATTTAAGGTGTCATGAAGTGGAGGTTCTTGTCAACATAGCAGCCCTAAACATTGGGGTGCCTGTGTCTTGCTGATTTTTAGTTTTCCCAATTTATACGCCCATGAGTGGATGTGCCCTATGCTCCCTAAGCTGTGTTTTTTCGATGTTTCAGGACACACCGTACACTTCTCCAGAGTGGCTTTTGGCAATTTACATCCCGCCCATTAGCGTAGCAAGGCTGCCATTTCTCCATGGCCTGTACTGCATTTCTGGTTTTGTCACTTTTTGCAGCATGGCCCTTTTGACCGATGGGAAGCGAGACTTCTTTGTAGCGCTGATTTGCCTTTCCAGGTTGCTTGGTTGGCCAAAAAGGGCGTATGCGTTTTTTCCTGAATATATTCAGGAAAAAACGCTTACGCCCTTTTTGGCCAAGGGCATCACTGTCGACGTTTTGCCACTTTTCATGTGCTTTAAAGGTGATTCGAATCTACCTCCTGAAACCTGTTTCCTGCAATTCTGCCTTGCTTTCAAATCCTCTTCGTTGCCTTCCCTCAATATATCTGTGGATGAGAGTTATCATTTATAACTCTCCAGGTTTGTGAATTGCAGTGCCCCTGAGCTCCATTTTTCAACTGTCTTTTTTGGGAGCTGGCCGCAAAAGCACGGGATTGCCTCAGGCCCTATTCTGGTTCCCGGCGGCAGGCTGAGCCTGTGTTTAATTCTTCTTCCTGATGGGAAATTAGAGTGACCTGTGCCTGTCCCAACACCTAGATCTAGTCTCTCATTGGTTGCCCCTCTTCCCGTTCATCCTCAGGACAAATTGCAACCTGTAGGGAACAGGAGCTTAAAGGTGCTGATTCTCCAAGTAGGGAGATTGCTAGTAAAGTAGCTGGAAAGGCGAACCCGAGCACAAGGAGATGAGAAATTGGGTGCGTTTTAGAAACCTTTCAAAATCACACGGTGTACCATCTTCTGGGTTTCTCATGCATGTTTTCGATGTAGGAAGATGCCGTTGAACCTGGAGATTTGGGACCCATGGGATGGGTACCACACAGTATTACTTTAAAGGATCTGCGTTTGCTCACCCAACCTCACCCAACCTCTAAGCCCCAAGAGTGTCCACCCTTATGTCTCATCCAGCTGTGGGTCTAGATATGGTCAATCCAGGTTGCATCACAGCCTCTGAACGAATTTTGTAAGAATTTCTCTCTCTTTCACTGTCTTTGTTTTACGGGTTTTTAAAAGTAATTTATTTTTATAATGGGGTTTAGCTGCTTTTCACGGCTGTGTTTATGCGGCTTTACACCCACTTGACTCACTTCCAGACAGATATCAATATATAGGTTTTAAGATTCTTACTAGTCACATATATTCTTGTGCGGTGAATAGGGGGTGTTGAGTCCAGTTCACTGAGCAAGGAGTAGGTCTTGTCTATTACATATTGGGTGTATGGAACGGTATCTGAGCGAATTTGAAACCCTTGTTTTATGCATCACCCCACCTCACCTTTCCCGTTAAGCAGCCATAGTGTGTTTTCTAAACGTGTGACTCTGTTCTGTTTTGTAATTCAGTTCAAGTGTAGCGGTTTTTACATTCCCTCTATAAGTGATATCTTATGATAAGTGTCTTTTTCTGTGTGACTTATTTCACTTAGAATCGTCATACCTAAATCCACTCATCTTGCTTCTACTAGCCTTATGACATTGATTTCATGTCTGAGTGATATTCCTTTGTACATAAGGACCACAACTTCTTTATCCATTTTTCTCTTTCCTGGGATATTTAAGGTGTCATGAAGTGGAGGTTCTTGTCAACATAGCAGCCCTAAACATTGGGGTGCCTGTGTCTTGCTGATTTTTAGTTTTCCCAATTTATACGCCCATGAGTGGACGTGCCCTATGCTCCCTAAGCTGTGTTTTTTCGATGTTTCAGGACACACCGTACACTTCTCTAGAGTGGCTGTTGGCAATTTACATCCCGCCCATCAGCGTAGCAAGGCTGCCATTTCTCCATGGCCTGTCCTGCATTTCTGGTTTTGACACTTTTTGCAGCATGGCCCTTTTGACCGATGGGAAGCGAGACCTCTTTGTAGCGCTGATTTGCCTTTCCAGGTTGCTTGGTTGGCCAAAAAGGGCGTATGCGTTTTTTCCTGAATATATTCAGGAAAAAACGCATACGCCCTTTTTGGCCAAGGGCATCATTGTCGACGTTTTGCCGCTTTTCATGTGCTTTAAAGGCGATTCGAATCTACCTCCTGAAATCTGCTTCCTGCAATTCTGCCTTGCTTTCAAATCCTCTTCGTTGCCTTCCCTCAATATATCTGTGGATGAGAGTTATCATTTATAACTCTGCGGGTTTGTGAATTGCAGTGTCCCTGAGCTCCATTTTTCAACTCGCTTTTTTGGGAGCTGGCCACAAAAGCGCGAGATTGCCTCAGGCCTTATTCTGGTTCCTGGCGGCAGGCTGAGCCTGTGGTTAATTCTTCTTCCTGATGGGAAAATAGAGTGACCTGTGCCTCTACCAACACCTAGATCTAGTCTCTCATTGGTTGCCCCTCTTCCCGTTCATCCTCAGGACAAATTGCAACCTGTAGGGAACAGAAGCTTAAAGGTGCTGATTCTCCAAGTAGGGAGATTGCTAGTAAAGTAGCTGGAAAGGCGAACCCTAGCACAAGGAGATGAGAAATGGGGTGCGTTTTAGAAACCTTTCAAAATCACACGGTGTACCATCTTCTGGGTTTCTCATGCATGTTTTCGATGTAGGAAGATGCCCTTGAACCTGGAGATTTGGGACCCATGGGATGGGTACCACGCAGTATTACTTTAAAGGGTCTGAGTTTGCTCTCCCAACCTCACCCAACCTCTCAGCCCCAAGAGTGTCCACCCTTATGTCTCATCCAGGTGTGGGTCTAGATATGGTCAATCCAGGTTGCATCACAGCCCCTGAACGAATTTTGTAAGAATTTCTCTCTCTTTCACTGTCTTTGTTTTACGGGTTTTTAAAAGTAATTTATTTTTATAATGGGGTTTAGCTGCTTTTCACGGCTGTGTTTATGCGGCTTTACACCCACTTGGCTCACTTCCAGAGAGATATCAATACATAGGTTTTACGATTCTTACTAGTCAGATATATTCTTGTGCGGTGAATAGGGGGTGTTGAGTCCAGTTCACTGAGCAAGGAGTAGGTCTTGTCTATTACATATTGGGTGTATGGAACGGTATCTGAGCGAATTTGAAACCCTTGTTTTATGCATCACCCCACCTCACCTTTCCCGTTAAGCAGCCATAGTGTGTTTTCTAAACGTGTGACTCTGTTCTGTTTTGTAATTCAGTTCAAGTGTAGCGGTTTTTACATTCCCTCTATAAGTGATAGCTTATGATAAGTGTCTTTTTCTGTGTGACTTATTTCACTTAGAATCGTCATACCTAAATCCACTCATCTTGCTTCTACTAGCCTTATGACATTGATTTCATGTCTGAGGGATATTCCTTTGTACATAAGGACCACAACTTCTTTATCCATTTATCTCTTTCCTGGGATATTTAAGGTGTCATGAAGTGGAGGTTCTTGTCAACATAGCAGCCCTAAACATTGGGGTGCCTGTGTCTTGCTGATTTTTAGTTTTCCCAATTTATACGCCCATGAGTGGATGTGCCCTATGCTCCCTAAGCTGTGTTTTTTCGATGTTTCAGGACACACCGTACACTTCTCCAGAGTGGCTTTTGGCAATTTACATCCCGCCCATTAGCGTAGCAAGGCTGCCATTTCTCCATGGCCTGTACTGCATTTCTGGTTTTGTCACTTTTTGCAGCATGGCCCTTTTGACCGATGGGAAGCGAGACTTCTTTGTAGCGCTGATTTGCCTTTCCAGGTTGCTTGGTTGGCCAAAAAGGGCGTATGCGTTTTTTCCTGAATATATTCAGGAAAAAACGCTTACGCCCTTTTTGGCCAAGGGCATCACTGTCGACGTTTTGCCACTTTTCATGTGCTTTAAAGGCGATTCGAATCTACCTCCTGAAACCTGTTTCCTGCAATTCTGCCTTGCTTTCAAATCCTCTTCGTTGCCTTCCCTCAATATATCTGTGGATGAGAGTTATCATTTATAACTCTGCAGGTTTGTGAATTGCAGTGCCCCTGAGCTCCATTTTTCAACTGTCTTTTTTGGGAGCTGGCCGCAAAAGCACGGGATTGCCTCAGGCCCTATTCTGGTTCCCGGCGGCAGGCTGAGCCTGTGGTTAATTCTTCTTCCTGATGGGAAAATAGAGTGACCTGTGCCTCTACCAACACCTAGATCTAGTCTCTCATTGGTTGCCCCTCTTCCCGTTCATCCTCAGGACAAATTGCAACCTGTAGGGAACAGAAGCTTAAAGGTGCTGATTCTCCAAGTAGGGAGATTGCTAGTAAAGTAGCTGGAAAGGCGAACCCTAGCACAAGGAGATGAGAAATGGGGTGCGTTTTAGAAACCTTTCAAAATCACACGGTGTACCATCTTCTGGGTTTCTCATGCATGTTTTCGATGTAGGAAGATGCCCTTGAACCTGGAGATTTGGGACCCATGAGATGGGTACCACGCAGTATTACTTTAAAGGGTCTGAGTTTGCTCTCCCAACCTCACCCAACCTCTCAGCCCCAAGAGTGTCCACCCTTATGTCTCATCCAGGTGTGGGTCTAGATATGGTCAATCCAGGTTGCATCACAGCCCCTGAACGAATTTTGTAAGAATTTCTCTCTCTTTCACTGTCTTTGTTTTACGGGTTTTTAAAAGTAATTTATTTTTATAATGGGGTTTAGCTGCTTTTCACGGCTGTGTTTATGCGGCTTTACACCCACTTGACTCACTTCCAGAGAGATATCAATACATAGGTTTTACGATTCTTACTAGTCACATATATTCTTGTGCGGTGAATAGGGGGTGTTGAGTCCAGTTCACTGAGCAAGGAGTAGGTCTTGTCTATTACATATTGGGTGTATGGAACAGTATCTGAGCGAATTTGAAACCCTTGTTTTATGCATCACCCCACCTCACCTTTCCCGTTAAGCAGCCATAGTGTGTTTTCTAAACGTGTGACTCTGTTCTGTTTTGTAATTCAGTTCAAGTGTAGCGGTTTTTACATTCCCTCTATAAGTGATATCTTATGATAAGTGTCTTTTTCTGTGTGACTTATTTCACTTAGAATCGTCATACCTAAATCCACTCATCTTGCTTCTACTAGCCTTATGATATTGCTTTCATGTCTGAGTGATATTCCTTTGTACATAAGGACCACAACTTCTTTATCCATTTTTCTCTTTCCTGGGATATTTAAGGTGTCATGAAGTGGAGGTTCTTGTCAACATAGCAGCCCTAAACATTGGGGTGCCTGTGTCTTGCTGATTTTTAGTTTTCCCAATTTATACGCCCATGAGTGGACGTGCCCTATGCTCCCTAAGCTGTGTTTTTTCGATGTTTCAGGACACACCGTACACTTCTCCAGAGTGGCTTTTGGCAATTTACATCCCGCCCATCAGCGTAGCAAGGCTGCCATTTCTCCATGGCCTGTACTGCATTTCTGGTTTTGACACTTTTTGCAGCATGGCCCCTTTGACCGATGGGAAGCGAGACTTCTTTGTAGCGCTGATTTGCCTTTCCAGGTTGCTTGGTTGGCCAAAAAGGGCGTATGCGTTTTTTCCTGAATATATTCAGGAAAAAACGCATACGCCCTTTTTGGCCAAGGGCATCACTGTCGACGTTTTGCCGCTTTTCATGTGCTTTAAAGGCCATTCGAATCTACCTCCTGAAATCTCTTTCCTGCAATTCTGCCTTGCTTTCAAATCCTCTTCGTTGCCTTCCCTCAATATATCTGTGGATGAGAGTTATCATTTATAACTCTGCGGGTTTGTGAATTGCAGTGTCCCTGAGCTCCATTTTTCAACTCGCTTTTTTGGGAGCTGGCCGCAAAAGCGCGGGATTGCCTCAGGCCCTATTCTGGTTCCTGGAGGCAGGCAGAGCCTGTGGTTAATTCTTCTTCCTGATGGGAAAATAGAGTGACCTGTGCCTGTCCCAACACCTAGATCTAGTCTCTCATTGGTTGCCCCTCTTCCCGTTCATCCTCAGGACAAATTGCAACCTGTAGGGAACAGGAGCTTAAAGGTGCTGATTCTCCAAGTAGGGAGATTGCTAGTAAAGTAGCTGGAAAGGCGAACCCGAGCACAAGGAGATGAGAAATTGGGTGCGTTTTAGAAACCTTTCAAAATCACACGGTGCACCATCTTCTGGGTTTCTCATGCATGTTTTCGATGTAGGAAGATGCCCTTGAACCTGGAGATTTGGGACCCATGGGATGGGTACCACACAGTATTACTTTAAAGGGTCTGCGTTTGCTCACCCAACCTCACCCAACCTCTAAGCCCCAAGAATGTCCACCCTTATGTCTCATCCAGCTGTGGGTCTAGATATGGTCAATCCAGGTTGCATCACAGCCTCTGAACGAATTTTGTAAGAATTTCTCTCTCTTTCACTGTCTTTGTTTTACGGGTTTTTAAAAGTAATTTATTTTTATAATGGGGTTTAGCTGCTTTTCACGGCTGTGTTTATGCAGCTTTACACCCACTTGACACACTTCCAGAGAGATATCAATACATAGGTTTTACGATTCTTACTAGTCACATATATTCTTGTGCGGTGAATAGGGGTTGTTGAGTCCAGTTCACTGAGCAAGGAGTAGGTCTTGTCTATTACATATTGGGTGTATGGAACAGTATCTGAGCGAATTTGAAACCCTTGTTTTATGCATCACCCCACCTCACCTTTCCCGTTAAGCAGCCATAGTGTGTTTTCTAAACGTGTGACTCTGTTCTGTTTTGTAATTCAGTTCAAGTGTAGCGGTTTTTACATTCCCTCTATAAGTGATATCTTATGATAAGTGTCTTTTTCTGTGTGACTTATTTCACTTAGAATCGTCATACCTAAATCCACTCATCTTGCTTCTACTAGCCTTATGACATTGATTTCATGTCTGAGTGATATTCCTTTGTACATAAGGACCACAACTTCTTTATCCATTTTTCTCTTTCCTGGGATATTTAAGGTGTCATGAAGTGGAGGTTCTTGTCAACATAGCAGCCCTAAACATTGGGGTGCCTGTGTCTTGCTGATTTTTAGTTTTCCCAATTTATACGCCCATGAGTGGACGTGCCCTATGCTCCCTAAGCTGTGTTTTTTCGATGTTTCAGGACACACCGTACACTTCTCTAGAGTGGCTGTTGGCAATTTACATCCCGCCCATCAGCGTAGCAAGGCTGCCATTTCTCCATGGCCTGTCCTGCATTTCTGGTTTTGACACTTTTTGCAGCATGGCCCTTTTGACCGATGGGAAGCGAGACCTCTTTGTAGCGCTGATTTGCCTTTCCAGGTTGCTTGGTTGGCCAAAAAGGGCGTATGCGTTTTTTCCTGAATATATTCAGGAAAAAACGCATACGCCCTTTTTGGCCAAGGGCATCATTGTCGACGTTTTGCCGCTTTTCATGTGCTTTAAAGGCGATTCGAATCTACCTCCTGAAATCTGCTTCCTGCAATTCTGCCTTGCTTTCAAATCCTCTTCGTTGCCTTCCCTCAATATATCTGTGGATGAGAGTTATCATTTATAACTCTGCGGGTTTGTGAATTGCAGTGTTCCTGAGCTCCATTTTTCAACTCGCTTTTTTGGGAGCTGGCCACAAAAGCGCGAGATTGCCTCAGGCCTTATTCTGGTTCCTGGCGGCAGGCTGAGCCTGTGGTTAATTCTTCTTCCTGATGGGAAAATAGAGTGACCTGTGCCTCTACCAACACCTAGATCTAGTCTCTCATTGGTTGCCCCTCTTCCCGTTCATCCTCAGGACAAATTGCAACCTGTAGGGAACAGGAGCTTAAAGGTGCTGATTCTCCAAGTAGGGAGATTGCTAGTAAAGTAGCTGGAAAGGCGAACCCTAGCACAAGGAGATGAGAAATGGGGTGCGTTTTAGAAACCTTTCAAAATCACACGGTGTACCATCTTCTGGGTTTCTCATGCATGTTTTCGATGTAGGAAGATGCCCTTGAACCTGGAGATTTGGGACCCATGGGATGGGTACCACGCAGTATTACTTTAAAGGGTCTGAGTTTGCTCTCCCAACCTCACCCAACCTCTCAGCCCCAAGAGTGTCCACCCTTATGTCTCATCCAGGTGTGGGTCTAGATATGGTCAATCCAGGTTGCATCACAGCCCCTGAACGAATTTTGTAAGAATTTCTCTCTCTTTCACTGTCTTTGTTTTACGGGTTTTTAAAAGTAATTTATTTTTATAATGGGGTTTAGCTGCTTTTCACGGCTGTGTTTATGCGGCTTTACACCCACTTGGCTCACTTCCAGAGAGATATCAATACATAGGTTTTACGATTCTTACTAGTCAGATATATTCTTGTGCGGTGAATAGGGGGTGTTGAGTCCAGTTCACTGAGCAAGGAGTAGGTCTTGTCTATTACATATTGGGTGTATGGAACGGTATCTGAGCGAATTTGAAACCCTTGTTTTATGCATCACCCCACCTCACCTTTCCCGTTAAGCAGCCATAGTGTGTTTTCTAAACGTGTGACTCTGTTCTGTTTTGTAATTCAGTTCAAGTGTAGCGGTTTTTACATTCCCTCTATAAGTGATAGCTTATGATAAGTGTCTTTTTCTGTGTGACTTATTTCACTTAGAATCGTCATACCTAAATCCACTCATCTTGCTTCTACTAGCCTTATGACATTGATTTCATGTCTGAGGGATATTCCTTTGTACATAAGGACCACAACTTCTTTATCCATTTATCTCTTTCCTGGGATATTTAAGGTGTCATGAAGTGGAGGTTCTTGTCAACATAGCAGCCCTAAACATTGGGGTGCCTGTGTCTTGCTGATTTTTAGTTTTCCCAATTTATACGCCCATGAGTGGATGTGCCCTATGCTCCCTAAGCTGTGTTTTTTCGATGTTTCAGGACACACCGTACACTTCTCCAGAGTGGCTTTTGGCAATTTGCATCCCGCCCATTAGCGTAGCAAGGCTGCCATTTCTCCATGGCCTGTACAGCATTTCTGGTTTTGTCACTTTTTGCAGCATGGCCCTTTTGACCGATGGGAAGCGAGACTTCTTTGTAGCGCTGATTTGCCTTTCCAGGTTGCTTGGTTGGCCAAAAAGGGCGTATGCGTTTTTTCCTGAATATATTCAGGAAAAAACGCTTACGCCCTTTTTGGCCAAGGGCATCACTGTCGACGTTTTGCCACTTTTCATGTGCTTTAAAGGCGATTCGAATCTACCTCCTGAAACCTGTTTCCTGCAATTCTGCCTTGCTTTCAAATCCTCTTCGTTGCCTTCCCTCAATATATCTGTGGATGAGAGTTATCATTTATAACTCTGCAGGTTTGTGAATTGCAGTGCCCCTGAGCTCCATTTTTCAACTCGCTTTTTTGGGAGCTGGCCGCAAAAGCACGGGATTGCCTCAGGCCCTATTCTGGTTCCCGGCGGCAGGCTGAGCCTGTGTTTAATTCTTCTTCCTGATGGGAAATTAGAGTGACCTGTGCCTGTCCCAACACCTAGATCTAGTCTCTCATTGGTTGCCCCTCTTCCCGTTCATCCTCAGGACAAATTGCAACCTGTAGGGAACAGGAGCTTAAAGGTGCTGATTCTCCAAGTAGGGAGATTGCTAGTAAAGTAGCTGGAAAGGCGAACCCGAGCACAAGGAGATGAGAAATTGGGTGCGTTTTAGAAACCTTTCAAAATCACACGGTGTACCATCTTCTGGGTTTCTCATGCATGTTTTCGATGTAGGAAGATGCCCTTGAACCTGGAGATTTGGGACCCATGGGATGGGTACCACACAGTATTACTTTAAAGGATCTGCGTTTGCTCACCCAACCTCACCCAACCTCTAAGCCCCAAGAGTGTCCACCCTTATGTCTCATCCAGCTGTGGGTCTAGATATGGTCAATCCAGGTTGCATCACAGCCTCTGAACGAATTTTGTAAGAATTTCTCTCTCTTTCACTGTCTTTGTTTTACGGGTTTTTAAAAGTAATTTATTTTTATAATGGGGTTTAGCTGCTTTTCACGGCTGTGTTTATGCGGCTTTACACCCACTTGACTCACTTCCAGACAGATATCAATATATAGGTTTTAAGATTCTTACTAGTCACATATATTCTTGTGCGGTGAATAGGGGGTGTTGAGTCCAGTTCACTGAGCAAGGAGTAGGTCTTGTCTATTACATATTGGGTGTATGGAACGGTATCTGAGCGAATTTGAAACCCTTGTTTTATGCATCACCCCACCTCACCTTTCCCGTTAAGCAGCCATAGTGTGTTTTCTAAACGTGTGACTCTGTTCTGTTTTGTAATTCAGTTCAAGTGTAGCGGTTTTTACATTCCCTCTATAAGTGATATCTTATGATAAGTGTCTTTTTCTGTGTGACTTATTTCACTTAGAATCGTCATACCTAAATCCACTCATCTTGCTTCTACTAGCCTTATGACATTGATTTCATGTCTGAGTGATATTCCTTTGTACATAAGGACCACAACTTCTTTATCCATTTATCTCTTTCCTGGGATATTTAAGGTGTCATGAAGTGGAGGTTCTTGTCAACATAGCAGCCCTAAACATTGGGGTGCCTGTGTCTTGCTGATTTTTAGTTTTCCCAATTTATACGCCCATGAGTGGACGTGCCCTATGCTCCCTAAGCTGTGTTTTTTCGATGTTTCAGGACACACCGTACACTTCTCTAGAGTGGCTGTTGGCAATTTACATCCCGCCCATCAGCGTAGCAAGGCTGCCATTTCTCCATGGCCTGTCCTGCATTTCTGGTTTTGACACTTTTTGCAGCATGGCCCTTTTGACCGATGGGAAGCGAGACCTCTTTGTAGCGCTGATTTGCCTTTCCAGTTTGCTTGGTTGGCCAAAAAGGGCGTATGCGTTTTTTCCTGAATATATTCAGGAAAAAACGCATACGCCCTTTTTGGCCAAGGGCATCATTGTCGACGTTTTGCCGCTTTTCATGTGCTTTAAAGGCGATTCGAATCTACCTCCTGAAATCTGCTTCCTGCAATTCTGCCTTGCTTTCAAATCCTCTTCGTTGCCTTCCCTCAATATATCTGTGGATGAGAGTTATCATTTATAACTCTGTGGGTTTGTGAATTGCAGTGTCCCTGAGCTCCATTTTTAAACTCGCTTTTTTGGGAGCTGGCCACAAAAGCGCGAGATTGCCTCAGGCCTTATTCTGGTTCCTGGCGGCAGGCTGAGCCTGTGGTTAATTCTTCTTCCTGATGGGAAAATAGAGTGACCTGTGCCTCTACCAACACCTAGATCTAGTCTCTCATTGGTTGCCCCTCTTCCCGTTCATCCTCAGGACAAATTGCAACCTGTAGGGAACAGGAGCTTAAAGGTGCTGATTCTCCAAGTAGGGAGATTGCTAGTAAAGTAGCTGGAAAGGCGAACCCTAGCACAAGGAGATGAGAAATGGGGTGCGTTTTAGAAACCTTTCAAAATCACACGGTGTACCATCTTCTGGGTTTCTCATGCATGTTTTCGATGTAGGAAGATGCCCTTGAACCTGGAGATTTGGGACCCATGGGATGGGTACCACACAGTATTACTTTAAAGGATCTGCGTTTGCTCACCCAACCTCACCCAACCTCTAAGCCCCAAGAGTGTCCACCCTTATGTCTCATCCAGCTGTGGGTCTAGATATGGTCAATCCAGGTTGCATCACAGCCTCTGAACGAATTTTGTAAGAATTTCTCTCTCTTTCACTGTCTTTGTTTTACGGGTTTTTAAAAGTAATTTATTTTTATAATGGGGTTTAGCTGCTTTTCACGGCTGTGTTTATGCGGCTTTACACCCACTTGACTCACTTCCAGACAGATATCAATATATAGGTTTTAAGATTCTTACTAGTCACATATATTCTTGTGCGGTGAATAGGGGTTGTTGAGTCCAGTTCACTGAGCAAGGAGTAGGTCTTGTCTATTACATATTGGGTGTATGGAACAGTATCTGAGCGAATTTGAAACCCTTGTTTTATGCATCACCCCACCTCACCTTTCCCGTTAAGCAGCCATAGTGTGTTTTCTAAACGTGTGACTCTGTTCTGTTTTGTAATTCAGTTCAAGTGTAGCGGTTTTTACATTCCCTCTATAAGTGATATCTTATGATAAGTGTCTTTTTCTGTGTGACTTATTTCACTTAGAATCGTCATACCTAAATCCACTCATCTTGCTTCTACTAGCCTTATGACATTGATTTCATGTCTGAGTGATATTCCTTTGTACATAAGGACCACAACTTCTTTATCCATGTTTCTCTTTCCTGGGATATTTAAGGTGTCATGAAGTGGAGGTTCTTGTCAACATAGCAGCCCTAAACATTGGGGTGCCTGTGTCTTGCTGATTTTTAGTTTTCCCAATTTATACGCCCATGAGTGGACGTGCCCTATGCTCCCTAAGCTGTGTTTTTTCAATGTTTCAGGACACACCGTACACTTCTCTAGAGTGGCTGTTGGCAATTTACATCCCGCCCATCACCGTAGCAAGGCTGCCATTTCTCCATGGCCTGTCCTGCATTTCTGGTTTTGACACTTTTTGCAGCATGGCCCTTTTGACCGATGGGAAGCGAGACCTCTTTGTAGCGCTGATTTGCCTTTCCAGGTTGCTTGGTTGGCCAAAAAGGGCGTATGCGTTTTTTCCTGAATATATTCAGGAAAAAACGCATACGCCCTTTTTGGCCAAGGGCATCATTGTCGACGTTTTGCCGCTTTTCATGTGCTTTAAAGGCGATTCGAATCTACCTCCTGAAATCTGCTTCCTGCAAATCTGCCTTGCTTTCAAATCCTCTTCGTTGCCTTCCCTCAATATATCTGTGGATGAGAGTTATCATTTATAACTCTGCGGGTTTGTGAATTGCAGTGTCCCTGAGCTCCATTTTTCAACTCGCTTTTTTGGGAGCTGGCCACAAAAGCGCGAGATTGCCTCAGGCCTTATTCTGGTTCCTGGCGGCAGGCTGAGCCTGTGGTTAATTCTTCTTCCTGATGGGAAAATAGAGTGACCTGTGCCTCTACCAACACCTAGATCTAGTCTCTCATTGGTTGCCCCTCTTCCTGTTCATCCTCAGGACAAACTGCAACCTGTAGGGAACAGGAGCTTAAAGGTGCTGATTCTCCAAGTAGGGAGATTGCTAGTAAAGTAGCTGGAAAGGCGAACCCGAGCACAAGGAGATGAGAAATTGGGTGCGTTTTAGAAACCTTTCAAAATCACACGGTGCACCATCTTCTGGGTTTCTCATGCATGTTTTCGATGTAGGAAGATGCCCTTGAACCTGGAGATTTGGGACCCATGGGATGGGTACCACACAGTATTACTTTAAAGGGTCTGCGTTTGCTCACCCAACCTCACCCAACCTCTAAGCCCCAAGAGTGTCCACCCTTATGTCTCATCCAGCTGTGGGTCTAGATATGGTCAATCCAGGTTGCATCACAGCCTCTGAACGAATTTTGTAAGAATTTCTCTCTCTTTCACTGTCTTTGTTTTACGGGTTTTTAAAAGTAATTTATTTTTATAATGGGGTTTAGCTGCTTTTCACGGCTGTGTTTATGCAGCTTTACACCCACTTGACACACTTCCAGAGAGATATCAATACATAGGTTTTACGATTCTTACTAGTCACATATATTCTTGTGCGGTGAATAGGGGTTGTTGAGTCCAGTTCACTGAGCAAGGAGTAGGTCTTGTCTATTACATATTGGGTGTATGGAACAGTATCTGAGCGAATTTGAAACCCTTGTTTTATGCATCACCCCACCTCACCTTTCCCGTTAAGCAGCCATAGTGTGTTTTCTAAACGTGTGACTCTGTTCTGTTTTGTAATTCAGTTCAAGCGTAGCGGTTTTTACATTCCCTCTATAAGTGATATCTTATGATAAGTGTCTTTTTCTGTGTGACTTATTTCACTTAGAATCGTCATACCTAAATCCACTCATCTTGCTTCTACTAGCCTTATGACATTGATTTCATGTCTGAGTGATATTCCTTTGTACATAAGGACCACAACTTCTTTATCCATGTTTCTCTTTCCTGGGATATTTAAGGTGTCATGAAGTGGAGGTTCTTGTCAACATAGCAGCCCTAAACATTGGGGTGCCTGTGTCTTGCTGATTTTTAGTTTTCCCAATTTATAGGCCCATGAGTGGATGTGCCCTATGCTCCCTAAGCTGTGTTTTTTCGATGTTTCAGGACACACCGTACACTTCTCCAGAGTGGCTTTTGGCAATTTACATCCCGCCCATTAGCGTAGCAAGGCTGCCATTTCTCCATGGCCTGTACTGCATTTCTGGTTTTGTCACTTTTTGCACCATGGCCCTTTTGACCGATGGGAAGCGAGACTTCTTTGTAGCGCTGATTTGCATTTCCAGGTTGCTTGGTTGGCCAAAAAGGGCGTATGCGTTTTTTCCTGAATATATTCAGGAAAAAACGCTTACGCCCTTTTTGGCCAAGGGCATCACTGTCGACGTTTTGCCACTTTTCATGTGCTTTAAAGGCGATTCGAATCTACCTCCTGAAACCTGTTTCCTGCAATTCTGCCTTGCTTTCAAATCCTCTTCGTTGCCTTCCCTCAATATATCTGTGGATGAGAGTTATCATTTATAACTCTGCAGGTTTGTGAATTGCAGTGCCCCTGAGCTCCATTTTTCAACTCGCTTTTTTGGGAGCTGGCCGCAAAAGCACGGGATTGCCTCAGGCCCTATTCTGGTTCCCGGCGGCAGGCTGAGCCTGTGTTTAATTCTTCTTCCTGATGGGAAATTAGAGTGACCTGTGCCTGTCCCAACACCTAGATCTAGTCTCTCATTGGTTGCCCCTCTTCCCGTTCATCCTCAGGACAAATTGCAACCTGTAGGGAACAGGAGCTTAAAGGTGCTGATTCTCCAAGTAGGGAGATTGCTAGTAAAGTAGCTGGAAAGGCGAACCCGAGCACAAGGAGATGAGAAATTGGGTGCGTTTTAGAAACCTTTCAAAATCACACGGTGTACCATCTTCTGGGTTTCTCATGCATGTTTTCGATGTAGGAAGATGCCCTTGAACCTGGAGATTTGGGACCCATGGGATGGGTACCACACAGTATTACTTTAAAGGATCTGCGTTTGCTCACCCAACCTCACCCAACCTCTAAGCCCCAAGAGTGTCCACCCTTATGTCTCATCCAGCTGTGGGTCTAGATATGGTCAATCCAGGTTGCATCACAGCCTCTGAACGAATTTTGTAAGAATTTCTCTCTCTTTCACTGTCTTTGTTTTACGGGTTTTTAAAAGTAATTTATTTTTATAATGGGGTTTAGCTGCTTTTCACGGCTGTGTTTATGCGGCTTTACACCCACTTGACTCACTTCCAGACAGATATCAATATATAGGTTTTAAGATTCTTACTAGTCACATATATTCTTGTGCGGTGAATAGGGGGTGTTGAGTCCAGTTCACTGAGCAAGGAGTAGGTCTTGTCTATTACATATTGGGTGTATGGAACGGTATCTGAGCGAATTTGAAACCCTTGTTTTATGCATCACCCCACCTCACCTTTCCCGTTAAGCAGCCATAGTGTGTTTTCTAAACGTGTGACTCTGTTCTGTTTTGTAATTCAGTTCAAGTGTAGCGGTTTTTACATTCCCTCTATAAGTGATATCTTATGATAAGTGTCTTTTTCTGTGTGACTTATTTCACTTAGAATCGTCATACCTAAATCCACTCATCTTGCTTCTACTAGCGTTATGACATTGATTTCATGTCTGAGTGATATTCCATTGTACATAAGGACCACAACTTCTTTATCCATTTTTCTCTTTCCTGGGATATTTAAGGTGTCATGAAGTGGAGGTTCTTGTCAACATAGCAGCCCTAAACATTGGGGTGCCTGTGTCTTGCTGATTTTTAGTTTTCCCAATTTATACGCCCATGAGTGGACGTGCCCTATGCTCCCTAAGCTGTGTTTTTTCGATGTTTCAGGACACACCGTACACTTCTCTAGAGTGGCTGTTGGCAATTTACATCCCGCCCATCAGCGTAGCAAGGCTGCCATTTCTCCATGGCCTGTCCTGCATTTCTGGTTTTGACACTTTTTGCAGCATGGCCCTTTTGACCGATGGGAAGCAAGACCTCTTTGTAGCGCTGATTTGCCTTTCCAGTTTGCTTGGTTGGCCAAAAAGGGCGTATGCGTTTTTTCCTGAATATATTCAGGAAAAAACGCATACGCCCTTTTTGGCCAAGGGCATCATTGTCGACGTTTTGCCGCTTTTCATGTGCTTTAAAGGCGATTCGAATCTACCTCCTGAAATCTGCTTCCTGCAATTCTGCCTTGCTTTCAAATCCTCTTCGTTGCCTTCCCTCAATATATCTGTGGATGAGAGTTATCATTTATAACTCTGTGGGTTTGTGAATTGCAGTGTCCCTGAGCTCCATTTTTCAACTCGCTTTTTTGGGAGCTGGCCACAAAAGCGCGAGATTGCCTCAGGCCTTATTCTGGTTCCTGGCGGCAGGCTGAGCCTGTGGTTAATTCTTCTTCCTGATGGGAAAATAGAGTGACCTGTGCCTCTACCAACACCTAGATCTAGTCTCTCATTGGTTGCCCCTCTTCCCGTTCATCCTCAGGACAAATTGCAACCTGTAGGGAACAGGAGCTTAAAGGTGCTGATTCTCCAAGTAGGGAGATTGCTAGTAAAGTAGCTGGAAAGGCGAACCCTAGCACAAGGAGATGAGAAATGGGGTGCGTTTTAGAAACCTTTCAAAATCACACGGTGTACCATCTTCTGGGTTTCTCATGCATGTTTTCGATGTAGGAAGATGCCCTTGAACCTGGAGATTTGGGACCCATGGGATGGGTACCACACAGTATTACTTTAAAGGATCTGCGTTTGCTCACCCAACCTCACCCAACCTCTAAGCCCCAAGAGTGTCCACCCTTATGTCTCATCCAGCTGTGGGTCTAGATATGGTCAATCCAGGTTGCATCACAGCCTCTGAACGAATTTTGTAAGAATTTCTCTCTCTTTCACTGTCTTTGTTTTACGGATTTTTAAAAGTAATTTATTTTTATAATGGGGTTTAGCTGCTTTTCACGGCTGTGTTTATGCGGCTTTACACCCACTTGGCTCACTTCCAGAGAGATATCAATACATAGGTTTTACGATTCTTACTAGTCAGATATATTCTTGTGCGGTGAATAGGGGGTGTTGAGTCCAGTTCACTGAGCAAGGAGTAGGTCTTGTCTATTACATATTGGGTGTATGGAACGGTATCTGAGCGAATTTGAAACCCTTGTTTTATGCATCACCCCACCTCACCTTTCCCGTTAAGCAGCCATAGTGTGTTTTCTAAACGTGTGACTCTGTTCTGTTTTGTAATTCAGTTCAAGTGTAGCGGTTTTTACATTCCCTCTATAAGTGATAGCTTATGATAAGTGTCTTTTTCTGTGTGACTTATTTCACTTAGAATCGTCATACCTAAATCCACTCATCTTGCTTCTACTAGCCTTATGACATTGATTTCATGTCTGAGGGATATTCCTTTGTACATAAGGACCACAACTTCTTTATCCATTTATCTCTTTCCTGGGATATTTAAGGTGTCATGAAGTGGAGGTTCTTGTCAACATAGCAGCCCTAAACATTGGGGTGCCTGTGTCTTGCTGATTTTTAGTTTTCCCAATTTATACGCCCATGAGTTTATGTGCCCTATGCTCCCTAAGCTGTGTTTTTTCGATGTTTCAGGACACACCGTACACTTCTCCAGAGTGGCTTTTGGCAATTTACATCCCGCCCATTAGCGTAGCAAGGCTGCCATTTCTCCATGGCCTGTACTGCATTTCTGGTTTTGTCACTTTTTGCAGCATGGCCCTTTTGACCGATGGGAAGCGAGACTTCTTTGTAGCGCTGATTTGCCTTTCCAGGTTGCTTGGTTGGCCAAAAAGGGCGTATGCGTTTTTTCCTGAATATATTCAGGAAAAAACGCTTACGCCCTTTTTGGCCAAGGGCATCACTGTCGACGTTTTGCCACTTTTCATGTGCTTTAAAGGCGATTCGAATCTACCTCCTGAAACCTGTTTCCTGCAATTCTGCCTTGCTTTCAAATCCTCTTCGTTGCCTTCCCTCAATATATCTGTGGATGAGAGTTATCATTTATAACTCTGCAGGTTTGTGAATTGCAGTGCCCCTGAGCTCCATTTTTCAACTGTCTTTTTTGGGAGCTGGCCGCAAAAGCACGGGATTGCCTCAGGCCCTATTCTGGTTCCCGGCGGCAGGCTGAGCCTGTGGTTAATTCTTCTTCCTGATGGGAAAATAGAGTGACCTGTGCCTCTACCAACACCTAGATCTAGTCTCTCATTGGTTGCCCCTCTTCCCGTTCATCCTCAGGACAAATTGCAACCTGTAGGGAACAGAAGCTTAAAGGTGCTGATTCTCCAAGTAGGGACATTGCTATTAAAGTAGCTGGAAAGGCGAACCCTAGCACAAAGAGATGAGAAATGGGGTGCGTTTTAGAAACCTTTCAAAATCACACGGTGTACCATCTTCTGGGTTTCTCATGCATGTTTTCGATGTAGGAAGATGCCCTTGAACCTGGAGATTTGGGACCCATGAGATGGGTACCACGCAGTATTACTTTAAAGGGTCTGAGTTTGCTCTCCCAACCTCACCCAACCTCTCAGCCCCAAGAGTGTCCACCCTTATGTCTCATCCAGGTGTGGGTCTAGATATGGTCAATCCAGGTTGCATCACAGCCCCTGAACGAATTTTGTAAGAATTTCTCTCTCTTTCACTGTCTTTGTTTTACGGGTTTTTAAAAGTAATTTATTTTTATAATGGGGTTTAGCTGCTTTTCACGGCTGTGTTTATGCGGCTTTACACCCACTTGACTCACTTCCAGAGAGATATCAATACATAGGTTTTACGATTCTTACTAGTCACATATATTCTTGTGCGGTGAATAGGGGGTGTTGAGTCCAGTTCACTGAGCAAGGAGTAGGTCTTGTCTATTACATATTGGGTGTATGGAACAGTATCTGAGCGAATTTGAAACCCTTGTTTTATGCATCACCCCACCTCACCTTTCCCGTTAAGCAGCCATAGTGTGTTTTCTAAACGTGTGACTCTGTTCTGTTTTGTAATTCAGTTCAAGTGTAGCGGTTTTTACATTCCCTCTATAAGTGATATCTTATGATAAGTGTCTTTTTCTGTGTGACTTATTTCACTTAGAATCGTCATACCTAAATCCACTCATCTTGCTTCTACTAGCCTTATGACATTGATTTCATGTCTGAGTGATATTCCTTTGTACATAAGGACCACAACTTCTTTATCCATTTTTCTCTTTCCTGGGATATTTAAGGTGTCATGAAGTGGAGGTTCTTGTCAACATAGCAGCCCTAAACATTGGGGTGCCTGTGTCTTGCTGATTTTTAGTTTTCCCAATTTATACGCCCATGAGTGGACGTGCCCTATGCTCCCTAAGCTGTGTTTTTTCGATGTTTCAGGACACACCGTACACTTCTCCAGAGTGGCTTTTGGCAATTTACATCCCGCCCATCAGCGTAGCAAGGCTGCCATTTCTCCATGGCCTGTACTGCATTTCTGGTTTTGACACTTTTTGCAGCATGGCCCCTTTGACCGATGGGAAGCGAGACTTCTTTGTAGCGCTGATTTGCCTTTCCAGGTTGCTTGGTTGGCCAAAAAGGGCGTATGCGTTTTTTCCTGAATATATTCAGGAAAAAACGCATACGCCCTTTTTGGCCAAGGGCATCACTGTCGACGTTTTGCCGCCTTTCATGTGCTTTAAAGGCCATTCGAATCTACCTCCTGAAATCTCTTTCCTGCAATTCTGCCTTGCTTTCAAATCCTCTTCGTTGCCTTCCCTCAATATATCTGTGGATGAGAGTTATCATTTATAACTCTGCGGGTTTGTGAATTGCAGTGTCCCTGAGCTCCATTTTTCAACTCGCTTTTTTGGGAGCTGGCCGCAAAAGCGCGGGATTGCCTCAGGCCCTATTCTGGTTCCTGGAGGCAGGCAGAGCCTGTGGTTAATTCTTCTTCCTGATGGGAAAATAGAGTGACCTGTGCCTGTCCCAACACCTAGATCTAGTCTCTCATTGGTTGCCCCTCTTCCCGTTCATCCTCAGGACAAATTGCAACCTGTAGGGAACAGGAGCTTAAAGGTGCTGATTCTCCAAGTAGGGAGATTGCTAGTAAAGTAGCTGGAAAGGCGAACCCGAGCACAAGGAGATGAGAAATTGGGTGCGTTTTAGAAACCTTTCAAAATCACACAGTGCACCATCTTCTGGGTTTCTCATGCATGTTTTCGATGTAGGAAGATGCCCTTGAACCTGGAGATTTGGGACCCATGGGATGGGTACCACACAGTATTACTTTAAAGGGTCTGCGTTTGCTCACCCAACCTCACCCAACCTCTAAGCCCCAAGAGTGTCCACCCTTATGTCTCATCCAGCTGTGGGTCTAGATATGGTCAATCCAGGTTGCATCACAGCCTCTGAACGAATTTTGTAAGAATTTCTCTCTCTTTCACTGTCTTTGTTTTACGGGTTTTTAAAAGTAATTTATTTTTATAATGGGGTTTAGCTGCTTTTCACGGCTGTGTTTATGCAGCTTTACACCCACTTGACACACTTCCAGAGAGATATCAATACATAGGTTTTACGATTCTTACTAGTCACATATATTCTTGTGCGGTGAATAGGGGTTGTTGAGTCCAGTTCACTGAGCAAGGAGTAGGTCTTGTCTATTACATATTGGGTGTATGGAACAGTATCTGAGCGAATTTGAAACCCTTGTTTTATGCATCACCCCACCTCACCTTTCCCGTTAAGCAGCCATAGTGTGTTTTCTAAACGTGTGACTCTGTTCTGTTTTGTAATTCAGTTCAAGTGTAGCGGTTTTTACATTCCCTCTATAAGTGATATCTTATGATAAGTGTCTTTTTCTGTGTGACTTATTTCACTTAGAATCGTCATACCTAAATCCACTCATCTTGCTTCTACTAGCCTTATGACATTGATTTCATGTCTGAGTGATATTCCTTTGTACATAAGGACCACAACTTCTTTATCCATTTTTCTCTTTCCTGGGATATTTAAGGTGTCATGAAGTGGAGGTTCTTGTCAACATAGCAGCCCTAAACATTGGGGTGCCTGTGTCTTGCTGATTTTTAGTTTTCCCAATTTATACGCCCATGAGTGGACGTGCCCTATGCTCCCTAAGCTGTGTTTTTTCGATGTTTCAGGACACACCGTACACTTCTCTAGAGTGGCTGTTGGCAATTTACATCCCGCCCATCAGCGTAGCAAGGCTGCCATTTCTCCATGGCCTGTCCTGCATTTCTGGTTTTGACACTTTTTGCAGCATGGCCCTTTTGACCGATGGGAAGCGAGACCTCTTTGTAGCGCTGATTTGCCTTTCCAGGTTGCTTGGTTGGCCAAAAAGGGCGTATGCGTTTTTTCCTGAATATATTCAGGAAAAAACGCATACGCCCTTTTTGGCCAAGGGCATCATTGTCGACGTTTTGCCGCTTTTCATGTGCTTTAAAGGCGATTCGAATCTACCTCCTGAAATCTGCTTCCTGCAATTCTGCCTTGCTTTCAAATCCTCTTCGTTGCCTTCCCTCAATATATCTGTGGATGAGAGTTATCATTTATAACTCTGCGGGTTTGTGAATTGCAGTGTTCCTGAGCTCCATTTTTCAACTCGCTTTTTTGGGAGCTGGCCACAAAAGCGCGAGATTGCCTCAGGCCTTATTCTGGTTCCTGGCGGCAGGCTGAGCCTGTGGTTAATTCTTCTTCCTGATGGGAAAATAGAGTGACCTGTGCCTCTACCAACACCTAGATCTAGTCTCTCATTGGTTGCCCCTCTTCCCGTTCATCCTCAGGACAAATTGCAACCTGTAGGGAACAGGAGCTTAAAGGTGCTGATTCTCCAAGTAGGGAGATTGCTAGTAAAGTAGCTGGAAAGGCGAACCCTAGCACAAGGAGATGAGAAATGGGGTGCGTTTTAGAAACCTTTCAAAATCACACGGTGTACCATCTTCTGGGTTTCTCATGCATGTTTTCGATGTAGGAAGATGCCCTTGAACCTGGAGATTTGGGACCCATGGGATGGGTACCACGCAGTATTACTTTAAAGGGTCTGAGTTTTCTCTCCCAACCTCACCCAACCTCTCAGCCCCAAGAGTGTCCACCCTTATGTCTCATCCAGGTGTGGGTCTAGATATGGTCAATCCAGGTTGCATCACAGCCCCTGAACGAATTTTGTAAGAATTTCTCTCTCTTTCACTGTCTTTGTTTTACGGGTTTTTAAAAGTAATTTATTTTTATAATGGGGTTTAGCTGCTTTTCACGGCTGTGTTTATGCGGCTTTACACCCACTTGGCTCACTTCCAGAGAGATATCAATACATAGGTTTTACGATTCTTACTAGTCAGATATATTCTTGTGCGGTGAATAGGGGGTGTTGAGTCCAGTTCACTGAGCAAGGAGTAGGTCTTGTCTATTACATATTGGGTGTATGGAACGGTATCTGAGCGAATTTGAAACCCTTGTTTTATGCATCACCCCACCTCACCTTTCCCGTTAAGCAGCCATAGTGTGTTTTCTAAACGTGTGACTCTGTTCTGTTTTGTAATTCAGTTCAAGTGTAGCGGTTTTTACATTCCCTCTATAAGTGATAGCTTATGATAAGTGTCTTTTTCTGTGTGACTTATTTCACTTAGAATCGTCATACCTAAATCCACTCATCTTGCTTCTACTAGCCTTATGACATTGATTTCATGTCTGAGGGATATTCCTTTGTACATAAGGACCACAACTTCTTTATCCATTTATCTCTTTCCTGGGATATTTAAGGTGTCATGAAGTGGAGGTTCTTGTCAACATAGCAGCCCTAAACATTGGGGTGCCTGTGTCTTGCTGATTTTTAGTTTTCCCAATTTATACGCCCATGAGTGGATGTGCCCTATGCTCCCTAAACTGTGTTTTTTCGATGTTTCAGGACACACCGTACACTTCTCCAGAGTGGCTTTTGGCAATTTGCATCCCGCCCATTAGCGTAGCAAGGCTGCCATTTCTCCATGGCCTGTACAGCATTTCTGGTTTTGTCACTTTTTGCAGCATGGCCCTTTTGACCGATGGGAAGCGAGACTTCTTTGTAGCGCTGATTTGCCTTTCCAGGTTGCTTGGTTGGCCAAAAAGGGCGTATGCGTTTTTTCCTGAATATATTCAGGAAAAAACGCTTACGCCCTTTTTGGCCAAGGGCATCACTGTCGACGTTTTGCCACTTTTCATGTGCTTTAAAGGCGATTCGAATCTACCTCCTGAAACCTGTTTCCTGCAATTCTGCCTTGCTTTCAAATCCTCTTCGTTGCCTTCCCTCAATATATCTGTGGATGAGAGTTATCATTTATAACTCTGCAGGTTTGTGAATTGCAGTGCCCCTGAGCTCCATTTTTCAACTCGCTTTTTTGGGAGCTGGCCGCAAAAGCACGGGATTGCCTCAGGCCCTATTCTGGTTCCCGGCGGCAGGCTGAGCCTGTGTTTAATTCTTCTTCCTGATGGGAAATTAGAGTGACCTGTGCCTGTCCCAACACCTAGATCTAGTCTCTCATTGGTTGCCCCTCTTCCCGTTCATCCTCAGGACAAATTGCAACCTGTAGGGAACAGGAGCTTAAAGGTGCTGATTCTCCAAGTAGGGAGATTGCTAGTAAAGTAGCTGGAAAGGCGAACCCGAGCACAAGGAGATGAGAAATTGGGTGCGTTTTAGAAACCTTTCAAAATCACACGGTGTACCATCTTCTGGGTTTCTCATGCATGTTTTCGATGTAGGAAGATGCCCTTGAACCTGGAGATTTGGGACCCATGGGATGGGTACCACACAGTATTACTTTAAAGGATCTGCGTTTGCTCACCCAACCTCACCCAACCTCTAAGCCCCAAGAGTGTCCATCCTTATGTCTCATCCAGCTGTGGGTCTAGATATGGTCAATCCAGGTTGCATCACAGCCTCTGAACGAATTTTGTAAGAATTTCTCTCTCTTTCACTGTCTTTGTTTTACGGGTTTTTAAAAGTAATTTATTTTTATAATGGGGTTTAGCTGCTTTTCACGGCTGTGTTTATGCGGCTTTACACCCACTTGACTCACTTCCAGACAGATATCAATATATAGGTTTTAAGATTCTTACTAGTCACATATATTCTTGTGCGGTGAATAGGGGGTGTTGAGTCCAGTTCACTGAGCAAGGAGTAGGTCTTGTCTATTACATATTGGGTGTATGGAACGGTATCTGAGCGAATTTGAAACCCTTGTTTTATGCATCACCCCACCTCACCTTTCCCGTTAAGCAGCCATAGTGTGTTTTCTAAACGTGTGACTCTGTTCTGTTTTGTAATTCAGTTCAAGTGTAGCGGTTTTTACATTCCCTCTATAAGTGATATCTTATGATAAGTGTCTTTTTCTGTGTGACTTATTTCACTTAGAATCGTCATACCTAAATCCACTCATCTTGCTTCTACTAGCCTTATGACATTGATTTCATGTCTGAGTGATATTCCTTTGTACATAAGGACCACAACTTCTTTATCCATTTTTCTCTTTCCTGGGATATTTAAGGTGTCATGAAGTGGAGGTTCTTGTCAACATAGCAGCCCTAAACATTGGGGTGCCTGTGTCTTGCTGATTTTTAGTTTTCCCAATTTATACGCCCATGAGTGGACGTGCCCTATGCTCCCTAAGCTGTGTTTTTTCGATGTTTCAGGACACACCGTACACTTCTCTAGAGTGGCTGTTGGCAATTTACATCCCGCCCATCAGCGTAGCAAGGCTGCCATTTCTCCATGGCCTGTCCTGCATTTCTGGTTTTGACACTTTTTGCAGCATGGCCCTTTTGACCGATGGGAAGCGAGACCTCTTTGTAGCGCTGATTTGCCTTTCCAGGTTGCTTGGTTGGCCAAAAAGGGCGTATGCGTTTTTTCCTGAATATATTCAGGAAAAAACGCATACGCCCTTTTTGGCCAAGGGCATCATTGTCGACGTTTTGCCGCTTTTCATGTGCTTTAAAGGCGATTCGAATCTACCTCCTGAAATCTGCTTCCTGCAATTCTGCCTTGCTTTCAAATCCTCTTCGTTGCCTTCCCTCAATATATCTGTGGATGAGAGTTATCATTTATAACTCTGCGGGTTTGTGAATTGCAGTGTCCCTGAGCTCCATTTTTCAACTCGCTTTTTTGGGAGCTGGCCGCAAAAGCGCGGGATTGCCTCAGGCCCTATTCTGGTTCCTGGAGGCAGGCAGAGCCTGTGGTTAATTCTTCTTCCTGATGGGAAAATAGAGTGACCTGTGCCTGTCCCAACACCTAGATCTAGTCTCTCATTGGTTGCCCCTCTTCCCGTTCATCCTCAGGACAAATTGCAACCTGTAGGGAACAGGAGCTTAAAGGTGCTGATTCTCCAAGTAGGGAGATTGCTAGTAAAGTAGCTGGAAAGGCGAACCCGAGCACAAGGAGATGAGAAATTGGGTGCGTTTTAGAAACCTTTCAAAATCACACGGTGCACCATCTTCTGGGTTTCTCATGCATGTTTTCGATGTAGGAAGATGCCCTTGAACCTGGAGATTTGGGACCCATGGGATGGGTACCACACAGTATTACTTTAAAGGGTCTGCGTTTGCTCACCCAACCTCACCCAACCTCTAAGCCCCAAGAGTGTCCACCCTTATGTCTCATCCAGCTGTGGGTCTAGATATGGTCAATCCAGGTTGCATCACAGCCTCTGAACGAATTTTGTAAGAATTTCTCTCTCTTTCACTGTCTTTGTTTTACGGGTTTTTAAAAGTAATTTATTTTTATAATGGGGTTTAGCTGCTTTTCACGGCTGTGTTTATGCAGCTTTACACCCACTTGACACACTTCCAGAGAGATATCAATACATAGGTTTTACGATTCTTACTAGTCACATATATTCTTGTGCGGTGAATAGGGGTTGTTGAGTCCAGTTCACTGAGCAAGGAGTAGGTCTTGTCTATTACATATTGGGTGTATGGAACAGTATCTGAGCGAATTTGAAACCCTTGTTTTATGCATCACCCCACCTCACCTTTCCCGTTAAGCAGCCATAGTGTGTTTTCTAAACGTGTGACTCTGTTCTGTTTTGTAATTCAGTTCAAGCGTAGCGGTTTTTACATTCCCTCTATAAGTGATATCTTATGATAAGTGTCTTTTTCTGTGTGACTTATTTCACTTAGAATCGTCATACCTAAATCCACTCATCTTGCTTCTACTAGCCTTATGACATTGATTTCATGTCTGAGTGATATTCCTTTGTACATAAGGACCACAACTTCTTTATCCATGTTTCTCTTTCCTGGGATATTTAAGGTGTCATGAAGTGGAGGTTCTTGTCAACATAGCAGCCCTAAACATTGGGGTGCCTGTGTCTTGCTGATTTTTAGTTTTCCCAATTTATACGCCCATGAGTGGACGTGCCCTATGCTCCCTAAGCTGTGTTTTTTCGATGTTTCAGGACACACCGTACACTTCTCTAGAGTGGCTGTTGGCAATTTACATCCCGCCCATCAGCGTAGCAAGGCTGCCATTTCTCCATGGCCTGTCCTGCATTTCTGGTTTTGACACTTTTTGCAGCATGGCCCTTTTGACCGATGGGAAGCGAGACCTCTTTTTAGCGCTGATTTGCCTTTCCAGGTTGCTTGGTTGGCCAAAAAGGGCGTATGCGTTTTTTCCTGAATATATTCAGGAAAAAACGCATACGCCCTTTTTGGCCAAGGGCATCATTGTCGACGTTTTGCCGCTTTTCATGTGCTTTAAAGGCGATTCGAATCTACCTCCTGAAATCTGCTTCCTGCAAATCTGCCTTGCTTTCAAATCCTCTTCGTTGCCTTCCCTCAATATATCTGTGGATGAGAGTTATCATTTATAACTCTGCGGGTTTGTGAATTGCAGTGTCCCTGAGCTCCATTTTTCAACTCGCTTTTTTGGGAGCTGGCCACAAAAGCGCGGGATTGCCTCAGGCCTTATTCTGGTTCCTGGCGGCAGGCTGAGCCTGTGGTTAATTCTTCTTCCTGATGGGAAAATAGAGTGACCTGTGCCTCTACCAACACCTAGATCTAGTCTCTCATTGGTTGCCCCTCTTCCTGTTCATCCTCAGGACAAACTGCAACCTGTAGGGAACAGGAGCTTAAAGGTGCTGATTCTCCAAGTAGGGAGATTGCTAGTAAAGTAGCTGGAAAGGCGCACCCTAGCACAAGGAGATGAGAAATGGGGTGCGTTTTAGAAACCTTTCAAAATCACACGGTGTACCATCTTCTGGGTTTCTCATGCATGTTTTCGATGTAGGAAGATGCCCTTGAACCTGGAGATTTGGGACCCATGGGATGGGTACCACGCAGTATTACTTTAAAGGGTCTGAGTTTGCTCTCCCAACCTCACCCAACCTCTCAGCCCCAAGAGTGTCCACCCTTATGTCTCATCCAGGTGTGGGTCTAGATATGGTCAATCCAGGTTGCATCACAGCCCCTGAACCAATTTTGTAAGAATTTCTCTCTCTTTCACTGTCTTTGTTTTACGGGTTTTTAAAAGTAATTTATTTTTATAATGGGGTTTAGCTGCTTTTCACGGCTGTGTTTATGCGGCTTTACACCCACTTGGCTCACTTCCAGAGAGATATCAATACATAGGTTTTACGATTCTTACTAGTCAGATATATTCTTGTGCAGTGAATAGGGGGTGTTGAGTCCAGTTCACTGAGCAAGGAGTAGGTCTTGTCTATTACATATTGGGTGTATGGAACGGTATCTGA
This sequence comes from Eschrichtius robustus, assembly GCF_028021215.1. NCBI lineage: Eukaryota > Metazoa > Chordata > Mammalia > Artiodactyla > Eschrichtiidae > Eschrichtius > Eschrichtius robustus. The sequence goes on from NW_027175257.1 coordinate 1,839,986, forward strand.
GCGAATTTGAAACCCTTGTTTTATGCATCACCCCACCTCACCTTTCCCGTTAAGCAGCCATAGTGTGTTTTCTAAACGTGTGACTCTGTTCTGTTTTGTAATTCAGTTCAAGTGTAGCGGTTTTTACATTCCCTCTATAAGTGATAGCTTATGATAAGTGTCTTTTTCTGTGTGACTTATTTCACTTAGAATCGTCATACCTAAATCCACTCATCTTGCTTCTACTAGCCTTATGACATTGATTTCATGTCTGAGGGATATTCCTTTGTACATAAGGACCACAACTTCTTTATCCATTTATCTCTTTCCTGGGATATTTAAGGTGTCATGAAGTGGAGGTTCTTGTCAACATAGCAGCCTTAAACATTGGGGTGCCTGTGTCTTGCTGATTTTTAGTTTTCCCAATTTATACGCCCATGAGTGGATGTGCCCTATGCTCCCTAAGCTGTGTTTTTTCGATGTTTCAGGACACACCGTACACTTCTCCAGAGTGGCTTTTGGCAATTTACATCCCGCCCATTAGCGTAGCAAGGCTGCCATTTCTCCATGGCCTGTACTGCATTTCTGGTTTTGTCACTTTTTGCACCATGGCCCTTTTGACCGATGGGAAGCGAGACTTCTTTGTAGCGCTGATTTGCATTTCCAGGTTGCTTGGTTGGCCAAAAAGGGCGTATGCGTTTTTTCCTGAATATATTCAGGAAAAAACGCTTACGCCCTTTTTGGCCAAGGGCATCACTGTCGACGTTTTGCCACTTTTCATGTGCTTTAAAGGCGATTCGAATCTACCTCCTGAAACCTGTTTCCTGCAATTCTGCCTTGCTTTCAAATCCTCTTCGTTGCCTTCCCTCAATATATCTGTGGATGAGAGTTATCATTTATAACTCTGCAGGTTTGTGAATTGCAGTGCCCCTGAGCTCCATTTTTCAACTCGCTTTTTTGGGAGCTGGCCGCAAAAGCACGGGATTGCCTCAGGCCCTATTCTGGTTCCCGGCGGCAGGCTGAGCCTGTGTTTAATTCTTCTTCCTGATGGGAAATTAGAGTGACCTGTGCCTGTCCCAACACCTAGATCTAGTCTCTCATTGGTTGCCCCTCTTCCCGTTCATCCTCAGGACAAATTGCAACCTGTAGGGAACAGGAGCTTAAAGGTGCTGATTCTCCAAGTAGGGAGATTGCTAGTAAAGTAGCTGGAAAGGCGAACCCGAGCACAAGGAGATGAGAAATTGGGTGCGTTTTAGAAACCTTTCAAAATCACACGGTGTACCATCTTCTGGGTTTCTCATGCATGTTTTCGATGTAGGAAGATGCCCTTGAACCTGGAGATTTGGGACCCATGGGATGGGTACCACACAGTATTACTTTAAAGGATCTGCGTTTGCTCACCCAACCTCACCCAACCTCTAAGCCCCAAGAGTGTCCACCCTTATGTCTCATCCAGCTGTGGGTCTAGATATGGTCAATCCAGGTTGCATCACAGCCTCTGAACGAATTTTGTAAGAATTTCTCTCTCTTTCACTGTCTTTGTTTTACGGGTTTTTAAAAGTAATTTATTTTTATAATGGGGTTTAGCTGCTTTTCACGGCTGTGTTTATGCGGCTTTACACCCACTTGACTCACTTCCAGACAGATATCAATATATAGGTTTTAAGATTCTTACTAGTCACATATATTCTTGTGCGGTGAATAGGGGGTGTTGAGTCCAGTTCACTGAGCAAGGAGTAGGTCTTGTCTATTACATATTGGGTGTATGGAACGGTATCTGAGCGAATTTGAAACCCTTGTTTTATGCATCACCCCACCTCACCTTTCCCGTTAAGCAGCCATAGTGTGTTTTCTAAACGTGTGACTCTGTTCTGTTTTGTAATTCAGTTCAAGTGTAGCGGTTTTTACATTCCCTCTATAAGTGATATCTTATGATAAGTGTCTTTTTCTGTGTGACTTATTTCACTTAGAATCGTCATACCTAAATCCACTCATCTTGCTTCTACTAGCCTTATGACATTGATTTCATGTCTGAGTGATATTCCTTTGTACATAAGGACCACAACTTCTTTATCCATTTTTCTCTTTCCTGGGATATTTAAGGTGTCATGAAGTGGAGGTTCTTGTCAACATAGCAGCCCTAAACATTGGGGTGCCTGTGTCTTGCTGATTTTTAGTTTTCCCAATTTATACGCCCATGAGTGGACGTGCCCTATGCTCCCTAAGCTGTGTTTTTTCGATGTTTCAGGACACACCGTACACTTCTCTAGAGTGGCTGTTGGCAATTTACATCCCGCCCATCAGCGTAGCAAGGCTGCCATTTCTCCATGGCCTGTCCTGCATTTCTGGTTTTGACACTTTTTGCAGCATGGCCCTTTTGACCGATGGGAAGCGAGACCTCTTTGTAGCGCTGATTTGCCTTTCCAGTTTGCTTGGTTGGCCAAAAAGGGCGTATGCGTTTTTTCCTGAATATATTCAGGAAAAAACGCATACGCCCTTTTTGGCCAAGGGCATCATTGTCGACGTTTTGCCGCTTTTCATGTGCTTTAAAGGCGATTCGAATCTACCTCCTGAAATCTGCTTCCTGCAATTCTGCCTTGCTTTCAAATCCTCTTCGTTGCCTTCCCTCAATATATCTGTGGATGAGAGTTATCATTTATAACTCTGTGGGTTTGTGAATTGCAGTGTCCCTGAGCTCCATTTTTCAACTCGCTTTTTTGGGAGCTGGCCACAAAAGCGCGAGATTGCCTCAGGCCTTATTCTGGTTCCTGGCGGCAGGCTGAGCCTGTGGTTAATTCTTCTTCCTGATGGGAAAATAGAGTGACCTGTGCCTCTACCAACACCTAGATCTAGTCTCTCATTGGTTGCCCCTCTTCCCGTTCATCCTCAGGACAAATTGCAACCTGTAGGGAACAGGAGCTTAAAGGTGCTGATTCTCCAAGTAGGGAGATTGCTAGTAAAGTAGCTGGAAAGGCGAACCCTAGCACAAGGAGATGAGAAATGGGGTGCGTTTTAGAAACCTTTCAAAATCACACGGTGTACCATCTTCTGGGTTTCTCATGCATGTTTTCGATGTAGGAAGATGCCCTTGAACCTGGAGATTTGGGACCCATGGGATGGGTACCACGCAGTATTACTTTAAAGGGTCTGCGTTTGCTCTCCCAACCTCACCCAACCTCTCAGCCCCAAGAGTGTCCACCCTTATGTCTCATCCAGGTGTGGGTCTAGATATGGTCAATCCAGGTTGCATCACAGCCCCTGAACGAATTTTGTAAGAATTTCTCTCTCTTTCACTGTCTTTGTTTTACGGGTTTTTAAAAGTAATTTATTTTTATAATGGGGTTTAGCTGCTTTTCACGGCTGTGTTTATGCGGCTTTACACCCACTTGGCTCACTTCCAGAGAGATATCAATACATAGGTTTTACGATTCTTACTAGTCAGATATATTCTTGTGCGGTGAATAGGGGGTGTTGAGTCCAGTTCACTGAGCAAGGAGTAGGTCTTGTCTATTACATATTGGGTGTATGGAACGGTATCTGAGCGAATTTGAAACCCTTGTTTTATGCATCACCCCACCTCACCTTTCCCGTTAAGCAGCCATAGTGTGTTTTCTAAACGTGTGACTCTGTTCTGTTTTGTAATTCAGTTCAAGTGTAGCGGTTTTTACATTCCCTCTATAAGTGATAGCTTATGATAAGTGTCTTTTTCTGTGTGACTTATTTCACTTAGAATCGTCATACCTAAATCCACTCATCTTGCTTCTACTAGCCTTATGACATTGATTTCATGTCTGAGGGATATTCCTTTGTACATAAGGACCACAACTTCTTTATCCATTTATCTCTTTCCTGGGATATTTAAGGTGTCATGAAGTGGAGGTTCTTGTCAACATAGCAGCCCTAAACATTGGGGTGCCTGTGTCTTGCTGATTTTTAGTTTTCCCAATTTATACGCCCATGAGTGGATGTGCCCTATGCTCCCTAAGCTGTGTTTTTTCGATGTTTCAGGACACAGCGTACACTTCTCCAGAGTGGCTTTTGGCAATTTACATCCCGCCCATTAGCGTAGCAAGGCTGCCATTTCTCCATGGCCTGTACTGCATTTCTGGTTTTCTCACTTTTTGCAGCATGGCCCTTTTGACCGATGGGAAGCGAGACTTCTTTGTAGCGCTGATTTGCCTTTCCAGGTTGCTTGGTTGGCCAAAAAGGGCGTATGCGTTTTTTCCTGAATATATTCAGGAAAAAACGCTTACGCCCTTTTTGGCCAAGGGCATCACTGTCGACGTTTTGCCACTTTTCATGTGCTTTAAAGGCGATTCGAATCTACCTCCTGAAACCTGTTTCCTGCAATTCTGCCTTGCTTTCAAATCCTCTTCGTTGCCTTCCCTCAATATATCTGTGGATGAGAGTTATCATTTATAACTCTGCAGGTTTGTGAATTGCAGTGCCCCTGAGCTCCATTTTTCAACTCGCTTTTTTGGGAGCTGGCCGCAAAAGCACGGGATTGCCTCAGGCCCTATTCTGGTTCCCAGCGGCAGGCTGAGCCTGTGTTTAATTCTTCTTCCTGATGGGAAATTAGAGTGACCTGTGCCTGTCCCAACACCTAGATCTAGTCTCTCATTGGTTGCCCCTCTTCCCGTTCATCCTCAGGACAAATTGCAACCTGTAGGGAACAGGAGCTTAAAGGTGCTGATTCTCCAAGTAGGGAGATTGCTAGTAAAGTAGCTGGAAAGGCGAACCCGAGCACAAGGAGATGAGAAATTCGGTGCGTTTTAGAAACCTTTCAAAATCACACGGTGTACCATCTTCTGGGTTTCTCATGCATGTTTTCGATGTAGGAAGATGCCCTTGAACCTGGAGATTTGGGACCCATGGGATGGGTACCACACAGTATTACTTTAAAGGATCTGCGTTTGCTCACCCAACCTCACCCAACCTCTAAGCCCCAAGAGTGTCCACCCTTATGTCTCATCCAGCTGTGGGTCTAGATATGGTCAATCCAGGTTGCATCACAGCCTTTGAACGAATTTTGTAAGAATTTCTCTCTCTTTCACTGTCTTTGTTTTACGGGTTTTTAAAAGTAATTTATTTTTATAATGGGGTTTAGCTGCTTTTCACGGCTGTGTTTATGCGGCTTTACACCCACTTGACTCACTTCCAGACAGATATCAATATATAGGTTTTAAGATTCTTACTAGTCACATATATTCTTGTGCGGTGAATAGGGGGTGTTGAGTCCAGTTCACTGAGCAAGGAGTAGGTCTTGTCTATTACATATTGGGTGTATGGAACGGTATCTGAGCGAATTTGAAACCCTTGTTTTATGCATCACCCCACCTCACCTTTCCCGTTAAGCAGCCATAGTGTGTTTTCTAAACGTGTGACTCTGTTCTGTTTTGTAATTCAGTTCAAGTGTAGCGGTTTTTACATTCCCTCTATAAGTGATATCTTATGATAAGTGTCTTTTTCTGTGTGACTTATTTCACTTAGAATCGTCATACCTAAATCCACTCATCTTGCTTCTACTAGCCTTATGACATTGATTTCATGTCTGAGTGATATTCCTTTGTACATAAGGACCACAACTTCTTTATCCATTTTTCTCTTTCCTGGGATATTTAAGGTGTCATGAAGTGGAGGTTCTTGTCAACATAGCAGCCCTAAACATTGGGGTGCCTGTGTCTTGCTGATTTTTAGTTTTCCCAATTTATACGCCCATGAGTGGACGTGCCCTATGCTCCCTAAGCTGTGTTTTTTCGATGTTTCAGGACACACCGTACACTTCTCTAGAGTGGCTGTTGGCAATTTACATCCCGCCCATCAGCGTAGCAAGGCTGCCATTTCTCCATGGCCTGTCCTGCATTTCTGGTTTTGACACTTTTTGCAGCATGGCCCTTTTGACCGATGGGAAGCGAGACCTCTTTGTAGCGCTGATTTGCCTTTCCAGGTTGCTTGGTTGGCCAAAAAGGGCGTATGCGTTTTTTCCTGAATATATTCAGGAAAAAACGCATACGCCCTTTTTGGCCAAGGGCATCATTGTCGACGTTTTGCCGCTTTTCATGTGCTTTAAAGGCGATTCGAATCTACCTCCTGAAATCTGCTTCCTGCAATTCTGCCTTGCTTTCAAATCCTCTTCGTTGCCTTCCCTCAATATATCTGTGGATGAGAGTTATCATTTATAACTCTGCGGGTTTGTGAATTGCAGTGTCCCTGAGCTCCATTTTTCAACTCGCTTTTTTGGGAGCTGGCCACAAAACCGCGAGATTGCCTCAGGCCTTATTCTGGTTCCTGGCGGCAGGCTGAGCCTGTGGTTAATTCTTCTTCCTGATGGGAAAATAGAGTGACCTGGGCCTGTCCCAACACCTAGATCTAGTCTCTCATTGGTTGCCCCTCTTCCCGTTCATCCTCAGGACAAATTGCAACCTGTAGGGAACAGGAGCTTAAAGGTGCTGATTCTCCAAGTAGGGAGATTGCTAGTAAAGTAGCTGGAAAGGCGAACCCTAGCACAAGGAGATGAGAAATGGGGTGCGTTTTAGAAACCTTTCAAAATCACACGGTGTACCATCTTCTGGGTTTCTCATGCATGTTTTCGATGTAGGAAGATGCCCTTGAACCTGGAGATTTGGGACCCATGGGATGGGTACCACGCAGTATTACTTTAAAGGGTCTGAGTTTGCTCTCCCAACCTCACCCAACCTCTCAGCCCCAAGAGTGTCCACCCTTATGTTTCATCCAGGAGTGGGTCTAGTTATGGTCAATCCAGGTTGCATCACAGCCCCTGAACGAATTTTGTAAGAATTTCTCTCTCTTTCACTGTCTTTGTTTTACGGGTTTTTAAAAGTAATTTATTTTTATAATGGGGTTTAGCTGCTTTTCACGGCTGTGTTTATGCGGCTTTACACCCACTTGACTCACTTCCAGAGAGATATCAATACATAGGTTTTACGATTCTTACTAGTCACATATATTCTTGTGCGGTGAATAGGGGGTGTTGAGTCCAGTTCACTGAGCAAGGAGTAGGTCTTGTCTATTACATATTGGGTGTATGGAACAGTATCTGAGCGAATTTGAAACCCTTGTTTTATGCATCACCCCACCTCACCTTTCCCGTTAAGCAGCCATAGTGTGTTTTCTAAACGTGTGACTCTGTTCTGTTTTGTAATTCAGTTCAAGTGTAGCGGTTTTTACATTCCCTCTATAAGTGATATCTTATGATAAGTGTCTTTTTCTGTGTGACTTATTTCACTTAGAATCGTCATACCTAAATCCACTCATCTTGCTTCTACTAGCCTTATGACATTGATTTCATGTCTGAGGGATATTCCTTTGTACATAAGGACCACAACTTCTTTATCCATTTATCTCTTTCCTGGGATATTTAAGGTGTCATGAAGTGGAGGTTCTTGTCAACATAGCAGCCCTAAACATTGGGGTGCCTGTGTCTTGCTGATTTTTAGTTTTCCCAATTTATACGCCCATGAGTGGATGTGCCCTATGCTCCCTAAGCTGTGTTTTTTCGATGTTTCAGGACACACCGTACACTTCTCCAGAGTGGCTTTTGGCAATTTACATCCCGCCCATTAGCGTAGCAAGGCTGCCATTTCTCCATGGCCTGTACTGCATTTCTGGTTTTGTCACTTTTTGCACCATGGCCCTTTTGACCGATGGGAAGCGAGACTTCTTTGTAGCGCTGATTTGCATTTCCAGGTTGCTTGGTTGGCCAAAAAGGGCGTATGCGTTTTTTCCTGAATATATTCAGGAAAAAACGCTTACGCCCTTTTTGGCCAAGGGCATCACTGTCGACGTTTTGCCACTTTTCATGTGCTTTAAAGGCGATTCGAATCTACCTCCTGAAACCTGTTTCCTGCAATTCTGCCTTGCTTTCAAATCCTCTTCGTTGCCTTCCCTCAATATATCTGTGGATGAGAGTTATCATTTATAACTCTGCAGGTTTGTGAATTGCAGTGCCCCTGAGCTCCATTTTTCAACTCGCTTTTTTGGGAGCTGGCCGCAAAAGCACGGGATTGCCTCAGGCCCTATTCTGGTTCCCAGCGGCAGGCTGAGCCTGTGTTTAATTCTTCTTCCTGATGGGAAATTAGAGTGACCTGTGCCTGTCCCAACACCTAGATCTAGTCTCTCATTGGTTGCCCCTCTTCCCGTTCATCCTCAGGACAAATTGCAACCTGTAGGGAACAGGAGCTTAAAGGTGCTGATTCTCCAAGTAGGGAGATTGCTAGTAAAGTAGCTGGAAAGGCGAACCCGAGCACAAGGAGATGAGAAATTGGGTGCGTTTTAGAAACCTTTCAAAATCACACGGTGTACCATCTTCTGGGTTTCTCATGCATGTTTTCGATGTAGGAAGATGCCCTTGAACCTGGAGATTTGGGACCCATGGGATGGGTACCACACAGTATTACTTTAAAGGATCTGCGTTTGCTCACCCAACCTCACCCAACCTCTAAGCCCCAAGAGTGTCCACCCTTATGTCTCATCCAGCTGTGGGTCTAGATATGGTCAATCCAGGTTGCATCACAGCCTCTGAACGAATTTTGTAAGAATTTCTCTCTCTTTCACTGTCTTTGTTTTACGGGTTTTTAAAAGTAATTTATTTTTATAATGGGGTTTAGCTGCTTTTCACGGCTGTGTTTATGCGGCTTTACACCCACTTGACTCACTTCCAGACAGATATCAATATATAGGTTTTAAGATTCTTACTAGTCACATATATTCTTGTGCGGTGAATAGGGGGTGTTGAGTCCAGTTCACTGAGCAAGGAGTAGGTCTTGTCTATTACATATTGGGTGTATGGAACGGTATCTGAGCGAATTTGAAACCCTTGTTTTATGCATCACCCCACCTCACCTTTCCCGTTAAGCAGCCATAGTGTGTTTTCTAAACGTGTGACTCTGTTCTGTTTTGTAATTCAGTTCAAGTGTAGCGGTTTTTACATTCCCTCTATAAGTGATATCTTATGATAAGTGTCTTTTTCTGTGTGACTTATTTCACTTAGAATCGTCATACCTAAATCCACTCATCTTGCTTCTACTAGCCTTATGACATTGATTTCATGTCTGAGTGATATTCCTTTGTACATAAGGACCACAACTTCTTTATCCATTTTTCTCTTTCCTGGGATATTTAAGGTGTCATGAAGTGGAGGTTCTTGTCAACATAGCAGCCCTAAACATTGGGGTGCCTGTGTCTTGCTGATTTTTAGTTTTCCCAATTTATACGCCCATGAGTGGACGTGCCCTATGCTCCCTAAGCTGTGTTTTTTCGATGTTTCAGGACACACCGTACACTTCTCTAGAGTGGCTGTTGGCAATTTACATCCCGCCCATCAGCGTAGCAAGGCTGCCATTTCTCCATGGCCTGTCCTGCATTTCTGGTTTTGACACTTTTTGCAGCATGGCCCTTTTGACCGATGGGAAGCGAGACCTCTTTGTAGCGCTGATTTGCCTTTCCAGTTTGCTTGGTTGGCCAAAAAGGGCGTATGCGTTTTTTCCTGAATATATTCAGGAAAAAACGCATACGCCCTTTTTGGCCAAGGGCATCATTGTCGACGTTTTGCCGCTTTTCATGTGCTTTAAAGGCGATTCGAATCTACCTCCTGAAATCTGCTTCCTGCAATTCTGCCTTGCTTTCAAATCCTCTTCGTTGCCTTCCCTCAATATATCTGTGGATGAGAGTTATCATTTATAACTCTGTGGGTTTGTGAATTGCAGTGTCCCTGAGCTCCATTTTTCAACTCGCTTTTTTGGGAGCTGTCCACAAAAGCGCGAGATTGCCTCAGGCCTTATTCTGGTTCCTGGCGGCAGGCTGAGCCTGTGGTTAATTCTTCTTCCTGATGGGAAAATAGAGTGACCTGTGCCTCTACCAACACCTAGATCTAGTCTCTCATTGGTTGCCCCTCTTCCCGTTCATCCTCAGGACAAATTGCAACCTGTAGGGAACAGGAGCTTAAAGGTGCTGATTCTCCAAGTAGGGAGATTGCTAGTAAAGTAGCTGGAAAGGCGAACCCTAGCACAAGGAGATGAGAAATGGGGTGCGTTTTAGAAACCTTTCAAAATCACACGGTGTACCATCTTCTGGGTTTCTCATGCATGTTTTCGATGTAGGAAGATGCCCTTGAACCTGGAGATTTGGGACCCATGGGATGGGTACCACGCAGTATTACTTTAAAGGGTCTGCGTTTGCTCTCCCAACCTCACCCAACCTCTCAGCCCCAAGAGTGTCCACCCTTATGTCTCATCCAGGTGTGGGTCTAGATATGGTCAATCCAGGTTGCATCACAGCCCCTGAACGAATTTTGTAAGAATTTCTCTCTCTTTCACTGTCTTTGTTTTACGGGTTTTTAAAAGTAATTTATTTTTATAATGGGGTTTAGCTGCTTTTCACGGCTGTGTTTATGCGGCTTTACACCCACTTGGCTCACTTCCAGAGAGATATCAATACATAGGTTTTACGATTCTTACTAGTCAGATATATTCTTGTGCGGTGAATAGGGGGTGTTGAGTCCAGTTCACTGAGCAAGGAGTAGGTCTTGTCTATTACATATTGGGTGTATGGAACGGTATCTGAGCGAATTTGAAACCCTTGTTTTATGCATCACCCCACCTCACCTTTCCCGTTAAGCAGCCATAGTGTGTTTTCTAAACGTGTGACTCTGTTCTGTTTTGTAATTCAGTTCAAGTGTAGCGGTTTTTACATTCCCTCTATAAGTGATAGCTTATGATAAGTGTCTTTTTCTGTGTGACTTATTTCACTTAGAATCGTCATACCTAAATCCACTCATCTTGCTTCTACTAGCCTTATGACATTGATTTCATGTCTGAGGGATATTCCTTTGTACATAAGGACCACAACTTCTTTATCCATTTATCTCTTTCCTGGGATATTTAAGGTGTCATGAAGTGGAGGTTCTTGTCAACATAGTAGCCCTAAACATTGGGGTGCCTGTGTCTTGCTGATTTTTAGTTTTCCCAATTTATACGCCCATGAGTGGATGTGCCCTATGCTCCCTAAGCTGTGTTTTTTCGATGTTTCAGGACACAGCGTACACTTCTCCAGAGTGGCTTTTGGCAATTTACATCCCGCCCATTAGCGTAGCAAGGCTGCCATTTCTCCATGGCCTGTACTGCATTTCTGGTTTTCTCACTTTTTGCAGCATGGCCCTTTTGACCGATGGGAAGCGAGACTTCTTTGTAGCGCTGATTTGCCTTTCCAGGTTGCTTGGTTGGCCAAAAAGGGCGTATGCGTTTTTTCCTGAATATATTCAGGAAAAAACGCTTACGCCCTTTTTGGCCAAGGGCATCACTGTCGACGTTTTGCCACTTTTCATGTGCTTTAAAGGCGATTCGAATCTACCTCCTGAAACCTGTTTCCTGCAATTCTGCCTTGCTTTCAAATCCTCTTCGTTGCCTTCCCTCAATATATCTGTGGATGAGAGTTATCATTTATAACTCTGCAGGTTTGTGAATTGCAGTGCCCCTGAGCTCCATTTTTCAACTCGCTTTTTTGGGAGCTGGCCGCAAAAGCACGGGATTGCCTCAGGCCCTATTCTGGTTCCCAGCGGCAGGCTGAGCCTGTGTTTAATTCTTCTTCCTGATGGGAAATTAGAGTGACCTGTGCCTGTCCCAACACCTAGATCTAGTCTCTCATTGGTTGCCCCTCTTCCCGTTCATCCTCAGGACAAATTGCAACCTGTAGGGAACAGGAGCTTAAAGGTGCTGATTCTCCAAGTAGGGAGATTGCTAGTAAAGTAGCTGGAAAGGCGAACCCGAGCACAAGGAGATGAGAAATTGGGTGCGTTTTAGAAACCTTTCAAAATCACACGGTGTACCATCTTCTGGGTTTCTCATGCATGTTTTCGATGTAGGAAGATGCCCTTGAACCTGGAGATTTGGGACCCATGGGATGGGTACCACACAGTATTACTTTAAAGGATCTGCGTTTGCTCACCCAACCTCACCAACCTCTAAGCCCCAAGAGTGTCCACCCTTATGTCTCATCCAGCTGTGGGTCTAGATATGGTCAATCCAGGTTGCATCACAGCCTCTGAACGAATTTTGTAAGAATTTCTCTCTCTTTCACTGTCTTTGTTTTACGGGTTTTTAAAAGTAATTTATTTTTATAATGGGGTTTAGCTGCTTTTCACGGCTGTGTTTATGCGGCTTTACACCCACTTGACTCACTTCCAGACAGATATCAATATATAGGTTTTAAGATTCTTACTAGTCACATATATTCTTGTGCGGTGAATAGGGGGTGTTGAGTCCAGTTCACTGAGCAAGGAGTAGGTCTTGTCTATTACATATTGGGTGTATGGAACGGTATCTGAGCGAATTTGAAACCCTTGTTTTATGCATCACCCCACCTCACCTTTCCCGTTAAGCAGCCATAGTGTGTTTTCTAAACGTGTGACTCTGTTCTGTTTTGTAATTCAGTTCAAGTGTAGCGGTTTTTACATTCCCTCTAAAAGTGATATCTTATGATAAGTGTCTTTTTCTGTGTGACTTATTTCACTTAGAATCGTCATACCTAAATCCACTCATCTTGCTTCTACTAGCCTTATGACATTGATTTCATGTCTGAGTGATATTCCTTTGTACATAAGGACCACAACTTCTTTATCCATTTTTCTCTTTCCTGGGATATTTAAGGTGTCATGAAGTGGAGGTTCTTGTCAACATAGCAGCCCTAAACATTGGGGTGCCTGTGTCTTGCTGATTTTTAGTTTTCCCAATTTATACGCCCATGAGTGGACGTGCCCTATGCTCCCTAAGCTGTGTTTTTTCGATGTTTCAGGACACACCGTACACTTCTCTAGAGTGGCTGTTGGCAATTTACATCCCGCCCATCAGCGTAGCAAGGCTGCCATTTCTCCATGGCCTGTCCTGCATTTCTGGTTTTGACACTTTTTGCAGCATGGCCCTTTTGACCGATGGGAAGCGAGACCTCTTTGTAGCGCTGATTTGCCTTTCCAGGTTGCTTGGTTGGCCAAAAAGGGCGTATGCGTTTTTTCCTGAATATATTCAGGAAAAAACGCATACGCCCTTTTTGGCCAAGGGCATCATTGTCGACGTTTTGCCGCTTTTCATGTGCTTTAAAGGCGATTCGAATCTACCTCCTGAAATCTGCTTCCTGCAATTCTGCCTTGCTTTCAAATCCTCTTCGTTGCCTTCCCTCAATATATCTGTGGATGAGAGTTATCATTTATAACTCTGCGGGTTTGTGAATTGCAGTGTCCCTGAGCTCCATTTTTCAACTCGCTTTTTTGGGAGCTGGCCACAAAACCGCGAGATTGCCTCAGGCCTTATTCTGGTTCCTGGCGGCAGGCTGAGCCTGTGGTTAATTCTTCTTCCTGATGGGAAAATAGAGTGACCTGGGCCTGTCCCAACACCTAGATCTAGTCTCTCATTGGTTGCCCCTCTTCCCGTTCATCCTCAGGACAAATTGCAACCTGTAGGGAACAGGAGCTTAAAGGTGCTGATTCTCCAAGTAGGGAGATTGCTAGTAAAGTAGCTGGAAAGGCGAACCCTAGCACAAGGAGATGAGAAATGGGGTGCGTTTTAGAAACCTTTCAAAATCACACGGTGTACCATCTTCTGGGTTTCTCATGCATGTTTTCGATGTAGGAAGATGCCCTTGAACCTGGAGATTTGGGACCCATGGGATGGGTACCACGCAGTATTACTTTAAAGGGTCTGAGTTTGCTCTCCCAACCTCACCCAACCTCTCAGCCCCAAGAGTGTCCACCCTTATGTTTCATCCAGGAGTGGGTCTAGTTATGGTCAATCCAGGTTGCATCACAGCCCCTGAACGAATTTTGTAAGAATTTCTCTCTCTTTCACTGTCTTTGTTTTACGGGTTTTTAAAAGTAATTTATTTTTATAATGGGGTTTAGCTGCTTTTCACGGCTGTGTTTATGCGGCTTTACACCCACTTGACTCACTTCCAGAGAGATATCAATACATAGGTTTTACGATTCTTACTAGTCACATATATTCTTGTGCGGTGAATAGGGGGTGTTGAGTCCAGTTCACTGAGCAAGGAGTAGGTCTTGTCTATTACATATTGGGTGTATGGAACAGTATCTGAGCGAATTTGAAACCCTTGTTTTATGCATCACCCCACCTCACCTTTCCCGTTAAGCAGCCATAGTGTGTTTTCTAAACGTGTGACTCTGTTCTGTTTTGTAATTCAGTTCAAGTGTAGCGGTTTTTACATTCCCTCTATAAGTGATATCTTATGATAAGTGTCTTTTTCTGTGTGACTTATTTCACTTAGAATCGTCATACCTAAATCCACTCATCTTGCTTCTACTAGCCTTATGACATTGATTTCATGTCTGAGTGATATTCCATTGTACATAAAGACCACAACTTCTTTATCCATTTTTCTCTTTCCTGGGATATTTAAGGTGTCATGAAGTGGAGGTTCTTGTCAACATAGCAGCCCTAAACATTGGGGTGCCTGTGTCTTGCTGATTTTTAGTTTTCCCAATTTATACGCCCATGAGTGGACGTGCCCTATGCTCCCTAAGCTGTGTTTTTTCGATGTTTCAGGACACACCGTACACTTCTCCAGAGTGGCTTTTGGCAATTTACATCCCGCCCATCAGCGTAGCAAGGCTGCCTTTTCTCCATGGCCTGTACTGCATTTCTGGTTTTGACACTTTTTGCAGCATGGCCCTTTTGACCGATGGGAAGCGAGACTTCTTTGTAGCGCTGATTTGCCTTTCCAGGTTGCTTGGTTGGCCAAAAAGGGCGTATGCGTTTTTTCCTGAATATATTCAGGAAAAAACGCATACGCCCTTTTTGGCCAAGGGCATCATTGTCGACGTTTTGCCGCTTTTCATGTGCTTTAAAGGCCATTCGAATCTACCTCCTGAAATCTCTTTCCTGCAATTCTGCCTTGCTTTCAAATCCTCTTCGTTGCCTTCCCTCAATATATCTGTGGATGAGAGTTATCATTTATAACTCTGCGGGTTTGTGAATTGCAGTGTCCCTGAGCTCCATTTTTCAACTCGCTATTTTGGGAGCTGGCCGCAAAAGCGCGGGATTGCCTCAGGCCCTATTCTGGTTCCTGGAGGCAGGCAGAGCCTGTGGTTAATTCTTCTTCCTGATGGGAAAATATAGTGACCTGTGCCTGTCCCAACACCTAGATCTAGTCTCTCATTGGTTGCCCCTCTTCCCGTTCATCCTCAGGACAAATTGCAACCTGTAGGGAACAGGAGCTTAAAGGTGCTGATTCTCCAAGTAGGGAGATTGCTAGTAAAGTAGCTGGAAAGGCGAACCCGAGCACAAGGAGATGAGAAATTGGGTGCGTTTTAGAAACCTTTCAAAATCACACGGTGCACCATCTTCTGGGTTTCTCATGCATGTTTTCGATGTAGGAAGATTCCCTTGAACCTGGAGATTTGGGACCCATGGGATGGGTACCACACAGTATTACTTTAAAGGGTCTGCGTTTGCTCACCCAACCTCACCCAACCTCTAAGCCCCAAGAGTGTCCACCCTTATGTCTCATCCAGCTGTGGGTCTAGATATGGTCAATCCAGGTTGCATCACAGCCTCTGAACGAATTTTGTAAGAATTTCTCTCTCTTTCACTGTCTTTGTTTTACGGGTTTTTAAAAGTAATTTATTTTTATAATGGGGTTTAGCTGCTTTTCACGGCTGTGTTTTTGCAGCTTTACACCCACTTGACACACTTCCAGAGAGATATCAATACATAGGTTTTAAGATTCTTACTAGTCACATATATTCTTGTGCGGTGAATAGGGGGTGTTGAGTCCAGTTCACTGAGCAAGGAGTAGGTCTTGTCTATTACATATTGGGTGTATGGAACGGTATCTGAGCGAATTTGAAACCCTTCTTTTATGCATCACCCCACCTCACCTTTCCCGTTAAGCAGCCAAAGTGTGTTTTCTAAACGTGTGACTCTGTTCTGTTTTGTAATTCAGTTCAGGTGTAGCGGTTTTTACATTCCCTCTATAAGTGATAGCTTATGATAAGTGTCTTTTTCTGTGTCACTTATTTCACTTAAAATCGTCATACCTAAATCCACTCATCTTGCTTCTACTAGCCTTATGACATTGATTTCATGTCTGAGTGATATTCCTTTGTACATAAGGACCACAACTTCTTTATCCATTTTTCTCTTTCCTGGGATATTTAAGGTGTCATGAAGTGGAGGTTCTTGTCAACATAGCAGCCCTAAACATTGGGGTGCCTGTGTCTTGCTGATTTTTAGTTTTCCCAATTTATACGCCCATGAGTGGACGTGCCCTATGCTCCCTAAGCTGTGTTTTTTCGATGTTTCAGGACACACCGTACACTTCTCTAGAGTGGCTGTTGGCAATTTACATCCCGCCCATCAGCGTAGCAAGGCTGCCATTTCTCCATGGCCTGTCCTGCATTTCTGGTTTTGACACTTTTTGCAGCATGGCCCTTTTGACCGATGGGAAGCGAGACTTCTTTGTAGCGCTGATTTGCCTTTCCAGGTTGCTTGGTTGGCCAAAAAGTGCGTATGCGTTTTTTCCTGAATATATTCAGGAAAAAACGCATACACCCTTTTTGGCCAAGGGCATCATTGTCGACGTTTTGCCGCTTTTCATGTGCTTTAAAGGCCATTCGAATCTACCTCCTGAAATCTCTTTCCTGCA
Source organism: Eschrichtius robustus (assembly GCF_028021215.1). Taxonomy (NCBI): domain Eukaryota; kingdom Metazoa; phylum Chordata; class Mammalia; order Artiodactyla; family Eschrichtiidae; genus Eschrichtius; species Eschrichtius robustus. The sequence continues at coordinate 1,856,633 of NW_027175257.1, forward strand.
ATTCTGCCTTGCTTTCAAATCCTCTTCGTTGCCTTCCCTCAATATATCTGTGGATGAGAGTTATCATTTATAACTCTGCGGGTTTGTGAATTGCAGTGTCCCTGAGCTCCATTTTTCAACTCGCTATTTTGGGAGCTGGCCGCAAAAGCGCGGGATTGCCTCAGGCCCTATTCTGGTTCCTGGAGGCAGGCAGAGCCTGTGGTTAATTCTTCTTCCTGATGGGAAAATATAGTGACCTGTGCCTGTCCCAACACCTAGATCTAGTCTCTCATTGGTTGCCCCTCTTCCCGTTCATCCTCAGGACAAATTGCAACCTGTAGGGAACAGGAGCTTAAAGGTGCTGATTCTCCAAGTAGGGAGATTGCTAGTAAAGTAGCTGGAAAGGCGAACCCGAGCACAAGGAGATGAGAAATTGGGTGCGTTTTAGAAACCTTTCAAAATCACACGGTGCACCATCTTCTGGGTTTCTCATGCATGTTTTCGATGTAGGAAGATTCCCTTGAACCTGGAGATTTGGGACCCATGGGATGGGTACCACACAGTATTACTTTAAAGGGTCTGCGTTTGCTCACCCAACCTCACCCAACCTCTAAGCCCCAAGAGTGTCCACCCTTATGTCTCATCCAGCTGTGGGTCTAGATATGGTCAATCCAGGTTGCATCACAGCCTCTGAACGAATTTTGTAAGAATTTCTCTCTCTTTCACTGTCTTTGTTTTACGGGTTTTTAAAAGTAATTTATTTTTATAATGGGGTTTAGCTGCTTTTCACGGCTGTGTTTTTGCAGCTTTACACCCACTTGACACACTTCCAGAGAGATATCAATACATAGGTTTTAAGATTCTTACTAGTCACATATATTCTTGTGCGGTGAATAGGGGGTGTTGAGTCCAGTTCACTGAGCAAGGAGTAGGTCTTGTCTATTACATATTGGGTGTATGGAACGGTATCTGAGCGAATTTGAAACCCTTCTTTTATGCATCACCCCACCTCACCTTTCCCGTTAAGCAGCCAAAGTGTGTTTTCTAAACGTGTGACTCTGTTCTGTTTTGTAATTCAGTTCAGGTGTAGCGGTTTTTACATTCCCTCTATAAGTGATAGCTTATGATAAGTGTCTTTTTCTGTGTCACTTATTTCACTTAAAATCGTCATACCTAAATCCACTCATCTTGCTTCTACTAGCCTTATGACATTGATTTCATGTCTGAGTGATATTCCTTTGTACATAAGGACCACAACTTCTTTATCCATTTTTCTCTTTCCTGGGATATTTAAGGTGTCATGAAGTGGAGGTTCTTGTCAACATAGCAGCCCTAAACATTGGGGTGCCTGTGTCTTGCTGATTTTTAGTTTTCCCAATTTATACGCCCATGAGTGGACGTGCCCTATGCTCCCTAAGCTGTGTTTTTTCGATGTTTCAGGACACACCGTACACTTCTCCAGAGTGGCTGTTGGCAATTTACATCCCGCCCATCAGCGTAGCAAGGCTGCCATTTCTCCATGGCCTGTCCTGCATTTCTGGTTTTGACACTTTTTGCAGCATGGCCCTTTTGACCGATGGGAAGCGAGACCTCTTTGTAGCGCTGATTTGCCTTTCCAGGTTGCTTGGTTGGCCAAAAAGGGCGTATGCGTTTTTTCCTGAATATATTCAGGAAAAAACGCATACGCCCTTTTTGGCCAAGGGCATCATTGTCGACGTTTTGCCGCTTTTCATGTGCTTTAAAGGCCATTCGAATCTACCTCCTGAAATCTCTTTCCTGCAATTCTGCCTTGCTTTCAAATCCTCTTCGTTGCCTTCCCTCAATATATCTGTGGATGAGAGTTATCATTTATAACTCTGCGGGTTTGTGAATTGCAGTGTCCCTGAGCTCCATTTTTCAACTCGCTTTTTTGGGAGCTGGCCGCAAAAGCGCGGGATTGCCTCAGGCCCTATTCTGGTTCCTGGAGGCAGGCAGAGCCTGTGGTTAATTCTTCTTCCTGATGGGAAAATAGAGTGACCTGTGCCTGTCCCAACACCTAGATCTAGCCTCTCATTGGTTGCCCCTCTTCCCGTTCATCCTCAGGACAAATTGCAACCTGTAGGGAACAGGAGCTTAAAGGTGCTGATTCTCCAAGTAGGGAGATTGCTAGTAAAGTAGCTGGAAAGGCGAACCCGAGCACAAGGAGATGAGAAATTGGGTGCGTTTTAGAAACCTTTCAAAATCACACGGTGCACCATCTTCTGGGTTTCTCATGCATGTTTTCGATGTAGGAAGATGCCCTTGAACCTGGAGATTTGGGACCCATGGGATGGGTACCACACAGTATTACTTTAAAGGGTCTGCGTTTGCTCACCCAACCTCACCCAACCTCTAAGCCCCAAGAGTGTCCACCCTTATGTCTCATCCAGCTGTGGGTCTAGATATGGTCAATCCAGGTTGCATCACAGCCTCTGAACGAATTTTGTAAGAATTTCTCTCTCTTTCACTGTCTTTGTTTTACGGGTTTTTAAAAGTAATTTATTTTTATAATGGGGTTTAGCTGCTTTTCACGGCTGTGTTTTTGCAGCTTTACACCCACTTGACACACTTCCAGAGAGATATCAATACATAGGTTTTAAGATTCTTACTAGTCACATATATTCTTGTGCGGTGAATAGGGGGTGTTGAGTCCAGTTCACTGAGCAAGGAGTAGGTCTTGTCTATTACATATTGGGTGTATGGAACGGTATCTGAGCGAATTTGAAACCCTTGTTTTATGCATCACCCCACCTCACCTTTCCCGTTAAGCAGCCAAAGTGTGTTTTCTAAACGTGTGACTCTGTTCTGTTTTGTAATTCAGTTCAGGTGTAGCGGTTTTTACATTCCCTCTATAAGTGATAGCTTATGATAAGTGTCTTTTTCTGTGTCACTTATTTCACTTAGAATCGTCATACCTAAATCCACTCATCTTGCTTCTACTAGCCTTATGACATTGATTTCATGTCTGAGTGATATTCCTTTGTACATAAGGACCACAACTTCTTTATCCATTTTTCTCTTTCCTGGGATATTTAAGGTGTCATGAAGTGGAGGTTCTTGTCAACATAGCAGCCCTAAACATTGGGGTGCCTGTGTCTTGCTGATTTTTAGTTTTCCCAATTTATACGCCCATGAGTGGACGTGCCCTATGCTCCCTAAGCTGTGTTTTTTCGATGTTTCAGGACACACCGTACACTTCTCCAGAGTGGCTGTTGGCAATTTACATCCCGCCCATCAGCGTAGCAAGGCTGCCATTTCTCCATGGCCTGTCCTGCATTTCTGGTTTTGACACTTCTTGCAGCATGGCCCTTTTGACCGATGGGAAGCGAGACCTCTTTGTAGCGCTGATTTGCCTTTCCAGGTTGCTTGGTTGGCCAAAAAGGGCGTATGCGTTTTTTCCTGAATATATTCAGGAAAAAACGCATACGCCCTTTTTGGCCATGGGCATCATTGTCGATGTTTTGCCGCTTTTCATGTGCTTTAAAGGCGATTCGAATCTACCTCCTGAAATCTGTTTCCTGCAATTCTGCCTTGCTTTCAAATCCTCTTCGTTGCCTTCCCTCAATATATCTGTGGATGAGAGTTATCCCTTATAACTCTGCGGGTTTGTGAATTGCAGTGTCCCTGAGCTCCATTTTTCAACTCGCTTTTTTGGGAGCTGGCCGCAAAAGCGCGGGATTGCCTCAGGCCCTATTCTGGTTCCTGGCGGCAGGCTGAGCCTGTGGTTAATTCTTCTTCCTGATGGGAAAATAGAGTGACCTGGGCCTGTCCCAACACCTAGATCTAGTCTCTCATTGGTTGCCCCTCTTCCCGTTCATCCTCAGGACAAATTGCAACCTGTAGGGAACAGGAGCTTAAAGGTGCTGATTCTCCAAGTAGGGAGATTGCTAGTAAAGTAGCTGGAAAGGCGAACGCGAGCACAAGGAGACGAGAAATTGGGTGCGTTTTAGAAACCTTTCAAAATCACACGGTGTACCATCTTCTGGGTTTCTCATGCATGTTTTCGATGTAGGAAGATGCCCTTGAACCTGGAGATTTGGGACCCATGGGATGGGTACCACACAGTATTACTTTAAAGGATCTGCGTTTGCTCACCCAACCTCACCCAACCTCTAAGCCCCAAGAGTGTCCACCCTTATGTCTCATCCAGCTGTGGGTCTAGATATGGTCAATCCAGGTTGCATCACAGTCTCTGAACGAATTTTGTAAGAATTTCTCTCTCTTTCACTGTCTTTGTTTACGGGTTTTTAAAAGTAATTTATTTTTATAATGGGGTTTAGCTGCTTTTCATGGCTCTGTTTATGCGGCTTTACACCCACTTGACTCACTTCCAGACAGATATCAATATATAGGTTTTAAGATTCTTACTAGTCACATATATTCTTGTGCGGTGAATAGGGGGTGTTGAGTCCAGTTCACTGAGCAAGGAGTAGGTCTTGTCTATTACATATTGGGTGTATGGAACGGTATCTGAGCGAATTTGAAACCCTTCTTTTATGCATCACCCCACCTCACCTTTCCCGTTAAGCAGCCATAGTGTGTTTTCTAAACGTGTGACTCTGTTCTGTTTTGTAATTCAGTTCAAGTGTAGCGGTTTTTACATTCCCTCTATAAGTGATATCTTATGATAAGTGTCTTTTTCTGTGTGACTTATTTCACTTAGAATCGTCATACCTAAATCCACTCATCTTGCTTCTACTAGCCTTATGACATTGATTTCATGTCTGAGTGATATTCCTTTGTACATAAGGAACACAACTTCTTTATCCATTTTTCTCTTTCCTGGGATATTTAAGGTGTCATGAAGTGGAGGTTCTTGTCAACATAGCAGCCCTAAACATTGGCGTGCCTGTGTCTTGCTGATTTTTAGTTTTCCCAATTTATACGCCCATGAGTGGACGTGCCCTATGCTCCCTAAGCTGTGTTTTTTCGATGTTTCAGGACACACCGTACACTTCTCTAGAGTGGCTGTTGGCAATTTACATCCCGCCCATCAGCGTAGCAAGGCTGCCATTTCTCCATGGCCTGTCCTGCATTTCTGGTTTTGACACTTTTTGCAGCATGGCCCTTTTGACCGATGGGAAGCGAGACCTCTTTGTAGCGCTGATTTGCCTTTCCAGGTTGCTTGGTTGGCCAAAAAGGGCGTATGCGTTTTTTCCTGAATATATTCAGGAAAAAACGCATACGCCCTTTTTGGCCAAGGGCATCATTGTCGACGTTTTGCCGCTTTTCATGTGCTTTAAAGGCGATTCGAATCTACCTCCTGAAATCTGCTTCCTGCAATTCTGCCTTGCTTTCAAATCCTCTTCGTTGCCTTCCCTCAATATATCTGTGGATGAGAGTTTTCATTTATAACTCTGCGGGTTTGTGAATTGCAGTGTCCCTGAGCTCCATTTTTCAACTCGCTTTTTTGGGAGCTGGCCACAAAAGCGCGAGATTGCCTCAGGCCCTATTCTGGTTCCTGGAGGCAGGCAGAGCCTGTGGTTAATTCTTCTTCCTGATGGGAAAATAGAGTGACCTGTGCCTGTCCCAACACCTAGATCTAGTCTCTCATTGGTTGCCCCTCTTCCCGTTCATCCTCAGGACAAATTGCAACCTGTAGGGAACAGGAGCTTAAAGGTGCTGATTCTCCAAGTAGGGAGATTTCTAGTAAAGTAGCTGGAAAGGCGAACCCGAGCACAAGGAGATGAGAAATTGGGTGCGTTTTAGAAACCTTTCAAAATCACACGGTGCACCATCTTCTGGGTTTCTCATGCATGTTTTCGATGTAGGAAGATGCCCTTGAACCTGGAGATTTGGGACCCATGGGATGGGTACCACACAGTATTACTTTAAAGGGTCTGCGTTTGCTCACCCAACCTCACCCAACCTCTAAGCCCCAAGAGTGTCCACCCTTATGTCTCATCCAGCTGTGGGTCTAGATATGGTCAATCCAGGTTGCATCACAGCCTCTGAACGAATTTTGTAAGAATTTCTCTCTCTTTCACTGTCTTTGTTTTACGGGTTTTTAAAAGTAATTTATTTTTATAATGGGGTTTAGCTGCTTTTCACGGCTGTGTTTTTGCAGCTTTACACCCACTTGACACACTTCCAGAGAGATATCAATACATAGGTTTTAAGATTCTTACTAGTCACATATATTCTTGTGTGGTGAATAGGGGGTGTTGAGTCCAGTTCACTGAGCAAGGAGTAGGTCTTGTCTATTACATATTGGGTGTATGGAACGGTATCTGAGCGAATTTGAAACCCTTCTTTTATGCATCACCCCACCTCACCTTTCCCGTTAAGCAGCCATAGTGTGTTTTCTAAACGTGTGACTCTGTTCTGTTTTGTAATTCAGTTCAGGTGTAGCGGTTTTTACATTCCCTCTATAAGTGATAGCTTATGATAAGTGTCTTTTTCTGTGTCACTTATTTCACTTAGAATCGTCATACCTAAATCCACTCATCTTGCTTCTACTAGCCTTATGACATTGATTTCATGTCTGAGTGATATTCCTTTGTACATAAGGACAAAAACTTCTTTATCCATTTTTCTCTTTCCTGGGATATTTAAGGTGTCATGAAGTGGAGGTTCTTGTCAACATAGCAGCCCTAAACATTGGGGTGCCTGTGTCTTGCTGATTTTTAGTTTTCCCAATTTATACGCCCATGAGTGGACGTGCCCTATGCTCCCTAAGCTGTGTTTTTTCGATGTTTCAGGACACACCGTACACTTCTCCAGAGTGGCTGTTGGCAATTTACATCCCGCCCATCAGCGTAGCAAGGCTGCCATTTCTCCATGGCCTGTCCTGCATTTCTGGTTTTGACACTTTTTGCAGCATGGCCCTTTTGACCGATGGGAAGCGAGACCTCTTTGTAGCGCTGATTTGCCTTTCCAGGTTGCTTGGTTGGCCAAAAAGGGCGTATGCGTTTTTTCCTGAATATATTCAGGAAAAAACGCATACGCCCTTTTTGGCCAAGGGCATCATTGTCGACGTTTTGCCGCTTTTCATGTGCTTTAAAGGCCATTCGAATCTACCTCCTGAAATCTCTTTCCTGCAATTCTGCCTTGCTTTCAAATCCTCTTCGTTGCCTTCCCTCAATATATCTGTGGATGAGAGTTATCATTTATAACTCTGCGGGTTTGTGAATTGCAGTGTCCCTGAGCTCCATTTTTCAACTCGCTTTTTTGGGAGCTGGCCACAAAAGCGCGAGATTGCCTCAGGCCCTATTCTGGTTCCTGGAGGCAGGCAGAGCCTGTGGTTAATTCTTCTTCCTGATGGGAAAATAGAGTGACCTGTGCCTGTCCCAACACCTAGATCTAGTCTCTCATTGGTTGCCCCTCTTCCCGTTCATCCTCAGAACAAATTGCAACCTGTAGGGAACAGGAGCTTAAAGGTGCTGATTCTCCAAGTAGGGAGATTGCTAGTAAAGTAGCTGGAAAGGCGAACCCGAGCACAAGGAGATGAGAAATTCGGTGCGTTTTAGAAACCTTTCAAAATCACACGGTGCACCATCTTCTGGGTTTCTCATGCATGTTTTCGATGTAGGAAGATGCCCGTGAACCTGGAGATTTGGGACCCATGGGATGGGTACCACACAGTATTACTTTAAAGGGTCTGCGTTTGCTCACCCAACCTCACCCAACCTCTAAGCCCCAAGAGTGTCCACCCTTATGTCTCATCCAGCTGTGGGTCTAGATATGGTCAATCCAGGTTGCATCACAGCCTCTGAACGAATTTTGTAAGAATTTCTCTCTCTTTCACTGTCTTTGTTTTACGGGTTTTTAAAAGTAATTTATTTTTATAATGGGGTTTAGCTGCTTTTCACGGCTGTGTTTTTGCAGCTTTACACCCACTTGACACACTTCCAGAGAGATATCAATACATAGGTTTTAAGATTCTTACTAGTCACATATATTCTTTTGCGGTGAATAGGGGGTGTTGAGTCTAGTTCACTGAGCAAGGAGTAGGTCTTGTCTATTACATATTGGGTGTATGGAACGGTATCTGAGCGAATTTGAAACCCTTGTTTTATGCATCACCCCACCTCACCTTTCCCGTTAAGCAGCCATAGTGTGTTTTCTAAACGTGTGACTCTGTTCTGTTTTGTAATTCAGTTCAAGTGTAGCGGTTTTTACATTCCCTCTATAAGTGATATCTTATGATAAGTGTCTTTTTCTGTGTGACTTATTTCACTTAGAATCGTCATACCTAAATCCACTCATCTTGCTTCTACTAGCCTTATGACATTGATTTCATGTCTGAGTGATATTCCTTTGTACATAAGGACCACAACTTCTTTATCCATTTTTCTCTTTCCTGGGATATTTAAGGTGTCATGAAGTGGAGGTTCTTCTCAACATAGCAGCCCTAAACATTGGGGTGCCTGTGTCTTGCTGATTTTTAGTTTTCCCAATTTATACGCCCATGAGTGGACGTGCCCTATGCTCCCTAAGCTGTGTTTTTTCGATGTTTCAGGACACACCGTACACTTCTCTAGAGTGGCTGTTGGCAATTTACATCCCGCCCATCAGCGTAGCAAGGCTGCCATTTCTCCATGGCCTGTCCTGCATTTCTGGTTTTGACACTTTTTGCAGCATGGCCCTTTTGACCGATGGGAAGCGAGACCTCTTTGTAGCGCTGATTTGCCTTTCCAGGTTGCTTGGTTGGCCAAAAAGGGCGTATGCGTTTTTTCCTGAATATATTCAGGAAAAAACGCATACGCCCTTTTTGGCCAAGGGCATCATTGTCGACGTTTTGCCGCTTTTCATGTGCTTTAAAGGCGATTCGAATCTACCTCCTGAAATCTGCTTCCTGCAATTCTGCCTTGCTTTCAAATCCTCTTCGTTGCCTTCCCTCAATATATCTGTGGATGAGAGTTATCATTTATAACTCTGCGGGTTTGTGAATTGCAGTGTCCCTGAGCTCCATTTTTCAACTCGCTTTTTTGGGAGCTGGCCACAAAAGCGCGAGATTGCCTCAGGCCTTATTCTGGTTCCTGGCGGCAGGCTGAGCCTGTGGTTAATTCTTCTTCCTGATGGGAAAATAGAGTGACCTGTGCCTGTCCCAACACCTAGATCTAGTCTCTCATTGGTTGCCCCTCTTCCCGTTCATCCTCAGGACAAATTGCAACCTGTAGGGAACAGGAGCTTAAAGGTGCTGATTCTCCAAGTAGGGAGATTGCTAGTAAAGTAGCTGGAAAGGCGAACCCGAGCACAAGGAGATGAGAAATTGGGTGCGTTTTAGAAACCTTTCAAAATCACACGGTGCACCATCTTCTGGGTTTCTCATGCATGTTTTCGATGTAGGAAGATGCCCTTGAACCTGGAGATTTGGGACCCATGGGATGGGTACCACACAGTATTACTTTAAAGGGTCTGCGTTTGCTCACCCAACCTCACCCAACCTCTAAGCCCCAAGAGTGTCCACCCTTATGTCTCATCCAGCTGTGGGTCTAGATATGGTCAATCCAGGTTGCATCACAGCCTCTGAACGAATTTTGTAAGAATTTCTCTCTCTTTCACTGTCTTTGTTTTACGGGTTTTTAAAAGTAATTTATTTTTATAATGGGGTTTAGCTGCTTTTCACGGCTGTGTTTTTGCAGCTTTACACCCACTTGACACACTTCCAGAGAGATATCAATACATAGGTTTTAAGATTCTTACTAGTCACATATATTCTTGTGCGGTGAATAGGGGGTGTTGAGTCCAGTTCACTGAGCAAGGAGTAGGTCTTGTCTATTACATATTGGGTGTATGGAACGGTATCTGAGCGAATTTGAAACCCTTGTTTTATGCATCACCCCACCTCACCTTTCCCGTTAAGCAGCCATAGTGTGTTTTCTAAACGTGTGACTCTGTTCTGTTTTGTAATTCAGTTCAGGTGTAGCGGTTTTTACATTCCCTCTATAAGTGATAGCTTATGATAAGTGTCTTTTTCTGTGTGACTTATTTCACTTATAATCGTCATACCTAAATCCACTCATCTTGCTTCTACTAGCCTTATGACATTGATTTCATGTCTGAGTGATATTCCTTTGTACATAAGGACCTCAACTTCTTTATCCATTTTTCTCTTTCCTGGGATATTTAAGGTGTCATGAAGTGGAGGTTCTTGTCAACATAGCAGCCCTAAACATTGGGGTGCCTGTGTCTTGCTGATTTTTAGTTTTCCCAATTTATACGCCCATGAGTGGACGTGCCCTATGCTCCCTAAGCTGTGTTTTTTCGATGTTTCAGGACACACCGTACACTTCTCCAGAGTGGCTGTTGGCAATTTACATCCCGCCCATCAGCGTAGCAAGGCTGCCATTTCTCCATGGCCTGTCCTGCATTTCTGGTTTTGACACTTTTTGCAGCATGGCCCTTTTGACCGATGGGAAGCGAGACCTCTTTGTAGCGCTGATTTGCCTTTCCAGGTTGCTTGGTTGGCCAAAAAGGGCGTATGCGTTTTTTCCTGAATATATTCAGGAAAAAACGCATACGCCCTTTTTGCCCATGGGCATCATTGTCGACGTTTTGCCGCTTTTCATGTGCTTTAAAGGCGATTCGAATCTACCTCCTGAAATCTGTTTCCTGCAATTCTGCCTTGCTTTCAAATCCTCTTCGTTGCCTTCCCTCAATATATCTGTGGATGAGAGTTATCCCTTATAACTCTGCGGGTTTGTGAATTGCAGTGTCCCTGAGCTCCATTTTTCAACTCGCTTTTTTGGGAGCTGGCCGCAAAAGCGCGGGATTGCCTCAGGCCCTATTCTGGTTCCTGGCGGCAGGCTGAGCCTGTGGTTAATTCTTCTTCCTGATGGGAAAATAGAGAGACCTGGGCCTGTCCCAACACCTAGATCTAGTCTCTCATTGGTTGCCCCTCTTCCCGTTCATCCTCAGGACAAATTGCAACCTGTAGGGAACAGGAGCTTAAAGGTGCTGATTCTCCAAGTAGGGAGATTGCTAGTAAAGTAGCTGGAAAGGCGAACCCTAGCACAAGGAGATGAGAAATGGGGTGCATTTTAGAAACCTTTCAAAATCACACGGTGTACCATCTTCTGGGTTTCTCATGCATGTTTTCGATGTAGGAAGATGCCCTTGAACCTGGAGATTTGGGACCCATGGGATGGGTACCACGCAGTATTACTTTAAAGGGTCTGAGTTTGCTCTCCCAACCTCACCCAACCTCTCAGCCCCAAGAGTGTCCACCCTTATGTCTCATCCAGGTGTGGGTCTAGATATGGTCAATCCAGGTTGCATCACAGCCCCTGAACGAGTTTTGTAAGAATTTCTCTCTCTTTCACTGTCTTTGTTTTACGGGTTTTTAAAAGTAATTTATTTTTATAATGGGGTTTAGCTGCTTTTCACGGCTGTGTTTATGCGGCTTTACACCCACTTGGCTCACTTCCAGAGAGATATCAATACATAAGTTTTACGATTCTTACTAGTCAGATATATTCTTGTGCGGTGAATAGGGGGTGTTGAGTCCAGTTCACTGAGCAAGGAGTAGGTCTTGTCTATTACATATTGGGTGTATGGAACGGTATCTGAGCGAATTTGAAACCCTTGTTTTATGCATCACCCCACCTCACCTTTCCCGTTAAGCAGCCATAGTGTGTTTTCTAAACGTGTGACTCTGTTCTGTTTTGTAATTCAGTTCAAGTGTAGCGGTTTTTACATTCCCTCTATAAGTGATAGCTTATGATAAGTGTCTTTTTCTGTGTGACTTATTTCACTTAGAATCGTCATACCTAAATCCACTCATCTTGCTTCTACTAGCCTTATGACATTGATTTCATGTCTGAGGGATATTCCTTTGTACATAAGGACCACAACTTCTTTATCCATTTATCTCTTTCCTGGGATATTTAAGGTGTCATGAAGTGGAGGTTCTTGTCAACATAGCAGCCCTAAACATTGGGGTGCCTGTGTCTTGCTGATTTTTAGTTTTCCCAATTTATACGCCCATGAGTGGATGTGCCCTATGCTCCCTAAGCTGTGTTTTTTCGATGTTTCAGGACACACCGTACACTTCTCCAGAGTGGCTTTTGGCAATTTACATCCCGCCCATTAGCGTAGCAAGGCTGCCATTTCTCCATGGCCTGTACTGCATTTCTGGTTTTGTCACTTTTTGCAGCATGGCCCTTTTGACCGATGGGAAGCGAGACTTCTTTGTTGCGCTGATTTGCCTTTCCAGGTTGCTTGGTTGGCCAAAAAGGGCGTATGCGTTTTTTCCTGAATATATTCAGGAAAAAACGCTTACGCCCTTTTTGGCCAAGGGCATCACTGTCGACGTTTTGCCACTTTTCATGTGCTTTAAAGGCGATTCGAATCTACCTCCTGAAACCTGTTTCCTGCAATTCTGCCTTGCTTTCAAATCCTCTTCGTTGCCTTCCCTCAATATATCTGTGGATGAGAGTTATCATTTATAACTCTGCAGGTTTGTGAATTGCAGTGCCCCTGAGCTCCATTTTTCAACTCGCTTTTTTGGGAGCTGGCCGCAAAAGCGCGGGATTGCCTCAGGCCCTATTCTGGTTCCTGGCGGCAGGCTGAGCCTGTGGTTAATTCTTCTTCCTGATGGGAAAATAGAGTGACCTGGGCCTGTCCCAACACCTAGATCTAGTCTCTCATTGGTTGCCCCTCTTCCCGTTCATCCTCAGGACAAATTGCAACCTGTAGGGAACAGGAGCTTAAAGGTGCTGATTCTCCAAGTAGGGAGATTGCTAGTAAAGTAGCTGGAAAGGCGAACGCGAGCACAAGGAGACGAGAAATTGGGTGCGTTTTAGAAACCTTTCAAAATCACACGGTGTACCATCTTCTGGGTTTCTCATGCATGTTTTCGATGTAGGAAGATGCCCTTGAACCTGGAGATTTGGGATCCATGGGATGGGTACCACACAGTATTACTTTAAAGGATCTGCGTTTGCTCACCCAACCTCACCCAACCTCTAAGCCCCAAGAGTGTCCACCCTTATGTCTCATCCAGCTGTGGGTCTAGATATGGTCAATCCAGGTTGCATCACAGTCTCTGAACGAATTTTGTAAGAATTTCTCTCTCTTTCACTGTCTTTGTTTACGGGTTTTTAAAAGTAATTTATTTTTATAATGGGGTTTAGCTGCTTTTCATGGCTCTGTTTATGCGGCTTTACACCCACTTGACTCACTTCCAGACAGATATCAATATATAGGTTTTAAGATTCTTACTAGTCACATATATTCTTGTGCGGTGAATAGGGGGTGTTGAGTCCAGTTCACTGAGCAAGGAGTAGGTCTTGTCTATTACATATTGGGTGTATGGAACGGTATCTGAGCGAATTTGAAACCCTTCTTTTATGCATCACCCCACCTCACCTTTCCCGTTAAGCAGCCATAGTGTGGTTTCTAAACGTGTGACTCTGTTCTGTTTTGTAATTCAGTTCAAGTGTAGCGGTTTTTACATTCCCTCTATAAGTGATATCTTATGATAAGTGTCTTTTTCTGTGTGACTTATTTCACTTAGAATCGTCATACCTAAATCCACTCATCTTGCTTCTACTAGCCTTATGACATTGATTTCATGTCTGAGTGATATTCCTTTGTACATAAGGAACACAACTTCTTTATCCATTTTTCTCTTTCCTGGGATATTTAAGGTGTCATGAAGTGGAGGTTCTTGTCAACATAGCAGCCCTAAACATTGGGGTGCCTGTGTCTTGCTGATTTTTAGTTTTCCCAATTTATACGCCCATGAGTGGACGTGCCCTATGCTCCCTAAGCTGTGTTTTTTCGATGTTTCAGGACACACCGTACACTTCTCTAGAGTGGCTGTTGGCAATTTACATCCCGCCCATCAGCGTAGCAAGGCTGCCATTTCTCCATGGCCTGTCCTGCATTTCTGGTTTTGACACTTTTTGCAGCATGGCCCTTTTGACCGATGGGAAGCGAGACCTCTTTGTAGCGCTGATTTGCCTTTCCAGGTTGCTTGGTTGGCCAAAAAGGGCGTATGCGTTTTTTCCTGAATATATTCAGGAAAAAACGCATACGCCCTTTTTGGCCAAGGGCATCATTGTCGACGTTTTGCCGCTTTTCATGTGCTTTAAAGGCGATTCGAATCTACCTCCTGAAATCTGCTTCCTGCAATTCTGCCTTGCTTTCAAATCCTCTTCGTTGCCTTCCCTCAATATATCTGTGGATGAGAGTTTTCATTTATAACTCTGCGGGTTTGTGAATTGCAGTGTCCCTGAGCTCCATTTTTCAACTCGCTTTTTTGGGAGCTGGCCACAAAAGCGCGAGATTGCCTCAGGCCCTATTCTGGTTCCTGGAGGCAGGCAGAGCCTGTGGTTAATTCTTCTTCCTGATGGGAAAATAGAGTGACCTGTGCCTGTCCCAACACCTAGATCTAGTCTCTCATTGGTTGCCCCTCTTCCCGTTCATCCTCAGGACAAATTGCAACCTGTAGGGAACAGGAGCTTAAAGGTGCTGATTCTCCAAGTAGGGAGATTTCTAGTAAAGTAGCTGGAAAGGCGAACCCGAGCACAAGGAGATGAGAAATTGGGTGCGTTTTAGAAACCTTTCAAAATCACACGGTGCACCATCTTCTGGGTTTCTCATGCATGTTTTCGATGTAGGAAGATGCCCTTGAACCTGGAGATTTGGGACCCATGGGATGGGTACCACACAGTATTACTTTAAAGGGTCTGCGTTTGCTCACCCAACCTCACCCAACCTCTAAGCCCCAAGAGTGTCCACCCTTATGTCTCATCCAGCTGTGGGTCTAGATATGGTCAATCCAGGTTGCATCACAGCCTCTGAACGAATTTTGTAAGAATTTCTCTCTCTTTCACTGTCTTTGTTTTACGGGTTTTTAAAAGTAATTTATTTTTATAATGGGGTTTAGCTGCTTTTCACGGCTGTGTTTTTGCAGCTTTACACCCACTTGACACACTTCCAGAGAGATATCAATACATAGGTTTTAAGATTCTTACTAGTCACATATATTCTTGTGTGGTGAATAGGGGGCGTTGAGTCCAGTTCACTGAGCAAGGAGTAGGTCTTGTCTATTACATATTGGGTGTATGGAACGGTATCTGAGCGAATTTGAAACCCTTCTTTTATGCATCACCCCACCTCACCTTTCCCGTTAAGCAGCCATAGTGTGTTTTCTAAACGTGTGACTCTGTTCTGTTTTGTAATTCAGTTCAGGTGTAGCGGTTTTTACATTCCCTCTATAAGTGATAGCTTATGATAAGTGTCTTTTTCTGTGTCACTTATTTCACTTAGAATCGTCATACCTAAATCCACTCATCTTGCTTCTACTAGCCTTATGACATTGATTTCATGTCTGAGTGATATTCCTTTGTACATAAGGACAAAAACTTCTTTATCCATTTTTCTCTTTCCTGGGATATTTAAGGTGTCATGAAGTGGAGGTTCTTGTCAACATAGCAGCCCTAAACATTGGGGTGCCTGTGTCTTGCTGATTTTTAGTTTTCCCAATTTATACGCCCATGAGTGGACGTGCCCTATGCTCCCTAAGCTGTGTTTTTTCGATGTTTCAGGACACACCGTACACTTCTCCAGAGTGGCTGTTGGCAATTTACATCCCGCCCATCAGCGTAGCAAGGCTGCCATTTCTCCATGGCCTGTCCTGCATTTCTGGTTTTGACACTTTTTGCAGCATGGCCCTTTTGACCGATGGGAAGCGAGACCTCTTTGTAGCGCTGATTTGCCTTTCCAGGTTGCTTGGTTGGCCAAAAAGGGCGTATGCGTTTTTTCCTGAATATATTCAGGAAAAAACGCATACGCCCTTTTTGGCCAAGGGCATCATTGTCGACGTTTTGCCGCTTTTCATGTGCTTTAAAGGCCATTCGAATCTACCTCCTGAAATCTCTTTCCTGCAATTCTGCCTTGCTTTCAAATCCTCTTCGTTGCCTTCCCTCAATATATCTGTGGATGAGAGTTATCATTTATAACTCTGCGGGTTTGTGAATTGCAGTGTCCCTGAGCTCCATTTTTCAACTCGCTTTTTTGGGAGCTGGCCACAAAAGCGCGAGATTGCCTCAGGCCCTATTCTGGTTCCTGGAGGCAGGCAGAGCCTGTGGTTAATTCTTCTTCCTGATGGGAAAATAGAGTGACCTGTGCCTGTCCCAACACCTAGATCTAGTCTCTCATTGGTTGCCCCTCTTCCCGTTCATCCTCAGAACAAATTGCAACCTGTAGGGAACAGGAGCTTAAAGGTGCTGATTCTCCAAGTAGGGAGATTGCTAGTAAAGTAGCTGGAAAGGCGAACCCGAGCACAAGGAGATGAGAAATTCGGTGCGTTTTAGAAACCTTTCAAAATCACACGGTGCACCATCTTCTGGGTTTCTCATGCATGTTTTCGATGTAGGAAGATGCCCGTGAACCTGGAGATTTGGGACCCATGGGATGGGTACCACACAGTATTACTTTAAAGGGTCTGCGTTTGCTCACCCAACCTCACCCAACCTCTAAGCCCCAAGAGTGTCCACCCTTATGTCTCATCCAGCTGTGGGTCTAGATATGGTCAATCCAGGTTGCATCACAGCCTCTGAACGAATTTTGTAAGAATTTCTCTCTCTTTCACTGTCTTTGTTTTACGGGTTTTTAAAAGTAATTTATTTTTATAATGGGGTTTAGCTGCTTTTCACGGCTGTGTTTTTGCAGCTTTACACCCACTTGACACACTTCCAGAGAGATATCAATACATAGGTTTTAAGATTCTTACTAGTCACATATATTCTTTTGCGGTGAATAGGGGGTGTTGAGTCTAGTTCACTGAGCAAGGAGTAGGTCTTGTCTATTACATATTGGGTGTATGGAACGGTATCTGAGCGAATTTGAAACCCTTGTTTTATGCATCACCCCACCTCACCTTTCCCGTTAAGCAGCCATAGTGTGTTTTCTAAACGTGTGACTCTGTTCTGTTTTGTAATTCAGTTCAAGTGTAGCGGTTTTTACATTCCCTCTATAAGTGATATCTTATGATAAGTGTCTTTTTCTGTGTGACTTATTTCACTTAGAATCGTCATACCTAAATCCACTCATCTTGCTTCTACTAGCCTTATGACATTGATTTCATGTCTGAGTGATATTCCTTTGTACATAAGGACCACAACTTCTTTATCCATTTTTCTCTTTCCTGGGATATTTAAGGTGTCATGAAGTGGAGGTTCTTCTCAACATAGCAGCCCTAAACATTGGGGTGCCTGTGTCTTGCTGATTTTTAGTTTTCCCAATTTATACGCCCATGAGTGGACGTGCCCTATGCTCCCTAAGCTGTGTTTTTTCGATGTTTCAGGACACACCGTACACTTCTCTAGAGTGGCTGTTGGCAATTTACATCCCGCCCATCAGCGTAGCAAGGCTGCCATTTCTCCATGGCCTGTCCTGCATTTCTGGTTTTGACACTTTTTGCAGCATGGCCCTTTTGACCGATGGGAAGCGAGACCTCTTTGTAGCGCTGATTTGCCTTTCCAGGTTGCTTGGTTGGCCAAAAAGGGCGTATGCGTTTTTTCCTGAATATATTCAGGAAAAAACGCATACGCCCTTTTTGGCCAAGGGCATCATTGTCGACGTTTTGCCGCTTTTCATGTGCTTTAAAGGCGATTCGAATCTACCTCCTGAAATCTGCTTCCTGCAATTCTGCCTTGCTTTCAAATCCTCTTCGTTGCCTTCCCTCAATATATCTGTGGATGAGAGTTATCATTTATAACTCTGCGGGTTTGTGAATTGCAGTGTCCCTGAGCTCCATTTTTCAACTCGCTTTTTTGGGAGCTGGCCACAAAAGCGCGAGATTGCCTCAGGCCTTATTCTGGTTCCTGGCGGCAGGCTGAGCCTGTGGTTAATTCTTCTTCCTGATGGGAAAATAGAGTGACCTGTGCCTGTCCCAACACCTAGATCTAGTCTCTCATTGGTTGCCCCTCTTCCCGTTCATCCTCAGGACAAATTGCAACCTGTAGGGAACAGGAGCTTAAAGGTGCTGATTCTCCAAGTAGGGAGATTGCTAGTAAAGTAGCTGGAAAGGCGAACCCGAGCACAAGGAGATGAGAAATTGGGTGCGTTTTAGAAACCTTTCAAAATCACACGGTGCACCATCTTCTGGGTTTCTCATGCATGTTTTCGATGTAGGAAGATGCCCTTGAACCTGGAGATTTGGGACCCATGGGATGGGTACCACACAGTATTACTTTAAAGGGTCTGCGTTTGCTCACCCAACCTCACCCAACCTCTAAGCCCCAAGAGTGTCCACCCTTATGTCTCATCCAGCTGTGGGTCTAGATATGGTCAATCCAGGTTGCATCACAGCCTCTGAACGAATTTTGTAAGAATTTCTCTCTCTTTCACTGTCTTTGTTTTACGGGTTTTTAAAAGTAATTTATTTTTATAATGGGGTTTAGCTGCTTTTCACGGCTGTGTTTTTGCAGCTTTACACCCACTTGACACACTTCCAGAGAGATATCAATACATAGGTTTTAAGATTCTTACTAGTCACATATATTCTTGTGCGGTGAATAGGGGGTGTTGAGTCCAGTTCACTGAGCAAGGAGTAGGTCTTGTCTATTACATATTGGGTGTATGGAACGGTATCTGAGCGAATTTGAAACCCTTGTTTTATGCATCACCCCACCTCACCTTTCCCGTTAAGCAGCCATAGTGTGTTTTCTAAACGTGTGACTCTGTTCTGTTTTGTAATTCAGTTCAGGTGTAGCGGTTTTTACATTCCCTCTATAAGTGATAGCTTATGATAAGTGTCTTTTTCTGTGTGACTTATTTCACTTATAATCGTCATACCTAAATCCACTCATCTTGCTTCTACTAGCCTTATGACATTGATTTCATGTCTGAGTGATATTCCTTTGTACATAAGGACCACAACTTCTTTATCCATTTTTCTCTTTCCTGGGATATTTAAGGTGTCATGAAGTGGAGGTTCTTGTCAACATAGCAGCCCTAAACATTGGGGTGCCTGTGTCTTGCTGATTTTTAGTTTTCCCAATTTATACGCCCATGAGTGGACGTGCCCTATGCTCCCTAAGCTGTGTTTTTTCGATGTTTCAGGACACACCGTACACTTCTCCAGAGTGGCTGTTGGCAATTTACATCCCGCCCATCAGCGTAGCAAGGCTGCCATTTCTCCATGGCCTGTCCTGCATTTCTGGTTTTGACACTTTTTGCAGCATGGCCCTTTTGACCGATGGGAAGCGAGACCTCTTTGTAGCGCTGATTTGCCTTTCCAGGTTGCTTGGTTGGCCAAAAAGGGCGTATGCGTTTTTTCCTGAATATATTCAGGAAAAAACGCATACGCCCTTTTTGCCCATGGGCATCATTGTCGACGTTTTGCCGCTTTTCATGTGCTTTAAAGGCGATTCGAATCTACCTCCTGAAATCTGTTTCCTGCAATTCTGCCTTGCTTTCAAATCCTCTTCGTTGCCTTCCCTCAATATATCTGTGGATGAGAGTTATCCCTTATAACTCTGCGGGTTTGTGAATTGCAGTGTCCCTGAGCTCCATTTTTCAACTCGCTTTTTTGGGAGCTGGCCGCAAAAGCGCGGGATTGCCTCAGGCCCTATTCTGGTTCCTGGCGGCAGGCTGAGCCTGTGGTTAATTCTTCTTCCTGATGGGAAAATAGAGAGACCTGGGCCTGTCCCAACACCTAGATCTAGTCTCTCATTGGTTGCCCCTCTTCCCGTTCATCCTCAGGACAAATTGCAACCTGTAGGGAACAGGAGCTTAAAGGTGCTGATTCTCCAAGTAGGGAGATTGCTAGTAAAGTAGCTGGAAAGGCGAACCCTAGCACAAGGAGATGAGAAATGGGGTGCATTTTAGAAACCTTTCAAAATCACACGGTGTACCATCTTCTGGGTTTCTCATGCATGTTTTCGATGTAGGAAGATGCCCTTGAACCTGGAGATTTGGGACCCATGGGATGGGTACCACGCAGTATTACTTTAAAGGGTCTGAGTTTGCTCTCCCAACCTCACCCAACCTCTCAGCCCCAAGAGTGTCCACCCTTATGTCTCATCCAGGTGTGGGTCTAGATATGGTCAATCCAGGTTGCATCACAGCCCCTGAACGAGTTTTGTAAGAATTTCTCTCTCTTTCACTGTCTTTGTTTTACGGGTTTTTAAAAGTAATTTATTTTTATAATGGGGTTTAGCTGCTTTTCACGGCTGTGTTTATGCGGCTTTACACCCACTTGGCTCACTTCCAGAGAGATATCAATACATAAGTTTTACGATTCTTACTAGTCAGATATATTCTTGTGCGGTGAATAGGGGGTGTTGAGTCCAGTTCACTGAGCAAGGAGTAGGTCTTGTCTATTACATATTGGGTGTATGGAACGGTATCTGAGCGAATTTGAAACCCTTGTTTTATGCATCACCCCACCTCACCTTTCCCGTTAAGCAGCCATAGTGTGTTTTCTAAACGTGTGACTCTGTTCTGTTTTGTAATTCAGTTCAAGTGTAGCGGTTTTTACATTCCCTCTATAAGTGATAGCTTATGATAAGTGTCTTTTTCTGTGTGACTTATTTCACTTAGAATCGTCATACCTAAATCCACTCATCTTGCTTCTACTAGCCTTATGACATTGATTTCATGTCTGAGGGATATTCCTTTGTACATAAGGACCACAACTTCTTTATCCATTTATCTCTTTCCTGGGATATTTAAGGTGTCATGAAGTGGAGGTTCTTGTCAACATAGCAGCCCTAAACATTGGGGTGCCTGTGTCTTGCTGATTTTTAGTTTTCCCAATTTATACGCCCATGAGTGGATGTGCCCTATGCTCCCTAAGCTGTGTTTTTTCGATGTTTCAGGACACACCGTACACTTCTCCAGAGTGGCTTTTGGCAATTTACATCCCGCCCATTAGCGTAGCAAGGCTGCCATTTCTCCATGGCCTGTACTGCATTTCTGGTTTTGTCACTTTTTGCAGCATGGCCCTTTTGACCGATGGGAAGCGAGACTTCTTTGTTGCGCTGATTTGCCTTTCCAGGTTGCTTGGTTGGCCAAAAAGGGCGTATGCGTTTTTTCCTGAATATATTCAGGAAAAAACGCTTACGCCCTTTTTGGCCAAGGGCATCACTGTCGACGTTTTGCCACTTTTCATGTGCTTTAAAGGCGATTCGAATCTACCTCCTGAAACCTGTTTCCTGCAATTCTGCCTTGCTTTCAAATCCTCTTCGTTGCCTTCCCTCAATATATCTGTGGATGAGAGTTATCATTTATAACTCTGCAGGTTTGTGAATTGCAGTGCCCCTGAGCTCCATTTTTCAACTCGCTTTTTTGGGAGCTGGCCGCAAAAGCACGGGATTGCCTCAGGCCCTATTCTGGTTCCCGGCGACAGGCTGAGCCTGTGTTTAATTCTTCTTCATGATGGGAAATTAGAGTGACCTGTGCCTGTCCCAACACCTAGATCTAGTCTCTCATTGGTTGCCCCTCTTCCCGTTCATCCTCAGGACAAATTGCAACCTGTAGGGAACAGGAGCTTAAAGGTGCTGATTCTCCAAGTAGGGAGATTGCTAGTAAAGTAGCTGGAAAGGCGAACCCGAGCACAAGGAGATGAGAAATTGGGTGCGTTTTAGAAACCTTTCAAAATCACACGGTGTACCATCTTCTGGGTTTCTCATGCATGTTTTCGATGTAGGAAGATGCCCTTGAACCTGGAGATTTGGGACCCATGGGATGGGTACCACACAGTATTACTTTAAAGGATCTGCGTTTGCTCACCCAACCTCACCCAACCTCTAAGCCCCAAGAGTGTCCACCCTTATGTCTCATCCAGCTGTGGGTCTAGATATGGTCAATCCAGGTTGCATCACAGCCTCTGAACGAATTTTGTAAGAATTTCTCTCTCTTTCACTGTCTTTGTTTTACGGGTTTTTAAAAGTAATTTATTTTTATAATGGGGTTTAGCTGCTTTTCACGGCTGTGTTTATGCGGCTTTACACCCACTTGACTCACTTCCAGACAGATATCAATATATAGGTTTTAAGATTCTTACTAGTCAGATATATTCTTGTGCGGTGAATAGGGGGTGTTGAGTCCAGTTCACTGAGCAAGGAGTAGGTCTTGTCTATTACATATTGGGTGTATGGAACAGTATCTGAGCGAATTTGAAACCCTTGTTTTATGCATCACCCCACCTCACCTTTCCCGTTAAGCAGCCATAGTGTGTTTTCTAAACGTGTGACTCTGTTCTGTTTTGTAATTCAGTTCAAGTGTAGCGGTTTTTACATTCCCTCTATAAGTGATATCTTATGATAAGTGTCTTTTTCTGTGTGACTTATTTCACTTAGAATCGTCATACCTAAATCCACTCATCTTGCTTCTACTAGCCTTATGACATTGATTTCATGTCTGAGTGATATTCCTTTGTACATAAGGACCACAACTTCTTTATCCATTTTTCTCTTTCCTGGGATATTTAAGGTGTCATGAAGTGGAGGTTCTTGTCAACATAGCAGCCCTAAACATTGGGGTGCCTGTGTCTTGCTGATTTTTAGTTTTCCCAATTTATACGCCCATGAGTGGACGTGCCCTATGCTCCCTAAGCTGTGTTTTTTCGATGTTTCAGGACACACCGTACACTTCTCTAGAGTGGCTGTTGGCAATTTACATCCCGCCCATCAGCGTAGCAAGGCTGCCATTTCTCCATGGCCTGTCCTGCATTTCTGGTTTTGACACTTTTTGCAGCATGGCCCTTTTGACCGATGGGAAGCGAGACCTCTTTGTAGCGCTGATTTGCCTTTCCAGGTTGCTTGGTTGGCCAAAAAGTGCGTATGCGTTTTTTCCTGAATATATTCAGGAAAAAACGCATACGCCCTTTTTGGCCAAGGGCATCATTGTCGACGTTTTGCCGCTTTTCATGTGCTTTAAAGGCGATTCGAATCTACCTCCTGAAATCTGCTTCCTGCAATTCTGCCTTGCTTTCAAATCCTCTTCGTTGCCTTCCCTCAATATATCTGTGGATGAGAGTTATCATTTATAACTCTGCGGGTTTGTGAATTGCAGTGTCCCTGAGCTCCATTTTTCAACTCGCTTTTTTGGGAGCTGGCCACAAAAGCGCGAGATTGCCTCAGGCCTTATTCTGGTTCCTGGCGGCAGGCTGAGCCTGTGGTTAATTCTTCTTCCTGATGGGAAAATAGAGTGACCTGTGCCTCTACCAACACCTAGATCTAGTCTCTCATTGGTTGCCCCTCTTCCCGTTCATCCTCAGGACAAATTGCAACCTGTAGGGAACAGGAGCTTAAAGGTGCTGATTCTCCAAGTAGGGAGATTGCTAGTAAAGTAGCTGGAAAGGCGAACGTGAGCACAAGGAGATGAGAAATTGGGTGCGTTTTAGAAACCTTTCAAAATCACACGGTGTACCATCTTCTGGGTTTCTCATGCATGTTTTCGATGTAGGAAGATGCCCTTGAACTTGGAGATTTGGGACCCATGGGATGGGTACCACACAGAATTACTTTAAAGGGTCTGCGTTTGCTCACCCAACCTCACCCAACCTCTAAGCCCCAAGAGTGTCCACCCTTATGTCTCATCCAGCTGTGGGTCTAGATATGGTCAATCCAGGTTGCATCACAGCCTCTGAACGAATTTTGTAAGAATTTCTCTCTCTTTCACTGTCTTTGTTTTACGGGTTTTTAAAAGTAATTTATTTTTATAATGGGGTTTAGCTGCTTTTCACGGCTGTGTTTATGCGGCTTTACACCCACTTGACTCACTTCCAGACAGATATCAATACATAGGTTTTAACATTCTTACTAGTCACATATATTCTTGTGCGGTGAATAGGGGGTGTTGAGTCCAGTTCACTGAGCAAGGGGTAGGTCTTGTCTATTACATATTGGGTGTATGGAACGGTATCTGAGCGAATTTGAAACCCTTGTTTTATGCATCACCCCACCTCACCTTTCCCGTTAAGCAGCCATAGTGTGTTTTCTAAACGTGTGACTCTGTTCTGTTTTGTAATTCAGTTCAGGTGTAGCGGTTTTTACATTCCCTCTATAAGTGATAGCTTATGATAAGTGTCTTTTTCTGTGTCACTTATTTCACTTAGAATCGTCATACCTAAATCCACTCATCTTGCTTCTACTAGCCTTATGACATTGATTTCATGTCTGAGTGATATTCCTTTGTACATAAGGACCACAACTTCTTTATCCATTTTTCTCTTTCCTGGGATATTTAAGGTGTCATGAAGTGGAGGTTCTTGTCAACATAGCAGCCCTAAACATTGGGGTGCCTGTGCCTTGCTGATTTTTAGTTTTCCCAATTTATACGCCCATGAGTGGACTTGCCCTATGCTCCCTAAGCTGTGTTTTTTCGATGTTTCAGGACACACCGTACACTTCTCCAGAGTGGCTTTTGGCAATTTACATCCCGCCCATCAGCGTAGCAAGGCTGCCATTTCTCCATGGCCTGTACTGCATTTCTGGTTTTGACACTTTTTGCAGCATGGCCCTTTTGACCGATGGGAAGCGAGACCTCTTTGTAGCGCTGATTTGCCTTTCCAGGTTGCTTGGTTGGCCAAAAAGGGCGTATGCGTTTTTTCCTGAATATATTCAGGAAAAAACGCATACGCCCTTTTTGGCCAAGGGCATCATTGTCGACGTTTTGCCGCTTTTCATGTGCTTTAAAGGCCATTCGAATCTACCTCCTGAAATCTCTTTCCTGCAATTCTGCCTTGCTTTCAAATCCTCTTCGTTGCCTTCCCTCAATATATCTGTGGATGAGAGTTATCATTTATAACTCTGCGGGTTTGTGAATTGCAGTGTCCCTGAGCTCCATTTTTCAACTCGCTTTTTTGGGAGCTGGCCGCAAAAGCGCGGGATTGCCTCAGGCCCTATTCTGGTTCCTGGAGGCAGGCAGAGCCTGTGGTTAATTCTTCTTCCTGATGGGAAAATAGAGTGACCTGTGCCTGTCCCAACACCTAGATCTAGTCTCTCATTGGTTGCCCCTCTTCCCGTTCATCCTCAGGACAAATTGCAACCTGTAGGGAACAGGAGCTTAAAGGTGCTGATTCTCCAAGTAGGGAGATTGCTAGTAAAGTAGCTGGAAAGGCGAACGTGAGCACAAGGAGATGAGAAATTGGGTGCGTTTTAGAAACCTTTCAAAATCACACGGTGTACCATCTTCTGGGTTTCTCATGCATGTTTTCGATGTAGGAAGATGCCCTTGAACTTGGAGATTAGGGACCCATGGGATGGGTACCACACAGTATTACTTTAAAGGGTCTGCGTTTGCTCACCCAACCTCACCCAACCTCTAAGCCCCAAGAGTGTCCACCCTTATGTCTCATCCAGCTGTGGGTCTAGATATGGTCAATCCAGGTTGCATCACAGCCTCTGAACGAATTTTGTAAGAATTTCTCTCTCTTTCACTGTCTTTGTTTTACGGGTTTTTAAAAGTAATTTATTTTTATAATGGGGTTTAGCAGCTTTTCACGGCTGTGTTTATGCGGCTTTACACCCACCTGACACACTTCCAGACAGATATCAATACATAGGTTTTAAGATTCTTACTAGTCACATATATTCTTGTGCGGTGAATAGGGGGTGTTGAGTCCAGTTCACTGAGCAAGGAGTAGGTCTTGTCTATTACATATTGGGTGTATGGAACGGTATCTGAGCGAATTTGAAGCCCTTGTTTTATGCATCACCCCACCTCACCTTTCCCGTTAAGCAGCCATAGTGTGTTTTCTAAACGTGTGACTCTGTTCTGTTTTGTAATTCAGTTCAGGTGTAGCGGTTTTTACATTCCCTCTATAAGTGATAGCTTATGATAAGTGTCTTTTTCTGTGTCAGTTATTTCACTTAGAATCGTCATACCTAAATCCACTCATCTTGCTTCTACTAGCCTTATGATATTGATTTCATGTCTGAGTGATATTCCTTTGTACATAAGGACCACAACTTCTTTATCCATTTTTCTCTTTCCTGGGATATTTAAGGTGTCATGAAGTGGAGGTTCTTGTCAACATAGCAGCCCTAAACATTGGGGTGCCTGTGTCTTGCTGATTTTTAGTTTTCCCAATTTATACGCCCATGAGTGGACGTGCCCTATGCTCCCTAAGCTGTGTTTTTTCGATGTTTCAGGACACACCGTACACTTCTCCAGAGTGGCTTTTGGCAATGTACATCCCGCCCATCAGCGTAGCAAGGCTGCCATTTCTCCATGGCCTGTCCTGCATTTCTGGTTTTGACACTTTTTGCAGCATGGCCCTTTTGACCGATGGGAAGCGAGACTTCTTTGTAGCGCAGATTTGCCTTTCCAGGTTGCTTGGTTGGCCAAAAAGGGCGTATGCGTTATTTCCTGAATATATTCAGGAAAAAACGCATACGCCCTTTTTGGCCAAGGGCATCATTGTCGACGTTTTGCCGCTTTTCATGTGCTTTAAAGGCGATTCGAATCTACCTCCTGAAATCTGTTTCCTGCAATTCTGCCTTGCTTTCAAATCCTCTTCGTTGCCTTCCCTCAATATATCTGTGGATGAGAGTTATCACTTATAACTCTGCGGGTTTGTGAATTGCAGTGTCCCTGAGCTCCATTTTTCAACTCGCTTTTTTTGGAGCTGGCCGCAAAAGCGCGGGATTGCCTCAGGCCCTATTCTGGTTCCTGGAGGCAGGCAGAGCCTGTGGTTAATTCTTCTTCCTGATGGGAAAATAGAGTGACCTGTGCCTGTCCCAACACCTAGATCTAGTCTCTCATTGGTTGCCCCTCTTCCCGTTCATCCTCAGGACAAATTGCAACCTGTAGGGAACAGGAGCTTAAAGGTGCTGATTCTCCAAGTAGGGAGATTGCTAGTAAAGTAGCTGGAAAGGCGAACCCGAGCAGAAGGAGATGAGAAATTGGGTGCGTTTTAGAAAACTTTCAAAATCACACGGTGTACCATCTTCTGGGTTTCTCATGCATGTTTTCGATGTAGGAAGATTCCCTTGAACCTGGAGATTTGGGACCCATGGGATGGGTACCACACAGTATTACTTTAAAGGGTCTGCGTTTGCTCACCCAACCTCACCCAAACTCTAAGCCCCAAGAGTGTCCACCCTTATGTCTCATCCAGCTGTGGGTCTAGATATGGTCAATCCAGGTTGCATCACAGCCTCTGAACGAATTTTGTAAGAATTTCTCTCTCTTTCACTGTCTTTGTTTTACGGGTTTTTAAAAGTAATTTATTTTTATAATGGAGTTTAGCTGCTTTTCACGGCTGTGTTTATGCGGCTTTACACCCACTTGACTCACTTCCAGACAGATATCAATACATAGGTTTTAAGATTCTTACTAGTCACATATATTCTTGTGCGGTGAATAGGGGGTGTTGAGTCCAGTTCACTGAGCAAGGGGTAGGTCTTGTCTATTACATATTGGGTGTATGGAACGGTATCTGAGCGAATTTGAAACCCTTGTTTTATGCATCACCCCACCTCACCTTTCCCGTTAAGCAGCCATAGTGTGTTTTCTAAACGTGTGACTCTGTTCTGTTTTGTAATTCAGTTCAAGTGTAGCGGTTTTTACATTCCCTCTATAAGTGATATCTTATGATAAGTGTCTTTTTCTGTGTGACTTATTTCACTTAGAATCGTCATACCTAAATCCACTCATCTTGCTTCTACTAGCCTTATGACATTGATTTCATGTCTGAGTGATATTCCTTTGTACATAAGGACCACAACTTCTTTATCCATTTTTCTCTTTCCTGGGATATTTAAGGTGTCATGAAGTGGAGGTTCTTGTCAACATAGCAGCCCTAAACATTGGGGTGCCTGTGTCTTGCTGATTTTTAGTTTTCCCAATTTATACGCCCATGAGTGGACGTGCCCTATGCTCCCTAAGCTGTGTTTTTTCGATGTTTCAGGACACACCGTACACTTCTCTAGAGTGGCTGTTGGCAATTTACATCCCGCCCATCAGCGTAGCAAGGCTGCCATTTCTCCATGGCCTGTCCTGCATTTCTGGTTTTGACACTTTTTGCAGCATGACCCTTTTGACCGATGGGAAGCGAGACCTCTTTGTAGCGCTGATTTGCCTTTCCAGGTTGCTTGGTTGGCCAAAAAGGGCGTATGCGTTTTTTCCTGAATATATTCAGGAAAAAACGCATACGCCCTTTTTGGCCAAGGGCATCATTGTCGACGTTTTGCCGCTTTTCATGTGCTTTAAAGGCGATTCGAATCTACCTCCTGAAATCTGCTTCCTGCAATTCTGCCTTGCTTTCAAATCCTCTTCGTTGCCTTCCCTCAATATATCTGTGGATGAGAGTTATCATTTATAACTCTGCGGGTTTGTGAATTGCAGTGTCCCTGAGCTCCATTTTTCAACTCGCTTTTTTGGGAGCTGGCCACAAAAGCGCGAGATTGCCTCAGGCCTTATTCTGGTTCCTGGCGGCAGGCTGAGCCTGTGGTTAATTCTTCTTCCTGATGGGAAAATAGAGTGACCTGTGCCTCTACCAACACCTAGATCTAGTCTCTCATTGGTTGCCCCTCTTCCCGTTCATCCTCAGGACAAATTGCAACCTGTAGGGAACAGGAGCTTAAAGGTGCTGATTCTCCAAGTAGGGAGATTGCTAGTAAAGTAGCTGGAAAGGCGAACCCGAGCACAAGGAGATGAGAAATTGGGTGCGTTTTAGAAACCTTTCAAAATCACACGGTGCACCATCTTCTGGGTTTCTCATGCATGTTTTCGATGTAGGAAGATGCCCTTGAACCTGGAGATTTGGGACCCATGGGATGGGTACCACACAGTATTACTTTAAAGGGTCTGCGTTTGCTCACCCAACCTCACCCAACCTCTAAGCCCCAAGAGTGTCCACCCTTATGTCTCATCCAGCTGTGGGTCTAGATATGGTCAATCCAGGTTGCATCACAGCCTCTGAACGAATTTTGTAAGAATTTCTCTCTCTTTCACTGTCTTTGTTTTACGGGTTTTTAAAAGTAATTTATTTTTATAATGGGGTTTAGCTGCTTTTCACGGCTGTGTTTTTGCAGCTTTACACCCACTTGACACACTTCCAGAGAGATATCAATACATAGGTTTTAAGATTCTTACTAGTCACATATATTCTTGTGCGGTGAATAGGGGGTGTTGAGTCCAGTTCACTGAGCAAGGAGTAGGTCTTGTCTATTACATATTGGGTGTATGGAACGGTATCTGAGCGAATTTGAAACCCTTGTTTTATGCATCACCCCACCTCACCTTTCCCGTTAAGCAGCCATAGTGTGTTTTCTAAACGTGTGACTCTGTTCTGTTTTGTAATTCAGTTCAGGTGTAGCGGTTTTTACATTCCCTCTATAAGTGATAGCTTATGATAAGTGTCTTTTTCTGTGTCAGTTATTTCACTTAGAATCGTCATACCTAAATCCACTCATCTTGCTTCTACTAGCCTTATGATATTGATTTCATGTCTGAGTGATATTCCTTTGTACATAAGGACCACAACTTCTTTATCCATTTTTCTCTTTCCTGGGATATTTAAGGTGTCATGAAGTGGAGGTTCTTGTCAACAGAGCAGCCCCAAACTTTGGGGTGCCTGTGTCTTGCTGATTTTTAGTTTTCCCAATTTATACGCCCATGAGTGGACGTGCCCTATGCTCCCTAAGCTGTGTTTTTTCGATATTTCAGGACACACCGTACACTTCTCCAGAGTGGCTTTTGGCAATGTACATCCCGCCCATCAGCGTAGCAAGGCTGCCATTTCTCCATGGCCTGTACTGCATTTCTGGTTTTGACACTTTTTGCAGCATGGCCCTTTTGACCGATGGGAAGCGAGACTTCTTTGTAGCGCTGATTTGCCTTTCCAGGTTGCTTGGTTGGCCAAAAAGGGCGTATGCGTTATTTCCTGAATATATTCAGGAAAAAACGCATACGCCCTTTTTGGCCAAGGGCATCATTGTCGACGTTTTGCCGCTTTTCATGTGCTTTAAAGGCGATTCGAATCTACCTCCTGAAATCTGTTTCCTGCAATTCTGCCTTGCTTTCAAATCCTCTTCGTTGCCTTCCCTCAATATATCTGTGGATGAGAGTTATCACTTATAACTCTGCGGGTTTGTGAATTGCAGTGTCCCTGAGCTCCATTTTTCAACTCGCTTTTTTGGGAGCTGGCCGCAAAAGCGCGGGATTGCCTCAGGCCCTATTCTGGTTCCTGGCGGCAGGCTGAGCCTGTGGTTAAATCTTCTTCCTGATGGGAAAATAGAGTGACCTGGGCCTGTCCCAACACCTAGATCTAGTCTCTCATTGGTTGCCCCTCTTCCCGTTCATCCTCAGGACAAATTGCAACCTGTAGGGAACAGGAGCTTAAAGGTGCTGATTCTCCAAGTAGGGAGATTGCTAGTAAAGTAGCTGGAAAGGCGAACCGGAGCAGAAGGAGATGAGAAATTGGGTGCGTTTTAGAAACCTTTCAAAATCACACGGTGTACCATCTTCTGGGTTTCTCATGCATGTTTTCGATGTAGGAAGATGCCCTTGAACCTGGAGATTTGGGACCCATGGGATGGGTACCACACAGTATTACTTTAAAGGGTCTGCGTTTGCTCACCCAACCTCACCCAAACTCTAAGCCCCAAGAGTGTCCACCCTTATGTCTCATCCAGCTGTGGGTCTAGATATGGTCAATCCAGGTTGCATCACAGCCTCTGAACGAATTTTGTAAGAATTTCTCTCTCTTTCACTGTCTTTGTTTTACGGGTTTTTAAAAGTAATTTATTTTTATAATGGGGTTTAGCTGCTTTTCACGGCTGTGTTTATGCGGCTTTACACCCACTTGACTCACTTCCAGACAGATATCAATACATAGGTTTTAAGATTCTTACTAGTCACATATATTCTTGTGCGGTGAATAGGGGGTGTTGTGTCCAGTTCACTGAGCAAGGGGTAGGTCTTGTCTATTACATATTGGGTGTATGGAACGGTATCTGAGCGAATTTGAAACCCTTGTTTTATGCATCACCCCACCTCACCTTTCCCGTTAAGCAGCCATAGTGTGTTTTCTAAACGTGTGACTCTGTTCTGTTTTGTAATTCAGTTCAGGTGTAGCGGTTTTTACATTCCCTCTATAAGTGATAGCTTATGATAAGTGTCTTTTTCTGTGTCAGTTATTTCACTTAGAATCGTCATACCTAAATCCACTCATCTTGCTTCTACTAGCCTTATGATATTGATTTCATGTCTGAGTGATATTCCTTTGTACCTAATGACCACAACTTCTTTATCCATTTTTCTCTTTCCTGGGATATTTAAGGTGTCATGAAGTGGAGGTTCTTGTCAACATAGCAGCCCTAAACATTGGGGTGCCTGTGTCTTGCTGATTTTTAGTTTTCCCAATTTATACGCCCATGAGTGGACGTGCCCTATGCTCCCTAAGCTATGTTTTTTCGATGTTTCAGGACACACCGTACATTTCTCCAGAGTGGCTTTTGGCAATGTACATCCCGCCCATCAGCGTAGCAAGGCTGCCATTTCTCCATGGCCTGTACTGCATTTCTGGTTTTGACACTTTTTGCAGCATGGCCCTTTTGACCGATGGGAAGCGAGACTTCTTTGTAGCGCTGATTTGCCTTTCCAGGTTGCTTGGTTGGCCAAAAAGGGCGTATGCGTTATTTCCTGAATATATTCAGGAAAAAACGCATACGCCCTTTTTGGCCAAGGGCATCATTGTCGACGTTTTGCCGCTTTTCATGTGCTTTAAATGCGATTCGAATCTACCTCCTGAAATCTGCTTCCTGCAATTCTGCCTTGCTTTCAAATCCTCTTCGTTGCCTTCCCTCAATATATCTGTGGATGAGAGTTATCACTTATAACTCTGCGGGTTTGTGAATTGCAGTGTCCCTGAGCTCCATTTTTCAACTCGCTTTTTTGGGAGCTGGCCGCAAAAGCGCGGGATTGCCTCAGGCCCTATTCTGGTTCCTGGCGGCAGGCTGAGCCTGTGGTTAATTCTTCTTCCTGATGGGAAAATAGAGTGACCTGGCCTGTCCCAACACCTAGATCTAGTCTCTCATTGGTTGCCCCTCTTCCCGTTCATCCTCAGGACAAATTGCAACCTGTAGGGAACAGGAGCTTAAAGGTGCTGATTCTCCAAGTAGGGAGATTGCTAGTAAAGTAGCTGGAAAGGCGAACCCGAGCACAAGGAGATGAGAAATTGGGTGCGTTTTAGAAACCTTTCAAAATCACACGGTGTACCATCTTCTGGGTTTCTCATGCATGTTTTCGATGTAGGAAGATGCCCTTGAACCTGGAGATTTGGGACCCATGGGATGGGTACCACACAGTATTACTTTAAAGGGTCTGCGTTTGCTCACCCAACCTCACCCAAACTCTAAGCCCCAAGAGTGTCCACCCTTATGTCTCATCCAGCTGTGGGTCTAGATATGGTCAATCCAGGTTGCATCACAGCCTCTGAACGAATTTTGTAAGAATTTCTCTCTCTTTCACTGTCTTTGTTTTACGGGTTTTTAAAAGTAATTTATTTTTATAATGGGGTTTAGCTGCTTTTCACGGCTGTGTTTATGCGGCTTTACACCCACTTGACTCACTTCCAGACAGATATCAATACATAGGTTTTAAGATTCTTACTAATCACTTATATTCTTGTGCGGTGAATAGGGGTGTTGAGTCCAGTTCACTGAGCAAGGGGTAGGTCTTGTCTATTACATATTGGGTGTATGGAACGGTATCTGAGCGAATTTGAAACCCTTGTTTTATGCATCAACCCACCTCACCTTTCCCGTTAAGCAGCCATAGTGTGTTTCTAAACGTGTGACTCTGTTCTGTTTTGTAATTCAGTTCAGGTGTAGCGGTTTTTACATTCCCTCTATAAGTGATAGCTTATGATAAGTGTCTTTTTCTGTGTCACTTATTTCACTTAGAATCGTCATACCTAAATCCACTCATCTTGCTTCTACTAGCCTTATGACATTGATTTCATGTCTGAGTGATATTCCTTTGTACATAAGGACCACAACTTCTTTATCCATTTTTCTCTTTCCTGGGATATTTAAGGTGTCATGAAGTGGAGGTTCTTGTCAACATAGCAGCCCTAAACATTGGGGTGCCTGTGCCTTGCTGATTTTTAGTTTTCCCAATTTATACGCCCATGAGTGGACTTGCCCTATGCTCCCTAAGCTGTGTTTTTTCGATGTTTCAGGACACACCGTACACTTCTCCAGAGTGGCTTTTGGCAATTTACATCCCGCCCATCAGCGTAGCAAGGCTGCCATTTCTCCATGGCCTGTACAGCATTTCTGGTTTTGACACTTTTTGCAGCATGTCCCTTTTGACCGATGGGAAGCGAGACCTCTTTGTAGCGCTGATTTGCCTTTCCAGGTTGCTTGGTTGGCCAAAAAGGGTGTATGCGTTTTTTCCTGAATATATTCAGGAAAAAACGCATACGCCCTTTTTGGCCAAGGGCATCATTGTCGACGTTTTGCCGCTTTTCATGTGCTTTAAAGGCCATTCGAATCTACCTCCTGAAATCTCTTTCCTGCAATTCTGCCTTGCTTTCAAATCCTCTTCGTTGCCTTCCCTCAATATATCTGTGGATGAGAGTTATCATTTATAACTCTGCGGGTTTGTGAATTGCAGTGTCCCTGAGCTCCATTTTTCAACTCGCTTTTTTGGGAGCTGGCCGTAAAAGCGCGGGATTGCCTCAGGCCCTATTCTGGTTCCTGGAGGCAGGCAGAGCCTGTGGTTAATTCTTCTTCCTGATGGGAAAATAGAGTGACCTGTGCCTGTCCCAACACCGAGATCTAGTCTCTCATTGGTTGCCCCTCTTCCCGTTCATCCTCAGGACAAATTGCAACCTGTAGGGAACAGGAGCTTAAAGGTGCTGATTCTCCAAGTAGGGAGATTGCTAGTAAAGTAGCTGGAAAGGCGAACGTGAGCACAAGGAGATGAGAAATTGGGTGCGTTTTAGAAACCTTTCAAATCACACGGTGTACCATCTTCTGGGTTTCTCATGCATGTTTTCGATGTAGGAAGATGCCCTTGAACTTGGAGATTAGGGACCCATGGGATGGGTACCACACAGTATTACTTTAAAGGGTCTGCGTTTGCTCACCCAACCTCACCCAACCTCTAAGCCCCAAGAGTGTCCACCCTTATGTCTCATCCAGCTGTGGGTCTAGATATGGTCAATCCAGGTTGCATCACAGCCTCTGAACGAATTTTGTAAGAATTTCTCTCTCTTTCACTGTCTTTGTTTTACGGGTTTTTAAAAGTAATTTATTTTTATAATGGGGTTTAGCTGCTTTTCACGGCTGTGTTTATGCGGCTTTACACCCACCTGACACACTTCCAGACAGATATCAATACATAGGTTTTAAGATTCTTACTAGTCACATATATTCTTGTGCGGTGAATAGGGGGTGTTGAGTCCAGTTCACTGAGCAAGGAGTAGGTCTTGTCTATTACATATTGGGTGTATGGAACGGTATCTGAGCGAATTTGAAGCCCTTGTTTTATGCATCACCCCACCTCACCTTTCCCGTTAAGCAGCCATAGTGTGTTTTCTAAACGTGTGACTCTGTTCTGTTTTGTAATTCAGTTCAGGTGTAGCGGTTTTTACATTCCCTCTATAAGTGATAGCTTATGATAAGTGTCTTTTTCTGTGTCACTTATTTCACTTAGAATCGTCATACCTAAATCCACTCATCTTGCTTCTACTAGCCTTATGATATTGATTTCATGTCTCAGTGATATTCCTTTGTACATAAGGACCACAACTTCTTTATCCATTTTTCTCTTTCCTGGGATATTTAAGGTGTCATGAAGTGGAGGTTCTTGTCAACATAGCAGCCCTAAACATTGGGGTGCCTGTGTCTTGCTGATTTTTAGTTTTCCCAATTTATACGCCCATGAGTGGACGTGCCCTATGCTCCCTAAGCTGTGTTTTTTCGATGTTTCAGGACACACCGTACACTTCTCCAGAGTGGCTTTTGGCAATGTACATCCCGCCCATCAGCGTAGCAAGGCTGCCATTTCTCCATGGCCTGTCCTGCATTTCTGGTTTTGACACTTTTTGCAGCATGGCCCTTTTGACCGATGGGAAGCGAGACTTCTTTGTAGCGCAGATTTGCCTTTCCAGGTTGCTTGGTTGGCCAAAAAGGGCGTATGCGTTATTTCCTGAATATATTCAGGAAAAAACGCATACGCCCTTTTTGGCCAAGGGCATCATTGTCGACGTTTTGCCGCTTTTCATGTGCTTTAAAGGCGATTCGAATCTACCTCCTGAAATCTGTTTCCTGCAATTCTGCCTTGCTTTCAAATCCTCTTCGTTGCCTTCCCTCAATATATCTGTGGATGAGAGTTATCACTTATAACTCTGCGGGTTTGTGAATTGCAGTGTCCCTGAGCTCCATTTTTCAACTCGCTTTTTTTGGAGCTGGCCGCAAAAGCGCGGGATTGCCTCAGGCCCTATTCTGGTTCCTGGAGGCAGGCAGAGCCTGTGGTTAATTCTTCTTCCTGATGGGAAAATAGAGTGACCTGTGCCTGTCCCAACACCTAGATCTAGTCTCTCATTGGTTGCCCCTCTTCCCGTTCATCCTCAGGACAAATTGCAACCTGTAGGGAACAGGAGCTTAAAGGTGCTGATTCTCCAAGTAGGGAGATTGCTAGTAAAGTAGCTGGAAAGGCGAACCCGAGCAGAAGGAGATGAGAAATTGGGTGCGTTTTAGAAAACTTTCAAAATCACACGGTGTACCATCTTCTGGGTTTCTCATGCATGTTTTCGATGTAGGAAGATTCCCTTGAACCTGGAGATTTGGGACCCATGGGATGGGTACCACACAGTATTACTTTAAAGGGTCTGCGTTTGCTCACCCAACCTCACCCAAACTCTAAGCCCCAAGAGTGTCCACCCTTATGTCTCATCCAGCTGTGGGTCTAGATATGGTCAATCCAGGTTGCATCACAGCCTCTGAACGAATTTTGTAAGAATTTCTCTCTCTTTCACTGTCTTTGTTTTACGGGTTTTTAAAAGTAATTTATTTTTATAATGGGGTTTAGCTGCTTTTCACGGCTGTGTTTATGCGGCTTTACACCCACTTGACTCACTTCCAGACAGATATCAATACATAGGTTTTAAGATTCTTACTAGTCACATATATTCTTGTGCGGTGAATAGGGGGTGTTGAGTCCAGTTCACTGAGCAAGGGGTAGGTCTTGTCTATTACATATTGGGTGTATGGAACGGTATCTGAGCGAATTTGAAACCCTTGTTTTATGCATCACCCCACCTCACCTTTCCCGTTAAGCAGCCATAGTGTGTTTTCTAAACGTGTGACTCTGTTCTGTTTTGTAATTCAGTTCAAGTGTAGCGGTTTTTACATTCCCTCTATAAGTGATATCTTATGATAAGTGTCTTTTTCTGTGTGACTTATTTCACTTAGAATCGTCATACCTAAATCCACTCATCTTGCTTCTACTAGCCTTATGACATTGATTTCATGTCTGAGTGATATTCCTTTGTACATAAGGACCACAACTTCTTTATCCATTTTTCTCTTTCCTGGGATATTTAAGGTGTCATGAAGTGGAGGTTCTTGTCAACATAGCAGCCCTAAACATTGGGGTGCCTGTGTCTTGCTGATTTTTAGTTTTCCCAATTTATACGCCCATGAGTGGACGTGCCCTATGCTCCCTAAGCTGTGTTTTTTCGATGTTTCAGGACACACCGTACACTTCTCTAGAGTGGCTGTTGGCAATTTACATCCCGCCCATCAGCGTAGCAAGGCTGCCATTTCTCCATGGCCTGTCCTGCATTTCTGGTTTTGACACTTTTTGCAGCATGACCCTTTTGACCGATGGGAAGCGAGACCTCTTTGTAGCGCTGATTTGCCTTTCCAGGTTGCTTGGTTGGCCAAAAAGGGCGTATGCGTTTTTTCCTGAATATATTCAGGAAAAAACGCATACGCCCTTTTTGGCCAAGGGCATCATTGTCGACGTTTTGCCGCTTTTCATGTGCTTTAAAGGCCATTCGAATCTACCTCCTGAAATCTGCTTCCTGCAATTCTGCCTTGCTTTCAAATCCTCTTCGTTGCCTTCCCTCAATATATCTGTGGATGAGAGTTATCATTTATAACTCTGCGGGTTTGTGAATTGCAGTGTCCCTGAGCTCCATTTTTCAACTCGCTTTTTTGGGAGCTGGCCACAAAAGCGCGAGATTGCCTCAGGCCTTATTCTGGTTCCTGGCGGCAGGCTGAGCCTGTGGTTAATTCTTCTTCCTGATGGGAAAATAGAGTGACCTGTGCCTCTACCAACACCTAGATCTAGTCTCTCATTGGTTGCCCCTCTTCCCGTTCATCCTCAGGACAAATTGCAACCTGTAGGGAACAGGAGCTTAAAGGTGCTGATTCTCCAAGTAGGGAGATTGCTAGTAAAGTAGCTGGAAAGGCGAACCCGAGCACAAGGAGATGAGAAATTGGGTGCGTTTTAGAAACCTTTCAAAATCACACGGTGCACCATCTTCTGGGTTTCTCATGCATGTTTTCGATGTAGGAAGATGCCCTTGAACCTGGAGATTTGGGACCCATGGGATGGGTACCACACAGTATTACTTTAAAGGGTCTGCGTTTGCTCACCCAACCTCACCCAACCTCTAAGCCCCAAGAGTGTCCACCCTTATGTCTCATCCAGCTGTGGGTCTAGATATGGTCAATCCAGGTTGCATCACAGCCTCTGAACGAATTTTGTAAGAATTTCTCTCTCTTTCACTGTCTTTGTTTTACGGGTTTTTAAAAGTAATTTATTTTTATAATGGGGTTTAGCTGCTTTTCACGGCTGTGTTTTTGCAGCTTTACACCCACTTGACACACTTCCAGAGAGATATCAATACATAGGTTTTAAGATTCTTACTAGTCACATATATTCTTGTGCGGTGAATAGGGGGTGTTGAGTCCAGTTCACTGAGCAAGGAGTAGGTCTTGTCTATTACATATTGGGTGTATGGAACGGTATCTGAGCGAATTTGAAACCCTTGTTTTATGCATCACCCCACCTCACCTTTCCCGTTAAGCAGCCATAGTGTGTTTTCTAAACGTGTGACTCTGTTCTGTTTTGTAATTCAGTTCAGGTGTAGCGGTTTTTACATTCCCTCTATAAGTGATAGCTTATGATAAGTGTCTTTTTCTGTGTCAGTTATTTCACTTAGAATCGTCATACCTAAATCCACTCATCTTGCTTCTACTAGCCTTATGATATTGATTTCATGTCTGAGTGATATTCCTTTGTACATAAGGACCACAACTTCTTTATCCATTTTTCTCTTTCCTGGGATATTTAAGGTGTCATGAAGTGGAGGTTCTTGTCAACAGAGCAGCCCCAAACTTTGGGGTGCCTGTGTCTTGCTGATTTTTAGTTTTCCCAATTTATACGCCCATGAGTGGACGTGCCCTATGCTCCCTAAGCTGTGTTTTTTCGATATTTCAGGACACACCGTACACTTCTCCAGAGTGGCTTTTGGCAATGTACATCCCGCCCATCAGCGTAGCAAGGCTGCCATTTCTCCATGGCCTGTACTGCATTTCTGGTTTTGACACTTTTTGCAGCATGGCCCTTTTGACCGATGGGAAGCGAGACTTCTTTGTAGCGCTGATTTGCCTTTCCAGGTTGCTTGGTTGGCCAAAAAGGGCGTATGCGTTATTTCCTGAATATATTCAGGAAAAAACGCATACGCCCTTTTTGGCCAAGGGCATCATTGTCGACGTTTTGCCGCTTTTCATGTGCTTTAAAGGCGATTCGAATCTACCTCCTGAAATCTGTTTCCTGCAATTCTGCCTTGCTTTCAAATCCTCTTCGTTGCCTTCCCTCAATATATCTGTGGATGAGAGTTATCACTTATAACTCTGCGGGTTTGTGAATTGCAGTGTCCCTGAGCTCCATTTTTCAACTCGCTTTTTTGGGAGCTGGCCGCAAAAGCGCGGGATTGCCTCAGGCCCTATTCTGGTTCCTGGCGGCAGGCTGAGCCTGTGGTTAAATCTTCTTCCTGATGGGAAAATAGAGTGACCTGGGCCTGTCCCAACACCTAGATCTAGTCTCTCATTGGTTGCCCCTCTTCCCGTTCATCCTCAGGACAAATTGCAACCTGTAGGGAACAGGAGCTTAAAGGTGCTGATTCTCCAAGTAGGGAGATTGCTAGTAAAGTAGCTGGAAAGGCGAACCGGAGCAGAAGGAGATGAGAAATTGGGTGCGTTTTAGAAACCTTTCAAAATCACACGGTGTACCATCTTCTGGGTTTCTCATGCATGTTTTCGATGTAGGAAGATGCCCTTGAACCTGGAGATTTGGGACCCATGGGATGGGTACCACACAGTATTACTTTAAAGGGTCTGCGTTTGCTCACCCAACCTCACCCAAACTCTAAGCCCCAAGAGTGTCCACCCTTATGTCTCATCCAGCTGTGGGTCTAGATATGGTCAATCCAGGTTGCATCACAGCCTCTGAACGAATTTTGTAAGAATTTCTCTCTCTTTCACTGTCTTTGTTTTACGGGTTTTTAAAAGTAATTTATTTTTATAATGGGGTTTAGCTGCTTTTCACGGCTGTGTTTATGCGGCTTTACACCCACTTGACTCACTTCCAGACAGATATCAATACATAGGTTTTAAGATTCTTACTAGTCACATATATTCTTGTGCGGTGAATAGGGGGTGTTGTGTCCAGTTCACTGAGCAAGGGGTAGGTCTTGTCTATTACATATTGGGTGTATGGAACGGTATCTGAGCGAATTTGAAACCCTTGTTTTATGCATCACCCCACCTCACCTTTCCCGTTAAGCA
This sequence comes from Eschrichtius robustus, assembly GCF_028021215.1. Classification (NCBI taxonomy): domain Eukaryota; kingdom Metazoa; phylum Chordata; class Mammalia; order Artiodactyla; family Eschrichtiidae; genus Eschrichtius; species Eschrichtius robustus. The sequence goes on from NW_027175257.1 coordinate 1,896,355, forward strand.
GCCATAGTGTGTTTTCTAAACGTGTGACTCTGTTCTGTTTTGTAATTCAGTTCAGGTGTAGCGGTTTTTACATTCCCTCTATAAGTGATAGCTTATGATAAGTGTCTTTTTCTGTGTCAGTTATTTCACTTAGAATCGTCATACCTAAATCCACTCATCTTGCTTCTACTAGCCTTATGATATTGATTTCATGTCTGAGTGATATTCCTTTGTACCTAATGACCACAACTTCTTTATCCATTTTTCTCTTTCCTGGGATATTTAAGGTGTCATGAAGTGGAGGTTCTTGTCAACATAGCAGCCCTAAACATTGGGGTGCCTGTGTCTTGCTGATTTTTAGTTTTCCCAATTTATACGCCCATGAGTGGACGTGCCCTATGCTCCCTAAGCTATGTTTTTTCGATGTTTCAGGACACACCGTACATTTCTCCAGAGTGGCTTTTGGCAATGTACATCCCGCCCATCAGCGTAGCAAGGCTGCCATTTCTCCATGGCCTGTACTGCATTTCTGGTTTTGACACTTTTTGCAGCATGGCCCTTTTGACCGATGGGAAGCGAGACTTCTTTGTAGCGCTGATTTGCCTTTCCAGGTTGCTTGGTTGGCCAAAAAGGGCGTATGCGTTATTTCCTGAATATATTCAGGAAAAAACGCATACGCCCTTTTTGGCCAAGGGCATCATTGTCGACGTTTTGCCGCTTTTCATGTGCTTTAAAGGCGATTCGAATCTACCTCCTGAAATCTGCTTCCTGCAATTCTGCCTTGCTTTCAAATCCTCTTCGTTGCCTTCCCTCAATATATCTGTGGATGAGAGTTATCACTTATAACTCTGCGGGTTTGTGAATTGCAGTGTCCCTGAGCTCCATTTTTCAACTCGCTTTTTTGGGAGCTGGCCGCAAAAGCGCGGGATTGCCTCAGGCCCTATTCTGGTTCCTGGCGGCAGGCTGAGCCTGTGGTTAATTCTTCTTCCTGATGGGAAAATAGAGTGACCTGGGCCTGTCCCAACACCTAGATCTAGTCTCTCATTGGTTGCCCCTCTTCCCGTTCATCCTCAGGACAAATTGCAACCTGTAGGGAACAGGAGCTTAAAGGTGCTGATTCTCCAAGTAGGGAGATTGCTAGTAAAGTAGCTGGAAAGGCGAACCCGAGCACAAGGAGATGAGAAATTGGGTGCGTTTTAGAAACCTTTCAAAATCACACGGTGTACCATCTTCTGGGTTTCTCATGCATGTTTTCGATGTAGGAAGATGCCCTTGAACCTGGAGATTTGGGACCCATGGGATGGGTACCACACAGTATTACTTTAAAGGGTCTGCGTTTGCTCACCCAACCTCACCCAAACTCTAAGCCCCAAGAGTGTCCACCCTTATGTCTCATCCAGCTGTGGGTCTAGATATGGTCAATCCAGGTTGCATCACAGCCTCTGAACGAATTTTGTAAGAATTTCTCTCTCTTTCACTGTCTTTGTTTTACGGGTTTTTAAAAGTAATTTATTTTTATAATGGGGTTTAGCTGCTTTTCACGGCTGTGTTTATGCGGCTTTACACCCACTTGACTCACTTCCAGACAGATATCAATACATAGGTTTTAAGATTCTTACTAATCACTTATATTCTTGTGCGGTAAATAGGGGGTGTTGAGTCCAGTTCACTGAGCAAGGGGTAGGTCTTGTCTATTACATATTGGGTGTATGGAACGGTATCTGAGCGAATTTGAAACCCTTGTTTTATGCATCAACCCACCTCACCTTTCCCGTTAAGCAGCCATAGTGTGTTTTCTAAACGTGTGACTCTGTTCTGTTTTGTAATTCAGTTCAGGTGTAGCGGTTTTTACATTCCCTCTATAAGTGATAGCTTATGATAAGTGTCTTTTTCTGTGTCACTTATTTCACTTAGAATCGTCATACCTAAATCCACTCATCTTGCTTCTACTAGCCTTATGACATTGATTTCATGTCTGAGTGATATTCCTTTGTACATAAGGACCACAACTTCTTTATCCATTTTTCTCTTTCCTGGGATATTTAAGGTGTCATGAAGTGGAGGTTCTTGTCAACATAGCAGCCCTAAACATTGGGGTGCCTGTGCCTTGCTGATTTTTAGTTTTCCCAATTTATACGCCCATGAGTGGACTTGCCCTATGCTCCCTAAGCTGTGTTTTTTCGATGTTTCAGGACACACCGTACACTTCTCCAGAGTGGCTTTTGGCAATTTACATCCCGCCCATCAGCGTAGCAAGGCTGCCATTTCTCCATGGCCTGTACTGCATTTCTGGTTTTGACACTTTTTGCAGCATGGCCCTTTTGACCGATGGGAAGCGAGACCTCTTTGTAGCGCTGATTTGCCTTTCCAGGTTGCTTGGTTGGCCAAAAAGGGCGTATGCGTTTTTTCCTGAATATATTCAGGAAAAAACGCATACGCCCTTTTTGGCCAAGGGCATCATTGTCGACGTTTTGCCGCTTTTCATGTGCTTTAAAGGCCATTCGAATCTACCTCCTGAAATCTCTTTCCTGCAATTCTGCCTTGCTTTCAAATCCTCTTCGTTGCCTTCCCTCAATATATCTGTGGATGAGAGTTATCATTTATAACTCTGCGGGTTTGTGAATTGCAGTGTCCCTGAGCTCCATTTTTCAACTCGCTTTTTTGGGAGCTGGCCGCAAAAGCGCGGGATTGCCTCAGGCCCTATTCTGGTTCCTGGAGGCAGGCAGAGCCTGTGGTTAATTCTTCTTCCTGATGGGAAAATAGAGTGACCTGTGCCTGTCCCAACACCTAGATCTAGTCTCTCATTGGTTGCCCCTCTTCCCGTTCATCCTCAGGACAAATTGCAACCTGTAGGGAACAGGAGCTTAAAGGTGCTGATTCTCCAAGTAGGGAGATTGCTAGTAAAGTAGCTGGAAAGGCGAACGTGAGCACAAGGAGATGAGAAATTGGGTGCGTTTTAGAAACCTTTCAAAATCACACGGTGTACCATCTTCTGGGTTTCTCATGCATGTTTTCGATGTAGGAAGATGCCCTTGAACTTGGAGATTAGGGACCCATGGGATGGGTACCACACAGTATTACTTTAAAGGGTCTGCGTTTGCTCACCCAACCTCACCCAACCTCTAAGCCCCAAGAGTGTCCACCCTTATGTCTCATCCAGCTGTGGGTCTAGATATGGTCAATCCAGGTTGCATCACAGCCTCTGAACGAATTTTGTAAGAATTTCTCTCTCTTTCACTGTCTTTGTTTTACGGGTTTTTAAAAGTAATTTATTTTTATAATGGGGTTTAGCTGCTTTTCACGGCTGTGTTTATGCGGCTTTACACCCACCTGACACACTTCCAGACAGATATCAATACATAGGTTTTAAGATTCTTACTAGTCACATATATTCTTGTGCGGTGAATAGGGGGTGTTGAGTCCAGTTCACTGAGCAAGGAGTAGGTCTTGTCTATTACATATTGGGTGTATGGAACGGTATCTGAGCGAATTTGAAGCCCTTGTTTTATGCATCACCCCACCTCACCTTTCCCGTTAAGCAGCCATAGTGTGTTTTCTAAACGTGTGACTCTGTTCTGTTTTGTAATTCAGTTCAGGTGTAGCGGTTTTTACATTCCCTCTATAAGTGATAGCTTATGATAAGTGTCTTTTTCTGTGTCACTTATTTCACTTAGAATCGTCATACCTAAATCCACTCATCTTGCTTCTACTAGCCTTATGATATTGATTTCATGTCTCAGTGATATTCCTTTGTACATAAGGACCACAACTTCTTTATCCATTTTTCTCTTTCCTGGGATATTTAAGGTGTCATGAAGTGGAGGTTCTTGTCAACATAGCAGCCCTAAACATTGGGGTGCCTGTGTCTTGCTGATTTTTAGTTTTCCCAATTTATACGCCCATGAGTGGACGTGCCCTATGCTCCCTAAGCTGTGTTTTTTCGATGTTTCAGGACACACCGTACACTTCTCCAGAGTGGCTTTTGGCAATGTACATCCCGCCCATCAGCGTAGCAAGGCTGCCATTTCTCCATGGCCTGTCCTGCATTTCTGGTTTTGACACTTTTTGCAGCATGGCCCTTTTGACCGATGGGAAGCGAGACTTCTTTGTAGCGCAGATTTGCCTTTCCAGGTTGCTTGGTTGGCCAAAAAGGGCGTATGCGTTATTTCCTGAATATATTCAGGAAAAAACGCATACGCCCTTTTTGGCCAAGGGCATCATTGTCGACGTTTTGCCGCTTTTCATGTGCTTTAAAGGCGATTCGAATCTACCTCCTGAAATCTGTTTCCTGCAATTCTGCCTTGCTTTCAAATCCTCTTCGTTGCCTTCCCTCAATATATCTGTGGATGAGAGTTATCACTTATAACTCTGCGGGTTTGTGAATTGCAGTGTCCCTGAGCTCCATTTTTCAACTCGCTTTTTTTGGAGCTGGCCGCAAAAGCGCGGGATTGCCTCAGGCCCTATTCTGGTTCCTGGAGGCAGGCAGAGCCTGTGGTTAATTCTTCTTCCTGATGGGAAAATAGAGTGACCTGTGCCTGTCCCAACACCTAGATCTAGTCTCTCATTGGTTGCCCCTCTTCCCGTTCATCCTCAGGACAAATTGCAACCTGTAGGGAACAGGAGCTTAAAGGTGCTGATTCTCCAAGTAGGGAGATTGCTAGTAAAGTAGCTGGAAAGGCGAACCCGAGCAGAAGGAGATGAGAAATTGGGTGCGTTTTAGAAAACTTTCAAAATCACACGGTGTACCATCTTCTGGGTTTCTCATGCATGTTTTCGATGTAGGAAGATTCCCTTGAACCTGGAGATTTGGGACCCATGGGATGGGTACCACACAGTATTACTTTAAAGGGTCTGCGTTTGCTCACCCAACCTCACCCAAACTCTAAGCCCCAAGAGTGTCCACCCTTATGTCTCATCCAGCTGTGGGTCTAGATATGGTCAATCCAGGTTGCATCACAGCCTCTGAACGAATTTTGTAAGAATTTCTCTCTCTTTCACTGTCTTTGTTTTACGGGTTTTTAAAAGTAATTTATTTTTATAATGGGGTTTAGCTGCTTTTCACGGCTGTGTTTATGCGGCTTTACACCCACTTGACTCACTTCCAGACAGATATCAATACATAGGTTTTAAGATTCTTACTAGTCACATATATTCTTGTGCGGTGAATAGGGGGTGTTGAGTCCAGTTCACTGAGCAAGGGGTAGGTCTTGTCTATTACATATTGGGTGTATGGAACGGTATCTGAGCGAATTTGAAACCCTTGTTTTATGCATCACCCCACCTCACCTTTCCCGTTAAGCAGCCATAGTGTGTTTTCTAAACGTGTGACTCTGTTCTGTTTTGTAATTCAGTTCAAGTGTAGCGGTTTTTACATTCCCTCTATAAGTGATATCTTATGATAAGTGTCTTTTTCTGTGTGACTTATTTCACTTAGAATCGTCATACCTAAATCCACTCATCTTGCTTCTACTAGCCTTATGACATTGATTTCATGTCTGAGTGATATTCCTTTGTACATAAGGACCACAACTTCTTTATCCATTTTTCTCTTTCCTGGGATATTTAAGGTGTCATGAAGTGGAGGTTCTTGTCAACATAGCAGCCCTAAACATTGGGGTGCCTGTGTCTTGCTGATTTTTAGTTTTCCCAATTTATACGCCCATGAGTGGACGTGCCCTATGCTCCATAAGCTGTGTTTTTTCGATGTTTCAGGACACACCGTACACTTCTCTAGAGTGGCTGTTGGCAATTTACATCCCGCCCATCAGCGTAGCAAGGCTGCCATTTCTCCATGGCCTGTCCTGCATTTCTGGTTTTGACACTTTTTGCAGCATGACCCTTTTGACCGATGGGAAGCGAGACCTCTTTGTAGCGCTGATTTGCCTTTCCAGGTTGCTTGGTTGGCCAAAAAGGGCGTATGCGTTTTTTCCTGAATATATTCAGGAAAAAACGCATACGCCCTTTTTGGCCAAGGGCATCATTGTCGACGTTTTGCCGCTTTTCATGTGCTTTAAAGGCGATTCGAATCTACCTCCTGAAATCTGCTTCCTGCAATTCTGCCTTGCTTTCAAATCCTCTTCGTTGCCTTCCCTCAATATATCTGTGGATGAGAGTTATCATTTATAACTCTGCGGGTTTGTGAATTGCAGTGTCCCTGAGCTCCATTTTTCAACTCGCTTTTTTGGGAGCTGGCCACAAAAGCGCGAGATTGCCTCAGGCCTTATTCTGGTTCCTGGCGGCAGGCTGAGCCTGTGGTTAATTCTTCTTCCTGATGGGAAAATAGAGTGACCTGTGCCTCTACCAACACCTAGATCTAGTCTCTCATTGGTTGCCCCTCTTCCCGTTCATCCTCAGGACAAATTGCAACCTGTAGGGAACAGGAGCTTAAAGGTGCTGATTCTCCAAGTAGGGAGATTGCTAGTAAAGTAGCTGGAAAGGCGAACCCGAGCACAAGGAGATGAGAAATTGGGTGCGTTTTAGAAACCTTTCAAAATCACACGGTGCACCATCTTCTGGGTTTCTCATGCATGTTTTCGATGTAGGAAGATGCCCTTGAACCTGGAGATTTGGGACCCATGGGATGGGTACCACACAGTATTACTTTAAAGGGTCTGCGTTTGCTCACCCAACCTCACCCAACCTCTAAGCCCCAAGAGTGTCCACCCTTATGTCTCATCCAGCTGTGGGTCTAGATATGGTCAATCCAGGTTGCATCACAGCCTCTGAACGAATTTTGTAAGAATTTCTCTCTCTTTCACTGTCTTTGTTTTACGGGTTTTTAAAAGTAATTTATTTTTATAATGGGGTTTAGCTGCTTTTCACGGCTGTGTTTTTGCAGCTTTACACCCACTTGACACACTTCCAGAGAGATATCAATACATAGGTTTTAAGATTCTTACTAGTCACATATATTCTTGTGCGGTGAATAGGGGGTGTTGAGTCCAGTTCACTGAGCAAGGAGTAGGTCTTGTCTATTACATATTGGGTGTATGGAACGGTATCTGAGCGAATTTGAAACCCTTGTTTTATGCATCACCCCACCTCACCTTTTTGTTAAGCAGCCATAGTGTGTTTTCTAAACGTGTGACTCTGTTCTGTTTTGTAATTCAGTTCAGGTGTAGCGGTTTTTACATTCCCTCTATAAGTGATAGCTTATGATAAGTGTCTTTTTCTGTGTCAGTTATTTCACTTAGAATCGTCATACCTAAATCCACTCATCTTGCTTCTACTAGCCTTATGATATTGATTTCATGTCTGAGTGATATTCCTTTGTACATAAGGACCACAACTTCTTTATCCATTTTTCTCTTTCCTGGGATATTTAAGGTGTCATGAAGTGGAGGTTCTTGTCAACAGAGCAGCCCCAAACTTTGGGGTGCCTGTGTCTTGCTGATTTTTAGTTTTCCCAATTTATACGCCCATGAGTGGACGTGCCCTATGCTCCCTAAGCTGTGTTTTTTCGATGTTTCAGGACACACCGTACACTTCTCCAGAGTGGCTTTTGGCAATGTACATCCCGCCCATCAGCGTAGCAAGGCTGCCATTTCTCCATGGCCTGTCCTGCATTTCTGGTTTTGACACTTTTTGCAGCATGGCCCTTTTGACCGATGGGAAGCGAGACTTCTTTGTAGCGCAGATTTGCCTTTCCAGGTTGCTTGGTTGGCCAAAAAGGGCGTATGCGTTATTTCCTGAATATATTCAGGAAAAAACGCATACGCCCTTTTTGGCCAAGGGCATCATTGTCGACGTTTTGCCGCTTTTCATGTGCTTTAAAGGCGATTCGAATCTACCTCCTGAAATCTGTTTCCTGCAATTCTGCCTTGCTTTCAAATCCTCTTCGTTGCCTTCCCTCAATATATCTGTGGATGAGAGTTATCACTTATAACTCTGCGGGTTTGTGAATTGCAGTGTCCCTGAGCTCCATTTTTCAACTCGCTTTTTTTGGAGCTGGCCGCAAAAGCGCGGGATTGCCTCAGGCCCTATTCTGGTTCCTGGAGGCAGGCAGAGCCTGTGGTTAATTCTTCTTCCTGATGGGAAAATAGAGTGACCTGTGCCTGTCCCAACACCTAGATCTAGTCTCTCATTGGTTGCCCCTCTTCCCGTTCATCCTCAGGACAAATTGCAACCTGTAGGGAACAGGAGCTTAAAGGTGCTGATTCTCCAAGTAGGGAGATTGCTAGTAAAGTAGCTGGAAAGGCGAACCCGAGCAGAAGGAGATGAGAAATTGGGTGCGTTTTAGAAAACTTTCAAAATCACACGGTGTACCATCTTCTGGGTTTCTCATGCATGTTTTCGATGTAGGAAGATTCCCTTGAACCTGGAGATTTGGGACCCATGGGATGGGTACCACACAGTATTACTTTAAAGGGTCTGCGTTTGCTCACCCAACCTCACCCAAACTCTAAGCCCCAAGAGTGTCCACCCTTATGTCTCATCCAGCTGTGGGTCTAGATATGGTCAATCCAGGTTGCATCACAGCCTCTGAACGAATTTTGTAAGAATTTCTCTCTCTTTCACTGTCTTTGTTTTACGGGTTTTTAAAAGTAATTTATTTTTATAATGGGGTTTAGCTGCTTTTCACGGCTGTGTTTATGCGGCTTTACACCCACTTGACTCACTTCCAGACAGATATCAATACATAGGTTTTAAGATTCTTACTAGTCACATATATTCTTGTGCGGTGAATAGGGGGTGTTGAGTCCAGTTCACTGAGCAAGGGGTAGGTCTTGTCTATTACATATTGGGTGTATGGAACGGTATCTGAGCGAATTTGAAACCCTTGTTTTATGCATCACCCCACCTCACCTTTCCCGTTAAGCAGCCATAGTGTGTTTTCTAAACGTGTGACTCTGTTCTGTTTTGTAATTCAGTTCAAGTGTAGCGGTTTTTACATTCCCTCTATAAGTGATATCTTATGATAAGTGTCTTTTTCTGTGTGACTTATTTCACTTAGAATCGTCATACCTAAATCCACTCATCTTGCTTCTACTAGCCTTATGACATTGATTTCATGTCTGAGTGATATTCCTTTGTACATAAGGACCACAACTTCTTTATCCATTTTTCTCTTTCCTGGGATATTTAAGGTGTCATGAAGTGGAGGTTCTTGTCAACATAGCAGCCCTAAACATTGGGGTGCCTGTGTCTTGCTGATTTTTAGTTTTCCCAATTTATACGCCCATGAGTGGACGTGCCCTATGCTCCATAAGCTGTGTTTTTTCGATGTTTCAGGACACACCGTACACTTCTCTAGAGTGGCTGTTGGCAATTTACATCCCGCCCATCAGCGTAGCAAGGCTGCCATTTCTCCATGGCCTGTCCTGCATTTCTGGTTTTGACACTTTTTGCAGCATGACCCTTTTGACCGATGGGAAGCGAGACCTCTTTGTAGCGCTGATTTGCCTTTCCAGGTTGCTTGGTTGGCCAAAAAGGGCGTATGCGTTTTTTCCTGAATATATTCAGGAAAAAACGCATACGCCCTTTTTGGCCAAGGGCATCATTGTCGACGTTTTGCCGCTTTTCATGTGCTTTAAAGGCGATTCGAATCTACCTCCTGAAATCTGCTTCCTGCAATTCTGCCTTGCTTTCAAATCCTCTTCGTTGCCTTCCCTCAATATATCTGTGGATGAGAGTTATCATTTATAACTCTGCGGGTTTGTGAATTGCAGTGTCCCTGAGCTCCATTTTTCAACTCGCTTTTTTGGGAGCTGGCCACAAAAGCGCGAGATTGCCTCAGGCCTTATTCTGGTTCCTGGCGGCAGGCTGAGCCTGTGGTTAATTCTTCTTCCTGATGGGAAAATAGAGTGACCTGTGCCTCTACCAACACCTAGATCTAGTCTCTCATTGGTTGCCCCTCTTCCCGTTCATCCTCAGGACAAATTGCAACCTGTAGGGAACAGGAGCTTAAAGGTGCTGATTCTCCAAGTAGGGAGATTGCTAGTAAAGTAGCTGGAAAGGCGAACCCGAGCACAAGGAGATGAGAAATTGGGTGCGTTTTAGAAACCTTTCAAAATCACACGGTGCACCATCTTCTGGGTTTCTCATGCATGTTTTCGATGTAGGAAGATGCCCTTGAACCTGGAGATTTGGGACCCATGGGATGGGTACCACACAGTATTACTTTAAAGGGTCTGCGTTTGCTCACCCAACCTCACCCAACCTCTAAGCCCCAAGAGTGTCCACCCTTATGTCTCATCCAGCTGTGGGTCTAGATATGGTCAATCCAGGTTGCATCACAGCCTCTGAACGAATTTTGTAAGAATTTCTCTCTCTTTCACTGTCTTTGTTTTACGGGTTTTTAAAAGTAATTTATTTTTATAATGGGGTTTAGCTGCTTTTCACGGCTGTGTTTTTGCAGCTTTACACCCACTTGACACACTTCCAGAGAGATATCAATACATAGGTTTTAAGATTCTTACTAGTCACATATATTCTTGTGCGGTGAATAGGGGGTGTTGAGTCCAGTTCACTGAGCAAGGAGTAGGTCTTGTCTATTACATATTGGGTGTATGGAACGGTATCTGAGCGAATTTGAAACCCTTGTTTTATGCATCACCCCACCTCACCTTTTTGTTAAGCAGCCATAGTGTGTTTTCTAAACGTGTGACTCTGTTCTGTTTTGTAATTCAGTTCAGGTGTAGCGGTTTTTACATTCCCTCTATAAGTGATAGCTTATGATAAGTGTCTTTTTCTGTGTCAGTTATTTCACTTAGAATCGTCATACCTAAATCCACTCATCTTGCTTCTACTAGCCTTATGATATTGATTTCATGTCTGAGTGATATTCCTTTGTACATAAGGACCACAACTTCTTTATCCATTTTTCTCTTTCCTGGGATATTTAAGGTGTCATGAAGTGGAGGTTCTTGTCAACAGAGCAGCCCCAAACTTTGGGGTGCCTGTGTCTTGCTGATTTTTAGTTTTCCCAATTTATACGCCCATGAGTGGACGTGCCCTATGCTCCCTAAGCTGTGTTTTTTCGATATTTCAGGACACACCGTACACTTCTCCAGAGTGGCTTTTGGCAATGTACATCCCGCCCATCAGCGTAGCAAGGCTGCCATTTCTCCATGGCCTGTACTGCATTTCTGGTTTTGACACTTTTTGCAGCATGGCCCTTTTGACCGATGGGAAGCGAGACTTCTTTGTAGCGCTGATTTGCCTTTCCAGGTTGCTTGGTTGGCCAAAAAGGGCGTATGCGTTTTTTCCTGAATATATTCAGGAAAAAACGCATACGCCCTTTTTGGCCAAGGGCATCATTGTCGACGTTTTGCCGCTTTTCATGTGCTTTAAAGGCGATTCGAATCTACCTCCTGAAATCTGTTTCCTGCAATTCTGCCTTGCTTTCAAATCCTCTTCGTTGCCTTCCCTCAATATATCTGTGGATGAGAGTTATCACTTATAACTCTGCGGGTTTGTGAATTGCAGTGTCCCTGAGCTCCATTTTTCAACTCGCTTTTTTGGGAGCTGGCCGCAAAAGCGCGGGATTGCCTCAGGCCCTATTCTGGTTCCTGGCGGCAGGCTGAGCCTGTGGTTAAATCTTCTTCCTGATGGGAAAATAGAGTGACCTGGGCCTGTCCCAACACCTAGATCTAGTCTCTCATTGGTTGCCCCTCTTCCCGTTCATCCTCAGGACAAATTGCAACCTGTAGGGAACAGGAGCTTAAAGGTGCTGATTCTCCAAGTAGGGAGATTGCTAGTAAAGTAGCTGGAAAGGCGAACCCGAGCAGAAGGAGATGAGAAATTGGGTGCGTTTTAGAAACCTTTCAAAATCACACGGTGTACCATCTTCTGGGTTTCTCATGCATGTTTTCGATGTAGGAAGATGCCCTTGAACCTGGAGATTTGGGACCCATGGGATGGGTACCACACAGTATTACTTTAAAGGGTCTGCGTTTGCTCACCCAACCTCACCCAAACTCTAAGCCCCAAGAGTGTCCACCCTTATGTCTCATCCAGCTGTGGGTCTAGATATGGTCAATCCAGGTTGCATCACAGCCTCTGAACGAATTTTGTAAGAATTTCTCTCTCTTTCACTGTCTTTGTTTTACGGGTTTTTAAAAGTAATTTATTTTTATAATGGGGTTTAGCTGCTTTTCACGGCTGTGTTTATGCGGCTTTACACCCACTTGACTCACTTCCAGACAGATATCAATACATAGGTTTTAAGATTCTTACTAGTCACATATATTCTTGTGCGGTGAATAGGGGGTGTTGTGTCCAGTTCACTGAGCAAGGGGTAGGTCTTGTCTATTACATATTGGGTGTATGGAACGGTATCTGAGCGAATTTGAAACCCTTGTTTTATGCATCACCCCACCTCACCTTTCCCGTTAAGCAGCCATAGTGTGTTTTCTAAACGTGTGACTCTGTTCTGTTTTGTAATTCAGTTCAGGTGTAGCGGTTTTTACATTCCCTCTATAAGTGATAGCTTATGATAAGTGTCTTTTTCTGTGTCAGTTATTTCACTTAGAATCGTCATACCTAAATCCACTCATCTTGCTTCTACTAGCCTTATGATATTGATTTCATGTCTGAGTGATATTCCTTTGTACCTAATGACCACAACTTCTTTATCCATTTTTCTCTTTCCTGGGATATTTAAGGTGTCATGAAGTGGAGGTTCTTGTCAACATAGCAGCCCTAAACATTGGGGTGCCTGTGTCTTGCTGATTTTTAGTTTTCCCAATTTATACGCCCATGAGTGGACGTGCCCTATGCTCCCTAAGCTATGTTTTTTCGATGTTTCAGGACACACCGTACATTTCTCCAGAGTGGCTTTTGGCAATGTACATCCCGCCCATCAGCGTAGCAAGGCTGCCATTTCTCCATGGCCTGTACTGCATTTCTGGTTTTGACACTTTTTGCAGCATGGCCCTTTTGACCGATGGGAAGCGAGACTTCTTTGTAGCGCTGATTTGCCTTTCCAGGTTGCTTGGTTGGCCAAAAAGGGCGTATGCGTTATTTCCTGAATATATTCAGGAAAAAACGCATACGCCCTTTTTGGCCAAGGGCATCATTGTCGACGTTTTGCCGCTTTTCATGTGCTTTAAAGGCGATTCGAATCTACCTCCTGAAATCTGCTTCCTGCAATTCTGCCTTGCTTTCAAATCCTCTTCGTTGCCTTCCCTCAATATATCTGTGGATGAGAGTTATCACTTATAACTCTGCGGGTTTGTGAATTGCAGTGTCCCTGAGCTCCATTTTTCAACTCGCTTTTTTGGGAGCTGGCCGCAAAAGCGCGGGATTGCCTCAGGCCCTATTCTGGTTCCTGGCGGCAGGCTGAGCCTGTGGTTAATTCTTCTTCCTGATGGGAAAATAGAGTGACCTGGGCCTGTCCCAACACCTAGATCTAGTCTCTCATTGGTTGCCCCTCTTCCCGTTCATCCTCAGGACAAATTGCAACCTGTAGGGAACAGGAGCTTAAAGGTGCTGATTCTCCAAGTAGGGAGATTGCTAGTAAAGTAGCTGGAAAGGCGAACCCGAGCACAAGGAGATGAGAAATTGGGTGCGTTTTAGAAACCTTTCAAAATCACACGGTGTACCATCTTCTGGGTTTCTCATGCATGTTTTCGATGTAGGAAGATGCCCTTGAACCTGGAGATTTGGGACCCATGGGATGGGTACCACACAGTATTACTTTAAAGGGTCTGCGTTTGCTCACCCAACCTCCCCCAAACTCTAAGCCCCAAGAGTGTCCACCCTTATGTCTCATCCAGCTGTGGGTCTAGATATGGTCAATCCAGGTTGCATCACAGCCTCTGAACGAATTTTGTAAGAATTTCTCTCTCTTTCACTGTCTTTGTTTTACGGGTTTTTAAAAGTAATTTATTTTTATAATGGGGTTTAGCTGCTTTTCACGGCTGTGTTTATGCGGCTTTACACCCACTTGACTCACTTCCAGACAGATATCAATACATAGGTTTTAAGATTCTTACTAGTCACTTATATTCTTGTGCGGTGAATAGGGGGTGTTGAGTCCAGTTCACTGAGCAAGGGGTAGGTCTTGTCTATTACATATTGGGTGTATGGAACGGTATCTGAGCGAATTTGAAACCCTTGTTTTATGCATCAACCCACCTCACCTTTCCCGTTAAGCAGCCATAGTGTGTTTTCTAAACGTGTGACTCTGTTCTGTTTTGTAATTCAGTTCAGGTGTAGCGGTTTTTACATTCCCTCTATAAGTGATAGCTTATGATAAGTGTCTTTTTCTGTGTCAGTTATTTCACTTAGAATCGTCATACCTAAATCCACTCATCTTGCTTCTACTAGCCTTATGATATTGATTTCATGTCTGAGTGATATTCCTTTGTACCTAATGACCACAACTTCTTTATCCATTTTTCTCTTTCCTGGGATATTTAAGGTGTCATGAAGTGGAGGTTCTTGTCAACATAGCAGCCCTAAACATTGGGGTGCCTGTGTCTTGCTGATTTTTAGTTTTCCCAATTTATACGCCCATGAGTGGACGTGCCCTATGCTCCCTAAGCTGTGTTTTTTCGATGTTTCAGGACACACCGTACACTTCTCCAGAGTGGCTTTTGGCAATGTACATCCCGCCCATCAGCGTAGCAAGGCTGCCATTTCTCCATGGCCTGTACTGCATTTCTGGTTTTGACACTTTTTGCAGCATGGCCCTTTTGACCGATGGGAAGCGAGACTTCTTTGTAGCGCTGATTTGCCTTTCCAGGTTGCTTGGTTGGCCAAAAAGGGCGTATGCGTTATTTCCTGAATATATTCAGGAAAAAACGCATACGCCCTTTTTGGCCAAGGGCATCATTGTCGACGTTTTGCCGCTTTTCATGTGCTTTAAAGGCGATTCGAATCTACCTCCTGAAATCTGTTTCCTGCAATTCTGCCTTGCTTTCAAATCCTCTTCGTTGCCTTCCCTCAATATATCTGTGGATGAGAGTTATCACTTATAACTCTGCGGGTTTGTGAATTGCAGTGTCCCTGAGCTCCATTTTTCAACTCGCTTTTTTGGGAGCTGGCCGCAAAAGCGCGGGATTGCCTCAGGCCCTATTCTGGTTCCTGGCGGCAGGCTGAGCCTGTGGTTAAATCTTCTTCCTGATGGGAAAATAGAGTGACCTGGGCCTGTCCCAACACCTAGATCTAGTCTCTCATTGGTTGCCCCTCTTCCCGTTCATCCTCAGGACAAATTGCAACCTGTAGGGAACAGGAGCTTAAAGGTGCTGATTCTCCAAGTAGGGAGATTGCTAGTAAAGTAGCTGGAAAGGCGAACCCGAGCAGAAGGAGATGAGAAATTGGGTGCGTTTTAGAAACCTTTCAAAATCACACGGTGTACCATCTTCTGGGTTTCTCATGCATGTTTTCGATGTAGGAAGATGCCCTTGAACCTGGAGATTTGGGACCCATGGGATGGGTACCACACAGTATTACTTTAAAGGGTCTGCGTTTGCTCACCCAACCTCACCCAAACTCTAAGCCCCAAGAGTGTCCACCCTTATGTCTCATCCAGCTGTGGGTCTAGATATGGTCAATCCAGGTTGCATCACAGCCTCTGAACGAATTTTGTAAGAATTTCTCTCTCTTTCACTGTCTTTGTTTTACGGGTTTTTAAAAGTAATTTATTTTTATAATGGGGTTTAGCTGCTTTTCACGGCTGTGTTTATGCGGCTTTACACCCACTTGACTCACTTCCAGACAGATATCAATACATAGGTTTTAAGATTCTTACTAGTCACATATATTCTTGTGCGGTGAATAGGGGGTGTTGTGTCCAGTTCACTGAGCAAGGGGTAGGTCTTGTCTATTACATATTGGGTGTATGGAACGGTATCTGAGCGAATTTGAAACCCTTGTTTTATGCATCACCCCACCTCACCTTTCCCGTTAAGCAGCCATAGTGTGTTTTCTAAACGTGTGACTCTGTTCTGTTTTGTAATTCAGTTCAGGTGTAGCGGTTTTTACATTCCCTCTATAAGTGATAGCTTATGATAAGTGTCTTTTTCTGTGTCAGTTATTTCACTTAGAATCGTCATACCTAAATCCACTCATCTTGCTTCTACTAGCCTTATGATATTGATTTCATGTCTGAGTGATATTCCTTTGTACCTAATGACCACAACTTCTTTATCCATTTTTCTCTTTCCTGGGATATTTAAGGTGTCATGAAGTGGAGGTTCTTGTCAACATAGCAGCCCTAAACATTGGGGTGCCTGTGTCTTGCTGATTTTTAGTTTTCCCAATTTATACGCCCATGAGTGGACGTGCCCTATGCTCCCTAAGCTATGTTTTTTCGATGTTTCAGGACACACCGTACACTTCTCTAGAGTGGCTTTTGGCAATGTACATCCCGCCCATCAGCGTAGCAAGGCTGCCATTTCTCCATGGCCTGTACTGCATTTCTGGTTTTGACACTTTTTGCAGCATGGCCCTTTTGACCGATGGGAAGCGAGACCTCTTTGTAGCGCTGATTTGCCTTTCCAGGTTGCTTGGTTGGCCAAAAAGGGCGTATGCGTTTTTTCCTGAATATATTCAGGAAAAAACGCATACGCCCTTTTTGGCCAAGGGCATAATTGTCGACGTTTTGCCGCTTTTCATGTGCTTTAAAGGCGATTCGAATCTACCTCCTGAAATCTCTTTCCTGCAATTCTGCCTTGCTTTCAAATCCTCTTCGTTGCCTTCCCTCAATATATCTGTGGATGAGAGTTATCACTTATAACTCTGCGGGTTTGTGAATTGCAGTGTCCCTGAGCTCCATTTTTCAACTCGCTTTTTTGGGAGCTGGCCGCAAAAGCGCGGGATTGCCTCAGGCCCTATTCTGGTTCCTGGCGGCAGGCTGAGCCTGTGGTTAAATCTTCTTCCTGATGGGAAAATAGAGTGACCTGTGCCTGTCCCAACACCTAGATCTAGTCTCTCATTGGTTGCCCCTCTTCCTGTTCATCCTCAGGACAAATTGCAACCTGTAGGGAACAGGAGCTTAAAGGTGCTGATTCTCCAAGTAGGGAGATTGCTAGTAAAGTAGCTGGAAAGGCGAACGTGAGCACAAGGAGATGAGAAATTGGGTGCGTTTTAGAAACCTTTCAAAATCACACGGTGTACCATCTTCTGGGTTTCTCATGCATGTTTTCGATGTAGGAAGATGCCCTTGAACTTGGAGATTAGGGACCCATGGGATGGGTACCACACAGTATTACTTTAAAGGGTCTGCGTTTGCTCACCCAACCTCACCCAACCTCTAAGCCCCAAGAGTGTCCACCCTTATGTCTCATCCAGCTGTGGGTCTAGATATGGTCAATCCAGGTTGCATCACAGCCTCTGAACGAATTTTGTAAGAATTTCTCTCTCTTTCACTGTCTTTGTTTTACGGGTTTTTAAAAGTAATTTATTTTTATAATGGGGTTTAGCTGCTTTTCACGGCTGTGTTTATGCGGCTTTACACCCACCTGACACACTTCCAGACAGATATCAATACATAGGTTTTAAGATTCTTACTAGTCACATATATTCTTGTGCGGTGAATAGGGGGTGTTGAGTCCAGTTCACTGAGCAAGGAGTAGGTCTTGTCTATTACATATTGGGTGTATGGAACGGTATCTGAGCGAATTTGAAGCCCTTGTTTTATGCATCACCCCACCTCACCTTTCCCGTTAAGCAGCCATAGTGTGTTTTCTAAACGTGTGACTCTGTTCTGTTTTGTAATTCAGTTCAGGTGTAGCGGTTTTTACATTCCCTCTATAAGTGATAGCTTATGATAAGTGTCTTTTTCTGTGTCACTTATTTCACTTAGAATCGTCATACCTAAATCCACTCATCTTGCTTCTACTAGCCTTATGATATTGATTTTATGTCTCAGTGATATTCCTTTGTACATAAGGACCACAACTTCTTTATCCATTTTTCTCTTTCCTGGGATATTTAAGGTGTCATGAAGTGGAGGTTCTTGTCAACATAGCAGCCCTAAACATTGGGGTGCCTGTGTCTTGCTGATTTTTAGTTTTCCCAATTTATACGCCCATGAGTGGACGTGCCCTATGCTCCCTAAGCTGTGTTTTTTCGATGTTTCAGGACACACCGTACACTTCTCCAGAGTGGCTTTTGGCAATGTACATCCCGCCCATCAGCGTAGCAAGGCTGCCATTTCTCCATGGCCTGTCCTGCATTTCTGGTTTTGACACTTTTTGCAGCATGGCCCTTTTGACCGATGGGAAGCGAGACTTCTTTGTAGCGCAGATTTGCCTTTCCAGGTTGCTTGGTTGGCCAAAAAGGGCGTATGCGTTATTTCCTGAATATATTCAGGAAAAAACGCATACGCCCTTTTTGGCCAAGGGCATCATTGTCGACGTTTTGCCGCTTTTCATGTGCTTTAAAGGCGATTCGAATCTACCTCCTGAAATCTGTTTCCTGCAATTCTGCCTTGCTTTCAAATCCTCTTCGTTGCCTTCCCTCAATATATCTGTGGATGAGAGTTATCACTTATAACTCTGCGGGTTTGTGAATTGCAGTGTCCCTGAGCTCCATTTTTCAACTCGCTTTTTTTGGAGCTGGCCGCAAAAGCGCGGGATTGCCTCAGGCCCTATTCTGGTTCCTGGAGGCAGGCAGAGCCTGTGGTTAATTCTTCTTCCTGATGGGAAAATAGAGTGACCTGTGCCTGTCCCAACACCTAGATCTAGTCTCTCATTGGTTGCCCCTATTCCCGTTCATCCTCAGGACAAATTGCAACCTGTAGGGAACAGGAGCTTAAAGGTGCTGATTCTCCAAGTAGGGAGATTGCTAGTAAAGTAGCTGGAAAGGCGAACCCGAGCAGAAGGAGATGAGAAATTGGGTGCGTTTTAGAAAACTTTCAAAATCACACGGTGTACCATCTTCTGGGTTTCTCATGCATGTTTTCGATGTAGGAAGATTCCCTTGAACCTGGAGATTTGGGACCCATGGGATGGGTACCACACAGTATTACTTTAAAGGGTCTGCGTTTGCTCACCCAACCTCACCCAAACTCTAAGCCCCAAGAGTGTCCACCCTTATGTCTCATCCAGCTGTGGGTCTAGATATGGTCAATCCAGGTTGCATCACAGCCTCTGAACGAATTTTGTAAGAATTTCTCTCTCTTTCACTGTCTTTGTTTTACGGGTTTTTAAAAGTAATTTATTTTTATAATGGGGTTTAGCTGCTTTTCACGGCTGTGTTTATGCGGCTTTACACCCACTTGACTCACTTCCAGACAGATATCAATACATAGGTTTTAAGATTCTTACTAGTCACATATATTCTTGTGCGGTGAATAGGGGGTGTTGAGTCCAGTTCACTGAGCAAGGGGTAGGTCTTGTCTATTACATATTGGGTGTATGGAACGGTATCTGAGCGAATTTGAAACCCTTGTTTTATGCATCACCCCACCTCACCTTTCCCGTTAAGCAGCCATAGTGTGTTTTCTAAACGTGTGACTCTGTTCTGTTTTGTAATTCAGTTCAAGTGTAGCGGTTTTTACATTCCCTCTATAAGTGATATCTTATGATAAGTGTCTTTTTCTGTGTGACTTATTTCACTTAGAATCGTCATACCTAAATCCACTCATCTTGCTTCTACTAGCCTTATGACATTGATTTCATGTCTGAGTGATATTCCTTTGTACATAAGGACCACAACTTCTTTATCCATTTTTCTCTTTCCTGGGATATTTAAGGTGTCATGAAGTGGAGGTTCTTGTCAACATAGCAGCCCTAAACATTGGGGTGCCTGTGTCTTGCTGATTTTTAGTTTTCCCAATTTATACGCCCATGAGTGGACGTGCCCTATGCTCCCTAAGCTGTGTTTTTTCGATGTTTCAGGACACACCGTACACTTCTCTAGAGTGGCTGTTGGCAATTTACATCCCGCCCATCAGCGTAGCAAGGCTGCCATTTCTCCATGGCCTGTCCTGCATTTCTGGTTTTGACACTTTTTGCAGCATGACCCTTTTGACCGATGGGAAGCGAGACCTCTTTGTAGCGCTGATTTGCCTTTCCAGGTTGCTTGGTTGGCCAAAAAGGGCGTATGCGTTTTTTCCTGAATATATTCAGGAAAAAACGCATACGCCCTTTTTGGCCAAGGGCATCATTGTCGACGTTTTGCCGCTTTTCATGTGCTTTAAAGGCGATTCGAATCTACCTCCTGAAATCTGCTTCCTGCAATTCTGCCTTGCTTTCAAATCCTCTTCGTTGCCTTCCCTCAATATATCTGTGGATGAGAGTTATCATTTATAACTCTGCGGGTTTGTGAATTGCAGTGTCCCTGAGCTCCATTTTTCAACTCGCTTTTTTGGGAGCTGGCCACAAAAGCGCGAGATTGCCTCAGGCCTTATTCTGGTTCCTGGCGGCAGGCTGAGCCTGTGGTTAATTCTTCTTCCTGATGGGAAAATAGAGTGACCTGTGCCTCTACCAACACCTAGATCTAGTCTCTCATTGGTTGCCCCTCTTCCCGTTCATCCTCAGGACAAATTGCAACCTGTAGGGAACAGGAGCTTAAAGGTGCTGATTCTCCAATTAGGGAGATTGCTAGTAAAGTAGCTGGAAAGGCGAACCCGAGCACAAGGAGATGAGAAATTGGGTGCGTTTTAGAAACCTTTCAAAATCACACGGTGCACCATCTTCTGGGTTTCTCATGCATGTTTTCGATGTAGGAAGATGCCCTTGAACCTGGAGATTTGGGACCCATGGGATGGGTACCACACAGTATTACTTTAAAGGGTCTGCGTTTGCTCACCCAACCTCACCCAACCTCTAAGCCCCAAGAGTGTCCACCCTTATGTCTCATCCAGCTGTGGGTCTAGATATGGTCAATCCAGGTTGCATCACAGCCTCTGAACGAATTTTGTAAGAATTTCTCTCTCTTTCACTGTCTTTGTTTTACGGGTTTTTAAAAGTAATTTATTTTTATAATGGGGTTTAGCTGCTTTTCACGGCTGTGTTTTTGCAGCTTTACACCCACTTGACACACTTCCAGAGAGATATCAATACATAGGTTTTAAGATTCTTACTAGTCACATATATTCTTGTGCGGTGAATAGGGGGTGTTGAGTCCAGTTCACTGAGCAAGGAGTAGGTCTTGTCTATTACATATTGGGTGTATGGAACGGTATCTGAGCGAATTTGAAACCCTTGTTTTATGCATCACCCCACCTCACCTTTCCCGTTAAGCAGCCATAGTGTGTTTTCTAAACGTGTGACTCTGTTCTGTTTTGTAATTCAGTTCAGGTGTAGCGGTTTTTACATTCCCTCTATAAGTGATAGCTTATGATAAGTGTCTTTTTCTGTGTCAGTTATTTCACTTAGAATCGTCATACCTAAATCCACTCATCTTGCTTCTACTAGCCTTATGATATTGATTTCATGTCTGAGTGATATTCCTTTGTACATAAGGACCACAACTTCTTTATCCATTTTTCTCTTTCCTGGGATATTTAAGGTGTCATGAAGTGGAGGTTCTTGTCAACAGAGCAGCCCCAAACTTTGGGGTGCCTGTGTCTTGCTGATTTTTAGTTTTCCCAATTTATACGCCCATGAGTGGACGTGCCCTATGCTCCCTAAGCTGTGTTTTTTCGATATTTCAGGACACACCGTACACTTCTCCAGAGTGGCTTTTGGCAATGTACATCCCGCCCATCAGCGTAGCAAGGCTGCCATTTCTCCATGGCCTGTACTGCATTTCTGGTTTTGACACTTTTTGCAGCATGGCCCTTTTGACCGATGGGAAGCGAGACTTCTTTGTAGCGCTGATTTGCCTTTCCAGGTTGCTTGGTTGGCCAAAAAGGGCGTATGCGTTATTTCCTGAATATATTCAGGAAAAAACGCATACGCCCTTTTTGGCCAAGGGCATCATTGTCGACGTTTTGCCGCTTTTCATGTGCTTTAAAGGCGATTCGAATCTACCTCCTGAAATCTGTTTCCTGCAATTCTGCCTTGCTTTCAAATCCTCTTCGTTGCCTTCCCTCAATATATCTGTGGATGAGAGTTATCACTTATAACTCTGCGGGTTTGTGAATTGCAGTGTCCCTGAGCTCCATTTTTCAACTCGCTTTTTTGGGAGCTGGCCGCAAAAGCGCGGGATTGCCTCAGGCCCTATTCTGGTTCCTGGCGGCAGGCTGAGCCTGTGGTTAAATCTTCTTCCTGATGGGAAAATAGAGTGACCTGGGCCTGTCCCAACACCTAGATCTAGTCTCTCATTGGTTGCCCCTCTTCCCGTTCATCCTCAGGACAAATTGCAACCTGTAGGGAACAGGAGCTTAAAGGTGCTGATTCTCCAAGTAGGGAGATTGCTAGTAAAGTAGCTGGAAAGGCGAACCCGAGCAGAAGGAGATGAGAAATTGGGTGCGTTTTAGAAACCTTTCAAAATCACACGGTGTACCATCTTCTGGGTTTCTCATGCATGTTTTCGATGTAGGAAGATGCCCTTGAACCTGGAGATTTGGGACCCATGGGATGGGTACCACACAGTATTACTTTAAAGGGTCTGCGTTTGCTCACCCAACCTCACCCAAACTCTAAGCCCCAAGAGTGTCCACCCTTATGTCTCATCCAGCTGTGGGTCTAGATATGGTCAATCCAGGTTGCATCACAGCCTCTGAACGAATTTTGTAAGAATTTCTCTCTCTTTCACTGTCTTTGTTTTACGGGTTTTTAAAAGTAATTTATTTTTATAATGGGGTTTAGCTGCTTTTCACGGCTGTGTTTATGCGGCTTTACACCCACTTGACTCACTTCCAGACAGATATCAATACATAGGTTTTAAGATTCTTACTAGTCACATATATTCTTGTGCGGTGAATAGGGGGTGTTGTGTCCAGTTCACTGAGCAAGGGGTAGGTCTTGTCTATTACATATTGGGTGTATGGAACGGTATCTGAGCGAATTTGAAACCCTTGTTTTATGCATCACCCCACCTCACCTTTCCCGTTAAGCAGCCATAGTGTGTTTTCTAAACGTGTGACTCTGTTCTGTTTTGTAATTCAGTTCAGGTGTAGCGGTTTTTACATTCCCTCTATAAGTGATAGCTTATGATAAGTGTCTTTTTCTGTGTCAGTTATTTCACTTAGAATCGTCATACCTAAATCCACTCATCTTGCTTCTACTAGCCTTATGATATTGATTTCATGTCTGAGTGATATTCCTTTGTACCTAATGACCACAACTTCTTTATCCATTTTTCTCTTTCCTGGGATATTTAAGGTGTCATGAAGTGGAGGTTCTTGTCAACATAGCAGCCCTAAACATTGGGGTGCCTGTGTCTTGCTGATTTTTAGTTTTCCCAATTTATACGCCCATGAGTGGACGTGCCCTATGCTCCCTAAGCTATGTTTTTTCGATGTTTCAGGACACACCGTACATTTCTCCAGAGTGGCTTTTGGCAATGTACATCCCGCCCATCAGCGTAGCAAGGCTGCCATTTCTCCATGGCCTGTACTGCATTTCTGGTTTTGACACTTTTTGCAGCATGGCCCTTTTGACCGATGGGAAGCGAGACTTCTTTGTAGCGCTGATTTGCCTTTCCAGGTTGCTTGGTTGGCCAAAAAGGGCGTATGCGTTATTTCCTGAATATATTCAGGAAAAAACGCATACGCCCTTTTTGGCCAAGGGCATCATTGTCGACGTTTTGCCGCTTTTCATGTGCTTTAAAGGCGATTCGAATCTACCTCCTGAAATCTGCTTCCTGCAATTCTGCCTTGCTTTCAAATCCTCTTCGTTGCCTTCCCTCAATATATCTGTGGATGAGAGTTATCACTTATAACTCTGCGGGTTTGTGAATTGCAGTGTCCCTGAGCTCCATTTTTCAACTCGCTTTTTTGGGAGCTGGCCGCAAAAGCGCGGGATTGCCTCAGGCCCTATTCTGGTTCCTGGCGGCAGGCTGAGCCTGTGGTTAATTCTTCTTCCTGATGGGAAAATAGAGTGACCTGGGCCTGTCCCAACACCTAGATCTAGTCTCTCATTGGTTGCCCCTCTTCCCGTTCATCCTCAGGACAAATTGCAACCTGTAGGGAACAGGAGCTTAAAGGTGCTGATTCTCCAAGTAGGGAGATTGCTAGTAAAGTAGCTGGAAAGGCGAACCCGAGCACAAGGAGATGAGAAATTGGGTGCGTTTTAGAAACCTTTCAAAATCACACGGTGTACCATCTTCTGGGTTTCTCATGCATGTTTTCGATGTAGGAAGATGCCCTTGAACCTGGAGATTTGGGACCCATGGGATGGGTACCACACAGTATTACTTTAAAGGGTCTGCGTTTGCTCACCCAACCTCACCCAAACTCTAAGCCCCAAGAGTGTCCACCCTTATGTCTCATCCAGCTGTGGGTCTAGATATGGTCAATCCAGGTTGCATCACAGCCTCTGAACGAATTTTGTAAGAATTTCTCTCTCTTTCACTGTCTTTGTTTTACGGGTTTTTAAAAGTAATTTATTTTTATAATGGGGTTTAGCTGCTTTTCACGGCTGTGTTTATGCGGCTTTACACCCACTTGACTCACTTCCAGACAGATATCAATACATAGGTTTTAAGATTCTTACTAGTCACTTATATTCTTGTGCGGTGAATAGGGGGTGTTGAGTCCAGTTCACTGAGCAAGGGGTAGGTCTTGTCTATTACATATTGGGTGTATGGAACGGTATCTGAGCGAATTTGAAACCCTTGTTTTATGCATCAACCCACCTCACCTTTCCCGTTAAGCAGCCATAGTGTGTTTTCTAAACGTGTGACTCTGTTCTGTTTTGTAATTCAGTTCAGGTGTAGCGGTTTTTACATTCCCTCTATAAGTGATAGCTTATGATAAGTGTCTTTTTCTGTGTCAGTTATTTCACTTAGAATCGTCATACCTAAATCCACTCATCTTGCTTCTACTAGCCTTATGATATTGATTTCATGTCTGAGTGATATTCCTTTGTACCTAATGACCACAACTTCTTTATCCATTTTTCTCTTTCCTGGGATATTTAAGGTGTCATGAAGTGGAGGTTCTTGTCAACATAGCAGCCCTAAACATTGGGGTGCCTGTGTCTTGCTGATTTTTAGTTTTCCCAATTTATACGCCCATGAGTGGACGTGCCCTATGCTCCCTAAGCTGTGTTTTTTCGATGTTTCAGGACACACCGTACACTTCTCCAGAGTGGCTTTTGGCAATGTACATCCCGCCCATCAGCGTAGCAAGGCTGCCATTTCTCCATGGCCTGTACTGCATTTCTGGTTTTGACACTTTTTGCAGCATGGCCCTTTTGACCGATGGGAAGCGAGACTTCTTTGTAGCGCTGATTTGCCTTTCCAGGTTGCTTGGTTGGCCAAAAAGGGCGTATGCGTTATTTCCTGAATATATTCAGGAAAAAACGCATACGCCCTTTTTGGCCAAGGGCATCATTGTCGACGTTTTGCCGCTTTTCATGTGCTTTAAAGGCGATTCGAATCTACCTCCTGAAATCTGTTTCCTGCAATTCTGCCTTGCTTTCAAATCCTCTTCGTTGCCTTCCCTCAATATATCTGTGGATGAGAGTTATCACTTATAACTCTGCGGGTTTGTGAATTGCAGTGTCCCTGAGCTCCATTTTTCAACTCGCTTTTTTGGGAGCTGGCCGCAAAAGCGCGGGATTGCCTCAGGCCCTATTCTGGTTCCTGGCGGCAGGCTGAGCCTGTGGTTAAATCTTCTTCCTGATGGGAAAATAGAGTGACCTGGGCCTGTCCCAACACCTAGATCTAGTCTCTCATTGGTTGCCCCTCTTCCCGTTCATCCTCAGGACAAATTGCAACCTGTAGGGAACAGGAGCTTAAAGGTGCTGATTCTCCAAGTAGGGAGATTGCTAGTAAAGTAGCTGGAAAGGCGAACCCGAGCAGAAGGAGATGAGAAATTGGGTGCGTTTTAGAAACCTTTCAAAATCACACGGTGTACCATCTTCTGGGTTTCTCATGCATGTTTTCGATGTAGGAAGATGCCCTTGAACCTGGAGATTTGGGACCCATGGGATGGGTACCACACAGTATTACTTTAAAGGGTCTGCGTTTGCTCACCCAACCTCACCCAAACTCTAAGCCCCAAGAGTGTCCACCCTTATGTCTCATCCAGCTGTGGGTCTAGATATGGTCAATCCAGGTTGCATCACAGCCTCTGAACGAATTTTGTAAGAATTTCTCTCTCTTTCACTGTCTTTGTTTTACGGGTTTTTAAAAGTAATTTATTTTTATAATGGGGTTTAGCTGCTTTTCACGGCTGTGTTTATGCGGCTTTACACCCACTTGACTCACTTCCAGACAGATATCAATACATAGGTTTTAAGATTCTTACTAGTCACATATATTCTTGTGCGGTGAATAGGGGGTGTTGTGTCCAGTTCACTGAGCAAGGGGTAGGTCTTGTCTATTACATATTGGGTGTATGGAACGGTATCTGAGCGAATTTGAAACCCTTGTTTTATGCATCACCCCACCTCACCTTTCCCGTTAAGCAGCCATAGTGTGTTTTCTAAACGTGTGACTCTGTTCTGTTTTGTAATTCAGTTCAGGTGTAGCGGTTTTTACATTCCCTCTATAAGTGATAGCTTATGATAAGTGTCTTTTTCTGTGTCAGTTATTTCACTTAGAATCGTCATACCTAAATCCACTCATCTTGCTTCTACTAGCCTTATGATATTGATTTCATGTCTGAGTGATATTCCTTTGTACATAATGACCACAACTTCTTTATCCATTTTTCTCTTTCCTGGGATATTTAAGGTGTCATGAAGTGGAGGTTCTTGTCAACATAGCAGCCCTAAACATTGGGGTGCCTGTGTCTTGCTGATTTTTAGTTTTCCCAATTTATACGCCCATGAGTGGACGTGCCCTATGCTCCCTAAGCTATGTTTTTTCGATGTTTCAGGACACACCGTACATTTCTCCAGAGTGGCTTTTGGCAATGTACATCCCGCCCATCAGCGTAGCAAGGCTGCCATTTCTCCATGGCCTGTACTGCATTTCTGGTTTTGACACTTTTTGCAGCATGGCCCTTTTGACCGATGGGAAGCGAGACCTCTTTGTAGCGCTGATTTGCCTTTCCAGGTTGCTTGGTTGGCCAAAAAGGGCGTATGCGTTTTTTCCTGAATATATTCAGGAAAAAACGCATACGCCCTTTTTGGCCAAGGGCATAATTGTCGACGTTTTGCCGCTTTTCATGTGCTTTAAAGGCGATTCGAATCTACCTCCTGAAATCTCTTTCCTGCAATTCTGCCTTGCTTTCAAATCCTCTTCGTTGCCTTCCCTCAATATATCTGTGGATGAGAGTTATCACTTATAACTCTGCGGGTTTGTGAATTGCAGTGTCCCTGAGCTCCATTTTTCAACTCGCTTTTTTGGGAGCTGGCCGCAAAAGCGCGGGATTGCCTCAGGCCCTATTCTGGTTCCTGGCGGCAGGCTGAGCCTGTGGTTAAATCTTCTTCCTGATGGGAAAATAGAGTGACCTGGGCCTGTCCCAACACCTAGATCTAGTCTCTCATTGGTTGCCCCTCTTCCCGTTCATCCTCAGGACAAATTGCAACCTGTAGGGAACAGGAGCTTAAAGGTGCTGATTCTCCAAGTAGGGAGATTGCTAGTAAAGTAGCTGGAAAGGCGAACCCGAGCAGAAGGAGATGAGAAATTGGGTGCGTTTTAGAAACCTTTCAAAATCACACGGTGTACCATCTTCTGGGTTTCTCATGCATGTTTTCGATGTAGGAAGATGCCCTTGAACCTGGAGATTCGGGACCCATGGGATGGGTACCACACAGTATTACTTTAAAGGGTCTGCGTTTGCTCACCCAACCTCACCCAAACTCTAAGCCCCAAGAGTGTCCACCCTTATGTCTCATCCAGCTGTGGGTCTAGATATGGTCAATCCAGGTTGCATCACAGCCTCTGAACGAATTTTGTAAGAATTTCTCTCTCTTTCACTGTCTTTGTTTTACGGGTTTTTAAAAGTAATTTATTTTTATAATGGGGTTTAGCTGCTTTTCACGGCTGTGTTTATGCGGCTTTACACCCACTTGACTCACTTCCAGACAGATATCAATACATAGGTTTTAAGATTCTTACTAGTCACATATATTCTTGTGCGGTGAATAGGGGGTGTTGTGTCCAGTTCACTGAGCAAGGGGTAGGTCTTGTCTATTACATATTGGGTGTATGGAACGGTATCTGAGCGAATTTGAAACCCTTGTTTTATGCATCACCCCACCTCACCTTTCCCGTTAAGCAGCCATAGTGTGTTTTCTAAACGTGTGACTCTGTTCTGTTTTGTAATTCAGTTCAGGTGTAGCGGTTTTTACATTCCCTCTATAAGTGATAGCTTATGATAAGTGTCTTTTTCTGTGTCAGTTATTTCACTTAGAATCGTCATACCTAAATCCACTCATCTTGCTTCTACTAGCCTTATGATATTGATTTCATGTCTGAGTGATATTCCTTTGTACCTAATGACCACAACTTCTTTATCCATTTTTCTCTTTCCTGGGATATTTAAGGTGTCATGAAGTGGAGGTTCTTGTCAACATAGCAGCCCTAAACATTGGGGTGCCTGTGTCTTGCTGATTTTTTGTTTTCCCAATTTATACGCCCATGAGTGGACGTGCCCTATGCTCCCTAAGCTGTGTTTTTTCGATGTTTCAGGACACACCGTACACTTCTCCAGAGTGGCTTTTGGCAATGTACATCCCGCCCATCAGCGTAGCAAGGCTGCCATTTCTCCATGGCCTGTACTGCATTTCTGGTTTTGACACTTTTTGCAGCATGGCCCTTTTGACCGATGGGAAGCGAGACTTCTTTGTAGCGCTGATTTGCCTTTCCAGGTTGCTTGGTTGGCCAAAAAGGGCGTATGCGTTATTTCCTGAATATATTCAGGAAAAAACGCATACGCCCTTTTTGGCCAAGGGCATCATTGTCGACGTTTTGCCGCTTTTCATGTGCTTTAAAGGCGATTCGAATCTACCTCCTGAAATCTGTTTCCTGCAATTCTGCCTTGCTTTCAAATCCTCTTCGTTGCCTTCCCTCAATATATCTGTGGATGAGAGTTATCACTTATAACTCTGCGGGTTTGTGAATTGCAGTGACCCTGAGCTCCATTTTTCAACTCGCTTTTTTGGGAGCTGGCCGCAAAAGCGCGGGATTGCCTCAGGCCCTATTCTGGTTCCTGGCGGCAGGCTGAGCCTGTGGTTAATTCTTCTTCCTGATGGGAAAATAGAGTGACCTGGGCCTGTCCCAACACCTAGATCTAGTCTCTCATTGGTTGCCCCTCTTCCCGTTCATCCTCAGGACAAATTGCAACCTGTAGGGAACAGGAGCTTAAAGGTGCTGATTCTCCAAGTAGGGAGATTGCTAGTAAAGTAGCTGGAAAGGCGAACCCGAGCACAAGGAGATGAGAAATTGCGTGCGTTTTAGAAACCTTTCAAAATCACACGGTGTACCATCTTCTGGGTTTCTCATGCATGTTTTCGATGTAGGAAGATGCCCTTGAACCTGGAGATTTGGGACCCATGGGATGGGTACCACACAGTATTACTTTAAAGGGTCTGCGTTTGCTCACCCAACCTCACCCAAACTCTAAGCCCCAAGAGTGTCCACCCTTATGTCTCATCCAGCTGTGGGTCTAGATATGGTCAATCCAGGTTGCATCACAGCCTCTGAACGAATTTTGTAAGAATTTCTCTCTCTTTCACTGTCTTTGTTTTACGGGTTTTTAAAAGTAATTTATTTTTATAATGGGGTTTAGCTGCTTTTCACGGCTGTGTTTTTGCGGCTTTACACCCACTTGACACACTTCCAGAGAGATATCAATACATAGGTTTTAAGATTCTTACTAGTCACATATATTCTTGTGCGGTGAATAGGGGGTGTTGAGTCCAGTTCACTGAGCAAGGAGTAGGTCTTGTCTATTACATATTGGGTGTATGGAACGGTATCTGAGCGAATTTGAAACCCTTGTTTTATGCATCACCCCACCTCACCTTTCCCGTTAAGCAGCCATAGTGTGTTTTCTAAACGTGTGACTCTGTTCTGTTTTGTAATTCAGTTCAGGTGTAGCGGTTTTTACATTCCCTCTATAAGTGATAGCTTATGATAAGTGTCTTTTTCTGTGTCAGTTATTTCACTTAGAATCGTCATACCTAAATCCACTCATCTTGCTTCTACTAGCCTTATGATATTGATTTCATGTCTGAGTGATATTCCTTTGTACATAAGGACCACAACTTCTTTATCCATTTTTCTCTTTCCTGGGATATTTAAGGTGTCATGAAGTGGAGGTTCTTGTCAACATAGCAGCCCTAAACATTGGGGTGCCTGTGTCTTGCTGATTTTTAGTTTTCCCAATTTATACGCCCATGAGTGGACGTGCCCTATGCTCCCTAAGCTGTGTTTTTTCGATGTTTCAGGACACACCGTACACTTCTCCAGAGTGGCTTTTGGCAATGTACATCCCGCCCATCAGCGTAGCAAGGCTGCCATTTCTCCATGGCCTGTACTGCATTTCTGGTTTTGACACTTTTTGCAGCATGGCCCTTTTGACCGATGGGAAGCGAGACTTCTTTGTAGCGCTGATTTGCCTTTCCAGGTTGCTTGGTTGGCCAAAAAGGGCGTATGCGTTATTTCCTGAATATATTCAGGAAAAAACGCATACGCCCTTTTTGGCCAAGGGCATCATTGTCGACGTTTTGCCGCTTTTCATGTGCTTTAAAGGCGATTCGAATCTACCTCCTGAAATCTGTTTCCTGCAATTCTGCCTTGCTTTCAAATCCTCTTCGTTGCCTTCCCTCAATATATCTGTGGATGAGAGTTATCACTTATAACTCTGCGGGTTTGTGAATTGCAGTGTCCCTGAGCTCCATTTTTCAACTCGCTTTTTTGGGAGCTGGCCGCAAAAGCGCGGGATTGCCTCAGGCCCTATTCTGGTTCCTGGCGGCAGGCTGAGCCTGTGGTTAATTCTTCTTCCTGATGGGAAAATAGAGTGACCTGGGCCTGTCCCAACACCTAGATCTAGTCTCTCATTGGTTGCCCCTCTTCCCGTTCATCCTCAGGACAAATTGCAACCTGTAGGGAACAGGAGCTTAAAGGTGCTGATTCTCCAAGTAGGAGATTGCTAGTAAAGTAGCTGGAAAGGCGAACCCGAGCAGAAGGAGATGAGAAATTGGGTGCGTTTTAGAAACCTTTCAAAATCACACGGTGTACCATCTTCTGGGTTTCTCATGCATGTTTTCGATGTAGGAAGATGCCCTTGAACCTGGAGATTTGGGACCCATGGGATGGGTACCACACAGTATTACTTTAAAGGGTCTGCGTTTGCTCACCCAACCTCACCCAAACTCTAAGCCCCAAGAGTGTCCACCCTTATGTCTCATCCAGCTGTGGGTCTAGATATGGTCAATCCAGGTTGCATCACAGCCTCTGAACGAATTTTGTAAGAATTTCTCTCTCTTTCACTGTCTTTGTTTTACGGGTTTTTAAAAGTAATTTATTTTTATAATGGGGTTTAGCTGCTTTTCACGGCTGTGTTTATGCGGCTTTACACCCACTTGACTCACTTCCAGACAGATATCAATACATAGGTTTTAAGATTCTTACTAGTCACATATATTCTTGTGCGGTGAATAGGGGGTGTTGAGTCCAGTTCACTGAGCAAGGGGTAGGTCTTGTCTATTACATATTGGGTGTATGGAACGGTATCTGAGGGAATTTGAAACCCTTGTTTTATGCATCACCCCACCTCACCTTTCCCGTTAAGCAGCCATAGTGTGTTTTCTAAACGTGTGACTCTGTTCTGTTTTGTAATTCAGTTCAGGTGTAGCGGTTTTTACATTCCCTCTATAAGTGATAGCTTATGATAAGTGTCTTTTTCTGTGTCACTTATTTCACTTAGAATCGTCATACCTAAATCCACTCATCTTGCTTCTACTAGCCTTATGACATTGATTTCATGTCTGAGTGATATTCCTTTGTACATAAGGACCACAACTTCTTTATCCATTTTTCTCTTTCCTGGGATATTTAAGGTGTCATGAAGTGGAGGTTCTTGTCAACATAGCAGCCCTAAACATTGGGGTGCCTGTGTCTTGCTGATTTTTAGTTTTCCCAATTTATACGCCCATGAGTGGACTTGCCCTATGCTCCCTAAGCTGTGTTTTTTCGATGTTTCAGGACACACCGTACACTTCTCCAGAGTGGCTTTTGGCAATTTACATCCCGCCCATCAGCGTAGCAAGGCTGCCATTTCTCCATGGCCTGTACTGCATTTCTGGTTTTGACACTTTTTGCAGCATGGCCCTTTTGACCGATGGGAAGCGAGACCTCTTTGTAGCGCTGATTTGCCTTTCCAGGTTGCTTGGTTGGCCAAAAAGGGCGTATGCGTTTTTTCCTGAATATATTCAGGAAAAAACGCATACGCCCTTTTTGGCCAAGGGCATCATTGTCGACGTTTTGCCGCTTTTCATGTGCTTTAAAGGCGATTCGAATCTACCTCCTGAAATCTCTTTCCTGCAATTCTGCCTTGCTTTCAAATCCTCTTCGTTGCCTTCCCTCAATATATCTGTGGATGAGAGTTATCATTTATAACCCTGCGGGTTTGTGAATTGCAGTGTCCCTGAGCTCCATTTTTCAACTCGCTTTTTTGGGAGCTGGCCGCAAAAGCGCGGGATTGCCTCAGGCCCTATTCTGGTTCCTGGCGGCAGGCTGAGCCTGTGGTTAATTCTTCTTCCTGATGGGAAAATAGAGTGACCTGTGCCTGCCTGTCCCAACACCTAGATCTAGTCTCTCATTGGTTGCCCCTCTTCCCGTTCAACCTCAGGACAAATTGCAACCTGTAGGGACAGGAGCTTAAAGGTGCTGATTCTCCAAGTAGGGAGATTGCTAGTAAAGTAGCTGGAAAGGCGAACCCTAGCACAAGGAGATGAGAAATGGGGTGCGTTTTAGAAACCTTTCAAAATCACACGGTGTACCATCTTCTGGGTTTCTCATGCATGTTTTCGATGTAGGAAGATGCCCTTGAACCTGGAGATTTGGCACCCATGGGATGGGTACCACGCAGTATTACTTTAAAGGGTCTGAGTTTGCTCACCCAACCTCACCCAACCTCTAAGCCCCAAGAGTGTCCACCCTTATGTCTCATCCAGGTGTGGGTCTAGATATGGTCCATCCAGGTTGCATCACAGCCCCTGAACGAATTTTGTAGGAATTTCTCTCTCTTTCACTGTCTTTGTTTTACGGGTTTTTAAAAGTAATTTATTTTTATAATGGGGTTTAGCTGCTTTTCACGGCTGTGTTTATGCGGCTTTACACCCACTTGGCTCACTTCCAGAGAGATATCAATACATAGGTTTTACGATTCTTACTAGTCAGAAATATTCTTGTGCGGTGAATAGGGGGTGTTGAGTCCACTTCACTGAGCAAGGCGTAGGTCTTGTCTCTTACATATTGTGTGTATGGAACGGTATCTGAGCGAATTTGAAACCCTTGTTTTATGCATCACCCCACCTCACCTTTCCCGTTAAGCAGCTATAGTGTGTTTTCTAAACGTGTGACTCTGTTCTGTTTTGTAATTCAGTTCAAGTGTAGCGGTTTTTACATTCCCTCTATAAGTGATAGCTTATAATTAGTGTCTTTTTCTGTGTGACTTATTTCACTTAGAATCGTCATACCTAAATCCACTCATCTTGCTTCTACAAGCCTTATGACATTGATTTCATGTCTGAGTGATATTCCATTGTACATAAGGACCACAACTTCTTTATCCATTTTTCTCTTTCCTGAGATATTTAAGGTGTCATGAAGTGGAGGTTCTTGTCAACAGAGCAGCCCTAAACTTTGGGGTGCCTGTGTCTTGCTGATTTTTAGTTTTCCCAATTTCTACGCCCATGAGTGAACGTGCCCTACGCTCCCTAAGCTGTGTTTTTTCGATGTTTCAGGACACACCGTACACTTCTCCAGTGTGGCTGTTGGCAATTTACATCCCGCCCATCAGCGTAGCAAGGCTGCCATTTCTCCATGGCCTGTCCTGCATTTCTGGTTTTGACACTTTTTGCAGCATGGCCCTTTTGACCGATGGGAAGCGAGACTTCTTTGTAGCGCTGATTTGCCTTTCCAGGTTGCTTGGTTGGCCAAAAAGGGCGTATGCGTTTTTTCCTGAATATATTCAGGAAAAAACGCATACGCCCTTTTTGGCCAAGGGCATCATTGTCGACGTTTTGCTGCTTTTCATGTGCTTTATAGGCGATTCGGATCTACCTCCGGAAATCTGTTTCCTGCAATTCTGCCTTGCTTTGAATTCCTCTTCGTTGCCTTCCCTCAATATATCTGTGGATGACAGTTATCATTTATAACTCTGCGGGTTTGTGAATTGCAGTGTCCCTGAGCTCCATTTTTCAACTCGCTTTTTTGGGAGCTGGCCGCAAAAGCGCGGGATTGCCTCAGGCCCTATTCTGGTTCCTGGCGGCAGGCGGAGCCTGTGGTTAATTCTTCTTCCTGATGGGAAAATAGAGAGACCTGTGCCTGTCCCAACACCTAGATCTAGTCTCTCATTGGTTGTCCCTCCTCCCGTTCATCCTCAGGACAAATTGCAACCTGTAGGGAACAGGAGCTTAAAAGTGCTGATTCTCCAAGTAGGGAGATTGCTAGTAAAGCAGCTGGAAAGGCGAACCCGAGCACAAGGAGATGAGAAATGGGGTGCGTTTTAGAAACCTTTCAAAATCACACGGTGTACCATCTTCTGGGTTTCTCATGCATGTTTTCGATGTAGGAAGATGCCCTTGAACCTGGAGATTTGGGACCCATGGGATGGGTACCACGCAGTATTACTTCAAAGGGTCTGCGTTTGCTCACCCAACCTCTCAGCCCCAAGAGTGTCCACCCTTATGTCTCATCCAGCTGTGGGTCTAGATATGGTCAATCCAGGTTGCATCACAGCCCCTGAACGAATTTTGTAAGAATTTCTCTCTCTTTCACTGTCTTTGTTTTACGGGTTTTTAAAAGTAATTTATTTTTATAATGGGGTTTAGCTGCTTTTCACGGCTGTGTTTATTCGGATTTACACCCACTTGACTCACTTCCAGACAGATATCAATACATAGGTTTTAAGATTGTTACTAGTCACATATATTCTTGTGCGGTGAATAGGGGGTGTTGAGTCCAGTTCACTGAGCAAAGAGTAGGTCTTGTCTATTACATATTGGGTGTATGGAACGGTATCTGAGCGAATTTGAACCCCTTGTTTTATGCATCACCCCACCTCACCTTTCCCGTTAAGCAGCCATAGTGTGTTTTCTAAACGTGTGATTCTGTTCTGTTCTGTAATTCAGTTCAAGTGTAGCGGTTTTTACATTCCCTCTATAAGTGATAGCTTATGATAAGTGTCTTTTTCTGTGTGACTTATTTCCCTTAGAATCGTCGTACCTATGTCCACTCATCTTGCTTCTACTAGCCTTATGATATTGATTTCATGTCTGAGTGATATTCCTTTGTACATAAGGACCACAACTTCTTTATCCATTTTTCTCTTTCCTGGGATATTTAAGGTGTCATGAAGTGGAGGTTCTTGTCAACAGAGCAGCCCTAAACTTTGGGGTGCCTGTGTCTTGCTGATTTTTAGTTTTCCCAATTTATACGCCCATGAGTGGACGTGCCCTATGCTCCCTAAGCTGTGTTTTTTCGATGTTTCAGGACACACTGTACACTTCTCCAGAGTGGCTGTTGGCAATTTACATCCCGCTCATCAGCGTAGCAAGGCTGCCATTTCTCCATGGCCTGTCCTGCATTTCTGGTTTTGACACTTTTTGCAGCATGGCCCTTTTGACCGATGGGAAGCGAGACTTCTTTGTAGCGCTGATTTGCCTTTCCAGGTTGCTTGGTTGGCCAAAAAGGGCGTATGCGTTTTTTCCTGAATATATTCAGGAAAAAACGCATACGCCCTTTTTGGCCAAGGGCATCATTGTCGACCTTTTGCCGCTTTTCATGTGCTTTAAAGGCGATTCGAATCTACCTCCTGAAATCTGTTTTCTGCAATTCTGCCTTGCTTTCAAATCCTCTTCGTTGCCTTCCCTCAATATATCTGTGGATGAGAGTTATCATTTATAACTCTGCGGGTTTGTGAATTGCAGTGTCCCTGAGCTCCATTTTTCAACTCGCTTTTTTGGGAGCTGGCCGCAAAAGCGCGGGATTGCCTCAGGCCCTATTGTGCTTCTGGGCGGCAGGCTGAGCCTGTGATTAATTCTTCTTCCTGATGGGAAATTAGAGTGACCTGTGCCTGTCCCAACACCTAGATCTAGTCTCTCATTGGTTGCCCCTCTTCCCGTTCATCCTCAGGACAAATTGCAACCTGTACAGAACAGGAGGTTAAAGGTGCTGATTCTCCAAGTAGGGAGATTGCTAGTAAAGTAGCTGGAATGGCGAACCCGAGCACAAGGAGATGAGAAATGAGGTGCGTTTTAGAAACCTTTCAAAATCACACGGTGTACCATCTTCTGAGTTTCTCATGCATGTTTTTGATGTAGGAAGATGCCCTTGAACCTGGAGACTTGGGACCCATGGGATGGGTACCACGCAGTATTACTTTAAAGGGTCTGCGTTTGCTCACCCAACCTAACCCAACCTTTCAGCCCCAAGAGTGTCCACCCGTATGTCTCATCCACCTGTGCGTGTAGATATGGTCAATCCAGGTTGCATCACAGCCTCTGAACGAATTTTGTAAGAATTTCTCTCTCTTTCACTGTCTTTGTTTTACGGGTTTTTAAAAGTAATTTATTTTTATAATGGGGTTTAGTTGCTTTTCACGGCTGTGTTTATGCGGCTTTACACCCACTTGACTCACTTCCAGACATATATCAATACATAGGTTTTAAGATTCTTACTAGTCACCTATATTCTTGTGCGGTGAATAGGGGGTGTTGAGTCCAGTTCACTGAGCAAGGAGTAGGTCTTGTCTATTACATATTGGGTGTATGGAACGGTATCTGAGCGAATTTGAAACCCTTGTTTTATGCATCACCCCACCTCACCTTTCCCGTTAAGCAGCCATAGTGTGTTTTCTAAACGTGTGACTCTGTTCTGTTTTGTAATTCAGTTCAAGTGTAGCGGTTTTTACATTCCCTCTATAAGTGATAGCTTATGATAAGTGTCTTTTTCTGTGTGACTTATTTCACTTAGAATCGTCATACCTAAATCCACTCATCTTGCTTCTACTAGCCTTATGACATTGATTTCATGTCTGAGTGATATTGCATTGTACATAAGGACCACAACTTCTTTATCCATTTTTCTCTTTCCTGGGATATTTAAGGTGTCATGAAGTGGAGGTTCTTGTCAACAGAGCAGCCCTAAACTTTGGGGTGCCTGTGTCTTGCTGATTTTTAGTTTTCCCAATTTATACGCCCATGAGTGGACGTGCCCTATGCTCCATAAGCTGTGTTTTTTCGATGTTTCAGGACACACTGTACACTTCTCCAGAGTGGCTGTTGGCAATTTACATCCCGCTCATCAGCGTAGCAAGGCTGCCATTTCTCCATGGCCTGTCCTGCATTTCTGGTTTTGACACTTTTTGCAGCATGGCCCTTTTCACCGATGGGAAGCGAGACCTCTTTGTAGCGCTGATTTGCCTTTCCAGGTTGCTTGGTTGGCCAAAAAGGGCGTATGCGTTTTTTCCTGAATATATTCAGGAAAAAACGCATACGCCCTTTTTGGCCAAGGGCATAATTGTCGACGTTTTGCCGCTTTTCATGTGCTTTAAAGGCGATTCGAATCTACCTCCTGAAATCTCTTTCCTGCAATTCTGCCTTGCTTTCAAATCCTCTTCGTTGCCTTCCCTCAATATATCTGTGGATGAGAGTTATCATTTATAACTCTGTGGGTTTGTGAATTGCAGTGTCCCTGAGCTCCATTTTTCAACTCGCTTTTTTGGGAGCTGGCCACAAAAGCGCGAGATTGCCTCAGGCCCTATTGTGGTTCCTGGAGGCAGGCTGAGCCTGTGGTTAATTCTTCTTCCTGATGGGAAAATAGAGTGACCTGTGCCTGTCCCAACACCTAGATCTAGTCTCTCATTGGTTGCCCCTCTTCCCGTTCATCTTCAGGACAAATTGCAACCTGTAGGGAACAGGAGCTTAAAGGTGCTGATTCTCCAAGTAGGGAGATTGCTAGTAAACTAGCTGGAAAGGCGAACCCTAGCACAAGGAGATGAGAAATGGGGTGCGTTTTAGAAACCTTTCAAAATCACACGGTGTACCATCTTCTGGGTTTCTCATGCATGATTTCGATGTAGGAAGATGCCCTTGAACCTGGAGATTTGGGACCCATGGGATGGGTACCACGCAGTATTACTTTAAAGGGTCTGAGTTTGCTCACCCAACCTCACCCAACCTCTCAGCCCCAAGAGTGTCCACCCTTATGTCTCATCCAGGTGTGGGTCTAGATATGGTCAATCCAGGTTGCATCACAGCCCCTGAACGAATTTTGTAAGAATTTCTCTCTCTTTCACTGTCTTTGTTTTACGGGTTTTTAAAAGTAATTTATTTTTATAATGGGGTTTAGCTGCTTTTCACGGCTGTGTTTATGCGGCTTTACACCCACTTGGCTCACTTCCAGAGAGATATCAATACATAGGTTTTACGATTCTTACTAGTCAGATATATTCTTGTGTGGTGAATAGGGGGTGTTGAGTCCAGTTCACTGAGCAAGGAGTAGGTCTTGTCTATTACATATTGGGTGTATGGAAAAGTATCTGAGCGAATTTGAAACCCTTGTTTTATGAATCACCCCACCTCACCTTTCCCGTTAAGCAGCCATAGTGTGTTTTCTAAACGTGTGACTCTGTTATGTTTTTTAATTCAGTTCAATTGTAGCGGTTTTTACATTCTCTCTATAAGTGATAGCTTATGATAATTGTCTTTTTCTGTGTGACTTATTTCACTTAGAATCGTCATACCTAAATCCACTCATCTTGCTTCTACTAGCCTTATGACATTGATTTCATGTCTGAGTGATATTCCTTTGTACATAAGGACCACAACTTCTTTATCCATTTTTCTCTTTCCTGGGATATTTAAGGTGTCATGAAGTGGAGGTTCTTGTCAACATAGCAGCCCTAAACATTGGGGTGCCTGTGTCTTGCTGATTTTTAGTTTTCCCAATTTATACGCCCATGAGTGGACGTGCCCTATGCTCCCTAAGCTGTGTTTTTTCGATGTTTCAGGACACACCGTATACTTCTCCAGAGTGGCTGTTGGCAATTTACATCCCGCCCATCAGCGTAGCAAGGCTGCCATTTCTCCATGGCCTGTCCTGCATTTCTGGTTTTGACACTTTTTGCAGCATGGCCCTTTTGACCGATGGGAAGCGAGACCTCTTTGTAGCGCTGATTTGCCTTTCCCGGTTGCTTGGTTGGCCAAAAAGGGCGTATGCTTTTTTTCCTGAATATATTCAGGAAAAAACGCATACGCCCTTTTTGGCCAAGGGCATCATTGTCGACGTTTTGCCGCTTTTCATATGCTTTAAAGGCGATTCGAATCTACCTCCTGAAATCTGCTTCCTGCAATTCTGCCTTGCTTTCAAATCCTCTTCGTTGCCTTCCCTCAATATATCTGTGGATGAGAGTTATCATTTATAACTCTGCGGGTTTGTGAATTGCAGTGTCCCTGAGCTCCATTTTTCAACTCGCTTTTTTGGGAGCTGGCCGCAAAAGCGCGGGATTGCCTCAGGCCCTATTCTGGTTCCTGGCGGCTGGCTGAGCCTGTGGTTAATTCTTCTTCCTGATGGGAAAATAGAGTGACCTGGGCCTGTCCCAACACCTAGATCTAGTCTCTCATTGGTTGCCCCTCTTCCCGTTCAACCTCAGGACAAATTGCAACCTGTAGGGAACAGGAGCTTAAAGGTGCTGATTCTCCAAGTAGGGAGATTGCTAGTAAAGTAGCTCGAAAGGCGAACCCGAGCACAAGGAGATGAGAAATGGGGTGCGTTTTAGAAACCTTTCAAAATCACACGGTGTACCATCTTCTGGGTTTCTCATGCATGTTTTCGATGTAGGAAGATGCCCTTGAACATGGAGATTTGGCACCCATGGGATGGGTACCACGCAGTATTACTTTAAAGGGTCTGAGTTTGCTCACCCAACCTCACCCAACCTCTAAGCCCCAAGAGTGTCCACCCTTATGTCTCATCCAGGTGTGGGTCTAGATATGGTCCATCCAGGTTGCATCACAGCCCCTGAACGAATTTTGTAGGAATTTCTCTCTCTTTCACTGTCTTTGTTTTACGGGTTTTTAAAAGTAATTTATTTTATAATGGGGTTTAGCTGCTTTTCACGGCTGTGTTTATGCGGCTTTACACCCACTTGGCTCACTTCCAGAGAGATATCAATACATAGGTTTTACGATTCTTACTAGTCAGAAATATTCTTGTGCGGTGAATAGGGGGTGTTGAGTCCACTTCACTGAGCAAGGAGTAGGTCTTGTCTACTACATATTGGGTGTATGGAACGGTATCTGAGCGAATTTGAAACCCTTGTTTTATGCATCACCCCACCTCACCTTTCCCGTTAAGCAGCCATAGTGTGTTTTCTAAACGTGTGACTCTGTTCTGTTTTGTAATTCAGTTCAAGTGTAGCGGTTTTTACATTCCCTCTATAAGTGATAGCTTATGATTAGTGTCTTTTTCTGTGTCACTTATTTCACTTAGAATCGTCATACCTAAATCCACTCATCTTGCTTCTACAAGCCTTATGACATTGATTTCATGTCTGAGTGATATTCCATTGTACATAAGGACCACAACTTCTTTATCCATTTTTCTCTTTCCTGGGATATTTAAGGTGTCATGAAGTGGAGGTTCTTGTCAACAGAGCAGCCCTAAACTTTGGGGTGCCTGTGTCTTGCTGATTTTTAGTTTTCCCAATTTCTACGCCCATGAGTGAAGGTGCCCTATGCTCCCTAAGCTGTGTTTTTTCGATGTTTCAGGACACACCGTACACTTCTCCAGTGTGGCTGTTGGCAATTTACATCCCGCCCATCAGCGTAGCAAGGCTGCCATTTCTCCATGGCCTGTCCTGCATTTCTGGTTTTGACACTTTTTGCAGCATGACCCTTTTGACCGATGGGAAGCGAGACTTCTTTGTAGCGCTGATTTGCCTTTCCAGGTTGCTTGGTTGGCCAAAAAGGGCGTATGCGTTTTTTCCTGAATATATTCAGGAAAAAACGCATACGCCCTTTTTGGCCAAGGGCATCATTGTCGACGTTTTGCCGCTTTTCATGTGCTTTAAAGGCGATTCGGATCTACCTACGGAAATCTGTTTCCTGCAATTCTGCCTTGCTTTGAATTCCTCTTCGTTGCCTTCCCTCAATATATCTGTGGATGACAGTTATCATTTATAACTCTGCGGGTTTGTGAATTGCAGTGTCCCTGAGCTCCATTTTTCAACTCGCTTTTTTGGGAGCTGGCCGCAAAAGCGCGGGATTGCCTCAGGCCCTATTCTGGTTCCTGGCGGCAGGCGGAGCCTGTGGTTAATTCTTCTTCCTGATGGGAAAATAGAGAGACCTGTGCCTGTCCCAACACCTAGATCTAGTCTCTCATTGGTTTCCCCTCTTCCCGTTCATCCTCAGGACAAATTGCAACCTGTAGGGAACAGGAGCTTAAAAGTGCTGATTCTCCAAGTAGGGAGATTGCTAGTAAAGTAGCTGGAAAGGCGAACCCGAGCACAAGGAGATGAGAAATGGGGTGCGTTTTAGAAACCTTTCAAAATCACACGGTGTACCATCTTCTGGGTTTCTCATGCATGTTTTCGATGTAGGAAGATGCCCTTGAACCTGGAGATTTGGGACCCATGGGATGGGTACCACGCAGTATTACTTCAAAGGGTCTGCGTTTGCTCACCCAACCTCTCAGCCCCAAGAGTGTCCACCCTTATGTCTCATCCAGCTGTGGGTCTAGATATGGTCAATCCAGGTTGCATCACAGCCCCTGAACGAATTTTGTAAGAATTTCTCTCTGTTTCACTGTCTTTGTTTTATGGGTTATTAAAAGTAATTTATTTTTATAATGGGGTTTAGCTGCTTTTCACGGCTGTGTTTATGCGGAT
The DNA here is from genome assembly GCF_028021215.1 of Eschrichtius robustus. Classification (NCBI taxonomy): domain Eukaryota; kingdom Metazoa; phylum Chordata; class Mammalia; order Artiodactyla; family Eschrichtiidae; genus Eschrichtius; species Eschrichtius robustus. The sequence continues at coordinate 1,938,353 of NW_027175257.1, forward strand.
TTACACCCACTTGACTCACTTCCAGACAGATATCAGTACATAGGTTTTAAGATTGTTACTAGTCACATATATTCTTGTGCGGTGAATAGGGGGTGTTGTGTCCAGTTCACTGAGCAAGGAGTAGGTCTTGTCTATTACATATTGGGTGTATGGAACGGTATCTGAGCGAATTTGAACCCCTTGTTTTATGCATCACCCCACTTCACCTTTCCCGTTAAGCTGCCATAGTGTGTTTTCTAAACGTGTGACTCTGTTCTGTTTTGTAATTCAGTTCAAGTGTAGCGGTTTTTACATTCCCTCTATAAGTGATAGCTTATGATAAGTGTCTTTTTCTGTGTGACTTATTTCACTTAGAATCGTCGTACCTAAGTCCACTCATCTTGCTTCTACTAGCCTTATGACATTGATTTCATGTCTGAGTGATATTCCATTGTACATAAGGACCACAACTTTTTTATCCATTTTTCTCTTTCCTGGGATATTTAAGGTTTCATGAAGTGGAGGTTCTTGTCAACAGAGTAGCCCCAAACTTTGGGGTGCCTGTGTCTTGCTGATTTTTAGTTTTCCCAATTTATACGCCCATGAGTGGACGTGCCCTATGCTCACTAAGCTGTGTTTTTTCGATGTTTCAGGACACACCGTATACTTCTCCAGAGTGGCTGTTGGCAATTTACATCCCGCCCATCAGCGTAGCAAGGCTGCCATTTCTCCATGGCCTGTCCTGCATTTCTGGTTTTGACACTTTTTGGAGCATGGCCCTTTTGGCCGATGGGAAGCGAGACTTCTTTGTAGCGCTGATTTGCCTTTCCAGGTTGCTTGGTTGGCCAAAAAGGTCGTATGCGTTTTTTCCTGAATATATTCAGGAAAAAACGCATACGCCCTTTTTGGCCAAGGGCATCATTGTCGACCTTTTGCCGCTTTTCATGTGCTTTAAAGGCGATTCGAATCTACCTCCTGAAATCTGTTTTCTGCAATTCTGCCTTGCTTTCAAATCCTCTTCGTTGCCTTCCCTCAATATATCTGTGGATGAGAGTTATCATTTATAACTCTGCGGGTTTGTGAATTGCAGTGTCCCTGAGCTCCATTTTTCAACTCGCTTTTTTGGGAGCTGGCCGCAAAAGCGCGGGATTGCCTCAGGCCCTATTGTGCTTCTGGGCGGCAGGCTGAGCCTGTGATTAATTCTTCTTCCTGATGGGAAATTAGAGTGACCTGTGCCTGTCCCAACACCTAGATCTAGTCTCTCATTGGTTGCCCCTCTTCCCGTTCATCCTCAGGACAAATTGCAACCTGTACAGAACAGGAGGTTAAAGGTGCTGATTCTCCAAGTAGGGAGATTGCTAGTAAAGTAGCTGGAATGGCGAACCCGAGCACAAGGAGATGAGAAATGAGGTGCGTTTTAGAAACCTTTCAAAATCACACGGTGTACCATCTTCTGAGTTTCTCATGCATGTTTTTGATGTAGGAAGATGCCCTTGAACCTGGAGACTTGGGACCCATGGGATGGGTACCACGCAGTATTACTTTAAAGGGTCTGCGTTTGCTCACCCAACCTAACCCAACCTTTCAGCCCCAAGAGTGTCCACCCGTATGTCTCATGCACCTGTGCGTGTAGATATGGTCAATCCAGGTTGCATCACAGCCTCTGAACGAATTTTGTAAGAATTTCTCTCTCTTTCACTGTCTTTGTTTTACGGGTTTTTAAAAGTAATTTATTTTTATAATGGGGTTTAGTTGCTTTTCACGGCTGTGTTTATGCGGCTTTACACCCACTTGACTCACTTCCAGACATATATCAATACATAGGTTTTAAGATTCTTACTAGTCACCTATATTCTTGTGCGGTGAATAGGGGGTGTTGAGTCCAGTTCACTGAGCAAGGAGTAGGTCTTGTCTATTACATATTGGGTGTATGGAACGGTATCTGAGCGAATTTGAAACCCTTGTTTTATGCATCACCCCACCTCACCTTTCCCGTTAAGCAGCCATAGTGTGTTTTCTAAACGTGTGACTCTGTTCTGTTTTGTAATTCAGTTCAAGTGTAGCGGTTTTTACATTCCCTCTATAAGTGATAGCTTATGATAAGTGTCTTTTTCTGTGTGACTTATTTCACTTAGAATCGTCATACCTAAATCCACTCATCTTGCTTCTACTAGCCTTATGACATTGATTTCATGTCTGAGTGATATTGCATTGTACATAAGGACCACAACTTCTTTATCCATTTTTCTCTTTCCTGGGATATTTAAGGTGTCATGAAGTGGAGGTTCTTGTCAACAGAGCAGCCCTAAACTTTGGGGTGCCTGTGTCTTGCTGATTTTTAGTTTTCCCAATTTATACGCCCATGAGTGGACGTGCCCTATGCTCCATAAGCTGTGTTTTTTCGATGTTTCAGGACACACTGTACACTTCTCCAGAGTGGCTGTTGGCAATTTACATCCCGCTCATCAGCGTAGCAAGGCTGCCATTTCTCCATGGCCTGTCCTGCATTTCTGGTTTTGACACTTTTTGCAGCATGGCCCTTTTCACCGATGGGAAGCGAGACCTCTTTGTAGCGCTGATTTGCCTTTCCAGGTTGCTTGGTTGGCCAAAAAGGGCGTATGCGTTTTTTCCTGAATATATTCAGGAAAAAACGCATACGCCCTTTTTGGCCAAGGGCATAATTGTCGACGTTTTGCCGCTTTTCATGTGCTTTAAAGGCGATTCGAATCTACCTCCTGAAATCTCTTTCCTGCAATTCTGCCTTGCTTTCAAATCCTCTTCGTTGCCTTCCCTCAATATATCTGTGGATGAGAGTTATCATTTATAACTCTGTGGGTTTGTGAATTGCAGTGTCCCTGAGCTCCATTTTTCAACTCGCTTTTTTGGGAGCTGGCCACAAAAGCGCGAGATTGCCTCAGGCCCTATTGTGGTTCCTGGAGGCAGGCTGAGCCTGTGGTTAATTCTTCTTCCTGATGGGAAAATAGAGTGACCTGTGCCTGTCCCAACACCTAGATCTAGTCTCTCATTGGTTGCCCCTCTTCCCGTTCATCTTCAGGACAAATTGCAACCTGTAGGGAACAGGAGCTTAAAGGTGCTGATTCTCCAAGTAGGGAGATTGCTAGTAAACTAGCTGGAAAGGCGAACCCTAGCACAAGGAGATGAGAAATGGGGTGCGTTTTAGAAACCTTTCAAAATCACACGGTGTACCATCTTCTGGGTTTCTCATGCATGATTTCGATGTAGGAAGATGCCCTTGAACCTGGAGATTTGGGACCCATGGGATGGGTACCACGCAGTATTACTTTAAAGGGTCTGAGTTTGCTCACCCAACCTCACCCAACCTCTCAGCCCCAAGAGTGTCCACCCTTATGTCTCATCCAGGTGTGGGTCTAGATATGGTCAATCCAGGTTGCATCACAGCCCCTGAACGAATTTTGTAAGAATTTCTCTCTCTTTCACTGTCTTTGTTTTACGGGTTTTTAAAAGTAATTTATTTTTATAATGGGGTTTAGCTGCTTTTCACGGCTGTGTTTATGCGGCTTTACACCCACTTGGCTCACTTCCAGAGAGATATCAATACATAGGTTTTACGATTCTTACTAGTCAGATATATTCTTGTGTGGTGAATAGGGGGTGTTGAGTCCAGTTCACTGAGCAAGGAGTAGGTCTTGTCTATTACATATTGGGTGTATGGAAAAGTATCTGAGCGAATTTGAAACCCTTGTTTTATGAATCACCCCACCTCACCTTTCCCGTTAAGCAGCCATAGTGTGTTTTCTAAACGTGTGACTCTGTTATGTTTTTTAATTCAGTTCAATTGTAGCGGTTTTTACATTCTCTCTATAAGTGATAGCTTATGATAAGTGTCTTTTTCTGTGTGACTTATTTCACTTAGAATCGTCATACCTAAATCCACTCATCTTGCTTCTACTAGCCTTATGACATTGATTTCATGTCTGAGTGATATTCCTTTGTACATAAGGACCACAACTTCTTTATCCATTTTTCTCTTTCCTGGGATATTTAAGGTGTCATGAAGTGGAGGTTCTTGTCAACATAGCAGCCCTAAACATTGGGGTGCCTGTGTCTTGCTGATTTTTAGTTTTCCCAATTTATACGCCCATGAGTGGACGTGCCCTATGCTCCCTAAGCTGTGTTTTTTCGATGTTTCAGGACACACCGTATACTTCTCCAGAGTGGCTGTTGGCAATTTACATCCCGCCCATCAGCGTAGCAAGGCTGCCATTTCTCCATGGCCTGTCCTGCATTTCTGGTTTTGACACTTTTTGCAGCATGGCCCTTTTGACCGATGGGAAGCGAGACCTCTTTGTAGCGCTGATTTGCCTTTCCCGGTTGCTTGGTTGGCCAAAAAGGGCGTATGCTTTTTTTCCTGAATATATTCAGGAAAAAACGCATACGCCCTTTTTGGCCAAGGGCATCATTGTCGACGTTTTGCCGCTTTTCATATGCTTTAAAGGCGATTCGAATCTACCTCCTGAAATCTGCTTCCTGCAATTCTGCCTTGCTTTCAAATCCTCTTCGTTGCCTTCCCTCAATATATCTGTGGATGAGAGTTATCATTTATAACTCTGCGGGTTTGTGAATTGCAGTGTCCCTGAGCTCCATTTTTCAACTCGCTTTTTTGGGAGCTGGCCGCAAAAGCGCGGGATTGCCTCAGGCCCTATTCTGGTTCCTGGCGGCTGGCTGAGCCTGTGGTTAATTCTTCTTCCTGATGGGAAAATAGAGTGACCTGGGCCTGTCCCAACACCTAGATCTAGTCTCTCATTGGTTGCCCCTCTTCCCGTTCTACCTCAGGACAAATTGCAACCTGTAGGGAACAGGAGCTTAAAGGTGCTGATTCTCCAAGTAGGGAGATTGCTAGTAAAGTAGCTCGAAAGGCGAACCCGAGCACAAGGAGATGAGAAATGGGGTGCGTTTTAGAAACCTTTCAAAATCACACGGTGTACCATCTTCTGGGTTTCTCATGCATGTTTTCGATGTAGGAAGATGCCCTTGAACATGGAGATTTGGCACCCATGGGATGGGTACCACGCAGTATTACTTTAAAGGGTCTGAGTTTGCTCACCCAACCTCACCCAACCTCTAAGCCCCAAGAGTGTCCACCCTTATGTCTCATCCAGGTGTGGGTCTAGATATGGTCCATCCAGGTTGCATCACAGCCCCTGAACGAATTTTGTAGGAATTTCTCTCTCTTTCACTGTCTTTGTTTTACGGGTTTTTAAAAGTAATTTATTTTATAATGGGGTTTAGCTGCTTTTCACGGCTGTGTTTATGCGGCTTTACACCCACTTGGCTCACTTCCAGAGAGATATCAATACATAGGTTTTACGATTCTTACTAGTCAGAAATATTCTTGTGCGGTGAATAGGGGGTGTTGAGTCCACTTCACTGAGCAAGGAGTAGGTCTTGTCTACTACATATTGGGTGTATGGAACGGTATCTGAGCGAATTTAAAACCCTTGTTTTATGCATCACCCCACCTCACCTTTCCCGTTAAGCAGCCATAGTGTGTTTTCTAAACGTGTGACTCTGTTCTGTTTTGTAATTCAGTTCAAGTGTAGCGGTTTTTACATTCCCTCTATAAGTGATAGCTTATGATTAGTGTCTTTTTCTGTGTCACTTATTTCACTTAGAATCGTCATACCTAAATCCACTCATCTTGCTTCTACAAGCCTTATGACATTGATTTCATGTCTGAGTGATATTCCATTGTACATAAGGACCACAACTTCTTTATCCATTTTTCTCTTTCCTGGGATATTTAAGGTGTCATGAAGTGGAGGTTCTTGTCAACAGAGCAGCCCTAAACTTTGGGGTGCCTGTGTCTTGCTGATTTTTAGTTTTCCCAATTTCTACGCCCATGAGTGAAGGTGCCCTATGCTCCCTAAGCTGTGTTTTTTCGATGTTTCAGGACACACCGTACACTTCTCCAGTGTGGCTGTTGGCAATTTACATCCCGCCCATCAGCGTAGCAAGGCTGCCATTTCTCCATGGCCTGTCCTGCATTTCTGGTTTTGACACTTTTTGCAGCATGACCCTTTTGACCGATGGGAAGCGAGACTTCTTTGTAGCGCTGATTTGCCTTTCCAGGTTGCTTGGTTGGCCAAAAAGGGCGTATGCGTTTTTTCCTGAATATATTCAGGAAAAAACGCATACGCCCTTTTTGGCCAAGGGCATCATTGTCGACGTTTTGCCGCTTTTCATGTGCTTTAAAGGCGATTCGGATCTACCTCCGGAAATCTGTTTCCTGCAATTCTGCCTTGCTTTGAATTCCTCTTCGTTGCCTTCCCTCAATATATCTGTGGATGACAGTTATCATTTATAACTCTGCGGGTTTGTGAATTGCAGTGTCCCTGAGCTCCATTTTTCAACTCGCTTTTTTGGGAGCTGGCCGCAAAAGCGCGGGATTGCCTCAGGCCCTATTCTGGTTCCTGGCGGCAGGCGGAGCCTGTGGTTAATTCTTCTTCCTGATGGGAAAATAGAGAGACCTGTGCCTGTCCCAACACCTAGATCTAGTCTCTCATTGGTTTCCCCTCTTCCCGTTCATCCTCAGGACAAATTGCAACCTGTAGGGAACAGGAGCTTAAAAGTGCTGATTCTCCAAGTAGGGAGATTGCTAGTAAAGTAGCTGGAAAGGCGAACCCGAGCACAAGGAGATGAGAAATGGGGTGCGTTTTAGAAACCTTTCAAAATCACACGGTGTACCATCTTCTGGGTTTCTCATGCATGTTTTCGATGTAGGAAGATGCCCTTGAACCTGGAGATTTGGGACCCATGGGATGGGTACCACGCAGTATTACTTCAAAGGGTCTGCGTTTGCTCACCCAACCTCTCAGCCCCAAGAGTGTCCACCCTTATGTCTCATCCAGCTGTGGGTCTAGATATGGTCAATCCAGGTTGCATCACAGCCCCTGAACGAATTTTGTAAGAATTTCTCTCTGTTTCACTGTCTTTGTTTTATGGGTTATTAAAAGTAATTTATTTTTATAATGGGGTTTAGCTGCTTTTCACGGCTGTGTTTATGCGGATTTACACCCACTTGACTCACTTCCAGACAGATATCAGTACATAGGTTTTAAGATTGTTACTAGTCACATATATTCTTGTGCGGTGAATAGGGGGTGTTGTGTCCAGTTCACTGAGCAAGGAGTAGGTCTTGTCTATTACATATTGGGTGTATGGAACGGTATCTGAGCGAATTTGAACCCCTTGTTTTATGCATCACCCCACTTCACCTTTCCCGTTAAGCTGCCATAGTGTGTTTTCTAAACGTGTGACTCTGTTCTGTTTTGTAATTCAGTTCAAGTGTAGCGGTTTTTACATTCCCTCTATAAGTGATAGCTTATGATAAGTGTCTTTTTCTGTGTGACTTATTTCACTTAGAATCGTCGTACCTAAGTCCACTCATCTTGCTTCTACTAGCCTTATGACATTGATTTCATGTCTGAGTGATATTCCATTGTACATAAGGACCACAACTTTTTTATCCATTTTTCTCTTTCCTGGGATATTTAAGGTTTCATGAAGTGGAGGTTCTTGTCAACAGAGTAGCCCCAAACTTTGGGGTGCCTGTGTCTTGCTGATTTTTAGTTTTCCCAATTTATACGCCCATGAGTGGACGTGCCCTATGCTCACTAAGCTGTGTTTTTTCGATGTTTCAGGACACACCGTATACTTCTCCAGAGTGGCTGTTGGCAATTTACATCCCGCCCATCAGCGTAGCAAGGCTGCCATTTCTCCATGGCCTGTCCTGCATTTCTGGTTTTGACACTTTTTGGAGCATGGCCCTTTTGGCCGATGGGAAGCGAGACTTCTTTGTAGCGCTGATTTGCCTTTCCAGGTTGCTTGGTTGGCCAAAAAGGGCGTATGCGTTTTTTCCTGAATATATTCAGGAAAAAACGCATACGCCCTTTTTGGCCAAGGGCATCATTGTCGACGTTTTGCAGCTTTTCATGTGCCTTAAAGGCGATTCGAATCTACCTCCTGAAATCTGTTTCCTGCAATTCTGCCTTGCTTTCAAATCCTCTTCGTTGCCTTCCCTCAATATATCTGTGGATGAGAGTTATCATTTATAACTCTGCGGGTTTGTGAATTGCAGTGTCCCTGAGCTCCATTTTTCAACTCGCTTTTTTGGGAGCTGGCCGCAAAAGCGCGGGATTGCCTCAGGCCCTATTCTGGTTCCTGGCGGCTGGCTGAGCCTGTGGTTAATTCTTCTTCCTGATGGGAAAATAGAGTGACCTGGGCCTGTCCCAACACCTAGATCTAGTCTCTCATTGGTTGCCCCTCTTCCCGTTCAACCTCAGGACAAATTGCAACCTGTAGGGAACAGGAGCTTAAAGGTGCTGATTCTCCAAGTAGGGAGATTGCTAGTAAAGTAGCTCGAAAGGCGAACCCGAGCACAAGGAGATGAGAAATGGGGTGCGTTTTAGAAACCTTTCAAAATCACACGGTGTACCATCTTCTGGGTTTCTCATGCATGTTTTCGATGTAGGAAGATGCCCTTGAACATGGAGATTTGGCACCCATGGGATGGGTACCACGCAGTATTACTTTAAAGGGTCTGAGTTTGCTCACCCAACCTCACCCAACCTCTAAGCCCCAAGAGTGTCCACCCTTATGTCTCATCCAGGTGTGGGTCTAGATATGGTCCATCCAGGTTGCATCACAGCCCCTGAACGAATTTTGTAGGAATTTCTCTCTCTTTCACTGTCTTTGTTTTACGGGTTTTTAAAAGTAATTTATTTTATAATGGGGTTTAGCTGCTTTTCACGGCTGTGTTTATGCGGCTTTACACCCACTTGGCTCACTTCCAGAGAGATATCAATACATAGGTTTTACGATTCTTACTAGTCAGAAATATTCTTGTGCGGTGAATAGGGGGTGTTGAGTCCACTTCACTGAGCAAGGAGTAGGTCTTGTCTACTACATATTGGGTGTATGGAACGGTATCTGAGCGAATTTAAAACCCTTGTTTTATGCATCACCCCACCTCACCTTTCCCGTTAAGCAGCCATAGTGTGTTTTCTAAACGTGTGACTCTGTTCTGTTTTGTAATTCAGTTCAAGTGTAGCGGTTTTTACATTCCCTCTATAAGTGATAGCTTATGATTAGTGTCTTTTTCTGTGTCACTTATTTCACTTAGAATCGTCATACCTAAATCCACTCATCTTGCTTCTACAAGCCTTATGACATTGATTTCATGTCTGAGTGATATTCCATTGTACATAAGGACCACAACTTCTTTATCCATTTTTCTCTTTCCTGGGATATTTAAGGTGTCATGAAGTGGAGGTTCTTGTCAACAGAGCAGCCCTAAACTTTGGGGTGCCTGTGTCTTGCTGATTTTTAGTTTTCCCAATTTCTACGCCCATGAGTGAAGGTGCCCTATGCTCCCTAAGCTGTGTTTTTTCGATGTTTCAGGACACACCGTACACTTCTCCAGTGTGGCTGTTGGCAATTTACATCCCGCCCATCAGCGTAGCAAGGCTGCCATTTCTCCATGGCCTGTCCTGCATTTCTGGTTTTGACACTTTTTGCAGCATGACCCTTTTGACCGATGGGAAGCGAGACTTCTTTGTAGCGCTGATTTGCCTTTCCAGGTTGCTTGGTTGGCCAAAAAGGGCGTATGCGTTTTTTCCTGAATATATTCAGGAAAAAACGCATACGCCCTTTTTGGCCAAGGGCATCATTGTCGACGTTTTCCCGCTTTCATGTGCTTTAAAGGCGATTCGGATCTACCTCCGGAAATCTGTTTCCTGCAATTCTGCCTTGCTTTGAATTCCTCTTCGTTGCCTTCCCTCAATATATCTGTGGATGACAGTTATCATTTATAACTCTGCGGGTTTGTGAATTGCAGTGTCCCTGAGCTCCATTTTTCAACTCGCTTTTTTGGGAGCTGGCCGCAAAAGCGCGGGATTGCCTCAGGCCCTATTCTGGTTCCTGGCGGCAGGCGGAGCCTGTGGTTAATTCTTCTTCCTGATGGGAAAATAGAGAGACCTGTGCCTGTCCCAACACCTAGATCTAGTCTCTCATTGGTTTCCCCTCTTCCCGTTCATCCTCAGGACAAATTGCAACCTGTAGGGAACAGGAGCTTAAAAGTGCTGATTCTCCAAGTAGGGAGATTGCTAGTAAAGTAGCTGGAAAGGCGAACCCGAGCACAAGGAGATGAGAAATGGGGTGCGTTTTAGAAACCTTTCAAAATCACACGGTGTACCATCTTCTGGGTTTCTCATGCATGTTTTCGATGTAGGAAGATGCCCTTGAACCTGGAGATTTGGGACCCATGGGATGGGTACCACGCAGTATTACTTCAAAGGGTCTGCGTTTGCTCACCCAACCTCTCAGCCCCAAGAGTGTCCACCCTTATGTCTCATCCAGCTGTGGGTCTAGATATGGTCAATCCAGGTTGCATCACAGCCCCTGAACGAATTTTGTAAGAATTTCTCTCTGTTTCACTGTCTTTGTTTTATGGGTTATTAAAAGTAATTTATTTTTATAATGGGGTTTAGCTGCTTTTCACGGCTGTGTTTATGCGGATTTACACCCACTTGACTCACTTCCAGACAGATATCAGTACATAGGTTTTAAGATTGTTACTAGTCACATATATTCTTGTGCGGTGAATAGGGGGTGTTGTGTCCAGTTCACTGAGCAAGGAGTAGGTCTTGTCTATTACATATTGGGTGTATGGAACGGTATCTGAGCGAATTTGAACCCCTTGTTTTATGCATCACCCCACTTCACCTTTCCCGTTAAGCTGCCATAGTGTGTTTTCTAAACGTGTGACTCTGTTCTGTTTTGTAATTCAGTTCAAGTGTAGCGGTTTTTACATTCCCTCTATAAGTGATAGCTTATGATAAGTGTCTTTTTCTGTGTGACTTATTTCACTTAGAATCGTCGTACCTAAGTCCACTCATCTTGCTTCTACTAGCCTTATGACATTGATTTCATGTCTGAGTGATATTCCATTGTACATAAGGACCACAACTTTTTTATCCATTTTTCTCTTTCCTGGGATATTTAAGGTTTCATGAAGTGGAGGTTCTTGTCAACAGAGTAGCCCCAAACTTTGGGGTGCCTGTGTCTTGCTGATTTTTAGTTTTCCCAATTTATACGCCCATGAGTGGACGTGCCCTATGCTCACTAAGCTGTGTTTTTTCGATGTTTCAGGACACACCGTATACTTCTCCAGAGTGGCTGTTGGCAATTTACATCCCGCCCATCAGCGTAGCAAGGCTGCCATTTCTCCATGGCCTGTCCTGCATTTCTGGTTTTGACACTTTTTGGAGCATGGCCCTTTTGGCCGATGGGAAGCGAGACTTCTTTGTAGCGCTGATTTGCCTTTCCAGGTTGCTTGGTTGGCCAAAAAGGGCGTATGCGTTTTTTCCTGAATATATTCAGGAAAAAACGCATACGCCCTTTTTGGCCAAGGGCATCATTGTCGACGTTTTGCAGCTTTTCATGTGCCTTAAAGGCGATTCGAATCTACCTCCTGAAATCTGTTTCCTGCAATTCTGCCTTGCTTTCAAATCCTCTTCGTTGCCTTCCCTCAATATATCTGTGGATGAGAGTTATCATTTATAACTCTGCGGGTTTGTGAATTGCAGTGTCCCTGAGCTCCATTTTTCAACTCGCTTTTTTGGGAGCTGGCCGCAAAAGCACGGGATTGCCTCAGGCCCTATTGTGCTTCTGGGCGGCAGGCTGAGCCTGTGATTAATTCTTCTTCCTGATGGGAAATTAGAGTGACCTGTGCCTGTCCCAACACCTAGATCTAGTCTCTCATCGGTTGCCCCTCTTCCCGTTCATCCTCAGGACAAATTGCAACCTGTACGGAACAGGAGGTTAAAGGTGCTGATTCTCCAAGTAGGGAGATTGCAAGTAAAGGAGCTGGAATGGCGAACCCGAGCACAAGGAGATGAGAAATGAGGTGCGTTTTAGAAACCTTTCAAAATCACACGGTGTACCATCTTCTGAGTTTCTCATGCATGTTTTCGATGTAGGAAGATGCCCTTGAACCTGGAGACTTGGGACCCATGGGATGGGTTCCACGCAGTATTACTTTAAAGGGTCTGCGTTTGCTCACCCAACCTCACCCAACCTTTCAGCCCCAAGAGTGTCCACCCTTATGTCTCATCCAGCTGTGCGTGTAGATATGGTCAATCCAGGTTGCATCACAGCCTCTGAACGAATTTTGTAAGAATTTCTCTCTCTTTCACTGTCTTTGTTTTACGGGTTTTTAAAAGTAATTTATTTTTATAATGGGGTTTAGCTGCTTTTCACGGCTGTGTTTATGCGGCTTTACACCCACTTGACTCACTTCCAGACATATATCAATACATAGGTTTTAAGATTCTTACTAGTCACCTATATTCTTGTGCGGTGAATAGGGGGTGTTGAGTCCAGTTCACTGAGCAAGGAGTAGGTCTTGTCTATTACATATTGGGTGTATGGAACGGTATCTGAGCGAATTTGAACCCCTTGTTTTATGCATCACCCCACCTCACCTTTCCCGTTAAGCAGCCATAGTGTGTTTTCTAAACGTGTGACTCTGTTCTGTTTTGTAATTCAGTTCAAGTGTAGCGGTTTTTACATTCCCTCTATAAGTGATAGCTTATGATAAGTGTCTTTTTCTGTGTGACTTATTTCACTTAGAATCGTCGTACCTAACTCCACTCATCTTGCTTCTACTAGCCTTATGACATTGATTTCATGTCTGAGTGATATTCCATTGTACATAAGGACCACGACTTCTTTATCCATTTTTCTCTTTCCTGGGATATTTAAGTTGTCATGAAGTGGAGGTTCTTGTCAACAGAGCAGCCCTAAACTTTGGGGTGCCTGTGTCTTGCTGATTTTTCTTTCTCCCAATTTATACGCCCATGAGTGGACGTGCCCTACGCTCCCTAAGCTGTGTTTTTTCGATGTTTCAGGACACACCATACACTTCTCCAGAGTGGCTGCTGGCAATTAACATCCCGCCCATCAGCGTAGCAAGGCTGCCATTTCTCCATGGCCTGTCCTGCATTTCTGGTTTTGACACTTTTTGCAGCATGACCCTTTTGACCGATGGGAAGCGAGACTTCTTTGTAGCGCTGATTTGCCTTTCCAGGTTGCTTGGTTGGCCAAAAAGGGCGTATGCGTTTTTTCCTGAATATATTCAGGAAAAAACGCATACGCCCTTTTTGGCCAAGGGCATCATTGTCGACGTTTTGCCGCTTTTCATGTGCTTTAAAGGCGATTCGAATCTACCTCCTGAAACCTGTTTCCTGCAATTCTGCCTTGCTTTCAAATCCTCTTCGTTGCCTTCCCTCAATATATTTGTGGACAAGAGTTATCATTTATAACTCAGCAGGTTTGTGAATGGCAGTGCCCCTGAGCTCCATTTTTCAACTGTCTTGTTTGGGAGCTGGCCGCAAAAGCACGGGATTGCCTCAGGCCCTATTCTGGTTCCCGGCGGCAGGCTGAGCCTGTGGTTAATTCTTCTTCCTGATGGGAAAATAGAGTGACCTGTGCCTGTCCCAACACCTAGATCTAGTCTCTCATTGGTTGCCCCTCTTCCCGTTCATCCTCAGGACAAATTGCAACCTGTACAGAACAGGAGGTTAAAGGTGCTGATTCTCCAAGTAGGGAGATTGCTAGTGAAGTAGCTGGAATGGCGAACCCGAGCACAAGGAGATGAGAAATGAGGTGCGTTTTAGAAACCTTTCAAAATCACACGGTGTACCTTCTTCTGGGTTCCTCATGCAAGATTTCGATGTAGGAAGATGCCCTTGAACCTGGAGATTTGGGACCCATGGGATGGGTACCATGCAGTATTACTTTAAAGGGTCTGCGTTTTCTCACCCAAGCTCACCCAACCTCTCAGCCCCAAGACTGTCCACCTTTATGTCTCATCCAGCTGTGGGTCTAGATATGGTCAATCCAGGTTGCATCACAGCCCCTGAACGAATTTTGTAAGAATTTCTCTCTCTTTCACTGTCTTTGTTTTACGGGTTTTTAAAAGTAATTTATTTTTATAATGGGGTTTAGCTGCTTTTCACGGCTGTGTTTATGCGGATTTACACCCACTTGACTCACTTTCAGACAGATATCAATACATAGGTTTTAAGATTGTTACTAGTCACATATATTCTTGTGCGGTGAATAGGGGGTGTTGAGTCCAGTTCACTGAGCAAAGAGTAGGTCTTGTCTATTACATATTGGGTGTATGGAACGGTATCTGAGCGAATTTGAAACCCTTGTTTTATGCATCACCCCACCTCACCTTTCCCGTTAAGCAGCCATAGTGTGTTTTCTAAACGTGTGATTCTGTTCTGTTCTGTAATTCAGTTCAAGTGTAGCGGTTTTTACATTCCCTCTATAAGTGATAGCTTATGATAAGTGTCTTTTTCTGTGTGACTTATTTCCCTTAGAATCGTCGTACCTGAGTCCACTCATCTTGCTTCTACTAGCCTTATGACATTGATTTCATGTCTGAGTGATATTGCATTGTACATAAGGACCACAACTTCTTTATCCATTTTTCTCTTTCCTGGGATATTTAAGGTGTCATGAAGTGGAGGTTCTTGTCAACAGAGCAGCCCTAAACTTTGGGGTGCCTGTGTCTTGCTGATTTTTAGTTTTCCCAATTTATACGCCCATGAGTGGACGTGCCCTATGCTCCCTAAGCTGTGTTTTTTCGATGTTTCAGGACACACTGTACACTTCTCCAGAGTGGCTGTTGGCAATTTACATCCCGCTCATCAGCGTAGCAAGGCTGCCATTTCTCCATGGCCTGTCCTGCATTTCTGGTTTTGACACTTTTTGCAGCATGGCCCTTTTGACCGATGGGAAGCGAGACTTCTTTGTAGCGCTGATTTGCCTTTCCAGGTTGCTTGGTTGGCCAAAAAGGGCGTATGCGTTTTTTCCTGAATATATTCAGGAAAAAACGCATACGCCCTTTTTGGCCAAGGGCATCATTGTCGACCTTTTGCCGCTTTTCATGTGCTTTAAAGGCGATTCGAATCTACCTCCTGAAATCTGTTTTCTGCAATTCTGCCTTGCTTTCAAATCCTCTTCGTTGCCTTCCCTCAATATATCTGTGGATGAGAGTTATCATTTATAACTCTGCGGGTTTGTGAATTGCAGTGTCCCTGAGCTCCATTTTTCAACTCGCTTTTTTGGGAGCTGGCCGCAAAAGCGCGGGATTGCCTCAGGCCCTATTGTGCTTCTGGGCGGCAGGCTGAGCCTGTGATTAATTCTTCTTCCTGATGGGAAATTAGAGTGACCTGTGCCTGTCCCAACACCTAGATCTAGTCTCTCATTGGTTGCCCCTCTTCCCGTTCATCCTCAGGACAAATTGCAACCTGTACAGAACAGGAGGTTAAAGGTGCTGATTCTCCAAGTAGGGAGATTGCTAGTAAAGTAGCTGGAATGGCGAACCCGAGCACAAGGAGATGAGAAATGAGGTGCGTTTTAGAAACCTTTCAAAATCACACGGTGTACCATCTTCTGAGTTTCTCATGCATGTTTTTGATGTAGGAAGATGCCCTTGAACCTGGAGACTTGGGACCCATGGGATGGGTACCACGCAGTATTACTTTAAAGGGTCTGCGTTTGCTCACCCAACCTAACCCAACCTCTCAGCCCCAAGAGTGTCCACCCTTATGTCTCATCCACCTGTGCGTGTAGATATGGTCAATCCAGGTTGCATCACAGCCTCTGAACGAATTTTGTAAGAATTTCTCTCTCTTTCACTGTCTTTGTTTTACGGGTTTTTAAAAGTAATTTATTTTTATAATGGGGTTTAGTTGCTTTTCACGGCTGTGTTTATGCGGCTTTACACCCACTTGACTCACTTCCAGACATATATCAATACATAGGTTTTAAGATTCTTACTAGTCACCTATATTCTTGTGCGGTGAATAGGGGGTGTTGAGTCCAGTTCACTGAGCAAGGAGTAGGTCTTGTCTATTACATATTGGGTGTATGGAACGGTATCTGAGCGAATTTGAAACCCTTGTTTTATGCATCACCCCACCTCACCTTTCCCGTTAAGCAGCCATAGTGTGTTTTCTAAACGTGTGACTCTGTTCTGTTTTGTAATTCAGTTCAAGTGTAGCGGTTTTTACATTCCCTCTATAAGTGATAGCTTATGATAAGTGTCTTTTTCTGTGTGACTTATTTCACTTAGAATCGTCATACCTAAATCCACTCATCTTGCTTCTACTAGCCTTATGACATTGATTTCATGTCTGAGTGATATTGCATTGTACATAAGGACCACAACTTCTTTATCCATTTTTCTCTTTCCTGGGATATTTAAGGTGTCATGAAGTGGAGGTTCTTGTCAACAGAGCAGCCCTAAACTTTGGGGTGCCTGTGTCTTGCTGATTTTTAGTTTTCCCAATTTATACGCCCATGAGTGGACGTGCCCTATGCTCCCTAAGCTGTGTTTTTTCGATGTTTCAGGACACACTGTACACTTCTCCAGAGTGGCTGTTGGCAATTTACATCCCGCTCATCAGCGTAGCAAGGCTGCCATTTCTCCATGGCCTGTCCTGCATTTCTGGTTTTGACACTTTTTGCAGCATGGCCCTTTTCACCGATGGGAAGCGAGACCTCTTTGTAGCGCTGATTTGCCTTTCCAGGTTGCTTGGTTGGCCAAAAAGGGCGTATGCGTTTTTTCCTGAATATATTCAGGAAAAAACGCATACGCCCTTTTTGGCCAAGGGCATCATTGTCGACGTTTTGCCGCTTTTCATGTGCTTTAAAGGCGATTCGAATCTACCTCCTGAAATCTCTTTCCTGCAATTCTGCCTTGCTTTCAAATCCTCTTCGTTGCCTTCCCTCAATATATCTGTGGATGAGAGTTATCATTTATAACTCTGCGGGTTTGTGAATTGCAGTGTCCCTGAGCTCCATTTTTCAACTCGCTTTTTTGGGAACTGGCCACAAAAGCGCGAGATTGCCTCAGGCCCTATTGTGGTTCCTGGAGGCAGGCTGAGCCTGTGGTTAATTCTTCTTCCTGATGGGAAAATAGAGTGACCTGTGCCTGTCCCAACACCTAGATCTAGTCTCTCATTGGTTGCCCCTCTTCCCGTTCATCTTCAGGACAAATTGCAACCTGTAGGGAACAGGAGCTTAAAGGTGCTGATTCTCCAAGTAGGGAGATTGCTAGTAAAGTAGCTGGAAAGGCGAACCCTAGCACAAGGAGATGAGAAATGGGGTGCGTTTTAGAAACCTTTCAAAATCACACGGTGTACCATCTTCTGGGTTTCTCATGCATGTTTTCGATGTAGGAAGATGCCCTTGAACCTGGAGATTTGGGACCCATGGGATGGGTACCACGCAGTATTACTTTAAAGGGTCTGAGTTTGCTCACCCAACCTCACCCAACCTCTCAGCCCCAAGAGTGTCCACCCTTATGTCTCATCCAGGTGTGGGTCTAGATATGGTCAATCCAGGTTGCATCACAGCCCCTGAACGAATTTTGTAAGAATTTCTCTCTCTTTCACTGTCTTTGTTTTACGGGTTTTTAAAAGTAATTTATTTTTATAATGGGGTTTAGCTGCTTTTCACGGCTGTGTTTATGCGGCTTTACACCCACTTGGCTCACTTCCAGAGAGATATCAATACATAGGTTTTACGATTCTTACTAGTCAGATATATTCTTGTGTGGTGAATAGGGGGTGTTGAGTCCAGTTCACTGAGCAAGGAGTAGGTCTTGTCTATTACATATTGGGTGTATGGAAAAGTATCTGAGCGAATTTGAAACCCTTGTTTTATGAATCACCCCACCTCACCTTTCCCGTTAAGCAGCCATAGTGTGTTTTCTAAACGTGTGACTCTGTTATGTTTTTTAATTCAGTTCAATTGTAGCGGTTTTTACATTCTCTCTATAAGTGATAGCTTATGATAAGTGTCTTTTTCTGTGTGACTTATTTCACTTAGAATCGTCATACCTAAATCCACTCATCTTGCTTCTACTAGCCTTATGACATTGATTTCATGTCTGAGTGATATTCCTTTGTACATAAGGACCACAACTTCTTTATCCATTTTTCTCTTTCCTGGGATATTTAAGGTGTCATGAAGTGGAGGTTCTTGTCAACATAGCAGCCCTAAACATTGGGGTGCCTGTGTCTTGCTGATTTTTAGTGTTCCCAATTTATACGCCCATGAGTGGACGTGCCCTATGCTCCCTAAGCTGTGTTTTTTCGATGTTTCAGGACACACCGTATACTTCTCCAGAGTGGCTGTTGGCAATTTACATCCCGCCCATCAGCGTAGCAAGGCTGCCATTTCTCCATGGCCTGTCCTGCATTTCTGGTTTTGACACTTTTTGCAGCATGGCCCTTTTGACCGATGGGAAGCGAGACCTCTTTGTAGCGCTGATTTGCCTTTCCCGGTTGCTTGGTTGGCCAAAAAGGGCGTATGCTTTTTTTCCTGAATATATTCAGGAAAAAACGCATACGCCCTTTTTGGCCAAGGGCATCATTGTCGACGTTTTGCCGCTTTTCATGTGCTTTAAAGGCGATTCGAATCTACCTCCTGAAATCTGCTTCCTGCAATTCTGCCTTGCTTTCAAATCCTCTTCGTTGCCTTCCCTCAATATATCTGTGGATGAGAGTTATCATTTATAACTCTGCGGGTTTGTGAATTGCAGTGTCCCTGAGCTCCATTTTTCAACTCGCTTTTTTGGGAGCTGGCCGCAAAAGCGCGGGATTGCCTCAGGCCCTATTCTGGTTCCTGGCGGCTGGCTGAGCCTGTGGTTAATTCTTCTTCCTGATGGGAAAATAGAGTGACCTGGGCCTGTCCCAACACCTAGATCTAGTCTCTCATTGGTTGCCCCTCTTCCCGTTCAACCTCAGGACAAATTGCAACCTGTAGGGAACAGGAGCTTAAAGGTGCTGATTCTCCAAGTAGGGAGATTGCTAGTAAAGTAGCTCGAAAGGCGAACCCGAGCACAAGGAGATGAGAAATGGGGTGCGTTTTAGAAACCTTTCAAAATCACACGGTGTACCATCTTCTGGGTTTCTCATGCATGTTTTCGATGTAGGAAGATGCCCTTGAACCTGGAGATTTGGCACCCATGGGATGGGTACCACGCAGTATTACTTTAAAGGGTCTGAGTTTGCTCACCCAACCTCACCCAACCTCTAAGCCCCAAGAGTGTCCACCCTTAGGTCTCATCCAGGTGTGGGTCTAGATATGGTCCATCCAGGTTGCTTCACAGCCCCTGAACGAATTTTGTAGGAATTTCTCTCTCTTTCACTGTCTTTGTTTTACGGGTTTTTAAAAGTAATTTATTTTATAATGGGGTTTAGCTGCTTTTCACGGCTGTGTTTATGCGGCTTTACACCCACTTGGCTCACTTCCAGAGAGATATCAATACATAGGTTTTACGATTCTTACTAGTCAGAAATATTTTTGTGCGGTGAATAGGGGGTGTTGAGTCCACTTCACTGAGCAAGGAGTAGGTCTTGTCTATTACATATTGGGTGTATGGAACGGTATCTGAGCGAATTTGAAACCCTTGTTTTATGCATCACCCCACCTCACCTTTCCCGTTAAGCAGCCATAGTGTGTTTTCTAAACGTGTGACTCTGTTCTGTTTTGTAATTCAGTTCAAGTGTAGCGGTTTTTACATTCCCTCTATAAGTGATAGCTTATGATTAGTGTCTTTTTCTGTGTCACTTATTTCACTTAGAATCGTCATACCTAAATCCACTCATCTTGCTTCTACAAGCCTTATGACATTGATTTCATGTCTGAGTGATATTCCATTGTACATAAGGACCACAACTTCTTTATCCATTTTTCTCTTTCCTGGGATATTTAAGGTGTCATGAAGTGGAGGTTCTTGTCAACAGAGCAGCCCTAAACTTTGGGGTGCCTGTGTCTTGCTGATTTTTAGTTTTCCCAATTTCTACGCCCATGAGTGAAGGTGCCCTATGCTCCCTAAGCTGTGTTTTTTCGATGTTTCAGGACACACCGTACACTTCTCCAGTGTGGCTGTTGGCAATTTACATCCCGCCCATCAGCGTAGCAAGGCTGCCATTTCTCCATGGCCTGTCCTGCATTTCTGGTTTTGACACTTTTTGCAGCATGACCCTTTTGACCGATGGGAAGCGAGACTTCTTTGTAGCGCTGATTTGCCTTTCCAGGTTGCTTGGTTGGCCACAAAGGGCGTATGCGTTTTTTCCTGAATATATTCAGGAAAAAACGCATACGCCTTTTTGGCCAAGGGCATCATTGTCGACGTTTTGCCGCTTTTCATGTGCTTTAAAGGCGATTCGGATCTACCTCCGGAAATCTGTTTCCTGCAATTCTGCCTTGCTTTGAATTCCTCTTCGTTGCCTTCCCTCAATATATCTGTGGATGACAGTTATCATTTATAACTCTGCGGGTTTGTGAATTGCAGTGTCCCTGAGCTCCATTTTTCAACTCGCTTTTTTGGGAGCTGGCCGCAAAAGCGCGGGATTGCCTCAGGCCCTATTCTGGTTCCTGGCGGCAGGCGGAGCCTGTGGTTAATTCTTCTTCCTGATGGGAAAATAGAGAGACCTGTGCCTGTCCCAACACCTAGATCTAGTCTCTCATTGGTTTCCCCTCTTCCCGTTCATCCTCAGGACAAACTGCAACCTGTAGGGAACAGGAGCTTAAAAGTGCTGATTCTCCAAGTAGGGAGATTGCTAGTAAAGTAGCTGGAAAGGCGAACCCGAGCACAAGGAGATGAGAAATGGGGTGCGTTTTAGAAACCTTTCAAAATCACACGGTGTACCATCTTCTGGGTTTCTCATGCAAATTTTCGATGTAGGAAGATGCCCTTGAACCTGGAGATTTGGGACCCATGGGATGGGTACCACGCAGTATTACTTCAAAGGGTCTGCGTTTGCTCACCCAACCTCTCAGCCCCAAGAGTGTCCACCCTTATGTCTCATCCAGCTGTGGGTCTAGATATGGTCAATCCAGGTTGCATCACAGCCCCTGAACGAATTTTGTAAGAATTTCTCTCTGTTTCACTGTCTTTGTTTTATGGGTTATTAAAAGTAATTTATTTTTATAATGGGGTTTAGCTGCTTTTCACGGCTGTGTTTATGCGGATTTACACCCACTTGACTCACTTCCAGACAGATATCAGTACATAGGTTTTAAGATTGTTACTAGTCACATATATTCTTGTGCGGTGAATAGGGGGTGTTGTGTCCAGTTCACTGAGCAAGGAGTAGGTCTTGTCTATTACATATTGGGTGTATGGAACGGTATCTGAGCGAATTTGAACCCCTTGTTTTATGCATCACCCCACTTCACCTTTCCCGTTAAGCAGCCATAGTGTGTTTTCTAAACGTGTGACTCTGTTCTGTTTTGTAATTCAGTTCAAGTGTAGCGGTTTTTACATTCCCTCTATAAGTGATAGCTTATGATAAGTGTCGTTTTCTGTGTGACTTATTTCACTTAGAATCGTCGTACCTAAGTCCACTCATCTTGCTTCTACTAGCCTTATGACATTGATTTCATGTCTGAGTGATATTCCATTGTACATAAGGACCACAACTTTTTTATCCATTTTTCTCTTTCCTGGGATATTTAAGGTTTCATGAAGTGGAGGTTCTTGTCAACAGAGTAGCCCCAAACTTTGGGGTGCCTGTGTCTTGCTGATTTTTAGTTTTCCCAATTTATACGCCCATGAGTGGACCTGCCCTATGCTCACTAAGCTGTGTTTTTTCGATGTTTCAGGACACACCGTATACTTCCCCAGAGTGGCTGTTGGCAATTTACATCCCGGCCATCAGCGTAGCAAGGCTGCCATTTCTCCATGGCCTGTCCTGCATTTCTGGTTTTGACACTTTTTGGAGCATGGCCCTTTTGGCCGATGGGAAGCGAGACTTCTTTGTAGCGCTGATTTGCCTTTCCAGGTTGCTTGGTTGGCCAAAAAGGGCGTATGCGTTTTTTCCTGAATATATTCAGGAAAAAACGCATACGCCCTTTTTGGCCAAGGGCATCATTGTCGACGTTTTGCAGCTTTTCATGTGCCTTAAACGGGATTCGAATCTACCTCCTGAAATCTGTTTCCTGCAATTCTGCCTTGCTTTCAAATCCTCTTCGTTGCCTTCCCTCAATATATCTGTGGATGAGAGTTATCATTTACAACTCTGCGGGTTTGTGAATTGCAGTGTCCCTGAGCTCCATTTTTCAACTCGCTTTTTTGGGAGCTGGCCGCAAAAGTACGGGATTGCCTCAGGCCCTATTGTGCTTCTGGGCGGCAGGCTGAGCCTGTGATTAATTCTTCTTCCTGATGGGAAATAAGAGTGACCTGTGCCTGTCCCAACACCTAGATCTAGTCTCTCATCGGTTGCCCCTCTTCCCGTTCATCCTCAGGACAAATTGCAACCTGTACGGAACAGGAGGTTAAAGGTGCTGATTCTCCAAGTAGGGAGATTGCAAGTAAAGGAGCTGGAATGGCGAACCCGAGCACAAGGAGATGAGAAATGAGGTGCGTTTTAGAAACCTTTCAAAATCACACGGTGTACCATCTTCTGAGTTTCTCATGCATGTTTTCGATGTAGGAAGATGCCCTTGAACCTGGAGACTTGGGACCCATGGGATGGGTACCACGCAGTATTACTTTAAAGGGTCTGCGTTTGCTCACCCAACCTCACCCAACCTTTCAGCCCCAAGAGTGTCCACCCTTATGTCTCATCCAGCTGTGCGTGTAGATATGGTCAATCCAGGTTGCATCACAGCCTCTGAACGAATTTTGTAAGAATTTCTCTCTCTTTCACTGTCTTTGTTTTACGGGTTTTTAAAAGTAATTTATTTTTATAATGGGGTTTAGCTGCTTTTCACGGCTGTGTTTATGCGGCTTTACACCCACTTGACTCACTTCCAGACATATATCAATACATAGGTTTTAAGATTCTTACTAGTCACCTATATTCTTGTGCGGTGAATAGGGGGTGTTGAGTCCAGTTCACTGAGCAAGGAGTAGGTCTTGTCTATTACATATTGGGTGTATGGAACGGTATCTGAGCGAATTTGAACCCCTTGTTTTATGCATCACCCCACCTCACCTTTCCCGTTAAGCAGCCATAGTGTGTTTTCTAAACGTGTGACTCTGTTCTGTTTTGTAATTCAGTTCAAGTGTAGCGGTTTTTACATTCCCTCTATAAGTGATAGCTTATGATAAGTGTCTTTTTCTGTGTGACTTATTTCACTTAGAATCGTCGTACCTAACTCCACTCATCTTGCTTCTACTAGCCTTATGACATTGATTTCATGTCTGAGTGATATTCCATTGTACATAAGGACCACGACTTCTTTATCCATTTTTCTCTTTCCTGGGATATTTAAGTTGTCATGAAGTGGAGGTTCTTGTCAACAGAGCAGCCCTAAACTTTGGGGTGCCTGTGTCTTGCTGATTTTTCTTTCTCCCAATTTATACGCCCATGAGTGGACGTGCCCTACGCTCCCTAAGCTGTGTTTTTTCGATGTTTCAGGACACACCATACACTTCTCCAGAGTGGCTGCTGGCAATTAACATCCCGCCCATCAGCGTAGCAAGGCTGCCATTTCTCCATGGCCTGTCCTGCATTTCTGGTTTTGACACTTTTTGCAGCATGACCCTTTTGACCGATGGGAAGCGAGACTTCTTTGTAGCGCTGATTTGCCTTTCCAGGTTGCTTGGTTGGCCAAAAAGGGCGTATGCGTTTTTTCCTGAATATATTCAGGAAAAAACGCATACGCCCTTTTTGGCCAAGGGCATCATTGTCGACGTTTTGCCGCTTTTCATGTGCTTTAAAGGCGATTCGAATCTACCTCCTGAAACCTGTTTCCTGCAATTCTGCCTTGCTTTCAAATCCTCTTCGTTGCCTTCCCTCAATATATATGTGGACGAGAGTTATCGTTTATAACTCAGCAGGTTTGTGAATGGCAGTGCCCCTGAGCTCCATTTTTCAGCTGTCTTGTTTGGGAGCTGGCCGCAAAAGCACGGGATTCCCTCAGGCCCTATTCTGGTTCCCGGCGGCAGGCTGAGCCTGTGGTTAATTCTTCTTCATGATGGGAAAATAGAGTGACCTGTGCCTGTCCCAACACCTAGATCTAGTCTCTCATTGGTTGCCCCTCTTCCCGTTCATCCTCAGGACAAATTGCAACCTGTACAGAACAGGAGGTTAAAGGTGCTGATTCTCCAAGTAGGGAGATTGCTAGTGAAGTAGCTGGAATGGCGAACCCGAGCACAAGGAGATGAGAAATGAGGTGCGTTTTAGAAACCTTTCAAAATCACACGGTGTACCTTCTTCTGGGTTCCTCATGCAAGATTTCGATGTAGGAAGATGCCCTTGAACCTGGAGATTTGGGACCCATGGGATGGGTACCATGCAGTATTACTTTAAAGGGTCTGCGTTTTCTCACCCAAGCTCACCCAACCTCTCAGCCCCAAGACTGTCCACCTTTATGTCTCATCCAGCTGTGGGTCTAGATATGGTCAATCCAGGTTGCATCACAGCCCCTGAACGAATTTTGTAAGAATTTCTCTCTCTTTCACTGTCTTTGTTTTACGGGTTTTTAAAAGTAATTTATTTTTATAATGGGGTTTAGCTGCTTTTCACGGCTGTGTTTATGCGGATTTACACCCACTTGACTCACTTTCAGACAGATATCAATACATAGGTATTAAGATTGTTACTAGTCACATATATTCTTGTGCGGTGAATAGGGGGTGTTGAGTCCAGTTCACTGAGCAAAGAGTAGGTCTTGTCTATTACATATTGGGTGTATGGAACGGTATCTGAGCGAATTTGAAACCCTTGTTTTATGCATCACCCCACCTCACCTTTCCCGTTAAGCAGCCATAGTGTGTTTTCTAAACGTGTGATTCTGTTCTGTTCTGTAAATCAGTTCAAGTGTAGCGGTTTTTACATTCCCTCTATAAGTGATAGCTTATGATAAGTGTCTTTTTCTGTGTGACTTATTTCCCTTAGAATCGTCGTACCTGAGTCCACTCATCTTGCTTCTACTAGCCTTATGACATTGATTTCATGTCTGAGTGATAATGCATTGTACATAAGGACCACAACTTCTTTATCCATTTTTCTCTTTCCTGGGATATTTAAGGTGTCATGAAGTGGAGGTTCTTGTCAACAGAGCAGCCCTAAACTTTGGGGTGCCTGTGTCTTGCTGATTTTTAGTTTTCCCAATTTATACGCCCATGAGTGGACGTGCCCTATGCTCCCTAAGCTGTGTTTTTTCGATGTTTCAGGACACACTGTACACTTCTCCAGAGTGGCTGTTGGCAATTTACATCCCGCTCATCAGCGTAGCAAGGCTGCCATTTCTCCATGGCCTGTCCTGCATTTCTGGTTTTGACACTTTTTGCAGCATGGCCCTTTGGACCGATGGGAAGCGAGACCTCTTTGTAGCGCTGATTTGCCTTTCCAGGTTGCTTGGTTGGCCAAAAAGGGCGTATGCGTTTTTTCCTGAATATATTCAGGAAAAAACGCATACGCCCTTTTTGGCCAAGGGCATCACTGTCGACGTTTTGCCGCTTTTCATGTGCTTTAAAGGCCATTCGAATCTACCTCCGGAAATCTGTTTCCTGCAATTCTGCCTTGCTTTGAATTCCTCTTCGTTGCCTTCCCTCAATATATCTGTGGATGACAGTTATCATTTATAACTCTGCGGGTTTGTGAATTGCAGTGTCCCTGAGCTCCATTTTTCAACTCGCTATTTTGGGAGCTGGCCGCAAAAGCGCGGGATTGCCTCAGGCCCTATTCTGGTTCCTGGCGGCAGGCGGAGCCTGTGGTTAATTCTTCTTCCTGATGGGAAAATAGAGTGACCTGTGCCTGTCCCAACACCTAGATCTAGTCTCTCATTGGTTTCCCCTCTTCCCGTTCATCCTCAGGACAAATTGCAACCTGTAGGGAACAGGAGCTTAAAAGTGCTGATTCTCCAAGTAGGGAGATTGCTAGTAAAGTAGCTGGAAAGGCGAACCCGAGCACAAGGAGATGAGAAATGGGGTGCGTTTTAGAAACCTTTCAAAATCACACGGTGTACCATCTTCTGGGTTTCTCATGCATGTTTTCGATGTAGGAAGATGCCCTTGAACCTGGAGATTTGGGACCCATGGGATGGGTACCACGCAGTATTACTTCAAAGGGTCTGCGTTTGCTCACCCAACCTCTCAGCCCCAAGAGTGTCCACCCTTATGTCTCATCCAGCTGTGGGTCTAGATATGGTCAATCCAGGTTGCATCACAGCCCCTGAACGAATTTTGTAAGAATTTCTCTCTGTTTCACTGTCTTTGTTTTATGGGTTATTAAAAGTAATTTATTTTTATAATGGGGTTTAGCTGCTTTTCACGGCTGTGTTTATGCGGATTTACACCCACTTGACTCACTTCCAGACAGATATCAGTACATAGGTTTTAAGATTGTTACTAGTCACATATATTCTTGTGCGGTGAATAGGGGGTGTTGTGTCCAGTTCACTGAGCAAGGAGTAGGTCTTGTCTATTACATATTGGGTGTATGGAACGGTATCTGAGCGAATTTGAACCCCTTGTTTTATGCATCACCCCACTTCACCTTTCCCGTTAAGCAGCCATAGTGTGTTTTCTAAACGTGTGACTCTGTTCTGTTTTGTAATTCAGTTCAAGTGTAGCGGTTTTTACATTCCCTCTATAAGTGATAGCTTATGATAAGTGTCTTTTTCTGTGTGACTTATTTCACTTAGAATCGTCGTACCTAAGTCCACTCATCTTGCTTCTACTAGCCTTATGACATTGATTTCATGTCTGAGTGATATTCCATTGTACATAAGGACCACAACTTTTTTATCCATTTTTCTCTTTCCTGGGATATTTAAGGTTTCATGAAGTGGAGGTTCTTGTCAACAGAGTAGCCCCAAACTTTGGGGTGCCTGTGTCTTGCTGATTTTTAGTTTTCCCAATTTATACGCCCATGAGTGGACGTGCCCTATGCTCACTAAGCTGTGTTTTTTCGATGTTTCAGGACACACCGTATACTTCTCCAGAGTGGCTGTTGGCAATTTACATCCCGCCCATCAGCGTAGCAAGGCTGCCATTTCTCCATGGCCTGTCCTGCATTTCTGGTTTTGACACTTTTTGGAGCATGGCCCTTTTGGCCGATGGGAAGCGAGACTTCTTTGTAGCGCTGATTTGCCTTTCCAGGTTGCTTGGTTGGCCAAAAAGGGCGTATGCGTTTTTTCCTGAATATATTCAGGAAAAAACGCATACGCCCTTTTTGGCCAAGGGCATCATTGTCGACGTTTTGCAGCTTTTCATGTGCCTTAAAGGCGATTCGAATCTACCTCCTGAAATCTGTTTCCTGCAATTCTGCCTTGCTTTCAAATCCTCTTCGTTGCCTTCCCTCAATATATCTGTGGATGAGAGTTATCATTTATAACTCTGCGGGTTTTTGAATTGCAGTGTCCCTGAGCTCCATTTTTCAACTCGCTTTTTTGGGAGCTGGCCGCAAAAGCACGGGATTGCCTCAGGCCCTATTGTGCTTCTGGGCGGCAGGCTGAGCCTGTGATTAATTCTTCTTCCTGATGGGAAATAAGAGTGACCTGTGCCTGTCCCAACACCTAGATCTAGTCTCTCATCGGTTGCCCCTCTTCCCGTTCATCCTCAGGACAAATTGCAACCTGTACGGAACAGGAGGTTAAAGGTGCTGATTCTCCAAGTAGGGAGATTGCAAGTAAAGGAGCTGGAATGGCGAACCCGAGCACAAGGAGATGAGAAATGAGGTGCGTTTTAGAAACCTTTCAAAATCACACGGTGTACCATCTTCTGAGTTTCTCATGCATGTTTTCGATGTAGGAAGATGCCCTTGAACCTGGAGACTTGGGACCCATGGGATGGGTACCACGCAGTATTACTTTAAAGGGTCTGCGTTTGCTCACCCAACCTCACCCAACCTTTCAGCCCCAAGAGTGTCCACCCTTATGTCTCATCCAGCTGTGCGTGTAGATATGGTCAATCCAGGTTGCATCACAGCCTCTGAACGAATTTTGTAAGAATTTCTCTCTCTTTCACTGTCTTTGTTTTACGGGTTTTTAAAAGTAATTTATTTTTATAATGGGGTTTAGCTGCTTTTCACGGCTGTGTTTATGCGGCTTTACACCCACTTGACTCACTTCCAGACATATATCAATACATAGGTTTTAAGATTCTTACTAGTCACCTATATTCTTGTGCGGTGAATAGGGGGTGTTGAGTCCAGTTCACTGAGCAAGGAGTAGGTCTTGTCTATTACATATTGGGTGTATGGAACGGTATCTGAGCGAATTTGAACCCCTTGTTTTATGCATCACCCCACCTCACCTTTCCCGTTAAGCAGCCATAGTGTGTTTTCTAAACGTGTGACTCTGTTCTGTTTTGTAATTCAGTTCAAGTGTAGCGGTTTTTACATTCCCTCTATAAGTGATAGCTTATGATAAGTGTCTTTTTCTGTGTGACTTATTTCCCTTAGAATCGTCATACCTAAATCCACTCATCTTGCTTCTACTAGCCTTATGACATTGATTTCATGGCTGAGTGATATTCCATTGTACATAAGGACCACAACTTCTTTATCCATTTTTCTCTTTCCTGGGATATTTAAGTTGTCATGAAGTGGAGGTTCTTGTCAACAGAGCAGCCCTAAACTTTGGGGTGCCTGTGTCTTGCTGATTTTTCTTTCTCCCAATTTATACGCCCATGAGTGGACGTGCCCTACGCTCCCTAAGCTGTGTTTTTTCGATGTTTCAGGACACACCATACACTTCTCCAGAGTGGCTGCTGGCAATTAACATCCCGCCCATCAGCGTAGCAAGGCTGCCATTTCTCCATGGCCTGTCCTGCATTTCTGGTTTTGACACTTTTTGCAGCATGACCCTTTTGACCGATGGGAAGCGAGACTTCTTTGTAGCGCTGATTTGCCTTTCCAGGTTGCTTGGTTGGCCAAAAAGGGCGTATGCGTTTTTTCCTGAATATATTCAGGAAAAAACGCATACGCCCTTTTTGGCCAAGGGCATCATTGTCGACGTTTTGCCGCTTTTCATGTGCTTTAAAGGCGATTCGAATCTACCTCCTGAAACCTGTTTCCTGCAATTCTGCCTTGCTTTCAAATCCTCTTCGTTGCCTTCCCTCAATATATTTGTGGACGAGAGTTATCGTTTATAACTCAGCAGGTTTGTGAATGGCAGTGCCCCTGAGCTCCATTTTTCAGCTGTCTTGTTTGGGAGCTGGCCGCAAAAGCACGGGATTGCCTCAGGCCCTATTCTGGTTCCCGGCGGCAGGCTGAGCCTGTGGTTAATTCTTCTTCCTGATGGGAAAATAGAGTGACCTGTGCCTGTCCCAACACCTAGATCTAGTCTCTCATTGGTTGCCCCTCTTCCCGTTCATCCTCAGGACAAATTGCAACCTGTACAGAACAGGAGGTTAAAGGTGCTGATTCTCCAAGTAGGGAGATTGCTAGTGAAGTAGCTGGAATGGCGAACCCGAGCACAAGGAGATGAGAAATGAGGTGCGTTTTAGAAACCTTTCAAAATCACACGGTGTACCTTCTTCTGGGTTCCTCATGCAAGATTTCGATGTAGGAAGATGCCCTTGAACCTGGAGATTTGGGACCCATGGGATGGGTACCATGCAGTATTACTTTAAAGGGTCTGCGTTTTCTCACCCAAGCTCACCCAAACTCTCAGCCCCAAGACTGTCCACCTTTATGTCTCATCCAGCTGTGGGTCTAGATATGGTCAATCCAGGTTGCATCACAGCCCCTGAACGAATTTTGTAAGAATTTCTCTCTCTTTCACTGTCTTTGTTTTACGGGTTTTTAAAAGTAATTTATTTTTATAATGGGGTTTAGCTGCTTTTCACGGCTGTGTTTATGCGGATTTACACCCACTTGACTCACTTTCAGACAGATATCAATACATAGGTTTTAAGATTGTTACTAATCACATATATTCTTGTGCGGTGAATAGGGGGTGTTGAGTCCAGTTCACTGAGCAAAGAGTAGGTCTTGTCTATTACATATTGGGTGTATGGAACGGTATCTGAGCGAATTTGAAACCCTTGTTTTATGCATCACCCCACCTCACCTTTCCCGTTAAGCAGCCATAGTGTGTTTTCTAAACGTGTGATTCTGTTCTGTTCTGTAATTCAGTTCAAGTGTAGCGGTTTTTACATTCCCTCTATAAGTGATAGCTTATGATAAGTGTCTTTTTCTGTGTGACTTATTTCCCTTAGAATCGTCGTACCTGAGTCCACTCATCTTGCTTCTACTAGCCTTATGACATTGATTTCATGTCTGAGTGATATTGCATTGTACATAAGGACCACAACTTCTTTATCCATTTTTCTCTTTCCTGGGATATTTAAGGTGTCATGAAGTGGAGGTTCTTGTCAACAGAGCAGCCCTAAACTTTGGGGTGCCTGTGTCTTGCTGATTTTTAGTTTTCCCAATTTATACGCCCATGAGTGGACGTGCCCTATGCTCCCTAAGCTGTGTTTTTTCGATGTTTCAGGACACACTGTACACTTCTCCAGAGTGGCTGTTGGCAATTTACATCCCGCTCATCAGCGTAGCAAGGCTGCCATTTCTCCATGGCCTGTCCTGCATTTCTGGTTTTGACACTTTTTGCAGCATGGCCCTTTGGACCGATGGGAAGCGAGACCTCTTTGTAGCGCTGATTTGCCTTTCCAGGTTGCTTGGTTGGCCAAAAAGGGCGTATGCGTTTTTTCCTGAATATATTCAGGAAAAAACGCATACGCCCTTTTTGGCCAAGGGCATCATTGTCGACCTTTTGCCGCTTTTCATGTGCTTTAAAGGCGATTCGAATCTACCTCCTGAAATCTGTTTTCTGCAATTCTGCCTTGCTTTCAAATCCTCTTCGTTGCCTTCCCTCAATATATCTGTGGATGAGAGTTATCATTTATAACTCTGCGGGTTTGTGAATTGCAGTGTCCCTGAGCTCCATTTTTCAACTCGCTTTTTTGGGAGCTGGCCGCAAAAGCGCGGGATTGCCTCAGGCCCTATTGTGCTTCTGGGCGGCAGGCTGAGCCTGTGATTAATTCTTCTTCCTGATGGGAAATTAGAGTGACCTGTGCCTGTCCCAACACCTAGATCTAGTCTCTCATTGGTTGCCCCTCTTCCCGTTCATCCTCAGGACAAATTGCAACCTGTACAGAACAGGAGGTTAAAGGTGCTGATTCTCCAAGTAGGGAGATTGCTAGTAAAGTAGCTGGAATGGCGAACCCGAGCACAAGGAGATGAGAAATGAGGTGCGTTTTAGAAACCTTTCAAAATCACACGGTGTACCATCTTCTGAGTTTCTCATGCATGTTTTCGATGTAGGAAGATGCCCTTGAACCTGGAGACTTGGGACCCATGGGATGGGTACCACGCAGTATTACTTTAAAGGGTCTGCGTTTGCTCACCCAACCTAACCCAACCTCTCAGCCCCAAGAGTGTCCACCCTTATGTCTCATCCACCTGTGCGTGTAGATATGGTCAATCCAGGTTGCATCACAGCCTCTGAACGAATTTTGTAAGAATTTCTCTCTCTTTCACTGTCTTTGTTTTACGGGTTTTTAAAAGTAATTTATTTTTATAATGGGGTTTAGTTGCTTTTCACGGCTGTGTTTATGCGGCTTTACACCCACTTGACTCACTTCCAGACAGATATCAATACATAGGTTTTAAGATTCTTACTAGTCACCTATATTCTTGTGCGGTGAATAGGGGGTGTTGAGTCCAGTTCACTGAGCAAGGAGTAGGTCTTGTCTATTACATATTGGGTGTATGGAACGGTATCTGAGCGAATTTGAAACCCTTGTTTTATGCATCACCCCACCTCACTTTTCCCGTTAAGCAGCCATAGTGTGTTTTCTAAACGTGTGACTCTGTTCTGTTTTGTAATTCAGTTCAAGTGTAGCGGTTTTTACATTCCCTCTATAAGTGATAGCTTATGATAAGTGTCTTTTTCTGTGTGACATATTTCACTTAGAATCGTCGTACCTAACTCCACTCATCTTGCTTCTACTAGCCTTATGACATTGATTTCATGTCTGAGTGATATTGCATTGTACATAAGGACCACAACTTCTTTATCCATTTTTCTCTTTCCTGGGATATTTAAGGTGTCATGAAGTGGAGGTTCTTGTCAACAGAGCAGCCCTAAACTTTGGGGTGCCTGTGTCTTGCTGATATTTAGTTTTCCCAATTTATACGCCCATGAGTGGACGTGCCCTATGCTCCCTAAGCTGTGTTTTTTCGATGTTTCAGGACACACTGTACACTTCTCCAGAGTGGCTGTTGGCAATTTACATCCCGCTCATCAGCGTAGCAAGGCTGCCATTTCTCCATGGCCTGTCCTGCATTTCTGGTTTTGACACTTTTTGCAGCATGACCCTTTTGACCGATGGGAAGCGAGACTTCTTTGTAGCGCTGATTTGCCTTTCCAGGTTGCTTGGTTGGCCAAAAAGGGCGTATGCGTTTTTTCCTGAATATATTCAAGAAAAAACGCATACGCCCTTTTTGGCCAAGGGCATCATTGTCGACGTTTTGCCGCTTTTCATGTGCTTTACAGGCGATTCGAATCTACCTCCTGAAATCTGTTTCCTGCAATTCTGCCTTGCTTTCAAATCCTCTTCGTTGCCTTCCCTCAATATATCTGTGGATGAGAGTTATCATTTATAACTCTGCGGGTTTGTGAATTGCAGTGTCCCTGAGCTCCATTTTTCAACTCGCTTTTTTGGGAGCTGGCCGCAAAAGCACGGGATTGCCTCAGGCCCTATTGTGCTTCTGGGCGGCAGGCTGAGCCTGTGATTAATTCTTCTTCCTGATGGGAAATTAGAGTGACCTGTGCCTGTCCCAACACCTAGATCTAGTCTCTCATTGGTTGCCCCTCTTCCCGTTCATCCTCAGGACAAATTGCAACCTGTAGGGAACAGGAGGTTAAAGGTGCTGATTCTCCAAGTAGGGAGATTGCTAGTAAAGTAGCTGGAATGGCGAACCCGAGCACAAGGAGATGAGAAATGAGGTGCGTTTTAGAAATCTTTCAAAATCACACGGTGTACCATCTTCTGAGTTTCTCATGCATGTTTTCGATGTAGGAAGATGCCCTCAACCCTGGAGGCTTGGGACCCATGGGATGGGTACCACGCAGTATTACTTTAAAGGGTCTGCGTTTGCTCACCCAACCTAACCCAACCTTTCAGCCCCAAGACTGTCCACCCTTATGTCTCATCCAGCTGTGCGTGTAGATATGGTCAATCCAGGTTGCATCACAGCCTCTGAACGAATTTTGTAAGAATTTCTCTCTCTTTCACTGTCTTTGTTTTACGGGTTTTTAAAAGTAATTTATTTTTATAATGGGGTTTAGCTGCTTTTCACGGCTGTGTTTATGCGGATTTACACCCACTTGACTCACTTTCAGACAGATATCAATACATAGGTTTTAAGATTGTTACTAGTCACATATATTCTTGTGCGGTGAATAGGGGGTGTTGAGTCCAGTTCACTGAGCAAGGAGTAGGTCTTGTCTATTACATATTGGGTGTATGGAACGGTATCTGAGCGAATTTGAACCCCTTGTTTTATGCATCACCCCACCTCACCTTTCCCGTTAAGCAGCCATAGTGTGTTTTCTAAACGTGTGATTCTGTTCTGTTCTGTAATTCAGTTCAAGTGTAGCGGTTTTTACATTCCCTCTATAAGTGATAGCTTATGATAAGTGTCTTTTTCTGTGTGACTTATTTCACTTAGAATCGTCGTACCTAAGTCCACTCATCTTGCTTCTACTAGCCTTATGACATTGATTTCATGTCTGAGTGATATTGCATTGTACATAAGGACCACAACTTCTTTATCCATTTTTCTCTTTCCTGGGATATTTAAGGTGTCATGAAGTGGAGGTTCTTGTCAACAGAGCAGCCCTAAACTTTGGGGTGCCTGTGTCTTGCTGATTTTTCTTTTTCCCAATTTATACGCCCATGAGTGGACGTGCCCTATGCTCCCTAAGCTGTGTTTTTTCGATGTTTCAGTACACACTGTACACTTCTCCAGAGTGGCTGCTGGCAATTAACATCCCGCCCATCAGCGTAGCAAGGCTGCCATTTCTCCATGGCCTGTCCTGCATTTCTGGTTTTGACACTTTTTGCAGCATGACCCTTTTGACCGATGGGAAGCGAAACTTCTTTGTAGCGCTGATTTGCCTTTCCAGGTTGCTTGGTTGGCCAAAAAGGGCGTATGCGTTTTTTCCTGAATATATTCAGGAAAAAACGCATACGCCCTTTTTGGCCAAGGGCATCATTGTCGACGTTTTGCCGCTTTTCATGTGCTTTAAAGGCGATTCGAATCTACCTCCTGAAACCTGTTTCCTGCAATTCTGCCTTGCTTTCAAATCCTCTTCGTTGCTTTCCCTCAATATATTTGTGGACGAGAGTTATCATTTATAACTCAGCAGGTTTGTGAATGGCAGTGCCCCTGAGCTCCATTTTTCAACTGTCTTTTTTGGGAGCTGGCCGCAAAAGTTCGGGATTGCCTCAGGCCCTATTCTGGTTCCCAGCGGCAGGCTGAGCCTGTGGTTAATTCTTCTTCCTGATGGGAAAATAGAGTGACCTGTGCCTGTCCCAACACCTAGATCTAGTCTCTCATTGGTTGCCCCTCTGCCCGTTCATCCTCAGGACAAATTGCAACCTGTACGGAACAGGAGGTTAAAGGTTCTGATTCTCCAAGTAGGGAGATTGCTAGTGAAGTAGCTGGAATGGCGAACCCGAGCACAAGGAGATGAGAAATGAGGTGCGTTTTAGAAACCTTTCAAAATCACATGGTGTACCTTCTTCTGGGTTCCTCATGCAAGATTTCGATGTAGGAAGATGCCCTTGAACCTGGAGATATGGGACCCATGGGATGGGTACCATGCAGTATTACTTTAAAGGGTCTGCGTTTTCTCACCCAACCTCACCCAACCTCTCAGCCCCAAGAGTGTCCACCCTTATGTCTCATCCAGCTGTGGGTCTAGATATGGTCAATCCAGGTTGCATCACAGCCCCTGAACGAATTATGTAAGAATTTCTCTCTCTTTCACTGTCTTTGTTTTACGGGTTTTTAAAAGTAATTTATTTTTATAATGGGGTTTAGCTTCTTTTCACGGCTGTGTTTATGCGGATTTACACCCACTTGACTCACTTTCAGACAGATATCAATACATAGGTTTTAAGATTGTTACTAGTCACATATATTCTTGTTCGGTGAATAGGGGGTGTTGAGGCCAGTTCACTGAGCAAAGAGTAGGTCTTGTCTATTACATATTGGGTGTATGGAACGGTATCTGAGCGAATTTGAAACCCTTGTTTTATGCATCACCCCACCTCACCTTTCCCGTTAAGCAGCCATAGTGTGTTTTCTAAACGTGTGACTCTGTTCTGTTTTGTAATTCAGTTCAAGTGTAGCGGTTTTTACATTCCCTCTATAAGTGATAGCTTATGATAAGTGTCTTTTTCTGTGTGACTTATTTCACTTAGAATCGTCGTACCTAACTCCACTCATCTTGCTTCTACTAGCCTTATGACATTGATTTCATGTCTGAGTGATATTCCATTGTACATAAGGACCACGACTTCTTTATCCATTTTTCTCTTTCCTGGGATATTTAAGTTGTCATGAAGTGGAGGTTCTTGTCAACAGAGCAGCCCTAAACTTTGGGGTGCCTGTGTCTTGCTGATTTTTCTTTTTCCCAATTTATACGCCCATGAGTGGACGTGCCGTACGCTCCCTAAGCTGTGTTTTTTCGATGTTTCAGGACACACCATACACTTCTCCAGAGTGGCTGCTGGCAATTAACATCCCGCCCATCAGCGTAGCAAGGCTGCCATTTCTCCATGGCCTGTCCTGCATTTCTGGTTTTGACACTTTTTGCAGCATGACCCTTTTGACCGATGGGAAGCGAGACTTCTTTGTAGCGCTGATTTGCCTTTCCAGGTTGCTTGGTTGGCCAAAAAGGGCGTATGCGTTTTTTCCTGAATATATTCAGGAAAAAACGCATACGCCCTTTTTGGCCAAGGGCATCATTGTCGACCTTTTGCCGCTTTTCATGTGCTTTAAAGGCGATTCGAATCTACCTCCTGAAATCTGTTTTCTGCAATTCTGCCTTGCTTTCAAATCCTCTTCCGTGCCTTCCCTCAATATATCTGTGGATGAGAGTTATCATTTATAACTCTGCGGGTTTGTGAATTGCAGTGTCCCTGAGCTCCATTTTTCAACTCGCTTTTTTGGGAGCTGGCCGCAAAAGCGCGGGATTGCCTCAGGCCCTATTGTGCTTCTGGGCGGCAGGCTGAGCCTGTGATTAATTATTCTTCCTGATGGGAAATTAGAGTGACCTGTGCCTGTCCCAACACCTAGATCTACTCTCTCATTGGTTGCCCCTCTTCCCGTTCATCCTCAGGACAAATTGCAACCTGTACAGAACAGGAGGTTAAAGGTGCTGATTCTCCAAGTAGGGAGATTGCTAGTAAAGTAGCTGGAATGGCAAACCCGAGCACAAGGAGATGAGAAATGAGGTGCGTTTTAGAAACCTTTCAAAATCACACGGTGTACCATCTTCTGAGTTTCTCATGCATGTTTTCGATGTAGGAAGATGCCCTTGAACCTGGAGACTTGGGACCCATGGGATGGGTACCACGCAGTATTACTTTAAAGGGTCTGCGTTTGCTCACCCAACCTAACCCAACCTTTCAGCCCCAAGAGTGTCCACCCTTATGTCTCATCCACCTGTGCGTGTAGATATGGTCAATCCAGGTTGCATCACAGCCTCTGAACGAATTTTGTAAGAATTTCTCTCTCTTTCACTGTCTTTGTTTTACGGGTTTTTAAAAGTAATTTATTTTTATAATGGGGTTTAGTTGCTTTTCACGGCTGTGTTTATGCGGCTTTACACCCACTTGACTCACTTCCAGACATATATCAATACATAGGTTTTAAGATTCTTACTAGTCACCTATATTCTTGTGCGGTGAATAGGGGGTGTTGAGTCCAGTTCACTGAGCAAGGAGTAGGTCTTGTCTATTACAAATTGGGTGTATGGAACGGTATCTGAGCGAATTTGAACCCTTTGTTTTATGCATCACCCCACCTCACCTTTCCCGTTAAGCAGCCATAGTGTGTTTTCTAAACGTGTGACTCTGTTCTGTTTTGTAATTCAGTTCAAGTGTAGCGGTTTTTACATTCCCTCTATAAGTGATAGCTTATGATAAGTGTCTTTTTCTGTGTGACTTATTTCACTTAGAATCGTCGTACCTAACTCCACTCATCTTGCTTCTTCTAGCCTTATGACATTGATTTCATGTCTGAGTGATATTCCATTGTACATAAGGACCACGACTTCTTTATCCATTTTTCTCTTTCCTGGGATATTTAAGTTGTCATGAAGTGGAGGTTCTTGTCAACAGAGCAGCCCTAAACTTTGGGGTGCCTGTGTCTTGCTGATTTTTCTTTTTCCCAATTTATACGCCCATGAGTGGACGTGCCCTACGCTCCCTAAGCTATGTTTTTTCGATGTTTCAGGACACACCATACACTTCTCCAGAGTGGCTGCTGGCAATTAACATCCCGCCCATCAGCGTAGCAAGGCTGCCATTTCTCCATGGCCTGTCCTGCATTTCTGGTTTTGACACTTTTTGCAGCATGACCCTTTTGACCGATGGGAAGCGAGACTTCTTTGTAGCGCTGATTTGTCTTTCCAGGTTGCTTGGTTGGCCAAAAAGGGCGTATGCGTTTTTTCCTGAATATATTCAGGAAAAAACGCATACGCCCTTTTTGGCCAAGGGCATCATTGTCGACGTTTTGCCGCTTTTCATGTGCTTTAAAGGCGATTCGAATCTACCTCCTGAAACCTGTTTCCTGCAATTCTGCCTTGCTTTCAAATCCTCTTCGTTGCCTTCCCTCAATATATTTGTGGACGAGAGTTATCATTTATAACTCAGCAGTTTTGTGAATGGCAGTGCCCCTGAGCTCCATTTTTCACCTGTCTTGTTTGGGAGCTGGCCGCAAAAGCACGGGATTGCCTCAGGCCCTATTCTGGTTCCCGGTGGCAGGCTGAGCCTGTGGTTAATTCTTCTTTCTGATGGGAAAATAGAGTGACCTGTGCCTGTCCCAACACCTAGATCTAGTCTCTCATTGGTTGCCCCTCTTCCCGTTCATCCTCAGGACAAATTGCAACCTGTACAGAACAGGAGGTTAAAGGTGCTGATTCTCCAAGTAGGGAGATTGCTAGTGAAGTAGCTGGAATGGCGAACCCGAGCACAAGGAGATGAGAAATGAGGTGCGTTTTAGAAACCTTTCAAAATCACACGGTGTACCATCTTCTGAGTTTCTCATGCATGTTTTCGATGTAGGAAGATGCCCTTGAACCTGGAGACTTGGGACCCATGGGATGGGTACCACGCAGTATTACTTTAAAGGGTCTGCGTTTGCTCACCCAACCTAACCCAACCTTTCAGCCCCAAGAGTGTCCACCCTTATATCTCATCCACCTGTGCGTGTAGATATGGTCAATCCAGGTTGCATCACAGCCTCTGAACGAATTTTGTAAGAATTTCTCTCTCTTTCACTGTCTTTGTTTTACGGGTTTTTAAAAGTAATTTATTTTTATAATGGGGTTTAGTTGCTTTTCACGGCTGTGTTTATGCGGCTTTACACCCACTTGACTCACTTCCAGACATATATCAATACATAGGTTTTAAGATTCTTACTAGTCACCTATATTCTTGTGCGGTGAATAGGGGGTGTTGAGTCCAGTTCACTGAGCAAGGAGTAGGTCTTGTCTATTACATATTGGGTGTATGGAACGGTATCTGAGCGAATTTGAACCCCTTGTTTTATGCATCACCCCACCTCACCTTTCCCGTTAAGCAGCCATAGTGTGTTTTCTAAACGTGTGACTGTGTTCTGTTTTGTAATTCAGTTCAAGTGTAGCGGTTTTTACATTCCCTCTATAAGTGATAGCTTATGATAAGTGTCTTTTTCTGTGTGACTTATTTCACTTAGAATCGTCGTACCTAACTCCACTCATCTTGCTTCTACTAGCCTTATGACATTGATTTCATGTCTGAGTGATATTCCATTGTACATAAGGACCACAACTTCTTTATCCATTTTTCTCTTTCCTGGGATATTTAAGTTGTCATGAAGTGGAGGTTCTTGTCAACAGAGCAGCCCTAAACTTTGGGGTGCCTGTGTCTTGCTGATTTTTCTTTTTCCCAATTTATACGCCCATGAGTGGACGTGCCCTATGCTCCCTAAGCTGTGTTTTTTCGATGTTTCAGGACACACTGTACACTTCTCCAGAGTGGCTGTTGGCAATTTACATCCCGCTCATCAGCGTAGCAAGGCTGCCATTTCTCCATGGCCTGTCCTGCATTTCTGGTTTTGACACTTTTTGCAGCATGGCCCTTTTGACCGATGGGAAGCGAGACTTCTGTGTAGCGCTGATTTGCCTTTCCAGGTTGCTTGGTTGGCCAAAAAGGGCGTATGCGTTTTTTCCTGAATATATTCAGGAAAAAACGCATACGCCCTTTTTGGCCAAGGGCATCATTGTCGACGTTTTGCCGCTTTTCATGTGCTTTACAGGCGATTCGAATCTACCTCTTGAAATCTCTTTCCTGCAATTCTGCCTTGCTTTCAAATCCTCTTCGTTGCCTTCCCTCAATATATCTGTGGATGAGAGTTATCATTTATAACTCTGCGGGTTTGTGAATTGCAGTGTCCCTGAGCTCAATTTTTCAACTCGCTTTTTTGGGAGCTGACCGCAAAAGCACGGGATAACTTCAGGCCCTATTGTGCTTCTGGGCGGCAGGCTGAGCCTGTGATTAATTCTTCTTCCTGATGGGAAATTAGAGTGACCTGTGCCTGTCCCAACACCTAGATCTAGTCTCTCATTGGTTGCCCCTCTTCCCGTTCATCCTCAGGACAAATTGCAACCTGTAGGGAACAGGAGGTTAAAGGTGCTGATTCTCCAAGTAGGGAGATTGCTAGTAAAGTAGCTGGAATGGCGAACCCGAGCACAAGGAGATGAGAAATGAGGTGCGTTTTAGAAACCTTTCAAAATCACACGGTGTACCATCTTCTGAGTTTCTCATGCATGTTTTCGATGTAGGAAGATGCCCTCAACCCTGGAGACTTGGGACCCATGGGATGGGTACCACGCAGTATTACTTTAAAGGGTCTGCGTTTGCTCACCCAACCTAACCCAACCTTTCAGCCCCAAGACTGTCCACCCTTATGTCTCATCCAGCTGTGCGTGTAGATATGGTCAATCCAGGTTGCATCACAGCCTCTGAACGAATTTTGTAAGAATTTCTCTCTCTTTCACTGTCTTTGTTTTACGGGTTTTTAAAAGTAATTTATTTTTATAATGGGGTTTAGCTGCTTTTCACGGCTGTGTTTATGCGGATTTACACCCACTTGACTCACTTTCAGACAGATATCAATACATAGGTTTTAAGATTGTTACTAGTCACATATATTCTTGTGCGGTGAATAGGGGGTGTTGAGTCCAGTTCACTGAGCAAGGAGTAGGTCTTGTCTATTACATATTGGGTGTATGGAACGGTATCTGAGCGAATTTGAAACCCTTGTTTTATGCATCACCCCACCTCACCTTTCCCGTTAAGCAGCCATAGTGTGTTTTCTAAACGTGTGATTCTGTTCTGTTCTGTAATTCAGTTCAAGTGTAGCGGTTTTTACATTCCCTCTATAAGTGATAGCTTATGATAAGTGTGTTTTTCTGTGTGACTTATTTCACTTAGAATCGTCGTACCTAAGTCCACTCATCTTGCTTCTACTAGCCTTATGACATTGATTTCATGTCTGAGTGATATTGCATTGTACATAAGGACCACAACTTCTTTATCCATTTTTCTCTTTCCTGGGATATTTAAGGTGTCATGAAGTGGAGGTTCTTGTCAACAGAGCAGCCCTAAACTTTGGGGTGCCTGTGTCTTGCTGATTTTTCTTTTTCCCAATTTATACGCCCATGAGTGGACGTGCCCTATGCTCCCTAAGCTGTGTTTTTTCGATGTTTCAGTACACACTGTACACTTCTCCAGAGTGGCTGCTGGCAATTAACATCCCGCCCATCACCGTAGCAAGGCTGCCATTTCTCCATGGCCTGTCCTGCATTTCTGGTTTTGACACTTTTTGCAGCATGACCCATTTGACCGATGGGAAGCGAGACTTCTTTGTAGCGCTGATTTGCCTTTCCAGGTTGCTTGGTTGGCCAAAAAGTGCGTATGCGTTTTTTCCTGAATATATTCAGGAAAAAACGCATACGCCCTTTTTGGCCAAGGGCATCATTGTCGACGTTTTGCCGCTTTTCATGTGCTTTAAAGGCGATTCGAATCTACCTCCTGAAACCTGTTTCCTGCAATTCTGCCTTGCTTTCAAATCCTCTTCGTTGCTTTCCCTCAATATATTTGTGGACGAGAGTAATCATTTATAACTCAGCAGGTTTGTGAATGGCAGTGCCCCTGAGCTCCATTTTTCAACTGTCTTGTTTGGGAGCTGGCCGCAAAAGCACGGGATTGCCTCAGGCCCTATTCTGGTTCCCGGCGGCAGGCTGAGCCTGTGGTTAATTCTTCTTCCTGATGGGAAAATAGAGTGACCTGTTCCTGTCCCAACACCTAGATCTAGTCTCTCATTGGTTGCCCCTCTTCCCGTTCATCCTCAGGACAAATTGCAACCTGTACAGAACAGGAGGTTAAAGGTGCTGATTCTCCAAGTAGGGAGATTGCTAGTGAAGTAGCTGGAATGGCGAACCCGAGCACAAGGAGATGAGAAATGAGGTGCGTTTTAGAAACCTTTCAAAATCGCATGATGTACCTTCTTCTGGGTTCCTCATGCAAGATTTCGATGTAGGAAGATGCCCTTGAACCTGGAGATATGGGACCCATGGGATGGATACCATGCAGTATTACTTTAAAGGGTCTGAGTTTTCTCACCCAACCTCACCCAACCTCTCAGCCCCAAGAGTGTCCACCCTTATGTCTCATCCAGCTGTGGGTCTAGATATGGTCAATCCAGGTTGCATCACAGCCCCTGAACGAATTTTGTAAGAATTTCTCTCTCTTTCACTGTCTTGGTTTTACGGGTTTTTAAAAGTAATTTATTTTTATAATGGGGTTTAGCTGCTTTTCACGGCTGTGTTTATGCGGATTTACACCCACTTGACTCACTTTCAGACAGATATCAATACATAGGTTTTAAGATTGTTACTAGTCACATATATTCTTGTTCGGTGAATAGGGGGTGTTGAGGCCAGTTCACTGAGCAAAGAGTAGGTCTTGTCTATTACATATTGGGTGTATGGAACGGTATCTGAGCGAATTTGAAACCCTTGTTTTATGCATCACTCCACCTCACCTTTCCCGTTAAGCAGCCATAGTGTGTTTTCTAAACGTGTGACTCTGTTCTGTTTTGTAATTCAGTTCAAGTGTAGCGGTTTTTACATTCCCTCTATAAGTGATAGCTTATGATAAGTGTCTTTTTCTGTGTGACTTATTTCACTTAGAATCGTCGTACCTAACTCCACTCATCTTGCTTCTACTAGCCTTATGACATTGATTTCATGTCTGAGTGATATTCCATTGTACATAAGGACCACGACTTCTTTATCCGTTTTTCTCTTTCCTGGGATATTTAAGTTGTCATGAAGTGGAGGTTCTTGTCAACAGAGCAGCCCTAAACTTTGGGGTGCCTGTGTCTTGCTGATTTT
The DNA here is from genome assembly GCF_028021215.1 of Eschrichtius robustus. NCBI lineage: Eukaryota > Metazoa > Chordata > Mammalia > Artiodactyla > Eschrichtiidae > Eschrichtius > Eschrichtius robustus. The sequence goes on from NW_027175257.1 coordinate 1,981,106, forward strand.
TCTTTTTCCCAATTTATACGCCCATGAGTGGACGTGCCATACGCTCCCTAAGCTGTGTTTTTTCGATGTTTCAGGACACACCATACACTTCTCCAGAGTGGCTGCTGGCAATTAACATCCCGCCCATCAGCGTAGCAAGGCTGCCATTTCTCCATGGCCTGTCCTGCATTTCTGGTTTTGACACTTTTTGCAGCATGACCCTTTTGACCGATGGGAAGCGAGACTTCTTTGTAGCGCTGATTTGCCTTTCCACGTTGCTTGGTTGGCCAAAAAGGGCGTATGCGTTTTTTCCTGAATATATTCAGGAAAAAACGCATACGCCCTTTTTGGCCAAGGGCATCATTGTCGACGTTTTGCCGCTTTTCATGTGCTTTAAAGGCGATTCGAATCTACCTCCTGAAACCTGTTTCCTGCAATTCTGCCTTGCTTTCAAATCCTCTTCGTTGCCTTCCCTCAATATATTTGTGGACGAGAGTTATCATTTATAACTCAGCAGGTTTGTGAATGGCAGTGCCCCTGAGCTCCATTTTTCACCTGTCTTGTTTGGGAGCTGGCCGCAAAAGCACGGGATTGCCTCAGGCCCTATTCTGGTTCCCGGCGGCAGGCTGAGCCTGTGGTTAATTCTTCTTCCTGATGGGAAAATAGAGTGACCTGTGCCTGTCCCAACACCTAGATCTAGTCTCTCATTGGTTGCCCCTCTTCCCGTTCATCCTCAGGACAAATTGCAACCTGTACAGAACAGGAGGTTAAAGGTGCTGATTCTCCAAGTAGGGAGATTGCTAGTGAAGTAGCTGGAATGGCGAACCCGATCACAAGGAGATGAGAAATGAGGTGCGTTTTAGAAACCTTTCAAAATTACACGGTGTACCTTCTTCTGGGTTCCTCATGCAAGATTTCGATGTAGGAAGATGCCCTTGAACCTGGAGATTTGGGACCCATGGGATGGGTACCATGCAGTATTACTTTAAAGGGTCTGCGTTTTCTCACCCAACCTCACCCAACCTCTCAGCCCCAAGACTGTCCACCCTTATGTCTCATCCAGCTGTGGGTCTAGATATGGTCAATCTAGGTTGCATCACAGCCCCTGAACGAATTTTGTAAGAATTTCTCTCTCTTTCACTGTCTTTGTTTTACGGGTTTTTAAAAGTAATTTATTTTTATAATGGGGTTTAGCTGCTTTTCACGGCTGTGTTTATGCGGATTTACACCCACTTGACTCACTTCCAGACAGATATCAATACATAGGTTTTAAGATTGTTACTAGTCACATATATTCTTGTGCGGTGAATAGGGGGTGTTGAGTCCAGTTCACTGAGCAAAGAGTAGGTCTTGTCTATTACATATTGGGTGTATGGAACGGTATCTGAGCGAATTTGAAACCCTTGTTTTATGCATCACCCCACCTCACCTTTCCCGTTAAGCAGCCATAGTGTGTTTTCTAAACGTGTGATTCTGTTCTGTTCTGTAATTCAGTTCAAGTGTAGCGGTTTTTACATTCCCTCTATAAGTGATAGCTTATGATAAGTGTCTTTTTCTGTGTCACTTATTTCACTTAGAATCGTCGTACCTAAGTCCACTCATCTTGCTTCTACTAGCCTTATGACATTGATTTCATGTCTGAGTGATATTGCATTGTACATAAGGACCACAAATTCTTTATCCATTTTTCTCTTTCCTGGGATATTTAAGGTGTCATGAAGTGGAGGTTCTTGTCAACAGAGCAGCCCTAAACTTTGGGGTGCCTTTGTCTTGCTGATTTTTCTTTTTCCCAATTTATACGCCCATGAGTGGACGTGCCGTACGCTCCCTAAGCTGTGTTTTTTCGATGTTTCAGGACACACCATACACTTCTCCAGAGTGGCTGCTGGCAATTAACATCCCGCCCATCAGCGTAGCAAGGCTGCCATTTCTCCATGGCCTGTCCTGCATTTCTGGTTTTGACACTTTTTGCAGCATGACCCTTTTGACCGATGGGAAGCGAGACTTCTTTGTAGCGCTGATTTGCCTTTCCAGGTTGCTTGGTTGGCCAAAAAGGGCGTATGCGTTTTTTCCTGAATATATTCAGGAAAAAACGCATACGCCCTTTTTGGCCAAGGGCATCATTGTCGACGTTTTGCCGCTTTTCATGTGCTTTAAAGGCGATTCGAATCTACCGCCTGAAACCTGTTTCCTGCAATTCTGCCTTGCTTTCAAATCCTCTTCGTTGCCTTCCCTCAATATATTTGTGGACGAGAGTTATCATTTATAACTCAGCAGGTTTGTGAATGGCAGTGCCCCTGAGCTCCATTTTTCAACTGTCTTTTTTGGGAGCTGGCCGCAAAAGCACGGGATTGCCTCAGGCCCTATTCTTGTTCCCTGCGGCAGGCTGAGCCTGTAGTTAATTCTTCTTCCTGATGGGAAAATAGAGTGACCTGTGCCTGTCCCAACACCTAGATCTAGTCTCTCATTGGTTGCCCCTCTTCCCGTTCATCCTCAGGACAAATTGCAACCTGTACAGAACAGGAGGTTAAAGGTGCTGATTCTCCAAGTAGGGAGATTGCTAGTAAAGTAGCTGGAATGGCGAACCCGAGCACAAGGAGATGAGAAATGAGGTGCGTTTTAGAAACCTTTCAAAATCACACGGTGTACCATCTTCTGAGTTTCTCATGCATGTTTTCGATGTAGGAAGATGCCCTTGAACCTGGAGACTTGGGACCCATGGGATGGGTACCACGCAGTATTACTTTAAAGGGTCTGTGTTTGCTCACCCAACCTAACCCAACCTTTCAGCCCCAAGAGTGTCCACCCTTATGTCTCATCCACCTGTGCGTGTAGATATGGTCAATCCAGGTTGCATCACAGCCCCTGAACGAATTGTGTAAGAATTTCTCTCTCTTTCACTCTTTGTTTTACGGGTTTTTAAAAGTAATTTATTTTTATAATGGGGTTTAGCTGCTTTTCACGGCTGTGTTTATGCGGCTTTACACCCACTTGACTCACTTCCAGACAGATATCAATACATAGGTTTTAAGATTCTTACTAGTCACATATATTCTTGTGCGGTGAATAGGGGGTGTTGAGTCCAGTTCACTGAGCAAGGAGTAGGTCTTGTCTATTACATATTGGGTGTATGGAACAGTATCTGAGCGAATTTGAAACCCTTATTTTATGCATCACCCCACCTCACCTTTCCCGTTAAGCAGCCATAGTGTGTTTTCTAAACGTGTGACTCTGTTCTGTTTTGTAATTCAGTTCAAGTGTAGCGGTTTTTACATTCCCTCTATAAGTGATAGCTTATGATAAGTGTCTTTTTCTGTGTGACTTATTTCACTTAGAATCGTCGTACCTAAGTCCACTCATCTTGCTTCTACTAGCCTTATGACATTGATTTCATGTCTGAGTGATATTCCATTGTACATAAGGACCACAACATCTTTATCCATTTTTCTCTTTCCTGGGATATTTAAGTTGTCATGAAGTGGAGGTTCTTGTCAACAGAGCAGCCCTAAACTTTGGGGTGCCTGTGTCTTGCTGATTTTTAGTTTTCCCAATTTATACGCCCATGAGTGGACGTGCCCTATGCTCCCTAAGCTGTGTTTTTTCGATGTTTCAGGACACACCGTACACTTCTCCAGAGTGGCTGTTGGCAATTTACATCCCGCCCATCAGCGTAGCAAGGCTGCCATTTCTCCATGGCCTGTCCTGCATTTTTGGTTTTGACACTTTTTGCAGCATCACCCTTTTGACTGATGGGAAGTGAAACTTCTTTGAAGCGCTGATTTGCCTTTCCAGGTTGCTTGGTTGGCCAAAAAGGGCGTATGCGTTTTTTCCTGAATATATTCAGGAAAAAACGCATACGCCCTTTTTGGCCAAGGGCATCATTGTCGACGTTTTGCCGCTTTTCATGTGCTTTAAAGGCGATTCGAATCTACCTCCTGAAATCTGTTTCCTGCAATTCTTCCTTGCTTTCAAATCCTCTTCGTTGCCTTCCCTCAATATATCTGTGGATGAGAGTTATCATTTATAACTCTGCGGGTTTGTGAATTGCAGTGTCCCTGAGCTCCATTTTTCAACTCGCTTTTTTGGTAGCTGGCCGCAAAAGCGCGGGATTGCCTCAGGCCCTATTCTGGTTCCTGGCGGCAGGCTGAGCCTGTGGTTAATTCTTCTTCCTGATGGGAAAATAGAGTGACCTGGGCCTGTCCCAACACCTAGATCTAGTCTCTCATTGGTTGCCCCTCTTCCCGTTCATCCTCAGGACAAATTGCAACCTGTAGGGAACAGGAGCTTAAAGGTGCTGATTCTCCAAGTAGGGAGATTGCTAGTAAAATAGCTGGAAAGGCGAACCCGAGCACAAGAAGATGAGAAATGGGGTGCGTTTTAGAAACCTTTCAAAATCACACGGTGTACCATCTTCTGGGTTTCTCATGCATGTTTTCGATGTAGGAAGATGCCCTTGAACCTGGAGATTTGGGACCCATGGGATGGGTACCACACACTATTACTTTAAAGGGTCTGCGTTTGCTCACCCAACCTCACCCAACCTCTCAGCCCCAAGAGTGTCCACCCTTATGTCTCATCCAGCTGTGGGTCTAGATATGGTCAATCCAGGTGTCATCACAGCCCCTGAACGAATTTTGTAAGAATTTCTCTCTCTTTCACTGTCTTTGTTTTACGGGTTTTTAAAAGTAATTTATTTTTATAATGGGGTTTAGCTGCTTTTCACGGCTGTGTTTATGCGGCTTTACACCCACTTGGCTCACTTCCAGAGAGATATCAATACATAGGTTTTACGATTCTTACTAGTCAGATATATTCTTGTGCGGTGAATAGGGGGTGTTGAGTCCAGTTCACTGAGCAAGGAGTAGGTCTTGTCTATTACATATTGGGTGTATGGAACAGTATCTGAGCGAATTTGAAACCCTTGTTTTATGCATCACCCCACCTCACCTTTCCCGTTAAGCAGCCATAGTGTGTTTTCTAAACGTGTGACTCTGTTCTGTTTTGTAATTCAGTTCAAGTGTAGCGGTTTTTACATTCCCTCTATAAGTGATAGCTTATGATAAGTGTCTTTTTCTGTGTGACTTATTTCACTTAGAATCGTCATACCTAAATCCACTCATCTTGCTTCTACTAGCCTTATGACATTGATTTCATGTCTGAGTGATATTCCTTTGTACATAAGGACCACAACTTCTTTATCCATTTTTCTCTTTCCTGGGATATTTAAGGTGTCATGAAGTGGAGGTTCTTGTCAACATAGCAGCCCTAAACATTGGGGTGCCTGTGTCTTGCTGATTTTTAGTTTTCCCAATTTATACGCCCATGAGTGGACGTGCCCTATGCTCCCTAAGCTGTGTTTTTTCGATGTTTCAGGACACACCGTACACTTCTCCAGAGTGGCTGTTGGCAATTTACATCCCGCCCATCAGCGTAGCAAGGCTGCCATTTCTCCATGGCCTGTCCTGCATTTCTGGTTTTGACACTTTTTGCAGCATGGCCCTTTTGACCGATGGGAAGCGAGACTTCTTTGTAGCGCTGATTTGCATTTCCAGTTTGCTTGGTTGGCCAAAAAGGGCGTATGCGTTTTTTCCTGAATATATTCAGGAAAAAACGCATACGCCCTTTTTGGCCAAGGGCATCACTGTCGACGTTTTGCCACTTTTCATGTGCTTTAAAGGCGATTCGAATCTACATCCTGAAACCTGTTTCCTGCAATTCTGCCTTCCTTTCAAATCCTCTTCGTTGCCTTCCCTCAATATATTTGTGGACGAGAGTTATCATTTATAACTCAGCAGGTTTGTGAATTGCAGTGCCCCTGAGCTCCATTTTTCAACTGTCTTTTTTGGGAGCTGGCCGCAAAAGCACGGGATTGCCTCAGGCCCTATTCTGGTTCCCGGCGGCAGGCTGAGCCTGTGTTTAATTCTTCTTCCTGATGGGAAAATAGAGTGACCTGTGCCTGTCCCAACACCTAGATCTAGTCTCTCATTATTTGCCCCTCTTCCCGTTCATTCTCAGGACAAATTGCAACCTGTAGGGAACAGGAGCTTAAAGGTGCTGATTCTCCAAGTAGGGAGATTGCTAGTAAAGTAGCTGGAAAGGTGAACCCGAGCACAAGGAGATGAGAAATTGGGTGCGTTTTAGAAACCTTTCAAAATCACACGGTGTACCATCTTCTGGGTTTCTCATACATGTTTTCGATGTAGGAAGATGCCTTTGAACCTGGAGATTTGGGACCCATGGGATGGGTACCACGCAGTATTACTTTAAAGGGTCTGAGTTTGCTCACCCAACCTCTCAGCCCCAAGAGTGTCCACCCTTATGTCTCATCCCAGTGTGGGTCTAGATATGGTCAATCCAGGTTGCATCACAGCCCCTGAACGAATTTTGTAAGAATTTCTCTCTCTTTCACTGTCTTTGTTTTACGGGTTTTTAAAAGTAATTTATTTTTATAATGGGGTTTAGCTGCTTTTCACGGCTGTGTTTATGCGGCTTTACACCCACTTGGCTCACTTCCAGAGAGATATCAATACATAGGTTTTACGATTCTTAGTAGTCAGATATATTCTTGCGCGGTGAATAGGGGGTGTTGAGTCCAGTTCAGTGAGCAAGGAGTACGTCTTGTCTATTACATATTGGGTGTATGGAACAGTATCTGAGCGAATTTGAAACCCTTGTTTTATGCATCACCCCACCTCACCTTTCCCGTTAAGCAGCCATAGTGTGTTTTCTAAACGTGTGACTCTGTTCTGTTTTGTAATTCAGTTCAAGTGTAGCGGTTTTTACATTCCCTCTATAAGTGATAGCTTATGATAAGTGTCTTTTTCTGTGTGACTTATTTCACTTAGAATCGTCGTACCTAACTCCACTCATCTTGCTTCTACTAGCCTTATGACATTGATTTCATGTCTGAGTGATATTCCATTGTACATAAGGACCACGACTTCTTTATCCATTTTTCTCTTTCCTGGGATATTTAAGTTGTCATGAAGTGGAGGTTCTTGTCAACAGAGCAGCCCTAAAATTTGGGGTGCCTGTGTCTTGCTGATTTTTCTTTTTCCCAATTTATACGCCCATGAGTGGACGTGCCGTACGCTCCCTAAGCTGTGTTTTTTCGATGTTTCAGGACACACCATACACTTCTCCAGAGTGGCTGCTGGCAATTAACATCCCGCCCATCAGCGTAGCAAGGCTGCCATTTCTCCATGGCCTGTCCTGCATTTCTGGTTTTGACACTTTTTGCAGCATGACCCTTTTGACCGATGGGAAGCGAGACTTCTTTGTAGCGCTGATTTGCCTTTCCAGGTTGCTTGGTTGGCCAAAAAGGGCGTATGCGTTTTTTCCTGAATATATTCAGGAAAAAACGCATACGCCCTTTTTGGCCAAGGGCATCATTGTCGACGTTTTGCCGCTTTTCATGTGCTTTAAAGGCGATTCGAATCTACCTCCTGAAACCTGTTTCCTGCAATTCTGCCTTGCTTTCAAATCCTCTTCGTTGCCTTCCCTCAATATATTTGTGGACGAGAGTTATCATTTATAACTCAGCAGGTTTGTGAATGGCAGTGCCCCTGAGCTCCATTTTTCAACTGTCTTGTTTGGGAGCTGGCCGCAAAAGCACGGGATTGCCTCAGGCCCTATTGTGCTTCTGGGCGGCAGGCTGAGCCTGTGATTAATTCTTCTTCCTGATGGGAAATTAGAGTGACCTGTGCCTGTCCCAACACCTAGATCTAGTCTCTCATTGGTTGCCCCTCTTCCCGTTCATCCTCAGGACAAATTGCAACCTGTACAGAACAGGAGGTTAAAGGTGCTGATTCTCCAAGTAGGGAGATTGCTAGTAAAGTAGCTGGAATGGCGAACCCGAGCACAAGGAGATGAGAAATGAGGTGCGTTTTAGAAACCTTTCAAAATCACACGGTGTACCATCTTCTGAGTTTCTCATGCATGTTTTCGATGTAGGAAGATGCCCTTGAACCTGGAGACTTGGGACCCATGGGATGGGTACCACACAGTATTACTTTAAAGGGTCTGCATTTGCTCACCCAACCTAACCCAACCTTTCAGCCCCAAGAGTGTCCACCCTTATGTCTCATCCACCTGTGCGTGTAGATATGGTCAATCCAGGTTGCATCACAGCCTCTGAACGAATTTTGTAAGAATTTCTCTCTCTTTCACTGTCTTTGTTTTACGGGTTTTTAACAGTAATTTATTTTTATAATGGGGTTTAGTTGCTTTTCACGGCTGTGTTTATGCGGCTTTACACCCACTTGACTCACTTCCAGACATATATCAATACATAGGTTTTAAGATTCTTACTAGTCACCTATATTCTTGTGCGGTGAATAGGGGGTGTTGAGTCCAGTTCACTGAGCAAGGAGTAGGTCTTGTCTATTACATATTGGGTGTATGGAACGGTATCTGAGCGAATTTGAACCCCTTGTTTTATGCATCACCCCACCTCACCTTTCGCGTTAAGCAGCCATAGTGTGTTTTCTAAACGTGTGACTCTGTTCTGTTTTGTAATTCAGTTCAAGTGTAGCGGTTTTTACATTCCCTCTATAAGTGATAGCTTATGATAAGTGTCTTTTTCTGTGTGACTTATTTCACTTAGAATCGTCGTACCTAACTCCACTCATCTTGCTTCTACTAGCCTTATGACATTGATTTCATGTCTGAGTGATATTCCATTGTACATAAGGACCACGACTTCTTTATCCATTTTTCTCTTTCCTGGGATATTTAAGTTGTCATGAAGTGGAGGTTCTTGTCAACAGAGCAGCCCTAAACTTTGGGGTGCCTGTGTCTTGCTGATTTTTCTTTTTCCCAATTTATACGCCCATGAGTGGACGTGCCCTACGCTCCCTAAACTGTGTGTTTTCGATGTTTCAGGACACACCATACACTTCTCCAGAGTGGCTGCTGGCAATTAACATCCCGCCCATCAGCGTAGCAAGGCTGCCATTTCTCCATGGCCTGTCCTGCATTTCTGGTTTTGACACTTTTGCAGCATGGCCCTTTTGGCCGATGGGAAGCGAGACTTCTTTTTAGCGCTGATTTGCCTTTCCAGGTTGCTTGGTTGGCCAAAAAGGGCGTATGCGTTTTTTCCTGAATATATTCAGGAAAAAACGCATACGCCCTTTTTGGCCAAGGGCATCATTGTCGACGTTTTGCCGCTTTTCATGTGCCTTAAAGGCGATTCGGATCTACCTCCTGAAATCTGTTTCCTGCAATTCTGCCTTGCTTTCAAATCCTCTTCGTTGCCTTCCCTCAATATATCTGTGGATGAGAGTTATCACTTATAACTCTGCGGGTTTGTGAATTGTAGTGTCCCTGAGCTCCATTTTTCAACTGTCTTTTTTGAGAGCTGGCCGCAAAAGCACGGGTTTGCCTCAGGCCCTATTCTGGTTCCTGGCAGCAGGCTGAGCCTGTGGTTAATTCTTCTTCCTGATGGGAAAATAGAGTGACCTGTGCCTGTCCCAACACCTAGATCTAGTCTCTCATTGGTTGCCCCTCTTCCCGTTCATCCTCAGGACAAATTGCAACCTGTACAGAACAGGAGGTTAAAGGTGCTGATCCTCCAAGTAGGGAGATTGCTAGTAAAGTAGCTGGAATGGCGAACCCGAGCACAAGGAGATGAGAAATGAGGTGCGTTTTAGAAAGCTTTCAAAATCACATGGTGTACCTTCTTCTGGGTTCCTCATGCAAGATTTCGATGTAGGAAGATGCCCTTGAACCTGGAGATTTGGGACCCATGGGATGGGTACCATGCAGTATTACTTTAAAGGGTCTGCGTTTGCTCACCCAACCTCACCCAACCTCTCAGCCCCAAGAGTGTCCACCCTTATGTCTCATCCAGCTGTGGGTCTAGATATGGTCAATCCAGGTTGCATCACAGCCCCTGAACGAATTTTGTAAGAATTTGTCTCTCTTTCACTGTCTTTGTTTTACGGGTTTTTAAAAGTAATTTATTTTTATAATGGGGTTTAGCTGCTTTTCACGGCTGTGTTTATGCGGATTTACACCCACTTGACTCACTTCCAGACAGATATCAATACATAGGTTTTAAGATTGTTACTAGTCACATATATTCTTGTGCGGTGAATAGGGGGTGTTGAGTCCAGTTCACTGAGCAAAGAGTAGGTCTTGTCTATTACATATTGGGTGTATGGAACGGTATCTGAGCGAATTTGAAACCCTTGTTTTATGCATCACCCCACCTCACCTTTCCCGTTAAGCAGCCATAGTGTGTTTTCTAAACGTGTGATTCTGTTCTGTTCTGTAATTCAGTTCAAGTGTAGCGGTTTTTACATTCCCTCTATAAGTGATAGCTTATGATAAGTGTCTTTTTCTGTGTGACTTATTTCACTTAGAATCGTCGTACCTAAGTCCACTCATCTTGCTTCTACTAGCCTTATGACATTGATTTCATGTCTGAGTGATATTGCATTGTACATAAAGACCACAACTTCTTTATCCATTTTTCTCTTTCCTGGGATATTTAAGGTGTCATGAAGTGGAGGTTCTTGTCAACAGAGCAGCCCTAAACTTTGGGGTGCCTGTGTCTTGCTGATTTTTAGTTTTCCCAATTTATACGCCCATGAGTGGACGTGCCCTATGCTCCCTAAGCTGTGTTTTTTCGATGTTTCAGGACACACTGTACACTTCTCCAGAGTGGCTGTTGGCAATTTACATCCCGCTCATCAGCGTAGCAAGGCTGCCATTTCTCCATGGCCTGTCCTGCATTTCTGGTTTTGACACTTTTTGCAGCATGGCCCTTTTGACCGATGGGAAGCGAGACTTCTTTGTAGCGCTGATTTGCCTTTCCAGGTTGCTTGGTTGGCCAAAAAGGGCGTATGCGTTTTTTCCTGAATATATTCAGGAAAAAACGCATACGCCCTTTTTGGCCAAGGGCATCATTGTCGACCTTTTGCCGCTTTTCATGTCCTTTAAAGGCTATTCGAATCTACCTCCTGAAATCTGTTTTCTGCAATTCTGCCTTGCTTTCAAATCCTCTTCGTTGCCTTCCCTCAATATATCTGTGGATGAGAGTTATCATTTATAACTCTGCGGGTTTGTGAATTGCAGTGTCCCTGAGCTCCATTTTTCAACTCGCTTTTTTGGGAGCTGGACGCAAAAGCGCGGGATTGCCTCAGGCCCTATTGTGCTTCTGGGCGGCAGGCTGAGCCTGTGATTAATTCTTCTTCCTGATGGGAAATTAGAGTGACCTGTGCCTGTCCCAACACCTAGATCTAGTCTCTCATTGGTTGCCCCTCTTCCCGTTCATCCTCAGGACAAATTGCAACCTGTACAGAACAGGAGGTTAAAGGTGCTGATTCTCCAAGTAGGGAGATTGCTAGTAAAGTAGCTGGAATGGCGAACCCGAGCACAAGGAGATGAGAAATGAGGTGCGTTTTAGAAACCTTTCAAAATCACACGGTGTACCATCTTCTGAGTTTCTCATGCATGTTTTCGATGTAGGAAGATGCCCTTGAACCTGGAGACTTGGGACCCATGGGATGGGTACCACGCAGTATTACTTTAAAGGGTCTGCGTTTGCTCACCCAACCTAACCCAACCTTTCAGCCCCAAGAGTGTCCACCCTTATGTCTCATCCACCTGTGCGTGTAGATATGGTCAATCCAGGTTGCATCACAGCCTCTGAACGAATTTTGTAAGAATTTCTCTCTCTTTCACTGTCTTTGTTTTACGGGTTTTTAAAAGTAATTTATTTTTATAATGGGGTTTAGTTGCTTTCACGGCTGTGTTTATGCGGCTTTACACCCACTTGACTCACTTCCAGACATATATCAATACATAGGTTTTAAGATTCTTACTAGTCACCTATATTCTTGTGCGGTGAATAGGGGGTGTTGAGTCCAGTTCACTGAGCAAGGAGTAGGTCTTGTCTATTACATATTGGGTGTATGGAACGGTATCTGAGCGAATTTGAACCCCTTGTTTTATGCATCACCCCACCTCACCTTTCGCGTTAAGCAGCCATAGTGTGTTTTCTAAACGTGTGACTCTGTTCTGTTTTGTAATTCAGTTCAAGTGTAGCGGTTTTTACATTCCCTCTATAAGTGATAGCTTATGATAAGTGTCTTTTTCTGTGTGACTTATTTCACTTAGAATCGTCGTACCTAACTCCACTCATCTTGCTTCTACTAGCCTTATGACATTGATTTCATGTCTGAGTGATATTCCATTGTACATAAGGACCACGACTTCTTTATCCATTTTTCTCTTTCCTGGGATATTTAAGTTGTCATGAAGTGGAGGTTCTTGTCAACAGAGCAGCCCTAAACTTTGGGGTGCCTGTGTCTTGCTGATTTTTCTTTTTCCCAATTTATACGCCCATGAGTGGACGTGCCGTACGCTCCCTAAGCTGTGTTTTTTCGATGTTTCAGGACACACCATACACTTCTCCAGAGTGGCTGCTGGCAATTAACATCCCGCCCATCAGCGTAGCAAGGCTGCCATTTCTCCATGGCCTGTCCTGCATTTCTGGTTTTGACACTTTTTGCAGCATGACCCTTTTGACCGATGGGAAGCGAGACTTCTTTGTAGCGCTGATTTGCCTTTCCAGGTTGCTTGGTTGGCCAAAAAGGGCGTATGCGTTTTTTCCTGAATATATTCAGGAAAAAACGCATACGCCCTTTTTGGCCAAGGGCATCATTGTCGACGTTTTGCCGCTTTTCATGTGCTTTAAAGGCGATTCGAATCTACCTCCTGAAACCTGTTTCCTGCAATTCTGCCTTGCTTTCAAATCCTCTTCGTTGCCTTCCCTCAATATATTTGTGGGCGAGAGTTATCATTTATAACTCAGCAGGTTTGTGAATGGCAGTGCCCCTGAGCTCCATTTTTCAACTGTCTTGTTTGGGAGCTGGCCGCAAAAGCACGGGATTGCCTCAGGCCCTATTGTGCTTCTGGGCGGCAGGCTGAGCCTGTGATTAATTCTTCTTCCTGATGGGAAATTAGAGTGACCTGTGCCTGTCCCAACACCTAGATCTAGTCTCTCATTGGTTGCCCCTCTTCCCGTTCATCCTCAGGACAAATTGCAACCTGTACAGAACAGGAGGTTAAAGGTGCTGATTCTCCAAGTAGGGAGATTGCTAGTAAAGTAGCTGGAATGGCGAACCCGAGCACAAGGAGATGAGAAATGAGGTGCGTTTTAGAAACCTTTCAAAATCACACGGTGTACCATCTTCTGAGTTTCTCATGCATGTTTTCGATGTAGGAAGATGCCCTTGAACCTGGAGACTTGGGACCCATTTGATGGGTACCACGCAGTATTACTTTAAAGGGTCTGCATTTGCTCACCCAACCTAACCCAACCTTTCAGCCCCAAGAGTGTCCACCCTTATGTCTCATCCACCTGTGCGTGTAGATATGGTCAATCCAGGTTGCATCACAGCCTCTGAACGAATTTTGTAAGAATTTCTCTCTCTTTCACTGTCTTTGTTTTACGGGTTTTTAACAGTAATTTATTTTTATAATGGGGTTTAGTTGCTTTTCACGGCTGTGTTTATGCGGCTTTACACCCACTTGACTCACTTCCAGACATATATCAATACATAGGTTTTAAGATTCTTACTAGTCACCTATATTCTTGTGCGGTGAATAGGTGGTGTTGAGTCCAGTTCACTGAGCAAGGAGTAGGTCTTGTCTATTACATATTGGGTGTATGGAACGGTATCTGAGCGAATTTGAACCCCTTGTTTTATGCATCACCCCACCTCACCTTTCGCGTTAAGCAGCCATAGTGTGTTTTCTAAACGTGTGACTCTGTTCTGTTTTGTAATTCAGTTCAAGTGTAGCGGTTTTTACATTCCCTCTATAAGTGATAGCTTATGATAAGTGTCTTTTTCTGTGTGACTTATTTCACTTAGAATCGTCGTACCTAACTCCACTCATCTTGCTTCTACTAGCCTTATGACATTGATTTCATGTCTGAGTGATATTCCATTGTACATAAGGACCACGACTTCTTTATCCATTTTTCTCTTTCCTGGGATATTTAAGTTGTCATGAAGTGGAGGTTCTTGTCAACAGAGCAGCCCTAAACTTTGGGGTGCCTGTGTCTTGCTGATTTTTCTTTTTCCCAATTTATACGCCCATGAGTGGACGTGCCGTACGCTCCCTAAGCTGTGTTTTTTCGATGTTTCAGGACACACCATACACTTCTCCAGAGTGGCTGCTGGCAATTAACATCCCGCCCATCAGCGTAGCAAGGCTGCCATTTCTCCATGGCCTGTCCTGCATTTCTGGTTTTGACACTTTTTGCAGCATGGCCCTTTTGGCCGATGGGAAGCGAGACTTCTTTGTAGCGCTGATTTGCCTTTCCAGGTTGCTTGGTTGGCCAAAAAGGGCGTATGCGTTTTTTCCTGAATATATTCAGGAAAAAACGCATACGCCCTTTTTGGCCAAGGGCATCATTGTCGACGTTTTGCCGCTTTTCATGTGCCTTAAAGGCGATTCGGATCTACCTCCTGAAATCTGTTTCCTGCAATTCTGCCTTGCTTTCAAATCCTCTTCGTTGCCTTCCCTCAATATATCTGTGGATGAGAGTTATCACTTATAACTCTGCGGGTTTGTGAATTGCAGTGTCCCTGAGCTCCATTTTTCAACTGTCTTTTTTGAGAGCTGGCCGCAAAAGCACGGGTTTGCCTCAGGCCCTATTCTGGTTCCTGGCAGCAGGCTGAGCCTGTGGTTAATTCTTCTTCCTGATGGGAAAATAGAGTGACCTGTGCCTGTCCCAACACCTAGATCTAGTCTCTCATTGGTTGCCCCTCTTCCCGTTCATCCTCAGGACAAATTGCAACCTGTACAGAACAGGAGGTTAAAGGTGCTGATCCTCCAAGTAGGGAGATTGCTAGTAAAGTAGCTGGAATGGCGAACCCGAGCACAAGGAGATGAGAAATGAGGTGCGTTTTAGAAACCTTTCAAAATCACATGGTGTACCTTCTTCTGGGTTCCTCATGCAAGATTTCGATGTAGGAAGATGCCCTTGAACCTGGAGATTTGGGACCCATGGGATGGGTACCATGCAGTATTACTTTAAAGGGTCTGCGTTTGCTCACCCAACCTCACCCAACCTCTCAGCCCCAAGAGTGTCCACCCTTATGTCTCATCCAGCTGTGGGTCTAGATATGGTCAATCCAGGTTGCATCACAGCCCCTGAACGAATTTTGTAAGAATTTGTCTCTCTTTCACTGTCTTTGTTTTACGGGTTTTTAAAAGTAATTTATTTTTATAATGGGGTTTAGCTGCTTTTCACGGCTGTGTTTATGCGGATTTACACCCACTTGACTCACTTCCAGACAGATATCAATACATAGGTTTTAAGATTGTTACTAGTCACATATATTCTTGTGCGGTGAATAGGGGGTGTTGAGTCCAGTTCACTGAGCAAAGAGTAGGTCTTGTCTATTACATATTGGGTGTATGGAACGGTATCTGAGCGAATTTGAAACCCTTGTTTTATGCATCACCCCACCTCACCTTTCCCGTTAAGCAGCCATAGTGTGTTTTCTAAACGTGTGATTCTGTTCTGTTCTGTAATTCAGTTCAAGTGTAGCGGTTTTTACATTCCCTCTATAAGTGATAGCTTATGATAAGTGTCTTTTTCTGTGTGACTTATTTCACTTAGAATCGTCGTACCTAAGTCCACTCATCTTGCTTCTACTAGCCTTATGACATTGATTTCATGTCTGAGTGATATTGCATTGTACATAAAGACCACAACTTCTTTATCCATTTTTCTCTTTCCTGGGATATTTAAGGTGTCATGAAGTGGAGGTTCTTGTCAACAGAGCAGCCCTAAACTTTGGGGTGCCTGTGTCTTGCTGATTTTTAGTTTTCCCAATTTATACGCCCATGAGTGGACGTGCCCTATGCTCCCTAAGCTGTGTTTTTTCGATGTTTCAGGACACACTGTACACTTCTCCAGAGTGGCTGTTGGCAATTTACATCCCGCTCATCAGCGTAGCAAGGCTGCCATTTCTCCATGGCCTGTCCTGCATTTCTGGTTTTGACACTTTTTGCAGCATGGCCCTTTTGACCGATGGGAAGCGAGACTTCTTTGTAGCGCTGATTTGCCTTTCCAGGTTGCTTGGTTGGCCAAAAAGGGCGTATGCGTTTTTTCCTGAATATATTCAGGAAAAAACGCATACGCCCTTTTTGGCCAAGGGCATCATTGTCGACCTTTTGCCGCTTTTCATGTGCTTTAAAGGCGATTCGAATCTACCTTCTGAAATCTGTTTTCTGCAATTCTGCCTTGCTTTCAAATCCTCTTTGTTGCCTTCCCTCAATATATCTGTGGATGAGAGTTATCATTTATAACTCTGCGGATTTGTGAATTGCAGTGTCCCTGAGCTCCATTTTTCAACTCGCTTTTTTGGGAGCTGGCCGCAAAAGCGCGGGATTGCCTCAGGCCCTATTGTGCTTCTGGGCGGCAGGCTGAGCCTGTGATTAATTCTTCTTCCTGATGGGAAATTAGAGTGACCTGTGCCTGTCCCAACACCTAGATCTAGTCTCTCATTGGTTGCCCCTCTTCCCGTTCATCCTCAGGACAAATTGCAACCTGTACAGAACAGGAGGTTAAAGGTGCTGATTCTCCAAGTAGGGAGATTGCTAGTAAAGTAGCTGGAATGGCGAACCCGAGCACAAGGAGATGAGAAATGAGGTGCGTTTTAGAAACCTTTCAAAATCACACGGTGTACCATCTTCTGAGTTTCTCATGCATGTTTTCGATGTAGGAAGATGCCCTTGAACCTGGAGACTTGGGACCCATGGGATGGGTACCACGCAGTATTACTTTAAAGGGTCTGCGTTTGCTCACCCAACCTAACCCAAACTTTCAGCCCCAAGAGTGTCCACCCTTATGTCTCATCCAGCTGTGCATGTAGATATGGTCAATCCAGGTTGCATCACAGCCTCTGAACGAATTTTGTAAGAATTTCTCTCTCTTTCACTGTCTTTGTTTTACGGGTTTTAAAAGTAATTTATTTTTATAATGGGGTTTAGCTGCTTTTCACGGCTGTGTTTATGCGGCTTTACACCCACTTGACTCACTTCCAGACATATATCAATACATAGGTTTTAAGATTCTTACTAGTCACCTATATTCTTGTGCGGTGAATAGGGGGTGTTGAGTCCAGTTCACTGAGCAAGGAGTAGGTCTTGTCTATTACATATTGGGTGTATGGAACGGTATCTGAGCGAATTTGAACCCCTTGTTTTATGCATCACCCCACCTCACCTTTCCCGTTAAGCAGCCATAGTGTGTTTTCTAAACGTGTGACTCTGTTCTGTTTTGTAATTCAGTTCAAGTGTAGCGGTTTTTACATTCCCTCTATAAGTGATAGCTTATGATAAGTGTCTTTTTCTGTGTGACTTATTTCACTTAGAATCGTCGTACCTAACTCCACTCATCTTGCTTCTACTAGCCTTATGACATTGATTTCATGTCTGAGTGATATTGCATTGTACATAAGGACCACGACTTCTTTATCCATTTTTCTCTTTCCTGGGATATTTAAGGTGTCATGAAGTGGAGGTTCTTGTCAACAGAGCAGCCCTAAACTTTGGGGTGCCTGTGTCTTGCTGATTTTTCTTTTTCCCAATTTATACGCCCATGAGTGGACGTGCCCTATGCTCCCTAAGCTGTGTTTTTTCGATGTTTCAGTACACACTGTACACTTCTCCAGAGTGGCTGTTGGCAATTTACATCCCGCTCATCAGCGTAGCAAGGCTGCCATTTCTCCATGGCCTGTCCTGCATTTCTGGTTTTGACACTTTTTGCAGCATGGCCCTTTTGACCGATGGGAAGCGAGACTTCTTTGTAGCGCTGATTTGCCTTTCCAGGTTGCTTGGTTGGCCAAAAAGGGCGTATGCGTTTTTTCCTGAATATATTCAGGAAAAAACGCATACGCCCTTTTTGGCCAAGGGCATCATTGTCGACCTTTTGCCGCTTTTCATGTGCTTTAAAGGCGATTCGAATCTACCTCCTGAAATCTGTTTTCTGCAATTCTGCCTTGCTTTCAAATCCTCTTTGTTGCCTTCCCTCAATATATCTGTGGATGAGAGTTATCATTTATAACTCTGCGGGTTTGTGAATTGCAGTGTCCCTGAGCTCCATTTTTCAACTCGCTTTTTTGGGAGCTGGCCGCAAAAGCGCGGGATTGCCTCAGGCCCTATTGTGCTTCTGGGCGGCAGGCTGAGCCTGTGATTAATTCTTCTTCCTGATGGGAAATTAGAGTGACCTGTGCCTGTCCCAACACCTAGATCTAGTCTCTCATTGGTTGCCCCTCTTCCCGTTCATCCTCAGGACAAATTGCAACCTGTACAGAACAGGAGGTTAAAGGTGCTGATTCTCCAAGTAGGGAGATTGCTAGTAAAGTAGCTGGAATGGCGAACCCGAGCACAAGGAGATGAGAAATGAGGTGCGTTTTAGAAACCTTTCAAAATCACACGGTGTACCATCTTCTGAGTTTCTCATGCATGTTTTCGATGTAGGAAGATGCCCTTGAACCTGGAGACTTGGGACCCATGGGATGGGTACCACGCAGTATTACTTTAAAGGGTCTGCGTTTGCTCACCCAACCTAACCCAACCTTTCAGCCCCAAGAGTGTCCACCCTTATGTCTCATCCACCTGTGCGTGTAGATATGGTCAATCCAGGTTGCATCACAGCCTCTGAACGAATTTTGTAAGAATTTCTCTCTCTTTCACTGTCTTTGTTTTACGGGTTTTTAACAGTAATTTATTTTTATAATGGGGTTTATTTGCTTTTCACGGCTGTGTTTATGCGGCTTTACACCCACTTGACTCACTTCCAGACATATATCAATACATAGGTTTTAAGATTCTTACTAGTCACCTATATTCTTGTGCGGTGAATAGGGGGTGTTGAGTCCAGTTCACTGAGCAAGGAATAGGTCTTGTCTATTACATATTGGGTGTATGGAACGGTATCTGAGCGAATTTGAACCCCTTGTTTTATGCATCACCCCACCTCACCTTTCCCGTTAAGCAGCCATAGTGTGTTTTCTAAACGTGTGACTCTGTTCTGTTTTGTAATTCAGTTCAAGTGTAGCGGTTTTTACATTCCCTCTATAAGTGATAGCTTATGATAAGTGTCTTTTTCTGTGTGACTTATTTCACTTAGAATCGTCGTACCTAACTCCACTCATCTTGCTTCTACTAGCCTTATGACATTGATTTCATGTCTGAGTGATATTCCATTGTACATAAGGACCACGACTTCTTTATCCATTTTTCTCTTTCCTGGGATATTTAAGTTGTCATGAAGTGGAGGTTCTTGTCAACAGAGCAGCCCTAAACTTTGGGGTGCCTCTGTCTTGCTGATTTTTCTTTTTCCCAATTTATACGCCCATGAGTGGACGTGCCGTACGCTCCCTAAGCTGTGTTTTTTCGATGTTTCAGGACACACCATACACTTCTCCAGAGTGGCTGCTGGCAATTAACATCCCGCCCATCAGCGTAGCAAGGCTGCCATTTCTCCATGGCCTGTCCTGCATTTCTGGTTTTGACACTTTTTGCAGCATGGCCCTTTTGGCCGATGGGAAGCGAGACTTCTTTGTAGCGCTGATTTGCCTTTACAGGTTGCTTGGTTGGCCAAAAAGGGCGTATGCGTTTTTTCCTGAATATATTCAGGAAAAAACGCATACGCCCTTTTTGGCCAAGGGCATCATTGTCGACGTTTTGCCGCTTTTCATGTGCCTTAAAGGCGATTCGAATCTACCTCCTGAAATCTGTTTCCTGCAATTCTGCCTTGCTTTCAAATCCCCTTCGTTGCCTTCTCTCAATATATCTGTGGATGAGAGTTATCACTTATAACTCTGCGGGTTTGTGAATTGCAGTGTCCCTGAGCTCCATTTTTCAACTGTCTTTTTTGAGAGCTGGCCGCAAAAGCACGGGATTGCCTCAGGCCCTATTCTGGTTCCTGGCGGCAGGCTGAGCCTGTGATTAATTCTTCTTCCTGATGGGAAAATAGAGTGACCTGTGCCTGTCCCAACACCTAGATCTAGTCTCTCATTGGTTGCCCCTCTTCCCGTTCATCCCCAGGACAAATTGCAACCTGTACAGAACAGGAGGTTAAAGGTGCTGATTCTCCAAGTAGGGAGATTGCTAGTAAAGTAGCTGGAATGGCGAACCCGAGCACAAGGAGATGAGAAATGAGGTGCGTTTTAGAAACCTTTCAAAATCACACGGTGTACCATCTTCTGAGTTTCTCATGCATGATTTCGATGTAGGAAGATGCCCTTGAACCTGGAGACTTGGGACCCATGGGATGGGTACCACGCAGTATTACTTTAAAGGGTCTGCGTTTGCTCACCCAACCTAACCCAAACTTTCAGCCCCAAGAGTGTCCACCCTTATGTCTCATCCAGCTGTGCATGTAGATATGGTCAATCCAGGTTGCATCACAGCCTCTGAACGAATTTTGTAAGAATTTCTCTCTCTTTCACTGTCTTTGTTTTACGGGTTTTAAAAGTAATTTATTTTTATAATGGGGTTTAGCTGCTTTTCACGGCTGTGTTTATGCGGCTTTACACCCACTTGACTCACTTCCAGACATATATCAATACATAGGTTTTAAGATTCTTACTAGTCACCTATATTCTTGTGCGGTGAATAGGGGGTGTTGAGTCCAGTTCACTGAGCAAGGAGTAGGTCTTGTCTATTACATATTGGGTGTATGGAACGGTATCTGAGCGAATTTGAACCCCTTGTTTTATGCATCACCCCACCTCACCTTTCCCGTTAAGCAGCCATAGTGTGTTTTCTAAACGTGTGACTCTGTTCTGTTTTGTAATTCAGTTCAAGTGTAGCGGTTTTTACATTCCCTCTATAAGTGATAGCTTATGATAAGTGTCTTTTTCTGTGTGACTTATTTCACTTAGAATCGTCGTACCTAACTCCACTCATCTTGCTTCTACTAGCCTTATGACATTGATTTCATGTCTGAGTGATATTGCATTGTACATAAGGACCACGACTTCTTTATCCATTTTTCTCTTTCCTGGGATATTTAAGGTGTCATGAAGTGGAGGTTCTTGTCAACAGAGCAGCCCTAAACTTTGGGGTGCCTGTGTCTTGCTGATTTTTCTTTTTCCCAATTTATACGCCCATGAGTGGACGTGCCCTATGCTCCCTAAGCTGTGTTTTTTCGATGTTTCAGTACACACTGTACACTTCTCCAGAGTGGCTGTTGGCAATTTACATCCCGCTCATCAGCGTAGCAAGGCTGCCATTTCTCCATGACCTGTCCTGCATTTCTGGTTTTGACACTTTTTGCAGCATGGCCCTTTTGACCGATGGGAAGCGAGACTTCTTTGTAGCGCTGATTTGCCTTTCCAGGTTGCTTGGTTGGCCAAAAAGGGCGTATGCGTTTTTTCCTGAATATATTCAGGAAAAAACGCATACGCCCTTTTTGGCCAAGGGCATCATTGTCGACCTTTTGCCGCTTTTCATGTGCTTTAAAGGCGATTCGAATCTACCTCCTGAAATCTGTTTTCTGCAATTCTGCCTTGCTTTCAAATCCTCTTCGTTGCCTTCCCTCAATATATCTGTGGATGAGAGTTATCATTTATAACTCTGCGGGTTTTTGAATTGCAGTGTCCCTGAGCTCCATTTTTCAACTCGCTTTTTTGGGAGCTGGCCGCAAAAGCGCGGGATTGCCTCAGGCCCTATTGTGCTTCTGGGCGGCAGGCTGAGCCTGTGATTAATTCTTCTTCCTGATGGGAAATTAGAGTGACCTGTGCCTATCCCAACACCTAGATCTAGTCTCTCATTGGTTGCCCCTCTTCCCGTTCATCCTCAGGACAAATTGCAACCTGTACAGAACAGGAGGTTAAAGGTGCTGATTCTCCAAGTAGGGAGATTGCTAGTAAAGTAGCTGGAATGGCGAACCCGAGCACAAGGAGATGAGAAATGAGGTGCGTTTTAGAAACCTTTCAAAATCACACGGTGTACCATCTTCTGAGTTTCTCATGCATGTTTTCGATGTAGGAAGATGCCCTTGAACCTGGAGACTTGGGACCCATGGGATGGGTACCACGCAGTATTACTTTAAAGGGTCTGCGTTTGCTCACCCAACCTAACCCAACCTTTCAGCCCCAAGAGTGTCCACCCTTATGTCTCATCCACCTGTGCGTGTAGATATGGTCAATCCAGGTTGCATCACAGCCTCTGAACGAATTTTGTAAGAATTTCTCTCTCTTTCACTGTCTTTGTTTTACGGGTTTTTAAAAGTAATTTATTTTTATAATGGGGTTTAGCTGCTTTTCACGGCTGTGTTTATGCGGCTTTACACCCACTTGACTCACTTCCAGACATATATCAATACATAGGTTTTAAGATTCTTACTAGTCACCTATATTCTTGTGCGGTGAATAGGGGGTGTTGAGTCCAGTTCACTGAGCAAGGAGTAGGTCTTGTCTATTACATATTGGGTGTATGGAACGGTATCTGAGCGAATTTGAACCCCTTGTTTTATGCATCACCCCACCTCACCTTTCCCGTTAAGCAGCCATAGTGTGTTTTCTAAACGTGTGACTCTGTTCTGTTTTGTAATTCAGTTCAAGTGTAGCGGTTTTTACATTCCCTTTATAAGTGATAGCTTATGATAAGTGTCTTTTTCTGTGTGACTTATTTCACTTAGAATCGTCGTACCTAACTCCACTCATCTTGCTTCTACTAGCCTTATGACATTGATTTCATGTCTGAGTGATATTCCATTGTACATAAGGACCACGACTTCTTTATCCATTTTTCTCTTTCCTGGGATATTTAAGTTGTCATGAAGTGGAGGTTCTTGTCAACAGAGCAGCCCTAAACTTTGGGGTGCCTGTGTCTTGCTGATTTTTCTTTTTCCCAATTTATACGCCCATGAGTGGACGTGTCGTACGCTCCCTAAGCTGTGTTTTTTCGATGTTTCAGGACACACCATTCACTTCTCCAGAGTGGCTGCTGGCAATTAACATCCCGCCCATCAGCGTAGCAAGGCTGCCATTTCTCCATGGCCTGTCCTGCATTTCTGGTTTTGACACGTTTTGCAGCATGACCCTTTTGACCGATGGGAAGCGAGACTTCTTTGTAGCGCTGATTTGCCTTTCCAGGTTGCTTGGTTGGCCAAAAAGGGCGTATGCGTTTTTTCCAGAATATATTCAGGAAAAAACGCATACGCCCTTTTTGGCCAAGGGCATCATTGTCGACGTTTTGCCGCTTTTCATGTGCTTTAAAGGCGATTCGAATCTACCTCCTGAAACCTGTTTCCTGCAATTCTGCCTTGCTTTCAAATCCTCTTCGTTGCCTTCCCTCAATATATTTGTGGACGAGAGTTATCGTTTATAACTCAGCAGGTTTGTGAATGGCAGTGCCCCTGAGCTCCATTTTTCAACTGTCTTGTTTGGGAGCTGGCCGCAAAAGCACGGGATTGCCTCAGGCCCTATTCTGGTTCCCGGCGGCAGGCTGAGCCTGTGGTTAATTCTTCTTCCTGATGGGAAAATAGAGTGACCTGTGCCTGTCCCAACACCTAGATCTAGTCTCTCATTGGTTGCCCCTCTTCCCGTTCATCCTCAGGACAAATTGCAACCTGTACAGAACAGGAGGTTAAAGGTGCTGATTCTCCAAGTAGGGAGATTGCTAGTGAAGTAGCTGGAATGGCGAACCCGAGCACAAGGAGATGAGAAATGAGGTGCGTTTTAGAAACCTTTCAAAATCACACGGTGTACCTTCTTCTGGGTTCCTCATGCAAGATTTCGATGTAGGAAGATGCCCTTGAACCTGGAGATTTGGGACCCATGGGATGGGTACCATGCAGTATTACTTTAAAGGGTCTGCGTTTTCTCACCCAACCTCACCCAACCTCTCAGCCCCAAGAGTGTCCACCCTTATGTCTCATCCAGCTGTGGGTCTAGATATGGTCAATCCAGGTTGCATCACAGCCCCTGAACGAATTTTGTAAGAATTTCTCTCTCTTTCACTGTCTTTGTTTTACGGGTTTTTAAAAGTAATTTATTTTTATAATGGGGTTTAGCTGCTTTTCACGGCTGTGTTTATGCGGATTTACACCCACTTGACTCACTTCCAGACAGATATCAATACATAGGTTTTAAGATTGTTACTAGTCACATATATTCTTGTGCGGTGAATAGGGGGTGTTGAGTCCAGTTCACTGAGCAAAGAGTAGGTCTTGTCTATTACATATTGGGTGTATGGAACGGTATCTGAGCGAATTTGAAACCCTTGTTTTATGCATCACCCCACCTCACCTTTCCCGTTAAGCAGCCATAGTGTGTTTTCTAAACGTGTGATTCTGTTCTGTTCTGTAATTCAGTTCAAGTGTAGCGGTTTTTACATTCCCTCTATAAGTGATAGCTTATGATAAGTGTCTTTTTCTGTGTCACTTATTTCACTTAGAATCGTCGTACCTAAGTCCACTCATCTTGCTTCTACTAGCCTTATGACATTGATTTCATGTCTGAGTGATATTGCATTGTACATAAGGACCACAACTTCTTTATCCATTTTTCTCTTTCCTGGGATGTTTAAGGTGTCATGAAGTGGAGGTTCTTGTCAACAGAGCAGCCCTAAACTTTGGGGTGCCTGTGTCTTGCTGATTTTTAGTTTTCCCAATTTATACTCCCATGAGTGGACGTGCCCTATGCTCCATAAGCTGTGTTTTTTCGATGTTTCAGGACACACTGTACACTTCTCCAGAGTGGCTGTTGGCAATTTACATCCCGCTCATCAGCGTAGCAAGGCTGCCATTTCTCCATGGCCTGTCCTGCATTTCTGGTTTTGACACTTTTTGCAGCATGGCCCTTTTGACCGATGGGAAGCGAGACTTCTTTGTAGCGCTGATTTGCCTTTCCAGGTTGCTTGGTTGGCCAAAAAGGGCGTATGCGTTTTTTCCTGAATATATTCAGGAAAAAACGCATACGCCCTTTTTGGCCAAGGGCATCATTGTCGACCTTTTGCCGCTTTTCATGTGCTTTAAAGGCGATTCGAATCTACCTCCTGAAATCTGTTTTCTGCAATTCTGCCTTGCTTTCAAATCCTCTTCGTTGCCTTCCCTCAATATATCTGTGGATGAGAGTTATCATTTATAACTCTGCGGGTTTTTGAATTGCAGTGTCCCTGAGCTCCATTTTTCAACTCGCTTTTTTGGGAGCTGGCCGCAAAAGCGCGGGATTGCCTCAGGCCCTATTGTGCTTCTGGGCGGCAGGCTGAGCCTGTGATTAATTCTTCTTCCTGATGGGAAATTAGAGTGACCTGTGCCTATCCCAACACCTAGATCTAGTCTCTCATTGGTTGCCCCTCTTCCCGTTCATCCTCAGGACAAATTGCAACCTGTACAGAACAGGAGGTTAAAGGTGCTGATTCTCCAAGTAGGGAGATTGCTAGTAAAGTAGCTGGAATGGCGAACCCGAGCACAAGGAGATGAGAAATGAGGTGCGTTTTAGAAACCTTTCAAAATCACACGGTGTACCATCTTCTGAGTTTCTCATGCATGTTTTCGATGTAGGAAGATGCCCTTGAACCTGGAGACTTGGGACCCATGGGATGGGTACCACGCAGTATTACTTTAAAGGGTCTGCGTTTGCTCACCCAACCTAATCCAACCTTTCAGCCCCAAGAGTGTCCACCCTTATGTCTCATCCACCTGTGCGTGTAGATATGGTCAATCCAGGTTGCATCACAGCCTCTGAACGAATTTTGTAAGAATTTCTCTCTCTTTCACTGTCTTTGTTTTACGGGTTTTTAAAAGTAATTTATTTTTATAATGGGGTTTAGCTGCTTTTCACGGCTGTGTTTATGCGGCTTTACACCCACTTGACTCACTTCCAGACATATATCAATACATAGGTTTTAAGATTCTTACTAGTCACCTATATTCTTGTGCGGTGAATAGGGGGTGTTGAGTCCAGTTCACTGAGCAAGGAGTAGGTCTTGTCTATTACATATTGGGTGTATGGAACGGTATCTGAGCGAATTTGAACCCCTTGTTTTATGCATCACCCCACCTCACCTTTCCCGTTAAGCAGCCATAGTGTGTTTTCTAAACGTGTGACTCTGTTCTGTTTTGTAATTCAGTTCAAGTGTAGCGGTTTTTACATTCCCTTTATAAGTGATAGCTTATGATAAGTGTCTTTTTCTGTGTGACTTATTTCACTTAGAATCGTCGTACCTAACTCCACTCATCTTGCTTCTACTAGCCTTATGACATTGATTTCATGTCTGAGTGATATTCCATTGTACATAAGGAGCACGACTTCTTTATCCATTTTTCTCTTTCCTGGGATATTTAAGTTGTCATGAAGTGGAGGTTCTTGTCAACAGAGCAGCCCTAAACTTTGGGGTGCCTGTGTCTTGCTGATTTTTCTTTTTCCCAATTTATACGCCCATGAGTGGACGTGTCGTACGCTCCCTAAGCTGTGTTTTTTCGATGTTTCAGGACACACCATTCACTTCTCCAGAGTGGCTGCTGGCAATTAACATCCCGCCCATCAGCGTAGCAAGGCTGCCATTTCTCCATGGCCTGTCCTGCATTTCTGGTTTTGACACGTTTTGCAGCATGACCCTTTTGACCGATGGGAAGCGAGACTTCTTTGTAGCGCTGATTTGCCTTTCCAGGTTGCTTGGTTGGCCAAAAAGGGCGTATGCGTTTTTTCCAGAATATATTCAGGAAAAAACGCATACACCCTTTTTGGCCAAGGGCATCATTGTCGACGTTTTGCCGCTTTTCATGTGCTTTAAAGGCGATTCGAATCTACCTCCTGAAACCTGTTTCCTGCAATTCTGCCTTGCTTTCAAATCCTCTTCGTTGCCTTCCCTCAATATATTTGTGGACGAGAGTTATCGTTTATAACTCAGCAGGTTTGTGAATGGCAGTGCCCCTGAGCTCCATTTTTCAACTGTCTTGTTTGGGAGCTGGCCGCAAAAGCACGGGATTGCCTCAGGCCCTATTCTGGTTCCCGGCGGCAGGCTGAGCCTGTGGTTAATTCTTCTTCCTGATGGGAAAATAGAGTGACCTGTGCCTGTCCCAACACCTAGATCTAGTCTCTCATTGGTTGCCCCTCTTCCCGTTCATCCTCAGGACAAATTGCAACCTGTACAGAACAGGAGGTTAAAGGTGCTGATTCTCCAAGTAGGGAGATTGCTAGTGAAGTAGCTGGAATGGCGAACCCGAGCACAAGGAGATGAGAAATGAGGTGCGTTTTAGAAACCTTTCAAAATCACACGGTGTACCTTCTTCTGGGTTCCTCATGCAAGATTTCGATGTAGGAAGATGCCCTTGAACCTGGAGATTTGGGACCCATGGGATGGGTACCATGCAGTATTACTTTAAAGGGTCTGCGTTTTCTCACCCAACCTCACCCAACCTCTCAGCCCCAAGAGTGTCCACCCTTATGTCTCATCCAGCTGTGGGTCTAGATATGGTCAATCCAGGTTGCATCACAGCCCCTGAACGAATTTTGTAAGAATTTCTCTCTCTTTCACTGTCTTTGTTTTACGGGTTTTTAAAAGTAATTTATTTTTATAATGGGGTTTAGCTGCTTTTCACGGCTGTGTTTATGCGGATTTACACCCACTTGACTCACTTCCAGACAGATATCAATACATAGGTTTTAAGATTGTTACTAGTCACATATATTCTTGTGCGGTGAATAGGGGGTGTTGAGTCCAGTTCACTGAGCAAAGAGTAGGTCTTGTCTATTACATATTGGGTGTATGGAACGGTATCTGAGCGAATTTGAAACCCTTGTTTTATGCATCACCCCACCTCACCTTTCCCGTTAAGCAGCCATAGTGTGTTTTCTAAACGTGTGATTCTGTTCTGTTCTGTAATTCAGTTCAAGTGTAGCGGTTTTTACATTCCCTCTATAAGTGATAGCTTATGATAAGTGTCTTTTTCTGTGTGACTTATTTCACTTAGAATCGTCGTACCTAAGTCCACTCATCTTGCTTCTACTAGCCTTATGACATTGATTTCATGTCTGAGTGATATTGCATTGTACATAAGGACCACAACTTCTTTATCCATTTTTCTCTTTCCTGGGATGTTTAAGGTGTCATGAAGTGGAGGTTCTTGTCAACAGAGCAGCCCTAAACTTTGGGGTGCCTGTGTCTTGCTGATTTTTAGTTTTCCCAATTTATACTCCCATGAGTGGACGTGCCCTATGCTCCATAAGCTGTGTTTTTTCGATGTTTCAGGACACACTGTACACTTCTCCAGAGTGGCTGTTGGCAATTTACATCCCGCTCATCAGCGTAGCAAGGCTGCCATTTCTCCATGGCCTGTCCTGCATTTCTGGTTTTGACACTTTTTGCAGCATGGCCCTTTTGACCGATGGGAAGCGAGACTTCTTTGTAGCGCTGATTTGCCTTTCCAGGTTGCTTGGTTGGCCAAAAAGGGCGTATGCGTTTTTTCCTGAATATATTCAGGAAAAAACGCATACGCCCTTTTTGGCCAAGGGCATCATTGTCGACCTTTTGCCGCTTTTCATGTGCTTTAAAGGCGATTCGAATCTACCTCCTGAAATCTGTTTTCTGCAATTCTGCCTTGCTTTCAAATCCTCTTCGTTGCCTTCCCTCAATATATCTGTGGATGAGAGTTATCATTTATAACTCTGCGGGTTTTTGAATTGCAGTGTCCCTGAGCTCCATTTTTCAACTCGCTTTTTTGGGAGCTGGCCGCAAAAGCGCGGGATTGCCTCAGGCCCTATTGTGCTTCTGGGCGGCAGGCTGAGCCTGTGATTAATTCTTCTTCCTGATGGGAAATTAGAGTGACCTGTGCCTATCCCAACACCTAGATCTAGTCTCTCATTGGTTGCCCCTCTTCCCGTTCATCCTCAGGACAAATTGCAACCTGTACAGAACAGGAGGTTAAAGGTGCTGATTCTCCAAGTAGGGAGATTGCTAGTAAAGTAGCTGGAATGGCGAACCCGAGCACAAGGAGATGAGAAATGAGGTGCGTTTTAGAAACCTTTCAAAATCACACGGTGTACCATCTTCTGAGTTTCTCATGCATGTTTTCGATGTAGGAAGATGCCCTTGAACCTGGAGACTTGGGACCCATGGGATGGGTACCACGCAGTATTACTTTAAAGGGTCTGCGTTTGCTCACCCAACCTAACCCAACCTTTCAGCCCCAAGAGTGTCCACCCTTATGTCTCATCCACCTGTGCGTGTAGATATGGTCAATCCAGGTTGCATCACAGCCTCTGAACGAATTTTGTAAGAATTTCTCTCTCTTTCACTGTCTTTGTTTTACGTTTTTTTAAAAGTAATTTATTTTTATAATGGGGTTTAGTTGCTTTTCACGGCTGTGTTTATGCGGCTTTACACCCACTTGACTCACTTCCAGACATATATCAATACATAGGTTTTAAGATTCTTACTAGTCACCTATATTCTTGTGCGGTGAATAGGGGGTGTTGAGTCCAGTTCACTGAGCAAGGAGTAGGTCTTGTCTATTACATATTGGGTGTATGGAACGGTATCTGAGCGAATTTGAACCCCTTGTTTTATGCATCACCCCACCTCACCTTTCCCGTTAAGCAGCCATAGTGTGTTTTCTAAACGTGTGACTCTGTTCTGTTTTGTAATTCAGTTCAAGTGTAGCGGTTTTTACATTCCCTTTATAAGTGATAGCTTATGATAAGTGTCTTTTTCTGTGTGACTTATTTCACTTAGAATCGTCGTACCTAACTCCACTCATCTTGCTTCTACTAGCCTTATGACATTGATTTCATGTCTGAGTGATATTCCATTGTACATAAGGACCACGACTTCTTTATCCATTTTTCTCTTTCCTGGGATATTTAAGTTGTCATGAAGTGGAGGTTCTTGTCAACAGAGCAGCCCTAAACTTTGGGGTGCCTGTGTCTTGCTGATTTTTCTTTTTCCCAATTTATACGCCCATGAGTGGACGTGCCGTACGCTCCCTAAGCTGTGTTTTTTCGATGTTTCAGGACACACCATACACTTCTCCAGAGTGGCTGCTGGCAATTAACATCCCGCCCATCAGCGTAGCAAGGCTGCCATTTCTCCATGACCTGTCCTGCATTTCTGGTTTTGACACTTTTTGCAGCATGACCCTTTTGACCGATGGGAAGCGAGACTTCTTTGTAGCGCTGATTTGCCTTTCCAGGTTGCTTGGTTGGCCAAAAAGGGCGTATGCGTTTTTTCCTGAATATATTCAGGAAAAAACGCATACGCCCTTTTTGGCCAAGGGCATCATTGTCGACGTTTTGCCGCTTTTCATGTGCTTTAAAGGCGATTCGAATCTACCTCCTGAAACCTGTTTCCTGCAATTCTGCCTTGCTTTCAAATCCTCTTCGTTGACTTCCCTCAATATATTTGTGGACGAGAGTTATCGTTTATAACTCAGCAGGTTTGTGAATGGCAGTGCCCCTGAGCTCCATTTTTCAACTGTCTTGTTTGGGAGCTGGCCGCAAAAGCACGGGATTGCCTCAGGCCCTATTCTGGTTCCCGGCGGCAGGCTGAGCCTGTGGTTAATTCTTCTTCCTGATGGGAAAATAGAGTGACCTGTGCCTGTCCCAACACCTAGATCTAGTCTCTCATTGGTTGCCCCTCTTCCCGTTCATCCTCAGGACAAATTGCAACCTGTACAGAACAGGAGGTTAAAGGTGCTGATTCTCCAAGTAGGGAGATTGCTAGTGAAGTAGCTGGAATGGCGAACCCGAGCACAAGGAGATGAGAAATGAGGTGCGTTTTAGAAACCTTTCAAAATCACACGGTGTACCTTCTTCTGGGTTCCTCATGCAAGATTTCGATGTAGGAAGATGCCCTTGAACCTGGAGATTTGGGACCCATGGGATGGGTACCATGCAGTATTACTTTAAAGGGTCTGCGTTTTCTCACCCAACCTCACCCAACCTCTCAGCCCCAAGAGTGTCCACCCTTATGTCTCATCCAGCTGTGGGTCTAGATATGGTCAATCCAGGTTGCATCACAGCCCCTGAACGAATTTTGTAAGAATTTCTCTCTCTTTCACTGTCTTTGTTTTACGGGTTTTTAAAAGTAATTTATTTTTATAATGGGGTTTAGCTGCTTTTCACGGCTGTGTTTATGCGGATTTACACCCACTTGACTCACTTCCAGACAGATATCAATACATAGGTTTTAAGATTGTTACTAGTCACATATATTCTTGTGCGGTGAATAGGGGGTGTTGAGTCCAGTTCACTGAGCAAAGAGTAGGTCTTGTCTATTACATATTGGGTGTATGGAACGGTATCTGAGCGAATTTGAAACCCTTGTTTTATGCATCACCCCACCTCACCTTTCCCGTTAAGCAGCCATAGTGTGTTTTCTAAACGTGTGATTCTGTTCTGTTCTGTAATTCAGTTCAAGTGTAGCGGTTTTTACATTCCCTCTATAAGTGATAGCTTATGATAAGTGTCTTTTTCTGTGTCACTTATTTCACTTAGAATCGTCGTACCTAAGTCCACTCATCTTGCTTCTACTAGCCTTATGACATTGATTTCATGTCTGAGTGATATTGCATTGTACATAAGGACCACAACTTCTTTATCCATTTTTCTCTTTCCTGGGATGTTTAAGGTGTCATGAAGTGGAGGTTCTTGTCAACAGAGCAGCCCTAAACTTTGGGGTGCCTGTGTCTTGCTGATTTTTAGTTTTCCCAATTTATACTCCCATGAGTGGACGTGCCCTATGCTCCATAAGCTGTGTTTTTTCGATGTTTCAGGACACACTGTACACTTCTCCAGAGTGGCTGTTGGCAATTTACATCCCGCTCATCAGCGTAGCAAGGCTGCCATTTCTCCATGGCCTGTCCTGCATTTCTGGTTTTGACACTTTTTGCAGCATGGCCCTTTTGACCGATGGGAAGCGAGACTTCTTTGTAGCGCTGATTTGCCTTTCCAGGTTGCTTGGTTGGCCAAAAAGGGCGTATGCGTTTTTTCCTGAATATATTCAGGAAAAAACGCATACGCCCTTTTTGGCCAAGGGCATCATTGTCGACCTTTTGCCGCTTTTCATGTGCTTTAAAGGCGATTCGAATCTACCTCCTGAAATCTGTTTTCTGCAATTCTGCCTTGCTTTCAAATCCTCTTCGTTGCCTTCCCTCAATATATCTGTGGATGAGAGTTATCATTTATA
The DNA here is from genome assembly GCF_028021215.1 of Eschrichtius robustus. Lineage (NCBI taxonomy): Eukaryota > Metazoa > Chordata > Mammalia > Artiodactyla > Eschrichtiidae > Eschrichtius > Eschrichtius robustus. The sequence goes on from NW_027175257.1 coordinate 2,013,257, forward strand.
ACTCTGCGGGTTTTTGAATTGCAGTGTCCCTGAGCTCCATTTTTCAACTCGCTTTTTTGGGAGCTGGCCGCAAAAGCGCGGGATTGCCTCAGGCCCTATTGTGCTTCTGGGCGGCAGGCTGACCCTGTGATTAATTCTTCTTCCTGATGGGAAATTAGAGTGACCTGTGCCTATCCCAACACCTAGATCTAGTCTCTCATTGGTTGCCCCTCTTCCCGTTCATCCTCAGGACAAATTGCAACCTGTAGGGAACAGGAGGTTAAAGGTGCTGATTCTCCAAGTAGGGAGATTGCTAGTAAAGTAGCTGGAATGGCGAACCCGAGCACAAGGAGATGAGAAATGAGGTGCGTTTTAGAAACCTTTCAAAATCACACGGTGTACCATCTTCTGAGTTTCTCATGCATGTTTTCGATGTAGGAAGATGCCCTTGAACCTGGAGACTTGGGACCCATGGGATGGGTACCACGCAGTATTACTTTAAAGGGTCTGCGTTTGCTCACCCAACCTAACCCAACCTTTCAGCCCCAAGAGTGTCCACCCTTATGTCTCATCCACCTGTGCGTGTAGATATGGTCAATCCAGGTTGCATCACAGCCTCTGAACGAATTTTGTAAGAATTTCTCTCTCTTTCACTGTCTTTGTTTTACGGGTTTTTAAAAGTAATTTATTTTTATAATGGGGTTTAGTTGCTTTTCACGGCTGTGTTTATGCGGCTTTACACCCACTTGACTCACTTCCAGACATATATCAATACATAGGTTTTAAGATTCTTACTAGTCACCTATATTCTTGTGCGGTGAATAGGGGGTGTTGAGTCCAGTTCACTGAGCAAGGAGTAGGTCTTGTCTATTACATATTGGGTGTATGGAACGGTATCTGAGCGAATTTGAACCCCTTGTTTTATGCATCACCCCACCTCACCTTTCCCGTTAAGCAGCCATAGTGTGTTTTCTAAACGTGTGACTCTGTTCTGTTTTGTAATTCAGTTCAAGTGTAGCGGTTTTTACATTCCCTCTATAAGTGATAGCTTATGATAAGTGTCTTTTTCTGTGTGACTTATTTCACTTAGAATCGTCGTACCTAACTCCACTCATCTTGCTTCTACTAGCCTTATGACATTGATTTCATGTCTGAGTGATATTCCATTTTACATAAGGACCACGACTTCTTTATCCATTTTTCTCTTTCCTGGGATATTTAAGTTGTCATGAAGTGGAGGTTCTTGTCAACAGAGCAGCCCTAAACTTTGGGGTGCCTGTGTCTTGCTGATTTTTCTTTTTCCCAATTTATACGCCCATGAGTGGACGTGCCGTACGCTCCCTAAGCTGTGTTTTTTCGATGTTTCAGGACACACCATACACTTCTCCAGAGTGGCTGCTGGCAATTAACATCCCGCCCATCAGCGTAGCAAGGCTGCCATTTCTCCATGGCCTGTCCTGCATTTCTGGTTTTGACACATTTTGCAGCATGACCCTTTTGACCGATGGGAAGCGAGACTTCTTTGTAGTGCTGATTTGCCTTTCCAGGTTGCTTGGTTGGCCAAAAAGGGCGTATGCGTTTTTTCCTGAATATATTCAGGAAAAAACGCATACGCCCTTTTTGGCCAAGGGCATCATTGTCGACGTTTTGCCGCTTTTCATATGCTTTAAAGGCGATTCGAATCTACCTCCTGAAACCTGTTTCCTGCAATTCTGCCTTGCTTTCAAATCCTCTTCGTTGCCTTCCCTCAATATATTTGTGGACAAGAGTTATCATTTATAACTCAGCAGGTTTGTGAATGGCAGTGCCCCTGAGCTCCATTTTTCAACTGTCTTGTTTGGGAGCTGGCCGCAAAAGCACGGGATTGCCTCAGGCCCTATTCTGGTTCCTGGCGGCAGGCAGAGCCTGTGGTTAATTCTTCTTCCTGATGGGAAAATAGAGTGACCTGTGCCTGTCCCAACACCTAGATCTAGTCTCTCATTGGTTGCCCCTCTTCCCGTTCATCCTCAGGACAAATTGCAACCTGTACAGACCAGGAGGTTAAAGGTGCTGATTCTCCAAGTAGGGAGATTGCTAGTGAAGTAGCTGCAATGGCGAACCCGAGCACAAGGAGATGAGAAATGAGGTGCGTTTTAGAAACCTTTCAAAATCACACGGTGTACCTTCTTCTGGGTTCCTCATGCAAGATTTCGATGTAGGAAGATGCCCTTGAACCTGGAGATTTGGGACCCATGGGATGGGTACCATGCAGTATTACTTTAAAGGGTCTGCGTTTTCTCACCCAACCTCACCCAACCTCTCAGCCCCAAGAGTGTCCACCCTTATGTCTCATCCAGCTGTGGGTCTAGATATGGTCAATCCAGGTTGCATCACAGCCCCTGAACGAATTTTGTAAGAATTTCTCTCTCTTTCACTGTCTTTGTTTTACGGGTTTTTAAAAGTAATTTATTTTTATAATGGGGTTTAGCTGCTTTTCACGGCTGTGTTTATGCGGATTTACACCCACTTGACTCACTTCCAGACAGATATCAATACATAGGTTTTAAGATTGTTACTAGTCACATATATTCTTGTGCGGTGAATAGGGGGTGTTGAGTCCAGTTCACTGAGCAAGGAGTAGGTCTTGTCTATTACATATTGGGTGTATGGAACGGTATCTGAGCGAATTTGAAACCCTTGTTTTATGCATCACCCCACCTCACCTTTTCCGTTAACAAGCCATAGTGTGTTTTCTAAACGTGTGACTCTGTTCTGTTTTGTAATTCAGTTCAAGTGTAGCGGTCTTTACATTCCCTCTATAAGTGATAGCTTATGATAAGTGTCTTTTTCTGTGTGACTTATTTCACTTAGAATCGTCGTACCTAAATCCACTCATCTTGCTTCTACTAGCCTTATGACATTGATTTCATGTCTGAGTGATATTGCATTGTACATAAGGACCACAACTTCTTTATCCATTTTTCTCTTTCCTGGGATATTTAAGGTGTCATGAAGTGGAGGTTCTTGTCAACAGAGCAGCCCTAAACTTTGGGGTGCCTGTGTCTTGCTGATTTTTAGTTTTCAAAATTTATACGCCCATGAGTGGACGTGCCCTATGCTCCCTAAGCTGTGTTTTTTCGATGTTTCAGGCCTCACCGTACACTTCTCCAGAGTGGCTGTTGGCAATTTACATCCCGCCCATCAGCGTAGCAAGGCTCCAATTTCTCCATGGCCTGTCCTGCATTTGTGGTTTTGACACTTTTATCAGCATGGCCCTTTTGATGGATGGGAAGCGAGACTTCTTTGTAGCGCTGATTTGCCTTTCCAGGTTGCTTGGTTGGCCAAAAAGGGCGTATGCGTTTTTTCCTGAATATATTCAGGAAAAAACGCATACGCCCTTTTTGGCCAAGGGCATCATTGTCGACGTTTTGCCGCTTTTCATGTGCTTTAAAGGCGATTCGAATCTACCTCCTGAAACCTGTTTCCTGCAATTCTGCCTTGCTTTCAAATCCTCTTCGTTGCCTTCCCTCAGTATATTTGTGGACGAGAGTTATCATTTATAACTCTGCAGGGTTGTGAATTGCAGTGCCCATGTGCTCCATTTTTCAACTGTCTTTTTTGGGAGCTGGCCGCAGAAGCACGGGATTGCCTCAGGCCCTATTCTGGTTCCGGGCGGCAGGCTGAGCCTGTGGTTAATTCTTCTTCCTGATGAGAAAATAGAGTGACCTGTGCCTGTCCCAAAACCTAGATCTAGTCTCTCATTGGCTGCCCCTCTTCCCGTTCATCCTCAGGACAAATTGCCACCTGTACGGAACAGGAGTTTAAAGGTGCTGATTCTGCAAGTAGGGAGATTGCTAGTGAAGTAGCTGGAATGGCGAACCCGAGCACAAGGAGATGAGAAATGAGGTGCGTTTTAGAAACCTTTCAAAATCACACGGTGTACCATCTTCTGGGTTCCTCATGCAAGTTTTCGATGTAGGAAGATGCCCTTGAACCTGGAGATTTGGGACCCATGGGATGGGTACCACGCAGTATTACCTTAAAGGGTCTGTGTTGGCTCACCCAACCTCACCAAAACTCTCAGCCCCAAGAATGTCCACCCTTATGTCTCATCCAGCTGTGGGTCTAGATATGTTCAATCCAGGTTGAGTCACAGGCCTGAATGAATTTTGTAAGAATTTCTGTCTCTTTCACTGTCTTTGTTTCATGGGTTTTTAAAACTAATTTATTTTTATAATGGGATTTAGCTGCTTTTCACGGCTGTGTTTATGCGGCTTTACACCCACTTGACTCACTTCCAGACAGATATCAATACATAGGTTTTAAGATTCTTACTAGTCACATATATTCTTGTGCGTTGAATAGGGGGTGTTGAGTCCAGTTCACTGAGCAAGGAGTAGGTCTTGTCTATTACGTATTGGGTGTATGGAACGGTATCTGAGCTAATTTGAAACCCTTGTTTTATGCATCACCCCACCTCACCTTTCCCGTTAAGCAACCATAGTCTTTTTTCTAAATGTTTGACTTTGTTCTGTTTTTTAATTCAGTTCAAATGTAGCGGTTTTTACATTCCCTGTATAAGTTATAGCTTTTGATAAGTGTCTTTTTCTGTGTGACTTATTTCACTTAGAATCGTCGTACCTAAGTCCACCCATCTTGCTTCTACTTGCCTTATGACATTGATTTCATGGCTGAGTGATATTCCATTGTACATAAGGACCACAACTTCTTTATCCATTTTTCTCTTTCCTGGGATATTTAAGGTGTCATGAAGTGGAGGTTCTTGTCAACAGAGCAGCCCTAAACTTTGGGGTGCCTGTGTCTTGCTGATTTTTAGTTTTCAAAATTTATACGCCCATGAGTTTAAGTGCCCTATGCTCCCTAAGCTGTGTTTTTTCGAAGTTTCAGGCCTCACCGTACACTTCTCCAGAGTGGCTGTTGGCAGTTTACATCCCGCCCATCAGCGTAGCAAGGCTCCAATTTCTCCATGGCCTGTCCTGCATTTGTGGTTTTGACACTTTTATCAGCATGGCCCTTTTGACGGATGGGAAGCGAGACTTCTTTGTAGCGCTGATTTGCCTTTCCAGGTTGCTTGGTTGGCCAAAAAGGGCGTATGCGTTTTTTCCTGAATATATTCAGGAAAAAACGCATACGCCCTTTTTGGCCAAGGGCATCATTGTCGACGTTTTGCCGCTTTTCATGTGCTTTAAAGGCGATTCGAATCTACCTCCTGAAATCTGTTTCCTGCAGTTCTGCCTTGCTTTCAAATCCTCTTCGTTGCTTTCCCACAATATATTTGTGGACGAGAATTATCATTTATAAGTCTGCAGGTTTGTGAATTGCAGTTTCCCTGAGGTCCATTTTTCAACTCGCTTTTTTGGGATCTGGCCGCAAAAGCGTGGGATTGCCTCAGGCCCTATTCTGGTTCCGGGTGGCAGGCTGAGCCTGTGGTATTTTCTTCTTCCTGATGGGAAAATAGAGTGACTTGTGCCTGTCCCAACACCTAGATCTAGTCTCTCATTGGTTGCCCCTCTTCCCGTTCATCCTCAGAACAAATTGCAACCTGTATGGAACAGGAGGTTAAAGGTGCTGATTCTCCAAGTAGGGAGATTGCTAGTGAAGTAGCTGGAATGGTGAAACCGAGCACAAGGAGATGAGAAATGAGGTGCGTTTTAGAAACCTTTCAAAATCACACGGTGTACCATTTTCTGGGTTTCTCATGCATGTTTTCGATGTAGGAAGATGGCCTTGAACCTGGAGATTTGGGACCCATGGGATGGGTACCACGCAGTATTACTTTTAAGGGTCTGCGTTGGCTCACCCGACCTCACCCAACCTCTCAGCCCCAAGAGTGTCCACCCTTAGGTCTCATCCAGCTGTGGGTCTAGATATGTTCAATCCAGGTTGCATCACAGCCCCTGAACGAATTGGGTAAGAATTTCTCTCTCTTTCACTGTCTTTGTTTTACGGGTTTTTACAAGTAATTTATTTTTATAATGGGGTTTAGCTGCTTTTCACGGCTGTGTTTATGCGGCTTTACCCCCACTTGACACACTTCCAGAGAGATATCAATACATAGGTTTTAAGATTCTTACTAGTCAGATATATACTTGTGCGGTGAATAGGGGGTGTTGTGTCCAGTTCACTGAGCAAGGAGTAGGTCTTGTCTATTACATATTGGGTGTATGGAACGGTATCTGAGCTAATTTGAAACCCTTGTTTTATGCATCACACCACCTCACCTTTACCGTTAAGCAGCCATAGTGTGTTTTCTAAACGTGTGACTCTGTTCTCTTTTGTAATTCAGTTCAAGTGTAGCAGTTTTTACATTCCCTCTATACGTGATAGCTTATGATAAGTGTCTTTTTCTGTGTGACTTATTTCACTTAGAGTCGTCGTACCTAAATACACTCATCATGCTGCTACTAGCCTTATGACATTGATTTCATGGCTGAGTGATATTCCATTGTACATAAGGACCACAACTTCTTTATCCATTTTTCTCTTCCCTGGGATATCTAAGGTGTCATGAAGTGGAGGTTCTTGTCAACAGAGCAGCCCTAAACTTTGGGGTGCCTGTGTCTTGCTGATTTTTAGTTTTCCCAATTTATACGCCCATGAGTGGAAGTGCCCTATGCTCCCTAAGCTGTGTTTTTTCGATGTTTAAGGCCACACCGTACAAATCTCCAGAGTGGCTGCTAGCAATTTACATCCCGCCCATCAGTGTAGCAAGGCTCCCATTTCTCCATGGCCTGTCCTGCTTTTGTGGTTTTGACACTTTTTTCAGCATGGCCCTTTTGACCGATTCGAAGCGAGACTCCTTGTAGTGCTGATTTGCCTTTACATGTTGCTTGGTTGGCCAAAAAGTGCCTATGCGTTTTTTCCTGAATATATTCAGGAAAAAACGCATACGCCCTTTTTGGCCAAGGGCATCATTGTCCACGTTTTGCCGCTTTTCATGTGCTTTAAAGGCGATTCGAATCTACCTCCTGAAACCTGTTTCCTGCAATTCTGCCTTGCTTTCAAATCCTCTTCGTTGCCTTCCCTCAGTATATTTGTGGACGAGAGTTATCATTTATAACTCTGCAGGGTTGTGAATTGCATTGCCCATGTGCTCCATTTTTCAACTGGCTTTTTTGGGAGCTGGCCGCAGAAGCGCGGGATTGCCTCAGGCCCTATTCTGGTTCCGGGTGGCAGGCTGAGCCTGTGGTTATTTCTTCTTCCTGATGAGAAAATAGAGTGACCTGTGCCTGTCCCAACATCTAGATCTAGTCTCTCATTGGCTGCCCCTCTTCCTGTTCATCCTCAGGACAAATTGCAACCTGTACGGAACAGGAGGTTAAAGGTGCTGATTCTCCAAATAGGGAGATTGCTAGTGAAGTAGCTGGAATGGCGAACCCGAGCACAAGGAGATGAGAAATGAGGTGCGTTTTAGAAACCTTTCAAAATCACACGGTGTACCATCTTCTGGGATCCTCATGCAAGTTTTCGATGTAGGAAGATGCCCTTGAACCTGGAGATTTGGGACCCATGGGATGGGTACCACGCAGTATTAACTTAAAGTGTCTGCGTTGGCTCACCCAACCTCACCAAACCTCTCAGCCCCAAGAATGTCCACCCTTATGTCTCATCCAGCTGTGGGTCTAGATATGGTCAATCCAGGTTGCGTCACAGCCCCTGAATGAATTTTGTAAGAATTTCTGTCTCTTTCACTGTCTTTGTTTCATGAGTTTTTAAAACTAATTTATTTTTATAATGGGGTTTAGCTGCTTATCACGTCTGTGTTTATGCGGCTTTACACCCACTTGACACACTTCCAGAGAGATATCAATACATAGGTTTTAAGATTATTACTAGTCACATATATTCTTGTGTGGTGAATAGGGGGTGTTGAGTCCAGTTCACTGAGCAAGGAGTAGGTCTTGTCTATTACGTATTGGGTGTATGGAACGGTATCTGAGCTAATTTGAAACCCTTGTTTTATGCATCACCCCACCTCACCTTTCCCGTTAAGCAACCATAGATTTTTTTCTAAATGTGTGACTTTGTTCTGTTTTGTAATTCAGTTCAAATGTAGCGGTTTTTACATTCCCTGTATAAGTTATAGCTTTTCATAAGTGTCCTTTTCTGTGTGACATATTTCACTTAGAATCGTCGTACCTAAGTCCACCCATCTTGCTTCTACTAGCCTTATGACATTGATTTCATGGCTGAGTGATATTCCATTGTACATAAGGACCACAACTTCTTTATCCATTTTTCTCTTTCCTGGGATATTTAAGGTGTCATGAAGTGGAGATTCTTGTCAACAGAGCAGCCCTAAACTTTGGGGTGCCTGTGTCTTGCTGATTTTTAGTTTTCAAAATTTATACGCCCATGAGTGGAAGTGCCCTATGCTCACTAAGCTGTGTTTTTTCGATGTTTCAGGCCTCACCGTACACTTCTCCAGGGTGGTTGTTGTCAATTTACATCCCGCCCATCAGCGTAGCAAGGCTCCAATTTCTCCATGGCCTGTCCTGCATTTGTGGTTTTGACACTTTTATCAGCATGGCCCTTTTGACGGATGGGAAGCGAGACTTCTTGTAGCGCTGATTTGCCTTTCCATGTTGCTTGGTTGGCCAAAAAGGGCGTATGCGTTTTTTCCTGAATATATTCAGGAAAAAACGCATACGCCCTTTTTGGCCAAGGGCATCATTGTCCACGTTTTGCCGCTTTTCATGTGCTTTAAAGGCGAATCGAATCCACCTCCTGAAACCTGTTTCCTGCAATTCTGCCTTGCTTTCAAATCCTCTTCGTTGCCTTCCCTCAGTATATTTGTGGACGAGAGTTATCATTTATAACTCTGCAGTGTTATGAATTGCAGTGCCCATGTGCTCCATTTTTCAACTGACTTTTTTGGGAGCTGGCCGCAGAAGCGCGGGATTGCCTCAGGCCCTATTCTGGTTCCGGGTGGCAGGCTGAGCCTGTGGTTATTTCTTCTTCCTGATGAGAAAATAGAGTGACCTGTGCCTGTCCCAACACCTAGATCTAGTCTCTCATTGGCTGCCCCTCTTCCCGTTCATCCTCAGGACAAATTGCAACCTGTACGGAACAGGAGGTTAAAGGTGCTGATTCTCCAAGTAGGGAGATTGCTAGTGAAGTAGCTGGAATGGCAAACCCGAGCACAAGGAGATGAGAAATGAGGTGCGTTTTAGAAACCTTTCAAAATCACACGGTGTACCATCTTCTGGGTTCCTCATGCAAGTTTTCGATGTAGGAAGATGCCCTTGAACCTGGAGATTTGGGACCCATGGGATGGGTACCACGCAGTATTACCTTAAAGGGTCTGCGTTGGCTCACCCAACCTCACCAAACCTCTCAGCCCCAAGAATGTCCACCCTTATGTCTCATCCAGCTGTGGGTCTAGATATGGTCAATCCAGGTTGCGTCACAGCCCCTGAATGAATTTTGTAAGAATTTCTGTCTCTTTCACTGTCTTTGTTTCATGGGTTTTTAAAACTAATTTATTTTTATAATGGGGTTTAGCTGCTTTTCACGGCTGTGTTTATGCGGCTTTACACCCACTTGACACACTTCCAGAGAGATATGAATACATAGGTTTTAAGATTCTTACTAGTCACATATATTCTTGTGCGGTGAATAGGGGGTGTTGAGTCCAGTTCACTGAGCAAGGAGTAGGTCTTGTCTATTACGTATTGGGTGTATGGAACGGTATCTGAGCTAATTTGAAACCCTTGTTTTATGCATCACCCCACCTCACATTTCCCGTTAAGCAGCCATAGTCTGTTTTCTAAATGTTTGACTTTGTTCTGTTTTCTAATTCAGTTCAAAAGGAGCGGTTTTTACATTCCCTGTATAAGTTATAGGTTTTGATAAGTGTCTTTTTCTGTGTGACTTATTTCACTTAGAATCGTCGTACCTAAGTCCACCCATCTTGCTTCTACTAGCCTTATGACATTGATTTCATGGCTGAGTGATATTCCATTGTACATAAGGACCACAACTTCTTTATCCATTTTTCTCTTTCCTGGGATATTTAAGGTGTCATGAAGTGGAGGTTCTTGTCAACAGAGCAGCCCTAAACTTTGGGGTGCCTGTGTCTTGCTGATTTTTAGTTTTCAAAATTTATACGCCCATGAGTGGAAGTGCCCTATGCTCCCTAAGCTGTGTTTTTTCGAAGTTTCAGGCCTCACCGTACACTTCTCCAGAGTGGCTGTTGGCAGTTTACATCCCGCCCATCAGCGTAGCAAGGCTCCAATTTCTCCATGGCCTGTCCTGCATTTGTGGTTTTGACACTTTTATCAGCATGGCCCTTTTGACGGATGGGAAGCGAGACTTCTTTGTAGAGCTGATTTGACTTTCCAGGTTGCTTGGTTGGCCAAAAAGGGCGTATGCGTTTTTTCCTGAATATATTCAGGAAAAAAAGCATACGCACTTTTTGGCCAAGGGCATCATTGTCCACGTTTTGCCGCTTTTCATGTGCTTTAAAGGCGATTCGAATCTACCTCCTGAAACCTGTTTCCTGCAATTCTGCCTTGCTTTCAAATCCTCTTCGTTGCCTTCCCTCAATATATCTGTGGATGAGAGTTTTCATTTATAACTCTGCGGGTTTGTGAATTGCAGTGTCCCTGAGCTCCATTTTTCAACTCGCTTTTTTGGGAGCTGGCCGCAAAAGCACGGGATTGCCTCAGGCCCTATTCTGCTTCTGGGCGGCAGGCTGAGCCTGTGGTTAATTCTTCTTACCGATGGGAAAATAGAGTGAGCTGTGCCTGTCCCAACACCTACATCTAGTCTCTCATTGGTTGCCCCTCTTCCCGTTCATCCTCAGGACAAATTGCAACCTGTAGGGAACAGGAGCTTAAAGGTGCTGATTCTCCAAGTAGGGAGATTGCTAGTGAAGTAGCTGGAATGGCGAACCCGAGCACAAGGAGATGAGAAATGAGGTGCGTTTTAGAAACCTTTCAAAATCACACGGTGTACCATCTTCTGGGTTCCTCATGCAAGTTTTCGATGTACGAAGATGCCCTTGAACCTGGAGATTTGGGACCCATGGGATGGGTACCACGCAGTATTACCTTAAAGGGTCTGCGTTGGCTCACCCAACCTCACCAAACCTCTCAGCCCCAAGAATGTCCACCCTTATGTCTCATCCAGCTGTGGGTCTAGATATGTTCAATCCAGGTTGCATCACAGCCTCTGAACGAATTTTGTAAGAATTTCTCTCTCTTTCACTGTCTTTGTTTTACGGGTTTTTACAAGGAATTTATTTTTATAATGGGGTTTAGATGCTTTTCACGGCTGTGTTTATGCGGCTTTACACCCACTTGACACACTTCCAGAGAGATATCAATACATAGGTTTTAAGATTCTTACTAGTCAGATATATACTTGTGCGGTGAATAGGGGGTGTTGAGTCCAGTTCACTGAGCAAGGAGTAGGTCTTGTCTATTACATATTGGGTGTATGGAACGGTATCTGAGCTAATTTGAAACCCTTGTTTTATGCATCACACCACCTCACCTTTCACTTTAAGCAGCCATAGTGTGTTTTCTAAACGTCTGACTCTGTTCTCTTTTGTAATTCAGTTCAAGTGTAGAAGTTTTTACATTCCCTCTATACGTGATAGCTTATGATAAGTGTCTTTTTCTGTGTGACTAATTTCACTTAGAGTCGTCGTACCTAAATCCACTCATCATGCTGCTACTAGCCTTATGACATTGATTTCATGGCTGAGTGAAATTCCATTGTACATAAGGACCACAACTTCTTTATCCATTTTTCTCTTTCCTGGGATATTTAAGGTGTCATGAAGTGGAGGTTCTTGTCAACAGAGCAGCCCTAAACTTTGGGGTGCCTGTGTCTTGCTGATTTTTAGTTTTCCCAATTTATACGCCCATGAGTGGAAGTGCCCTATGCTCCCTAAGCTGTGTTTTTTCGATGTTTAAGGCCACACCGTACACTTCTCCAGAGTGGCTGTTGGCAATTTACATCCCGCCCATCAGTGTAGCAAGGCTCCCATTTCTCCATGGCCTGTCCTGCATTTCTGGTTTTGACACTTTTTTCAGCATGGCCCTTTTGACCGATTCGAAGCGAGACTCCTTTGTAGTGCAGATTTGCATGTCCATGTTGCTTGGTTGGCCAAAAAGGGCGTATGCGTTTTTTCCTGAATATATTCAGGAAAAAACGCATACGCCCTTTTTGGCCAAGGGCATCATTGTCCACGTTTTGCCGCTTTTCATGTGCTTTAAAGGCGATTCGAATCTACCTCCTGAAACCTGTTTCCTGCAATTCTGCCTTGCTTTCAAATCCTCTTCGTTGCCTTCCCTCAATATATTTGTGGACGAGAGTTATCATTTATAACTCTGCAGAGTTGTGAATTGCAGTGCCCATGTGCTCCATTTTTCAACTGGCTTTTTTGAGAGCTGGCCGCAGAAGCGCGGGATTGCCTCAGGCCCTATTCTGGTTCCAGGTGGCAGGCTGAGCCTGTGGTTATTTCTTCTTCCTGATGAGAAAATAGAGTGACCTGTGCCTGTCCCAACACCTAGATCTAGTCTCTCATTGGCTGCCCCTCTTCCCGTTCATCCTCAGGACAAATTGCAACCTGTACGGAACAGGCGGTTAAAGGTGCTGATTCTCTAAGTAGGGAGATTGCTAGTGAAGTAGCTGGAATGGCGAACCCGAGCACAAGGAGATGAGAAATGAGGTGCGTTTTAGAAACCTTTCAAAATCACACGGTGTACCATCTTCTGGGTTCCTAATGCAAGTTTTCGATGTAGGAAGATGCCCTTGAACCTGGAGATTTTGGACCCATGGGATGGGTACCACGCAGTATTTCCTTAAAGGGTCTGCGTTGGCTCACCCAACCTCACCAAACCTCTCAGCCCCAAGAATGTCCACCCTTATGTCTCATCCAGCTGTGGGTCTAGATATGGTCAATCCAGGTTGCATCACAGCCCCTGAATGAATTTTGTAAGAATTTCTGTCTCTTTCACTGTCTTTGTTTCATGGGTTTTTAAAACTAATTTATTTTTATAATGGGGTTTAGCTGCTTTTCACGGCTGTGTTTATGCAGCTTTACACCCACTTGACACACTTCCAGAGAGATATCAATACATAGGTTTTAAGATTCTTACTAGTCACATATATTCTTGTGCGGTGAATAGGGGGTGTTGAGTCCAGTTCACTGAGCAAGGAGTAGGTCTTGTCTATTACATATTGGGTGTATGGAACGGTATCTGAGCTAATTTGAAACCCTTGTATTATGCATCACCCCACCTCACCTTCCCCGTTAAGCAACCATAGTTTTTTTTCTAAATGTGTGACTTTGTTCTGTTTTCTAATTCAGTTCAAATGTAGCGGTTTTTACATTCCCTGTATAAGATATAGCTTTTGATAAGTGTCTTTTTCTGTGTGATTTATTTCACTTAGAATCGTCGTACCTAAGTCCACCCATCTTGCTTCTACTAGCCTTATGACATTGATTTCATGGCTGAGTGATATTCCATTGTACATAAGGACCACAACTTCTTTATCCATTTTTCTCTTTCCTGGGATATTTAAGGTGTCATGAAGTGGAGGTTCTTGTCAACAGAGCAGCCCTAAACTTTGGGTTGCCTGTGTCTTGCTGATTTTTAGTTTTCAAAATTTATACGCCCATGAGTGGACGTGCCCTATGCTCCCTAAGCTGTGTTTTTTCGATGTTTCAGGCCTCACCGTACACTTCTCCAGAGTGGCTGTTGGCAATTTACATCCCGCCCGTCAGCGTAGCAAGGCTCCAATTTCTCCATGGCCTGTCCTGCATTTGTGGTTTTGACACTTTTATCAGCATGGCCCTTTTGACGGATGGGAAGCGAGACTTCTTTGTAGAGCTGATTTGACTTTCCAGGTTGCTTGGTTGGCCAAAAAGGGCGTATGCGTTTTTTCCTGAATATATTCAGGAAAAAAAGCATACGCACTTTTTGGCCAAGGGCATCATTGTCCACGTTTTGCCGCTTTTCATGTGCTTTAAAGGCGATTCGAATCTACCTCCTGAAACCTGTTTCCTGCAATTCTGCCTTGCTTTCAAATCCTCTTCGTTGCCTTCCCTCAGTATATTTGTGGACGAGAGTTATCATTTATAACTCTGCAGGGTTGTGAATTGCAGTGCCCATGTGCTCCATTTTTCAACTGGCTTTTTTGGGAGCTGGCCGCAGAAGCGCGGGATTGCCTCAGGCCCTATTCTGGTTCCGGGTGGCAGGCTGAGCCTGTGGTTATTTCTTCTTTCTGATGAGAAAATAGAGTGACCTGTGCCTGTCCCAACACCTAGATCTAGTCTCTCATTGGCTGCCCCTCTTCCCGTTCATCCTCAGGACAAATTGCAACCTGTACGGAACAGGAGGTTAAAGGTGCTGATTCTCCAAGTAGGGAGATTGCTAGTGAAGTAGCTGGAATGGCGAACCCGAGCACAAGGAGATGAGAAATGAGGTGCGTTTTAGAAACCTTTCAAAATCACACGGTGTACCATCTTCTGGGTTCCTCATGCAAGTTTTCGATGTACGAAGATGCCCTTGAACCTGGAGATTTGGGACCCATGGGATGGGTACCACGCAGTATTACCTTAAAGGGTCTGCGTTGGCTCACCCAACCTCACCAAACCTCTCAGCCCCAAGAATGTCCACCCTTATGTCTCATCCAGCTGTGGGTCTAGATATGTTCAATCCAGGTTGCATCACAGCCTCTGAACGAATTTTGTAATAATTTCTCTCTCTTTCACTGTCTTTGTTTTACGGGTTTTTACAAGGAATTTATTTTTATAATGGGGTTTAGATGCTTTTCACGGCTGTGTTTATGCGGCTTTACACCCACTTGACACACTTCCAGAGAGATATCAATACATAGGTTTTAAGATTCTTACTAGTCAGATATATACTTGTGCGGTGAATAGGGGGTGTTGAGTCCAGTTCACTGAGCAAGGAGTAGGTCTTGTCTATTACATATTGGGTGTATGGAACGGTATCTGAGCTAATTTGAAACCCTTGTTTTATGCATCACACCACCTCACCTTTCACTTTAAGCAGCCATAGTGTGTTTTCTAAACGTCTGACTCTGTTCTCTTTTGTAATTCAGTTCAAGTGTAGAAGTTTTTACATTCCCTCTATACGTGATAGCTTATGATAAGTGTCTTTTTCTGTGTGACTAATTTCACTTAGAGTCGTCGTACCTAAATCCACTCATCATGCTGCTACTAGCCTTATGACATTGATTTCATGGCTGAGTGAAATTCCATTGTACATAAGGACCACAACTTCTTTATCCATTTTTCTCTTCCCTGGGATATTTAAGGTGTCATGAAGTGGAGGTTCTTGTCAACAGAGCAGCCCTAAACTTTGGGGTGCCTGTGTCTTGCTGATTTTTAGTTTTCAAAATTTATACGCCCATGAGTGGAAGTGCCCTATGCTCACTAAGCTGTGTTTTTTCGATGTTTCAGGCCTCACCGTACACTTCTCCAGGGTGGTTGTTGTCAATTTACATCCCGCCCATCAGCGTAGCAAGGCTCCAATTTCTCCATGGCCTGTCCTGCATTTGTGGTTTTGACACTTTTATCAGCATGGCCCTTTTGACGGATGGGAAGCGAGACTTCTTGTAGCGCTGATTTGCCTTTCCATGTTGCTTGGTTGGCCAAAAAGGGCGTATGCGTTTTTTCCTGAATATATTCAGGAAAAAACGCATACGCCCTTTTTGGCCAAGGGCATCATTGTCCACGTTTTGCCGCTTTTCATGTGCTTTAAAGGCGAATCGAATCCACCTCCTGAAACCTGTTTCCTGCAATTCTGCCTTGCTTTCAAATCCTCTTCGTTGCCTTCCCTCAGTATATTTGTGGACGAGAGTTATCATTTATAACTCTGCAGTGTTATGAATTGCAGTGCCCATGTGCTCCATTTTTCAACTGACTTTTTTGGGAGCTGGCCGCAGAAGCGCGGGATTGCCTCAGGCCCTATTCTGGTTCCGGGTGGCAGGCTGAGCCTGTGGTTATTTCTTCTTCCTGATGAGAAAATAGAGTGACCTGTGCCTGTCCCAACACCTAGATCTAGTCTCTCATTGGCTGCCCCTCTTCCCGTTCATCCTCAGGACAAATTGCAACCTGTACGGAACAGGAGGTTAAAGGTGCTGATTCTCCAAGTAGGGAGATTGCTAGTGAAGTAGCTGGAATGGCAAACCCGAGCACAAGGAGATGAGAAATGAGGTGCGTTTTAGAAACCTTTCAAAATCACACGGTGTACCATCTTCTGGGTTCCTCATGCAAGTTTTCGATGTAGGAAGATGCCCTTGAACCTGGAGATTTGGGACCCATGGGATGGGTACCACGCAGTATTACCTTAAAGGGTCTGCGTTGGCTCACCCAACCTCACCAAACCTCTCAGCCCCAAGAATGTCCACCCTTATGTCTCATCCAGCTGTGGGTCTAGATATGGTCAATGCAGGTTGCGTCACAGCCCCTGAATGAATTTTGTAAGAATTTCTGTCTCTTTCACTGTCTTTGTTTCATGGGTTTTTAAAACTAATTTATTTTTATAATGGGGTTTAGCTGCTTTTCACGGCTGTGTTTATGCGGCTTTACACCCACTTGACACACTTCCAGAGAGATATGAATACATAGGTTTTAAGATTCTTACTAGTCACATATATTCTTGTGCGGTGAATAGGGGGTGTTGAGTCCAGTTCACTGAGCAAGGAGTAGGTCTTGTCTATTACGTATTGGGTGTATGGAACGGTATCTGAGCTAATTTGAAACCCTTGTTTTATGCATCACCCCACCTCACATTTCCCGTTAAGCAGCCATAGTCTGTTTTCTAAATGTTTGACTTTGTTCTGTTTTCTAATTCAGTTCAAAAGGAGCGGTTTTTACATTCCCTGTATAAGTTATAGGTTTTGATAAGTGTCTTTTTCTGTGTGACTTATTTCACTTAGAATCGTCGTACCTAAGTCCACCCATCTTGCTTCTACTAGCCTTATGACATTGATTTCATGGCTGAGTGATATTCCATTGTACATAAGGACCACAACTTCTTTATCCATTTTTCTCTTTCCTGGGATATTTAAGGTGTCATGAAGTGGAGGTTCTTGTCAACAGAGCAGCCCTAAACTTTGGGGTGCCTGTGTCTTGCTGATTTTTAGTTTTCAAAATTTATACGCCCATGAGTGGAAGTGCCCTATGCTCCCTAAGCTGTGTTTTTTCGAAGTTTCAGGCCTCACCGTACACTTCTCCAGAGTGGCTGTTGGCAGTTTACATCCCGCCCATCAGCGTAGCAAGGCTCCAATTTCTCCATGGCCTGTCCTGCATTTGTGGTTTTGACACTTTTATCAGCATGGCCCTTTTGACGGATGGGAAGCGAGACTTCTTTGTAGCGCTGATTTGACTTTCCAGGTTGCTTGGTTGGCCAAAAAGGGCGTATGCGTTTTTTCCTGAATATATTCAGGAAAAAACGCCTACGCCCTTTTTGGCCAAGGGCATCATTGTCCACGTTTTGCCGCTTTTCATGTGCTTTAAAGGCGATTCGAATCTACCTCCTGAAACCTGTTTCCTGCAATTCTGCCTTGCTTTCAAATCCTCTTCGTTGCCTTCCCTCAATATATTTGTGGACGAGAGTTATCATTTATAACTCAGCAGGTTTGTGAATGGCAGTGTCCCTGAGGTCCATTTTTCAACTCGCTTTTTTGGGATCTGGCCGCAAAAGCGCGGGATTGCCTCAGGCCCTATTCTGGTTCCGGGTGGTAGGCTGAGCCTGTGGTATTTTCTTCTTCCTGATGGGAAAATAGAGTGACCTGTGCCTGTCCCAACACCTAGATCTAGTCTCTCATTGGTTGCCCCTCTTCCCGTTCATCCTCAGGACAAATTGCAACCAGTACAGAACAGGAGGTTAAAGGTGCTGATTCTCCAAGTAGGGAGATTGCTAGTGAAGTAGCTGGAATGGCGAACCCGAGCACAAGGAGATGAGAAATGGGGTGTGTTTTAGAAACCTTTCAAAATCACACGGTGTACCATCTTCTAGTTTTCCCATGCGTGTTTTCGATGTAGGAAGATGCCCTTGAACCTGGAGACTTGGGACCCATGGGATGGGTACCACGAAGTATTACTTTAAAGGGTCTGCGTTGGCTCACCCAACCTCACCCAACCTCTCAGCCCCAAGAGTGTCCACCCTTAGGTCTCATCCAGCTGTGGGTCTAGATATGTTCAATCCAGGTTGCATCACAGCCCCTGAACGAATTGGGTAAGAATTTCTCTCTCTTTCACTGTCTTTGTTTTACGGGTTTTTACAAGTAATTTATTTTTATAATGGGGTTTAGCTGCTTTTCACGGCTGTGTTTATGCGGCTTTACACCCACTTGACACACTTCCAGAGAGATATCAATACATAGGTTTTAAGATTCTTACTAGTCAGATATATACTTGTGCGGTGAATAGGGGGTGTTGTGTCCAGTTCACTGAGCAAGGAGTAGGTCTTGTCTATTACATATTGGGTGTATGGAACGGTATCTGAGCTAATTTGAAACCCTTGTTTTATGCATCACCCCACCTCACCTTTCCCGTTAAGCAGCCATAGTGTGTTTTCTAAACGTGTGACTCTGTTCTCTTTTGTAATTCAGTTCAAGTGTAGCAGTTTTTACATTCCCTCTATACGTGATAGCTTATGATAAGTGTCTTTTTCTGTGTGACTTATTTCACTTAGAGTCGTCGTACCTAAATCCACTCATCATGCTGCTACTAGCCTTATGACATTGATTTCATGGCTGAGTGATATTCCATTGTACATAAGGACCACAACTTCTTTATCCATTTTTCTCTTCCCTGGGATATTTAAGGTGTCATGAAGTGGAGGTTCTTGTCAACAGAGCAGCCCTAAACTTTGGGTTGCCTGTGTCTTGCTGATTTTTAGTTTTCAAAATTTATACGCCCATGAGTGGACGTGCCCTATGCTCCCTAAGCTGTGTTTTTTCGATGTTTCAGGCCTCACCGTACACTTCTCCAGAGTGGCTGTTGGCAATTTACATCCCGCCCGTCAGCGTAGCAAGGCTCCAATTTCTCCATGGCCTGTCCTGCATTTGTGGTTTTGACACTTTTATCAGCATGGCCCTTTTGACGGATGGGAAGCGAGACTTCTTTGTAGAGCTGATTTGACTTTCCAGGTTGCTTGGTTGGCCAAAAAGGGCGTATGCGTTTTTTCCTGAATATATTCAGGAAAAAAAGCATACGCACTTTTTGGCCAAGGGCATCATTGTCCACGTTTTGCCGCTTTTCATGTGCTTTAAAGGCGATTCGAATCTACCTCCTGAAACCTGTTTCCTGCAATTCTGCCTTGCTTTCAAATCCTCTTCGTTGCCTTCCCTCAATATATCTGTGGATGAGAGTTTTCATTTATAACTCTGCGGGTTTGTGAATTGCAGTGTCCCTGAGCTCCATTTTTCAACTCGCTTTTTTGGGAGCTGGCCGCAAAAGCACGGGATTGCCTCAGGCCCTATTCTGCTTCTGGGCGGCAGGCTGAGCCTGTGGTTAATTCTTCTTACCGATGGGAAAATAGAGTGAGCTGTGCCTGTCCCAACACCTACATCTAGTCTCTCATTGGTTGCCCCTCTTCCCGTTCATCCTCAGGACAAATTGCAACCTGTAGGGAACAGGAGCTTAAAGGTGCTGATTCTCCAAGTAGGGAGATTGCTAGTGAAGTAGCTGGAATGGCGAACCCGAGCACAAGGAGATGAGAAATGAGGTGCGTTTTAGAAACCTTTCAAAATCACACGGTGTACCATCTTCTGGGTTCCTCATGCAAGTTTTCGATGTACGAAGATGCCCTTGAACCTGGAGATTTGGGACCCATGGGATGGGTACCACGCAGTATTACCTTAAAGGGTCTGCGTTGGCTCACCCAACCTCACCAAACCTCTCAGCCCCAAGAATGTCCACCCTTATGTCTCATCCAGCTGTGGGTCTAGATATGTTCAATCCAGGTTGCATCACAGCCTCTGAACGAATTTTGTAAGAATTTCTCTCTCTTTCACTGTCTTTGTTTTACGGGTTTTTACAAGGAATTTATTTTTATAATGGGGTTTAGATGCTTTTCACGGCTGTGTTTATGCGGCTTTACACCCACTTGACACACTTCCAGAGAGATATCAATACATAGGTTTTAAGATTCTTACTAGTCAGATATATACTTGTGCGGTGAATAGGGGGTGTTGAGTCCAGTTCACTGAGCAAGGAGTAGGTCTTGTCTATTACATATTGGGTGTATGGAACGGTATCTGAGCTAATTTGAAACCCTTGTTTTATGCATCACACCACCTCACCTTTCACTTTAAGCAGCCATAGTGTGTTTTCTAAACGTCTGACTCTGTTCTCTTTTGTAATTCAGTTCAAGTGTAGAAGTTTTTACATTCCCTCTATACGTGATAGCTTATGATAAGTGTCTTTTTCTGTGTGACTAATTTCACTTAGAGTCGTCGTACCTAAATCCACTCATCATGCTGCTACTAGCCTTATGACATTGATTTCATGGCTGAGTGAAATTCCATTGTACATAAGGACCACAACTTCTTTATCCATTTTTCTCTTTCCTGGGATATTTAAGGTGTCATGAAGTGGAGGTTCTTGTCAACAGAGCAGCCCTAAACTTTGGGGTGCCTGTGTCTTCCTGATTTTTAGTTTTCCCAATTTATACGCCCATGAGTGGAAGTGCCCTATGCTCCCTAAGCTGTGTTTTTTCGATGTTTAAGGCCACACCGTACACTTCTCCAGAGTGGCTGTTGGCAATTTACATCCCGCCCATCAGTGTAGCAAGGCTCCCATTTCTCCATGGCCTGTCCTGCATTTCTGGTTTTGACACTTTTTTCAGCATGGCCCTTTTGACCGATTCGAAGCGAGACTCCTTTGTAGTGCAGATTTGCATGTCCATGTTGCTTGGTTGGCCAAAAAGGGCGTATGCGTTTTTTCCTGAATATATTCAGGAAAAAACGCATACGCCCTTTTTGGCCAAGGGCATCATTGTCCACGTTTTGCCGCTTTTCATGTGCTTTAAAGGCGATTCGAATCTACCTCCTGAAACCTGTTTCCTGCAATTCTGCCTTGCTTTCAAATCCTCTTCGTTGCCTTCCCTCAATATATTTGTGGACGAGAGTTATCATTTATAACTCTGCAGAGTTGTGAATTGCAGTGCCCATGTGCTCCATTTTTCAACTGGCTTTTTTGAGAGCTGGCCGCAGAAGCACGGGATTGCCTCAGGCCCTATTCTGGTTCCAGGTGGCAGGCTGAGCCTGTGGTTATTTCTTCTTCCTGATGAGAAAATAGAGTGACCTGTGCCTGTCCCAACACCTAGATCTAGTCTCTCATTGGCTGCCCCTCTTCCCGTTCATCCTCAGGACAAATTGCAACCTGTACGGAACAGGCGGTTAAAGGTGCTGATTCTCTAAGTAGGGAGATTGCTAGTGAAGTAGCTGGAATGGCGAACCCGAGCACAAGGAGATGAGAAATGAGGTGCGTTTTAGAAACCTTTCAAAATCACATGGTGTACCATCTTCTGGGTTCCTAATGCAAGTTTTCGATGTAGGAAGATGCCCTTGAACCTGGAGATTTTGGACCCATGGGATGGGTACCACGCAGTATTTCCTTAAAGGGTCTGCGTTGGCTCACCCAACCTCACCAAACCTCTCAGCCCCAAGAATGTCCACCCTTATGTCTCATCCAGCTGTGGGTCTAGATATGGTCAATCCAGGTTGCATCACAGCCCCTGAATGAATTTTGTAAGAATTTCTGTCTCTTTCACTGTCTTTGTTTCATGGGTTTTTAAAACTAATTTATTTTTATAATGGGGTTTAGCTGCTTTTCACGGCTGTGTTTATGCAGCTTTACACCCACTTGACACACTTCCAGAGAGATATCAATACATAGGTTTTAAGATTCTTACTAGTCACATATATTCTTGTGCGGTGAATAGGGGGTCTTGAGTCCAGTTCACTGAGCAAGGAGTAGGTCTTGTCTATTACATATTGGGTGTATGGAACGGTATCTGAGCGAATTTGAAACCCTTGTTTTATGCATCACCCCACCTCACCTTTCCCGTTAAGCAGCCATAGTGTGTTTTCTAAACGTGTGACTCTGTTCTGTTTTGTAATTCAGTTCAAGTGTAGCGGTTTTTAAATTCCCTCTATAAGTGATAGCTTACGATAAGTGTCTTTTTCTGTGTGACTTATTTCACTTAGAGTCGTCGTACCTAAATCCACTCATCATGCTGCTACTAGCCTTATGACATTGATTTCATGGCTGAGTGATATTCCATTGTACATAAGGACCACAACTTCTTTATCCATTTTTCTCTTTCCTGGGATATTTAAGGTGTCATGAAGTGGAGGTTCTTGTCAACAGAGCAGCCCTAAACTTTGGGGTGCCTGTGTCTTGCTGATTTTTAGTTTTCCCAATTTATACGCCCATGAGTGGAAGTGCCCTATGCTCCCTATGCTGTGTTTTTTCGATGTTTCAGGACACACCGTACACTTCTCCAGAGTGAATGTTGGCAATTTACATACCGCCCATCAGCGTAGCAAGGCTCCCCTTTCTCCATGGCCTGTACTGCATTTCTGGTTTTGACAATTTTTGCAGCATGGCCCTTTTGACCGATGGGAAGCGAGACTTCTTTGTAGCGCTGATTTGCCTTTCCAGTTTGCTTGGTTGGCCAAAAAGGGTGTATGCGTTTTTTCCTAAATATATTCAGGAAAAAACGCATACGCCCTTTTTGGCCAAGGGCATCATTGTCGACGTTTTGCCGCTTTTCATGTGCTTTAAAAGCGATTCGAATCTACCTCCTGAAACCTGTTTCCTGCAATTCTGCCTTGCTTTCAAATCCTCTTCGTTGCCTTCCCTCAATATATTTCTGGACGAGAGTTATCATTTATAACTCTGCAGGTTTGTGAATTGCAGTGAACCTGATCTCCATTTTTCAACTCGCTTTTTTGGGATATGCCCGCAAAAGCACGGGATTGCCTCAGGCCTTATTCTGGTTCCTGGCAGCAGGCTGAGCCTGTGGTTATTTCTTCTTCCTGATGGGAACATAGAGTGACCTGTGCCTGTCCCAACACCTAGATCTAGTCTGTAATTGGTTGCCCCTCTTCCCGTTCATCCTCAGGACAAATTGCAAGCTGTACGGAACAGGAGGTTAAAGGTGCTGATTCTCCAAGTAGGGAGATTGCTATTAAAGAAGCTGCAATGGCGAACCTGAGCACACGGAGTTGAGAAATGAGGTGCGTTTTAGAAATTTTCCCAATCACACGGTGTACCATCTTCTGGGTTTCTCATGCATGTTTTCGATGTAGGAAGATGCCCTTAAACCTGGAGATTTGGGACCCATGGGATGGGAACCGCGCAGTATTACTTTAAAGGGTCTGCGTTTGCTCACTCAACCTCACCAAACCTCTTAGCCCCAAGAGTGTCCACCCTTATGTCTCATCCAGCTGTGGGTCTAGATATGGTCAATCCAGGTTGTGTCACAGCCCCTGAATGAATTTTGTAAGAATTTCTCTCTCTTTCACTGTCTTTGTTTTACGGGTTTTTAAAAGTAATTTATTTTTATAATGGGGTTTAGCAGCTTTTCACGGCTGTGTTTATGCGGCTTTACACCCACTTGACTCACTTCCATAGAGATATCAATACATAAGTTTTAAGATTCTCACTAGTCAGATATATTCTTGTGCGGTGAATAGGGGGTGTTGAGTCCAGTTCACTGAACAAGGAGTAGGTCTTGTCTATTACATATTGGGTGTATGGAACGGTATCTGAGCTAATTTGAAACCCTTGTTTTATGCATCACCCCACGTCACCTTTCCCGTTAAGCAGCCATAGTGTGTTTTCTAAATGTGTGACTCTGTTCTGATTTGTAATTCAATTCAAGTGTAGCGGTTTTTACATTCACTCTATAAGTGATAGCTTTTGATAAGTGTCTTTTTCTGTGTGTCTTATTTCCCTTAGAATCGTCGTACCTAATTCCACCCATCTTGCTTCTACTGGCCTTATGACATTGATTTCATGGCTGAGTGATATTTCATTTTACATAAGGACCACGATTTCTTTATCCATTTTTCTCTTTCCTGGGATATTTAAGGTTTCGTGAAGTGGAGGTTCTTCTCAACAGAGCAGCCCTAAACTTTGGGGTGCCTGAGTCTTGCTGATTTTTAGTTTTCCCAATTTATACGCCCATGAGTGGAAGTGCCCTATGCTCCCTTAGCTGTGTTTTTTCGATATTTCAGGCCACACCGTACACTTCTTCAGAGTGGCTGTTAGCAATTTACATCCCGCCCATCAGCGTAGCAAGGCTTCCATTTCTCCATGGCCTGTCCTGCATTTGTGGTTTTGACACTTTTTTCAGCATGGCCCTTTTAACCGATGGGAAGCGAGACTTCTTTGTAGCGCTGATTTGTCTTTCCAGGTTGCTTGGTTGGCCAAAAAGGGCGTATGCGTTTTTTCCTGAATATATTCAGGAAAAAACGCATACGCCCTTTTTGGCCAAGGGCATCATTGTCCACGTTTTGCCGATTTTCATGTGGTTTAAAGGCGATTCTAATCTACCTCCTGAAACCTGTTTTCTGCAATTCTGCCTTGCTTTCAAATCCTCTTCGTTTCCTTCCCTCAATATATTTGTGGACGAGAGTTATCATTTATAACTCTGCATGTTTGTGAATTGCAGTGCCCCTGAGCTCCATTTTTCAACTGTCTTTTTTGGGAGCTGGCCGCAAAAGCGTGGGAGTGCCTCAGGCCCTATTCTGATTCCGGGCGGCAGGCTGAGCCTGTAGTTAATACTTCTTCCTGATGGGAAAATAGAGTGACCTGTGCCTGTCCCAACACCTAGATCTAGTCTCTCATTGGTTGCCCCTCTTCCCGTAAATCCTCAGGACAAATTGCAACCTGTACGGAACAGGAGGTTAAAGGTGCTGATTCTCCAAATAGGGAGATTGCTAGTAAAGTAGCTGGAATGGTGAACCCGAGCACAAGGAGATGAGAAATGAGGTGCCTTTTAAAAACCTTTCAAAATCACACGGTGTACCGTCTTCTGGGTTCGTCATGCAAGTTTTCGATGTAGGAAGATGCCCTTGAAACTGGAGATTTGGGACCCATGGGATGGGTAC
Source organism: Eschrichtius robustus (assembly GCF_028021215.1). Taxonomy (NCBI): domain Eukaryota; kingdom Metazoa; phylum Chordata; class Mammalia; order Artiodactyla; family Eschrichtiidae; genus Eschrichtius; species Eschrichtius robustus. The sequence goes on from NW_027175257.1 coordinate 2,038,355, forward strand.
CACGCAGTATTACCTTAAACGGTCTGTGTTTGCTCACCCAACCTCACCAAACCTGTCAGCCCCAAGAGTGTCCACCCTTAGGTTTCATCCAACTGTGGGTCTAGATTTGTTCAATCCAGGTTGCATCACATCTCCTGAAAGAATTGTGTAAGAATTTCTCTCTCTTTCACTGTCTTTGTTTTACGGGTTTCTACAAGTAATTTATTTTTATAATGGGGTTTAGCTGCTTTTCACGGATGTGTTTATGCGGCTTTACACCCACTTGACACACTTCCAAAGAGATATCAATACATAGGTTTTAAGATTCTTACTAGTCAGATATATACTTGTGCGGTGAATAGGGGGTGTTGAGTCCAGTTCACTGAGCAAGGAGTAGGTCTTGTCTATTACATATTGGGTGTATGGAACGGTATCTGAGCTAATGTGAAACCCTTGTTTTATGCATCACACCACCTCACCTTTCCCGTTAAACAGCCATAGTGTGTTTTCTAAACGTGTGACACTGTTCTCTTTTGTAATTCAGTTCAAGTGTAGCAGTTTTTACATTCCCTCTATAAGTGATAGCTTATGACAAGTGTGTTTTTCTGTGTGACTTATTTCACTTAGAGTCGTCGTACCTAAATCCACTCATCATGCTGCTACTAGCCTTATGACATTGATTTCATGGCTGAGTGATATTCCATTGTACATAAGGACCACAACTTCTTTATCCATTTTTCTCTTTCCTGGGATATTTAAGGTGTCATGAAGAGGAGGTTCTTGTCAACAGAGCAGCCCTAAAATTTGGGGTGCCTGTGTCTTGCTGATTTTTAGTTTTCCCAATTTATACGCCCATGAGTGGACGTGCTCTATGCTCCCTAAGCTGTGTTTTTTCGATGTTTAAGGCAACACCGTACACTTCTCGAGAGTGGCTGCTGGCAATTTACATCCCGCCCATCAGTGTAGCAAGGCTCCCATTTCTCCATGGCCTCTCCTGCTTTTGTGGTTTTGACACTTTTTTCAGCATGGCCCTTTTGACCGATTCGAAGTGAGACTCCTTTTTAGCGCTGATTTGCCTTTCCAGGTTGCTTGGTTGGCCAAAAAGGGCGTATGCGTTTTTTCCTGAATATATTCAGGAAAAAACGCATACGCCCTTTTTGGCCAAGGGCATCATTGTCCACATTTTGCCGCTTTTCATGTGCTTTAAAGGCGATTCGAATCTACCTCCTGAAATCTGTTTCCTGCAATTCTGGCTTGCTTTCAAATCCTCTTCGTTGCCTTCCCTCAATATATTTCTGGACGAGAGTTATCATTTATACCTCTGCAGGTCTGTGAATTGCAGTGCCCATGTGCTCCATTTTTCAACTGCCTTTTTTGGGAGCTGGCCGCAGAAGCGCGGATTTGCCTCAGGCAATATTCTGGTTCCTGGCGGCAGGCCTAGCCTGTGCTTAATTCTTCTTCCTGATGGGAAAATACAGTGACCTGTGCCTGTCCAAACACCTAGATCTAGTCTCTCATTGGTTGCCCCTCTTCCCGTTCATCCTCAGGACAAATTGCAACCTGTACAGAACAGGAGGTTAAAGGTGCTGATTCTCCAAGTAGGGAGATTGCTAGTAAAGTAGCTGGAATGGCGAACCCGAGAACAAGGAAATGAGAAATGAGGTGCGTTTCAGAAACCTTTCCCGATCAGACGGTGTACCATCTTCTAGTTTTCCCATGCGTGTTTTCGATGTAGGAAGATGCCCTTGAACCTGGAGATTTGGGACCCATGGGATGGGTACCACGCAGTATTACTTTAAAGGGTCTGTGTTTGCTCACGCAACCTCACCCAACCTCTCAGCCCCAAGAGTGTCCACCTTTATGTCTCATCCAGCTGTGGGTCTAGATATGGTCAATCCAGGTTGCATCACAGCCTCTGAACGAATTTTGTAAGAATGTCTCTCTCTTTCACTGTCTTTGTTTTACGGGTTTTTACAAGTAATTTATTTTTATAATGGGGTTTAGCTGCTTTTCATGGCTCTGTTTATGCGGCTTTACACCCACTTGACTCACTTCCAGGTTGATATCAATACATAGGTTTTAAGATTCTCACTAGTCAGATATATTCTTGTGCGGTGAATAGGGGGTGTTGAGTCCAGTTCACTGAGCAAGGAGTAGGTCTTTTCTATTACTTATTGGGTGTATGGAACGGTATCTGAGCTAATTTGAAACCCTTGTTTTATGCATCAGCGCACATCACCTTTCCCGTTAAGCAGCCATAGTGTGTTTTCTAAATGTGTGACTCTGTTCTGATTTGTAATTCAATTCAAGTGTAGCGGTTTTTACATTCCCTTTATAAGTGATAGCTTTTGATAAGTGTCTTTTTCTGTGTGACTTATTTCACTTAGAGTCATCGTACCTAAATCCACTCATCATGCTGCTACTAGCCTTATGACATTGATTTCATGGCTGAGTGATATTCCATTGTACATAAGGACCACAACTTCTTTATCCATTTTTCTCTTTCCTGGGATATTTAAGATTTCCTGAAGTGGAGGTTCTTGTCAACAGAGCAGCCCTAAACTTTGGGTTGCCTGAGTCTTGCTGATTTTTAGTTTTCCCAATTTATACGCCCATGAGTGGAAGTGCCCTATGCTCCATAAACTGTGTTTTTTCGATGTTTCAGGCCACACCGTACAGTTCTCCAGAGTGGCTGTTGGCAATTTACATCCCGCTCATCAGCGTAGCAAGGCTCCTATTTCTCCATGGCCTGTCCTGCATTTGTGGTTTTGACACTTTTTTCAGCATGGCCCTTTGGACCGATGGGAAGCGAGACTTCTTGTAGCGCTGATTTGCCTTTCCAGGTTGCTTGGTTGGCCAAAAAGGGCGTATGCGTTTTTTCCTGAATATATTCAGGAAAAAACGCATACGCCCTTTTTGGCCAAGGGCATCATTGTCGACGTTTTGCCGCTTTTCATGTGCTTTAAAGGCGATTCGAATCTACCTCCTGAAACCTGTTTCCTGCAACTCTGCCTTGCTTTCAAATCCTCTTCGTTGCCTTCCCTCAATATATTTGTGGACGAGAGTTATCATTTATAACTCTGCAGGTTTGTGAATTGCAGTGCCCATGTGCTCCATTTTTCAACTGGCTTTTTTGGGAGCTGGCCGCAGAAGCGCGGGATTGCCTCAGGCCCTATTCTGGTTCCGGGCGGCAGGCTGAGCCTGTGGTTAATTCTTCTTCCTGATGGGAAAATAGAATGACCTGTGCCTGTCCCAACACCTAGATCTAATCTCTCATTCGTTGCCCCTCTTCCCATTCATCCTTAGGACAAATTGCAACCTGTACGGAACAGGAGCTTAAAGGTGCTGATTCTCCAAGTAGGGAGATTGCTAGTAAAGTAGCTGGAATGGCGAACCCGAGAACAAGGAAATGAGAAATGAGGTGCGTTTCAGAAACCTTTCCCGATCAGACGGTGTACCATCTTCTAGGTTTCCCATGCGTGTTTTCGGTGTAGGAAGATGCCCTTGAACCTGGAGATTTCGGACCCATGGGATGGGTACCACGCAGTATTACTTTAAACGGTCTACGTTTGCTCTCCCAACCTCACTAAACCTCTCAGCCCCAAGAGTGTCCACCCTTAGGTCTCATCCAACTGTGGGTCTAGATATGTTCAACCCAGGTTGCGTCACAGCCCCTGAAGGAATTTTGTAAGAATTTCTCTCTCTTTCACTGTCTTTGTTTTACGGGTTTTTAGAAGTAATTTATTTTTATAATGGAGTTTAGCTGCTTTTCACGGCTGTGTTTATGCGGCTTTACACACACTTGACTCACTTCCAGAGAGATATCAATACATAGGTTTTAAGATTCTCACTAGTCAGATATATTCTTGTGCGGTGAATAGGGGGTGTTGAGTCCAGTTCACTGAGCAAGGAGTAGGTCTTTTCTATTACTTATTGGGTGTATGGAACGGTATCTGAGCTAATTTGAAACCCTTGTTTTATGCATCACCGCACATCACCTTTCCCGTTAAGCAGCCATAGTGTGTTTTCTAAATGTGTGACTCTGTTCTGATTTGTAATTCAATTCAAGTGTAGCGGTTTTTACATTCCCTTTATAAGTGATAGCTTTTGATAAGTGTCTTTTTCTGTGTGACTTATTTCACTTAGAGTCATCGTACCTAAATCCACTCATCATGCTGCTACTAGCCTTATGACATTGATTTCATGGCTGAGTGATATTCCATTGTACATAAGGACCACAATTTCTTTATCCATTTTTCTCTTTCCTGGGATATTTAAGGTTTCCTGAAGTGGAGGTTCTTGTCAACAGAGCAGCCCTAACCTTTCGTTGCCTAAGTCTTGCTGATTTTTAGTTTTCCCAATTTATACGCCCATGAGTGGAAGTGCCCTATGCTCCATAAACTGTGTTTTTTCGATGTTTCAGGCCACACCGTACACTTCTCCAGAGTGGCTGTTGGCAATTTACATCCCGCCCATCAGCGTAGCAAGGCTCCCATTTCTCCATGGCCTGTCCTGCATTTGTGGTTTTGACACTTTTTTCAGCATGACCCTTTTGACCGATGGGAAGCGAGACTTCTTTGTAGCGCTGATTTGCCTTTCCAGGTTGCTTGGTTGGCCAAAAAGGGCGTATGCGTTTTTTCCTGAATATATTCAGGAAAAAAGGCATACGCCCTTTTTTTCCAAGGGCATCATTTTCCACGTTTTGCCGCTTTTCATGTGCTTGAAAGGCGATTCGAATCTACCTCCTGAAATCTGTGTTTTGCAGTTCTGCCTTGCTTTCAAATCCTCTTCGTTGCCTTCCCTCAATATATTTGTGGACGAGAGTTATCATTTATAACTCTGCAGGCTTGTGAATTGCAGTGCCACTGAGCTCCATTTTTCAACTCGCTTTTTTGGGATCTGGCCGCAAAAGCGCGGGATTGCCTCAGGCCCTTTTCTGGTTCCGGGTGGCAGGCTGAGCCTGTGGTTATTTCTTCTTCCTGATGGGAAAATAGAGTGACCTGTGCCTGTCCCAACACCTAGATCTAGTCTCTCATTGGTTGCCCCTCTTCCCGTTCATCCTCAGGACAAATTGCAACCTATACGGAACTGGAGGTTAAAGGTGCTGATTCTCCAAGTAGGGAGATTGCTAGTAAATTAGCTAGAATGGCGTACCCGAGCACAAGGAGATGAGAAATGAGGTGCGTTTTAGAAACCTTTCAAAATCACATGCTGTAACATCTTCTAGGTTCCTCATGCAAGTTTTCAATGTAGGAAGATGCCCTTGAACCTGGAGATTTGGGACCCATGGGATGGGTACCATGCATTATTACTTTAAAGGGTCTGCGTTGGCTCACCCAACCTCACCAAACCTCTCAGCCCCAAGAGTGTCCACCATTATGTCTCATCCAGCTGTGGGTCTAGATATGGTCAATCCAGGTTGCGTCACAGCCCCTGAATGAATTTTGTAAGAATTTCTCTCTCTTTCACTGTCTTTGTTTCATGCGTTTTTAAAACTAATTTATTTTTATAATGGGGTTTAGCTGCTTTTCACGGCTGTGTTTATGCGGATTTACACCCACTTGACTCACTTCCAGAGAGATATCAATACATAGGTTTTAAGATTCTCACTAGTCAGATATATTCTTGTGCGGTGAATAGAGCGTGTTGAGTCCAGTTCACTGAGCAAGGAGTAGGTCTTGTCTATTACATATTGGGTGTATGGAACGGTATCTGAGCGAATTTGAAACCCTTGTTTTATGCATCACCCCACCTCACCTTTCCCGTTAAGCAGCCATAGTGTGTTTTCAAAATGGGTGACACTGTTCTGATTTGTAATTCAGTTCAAGTGTAGCGGTTTTTACATTCCCTCTATAAGTGATAGCTTTTGATATGTGTCTTTTTCTGTGTGACTTATTTCACTTAGAGTCGTCGTACCTAACTCCACTCATCTTGCTTCTACTAGCCTTATGACATTGATTTCATGTCTGAGTGATATTCCATTGTACATAAGGACCACGACTTCTTTATCCATTTTTCTCTTTCCTGGGATATTTAAGTTGTCATGAAGTGGAGGTTCTTGTCAACAGAGCAGCCCTAAACTTTGGGGTGCCTGTGTCTTGCTGATTTTTCTTTTTCCCAATTTATACGCCCATGAGTGGACGTGCCGTACGCTCCCTAAGCTGTGTTTTTTCGATGTTTCAGGACACACCATACACTTCTCCAGAGTGGCTGCTGGCAATTAACATCCCGCCCATCAGCGTAGCAAGGCTGCCATTTCTCCATGGCCTGTCCTGCATTTCTGGTTTTGACACTTTTTGCAGCATGGCCCTTTTGGCCGATGGGAAGCGAGACTTCTTTGTAGCGCTGATTTGCCTTTCCAGGTTGCTTCGTTGGCCAAAAAGGGCGTATGCGTTTTTTCCTGAATATATTCAGGAAAAAACGCATATGCCCTTTTTGGCCAAGGGCATCATTGTCGACGTTTTGCCGCTTTTCATGTGCCTTAAAGGCGATTCGAATCTACCTCCTGAAATCTGTTTCCTGCAATTCTGCCTTGCTTTCAAATCCTCTTCGTTGCCTTCCCTCAATATATCTGTGGATGAGAGTTATCACTTATAACTCTGCGGGTTTGTGAATTGCAGTGTCCCTGAGCTCCATTTTTCAACTGTCTTTTTTGAGAGCTGGCCGCAAAAGCACGGGATTGCCTCAGGCCCTATTCTGGTTCCTGGCAGCAGGCTGAGCCTGTGGTTAATTCTTCTTCCTGATGGGAAAATAGAGTGACCTGTGCCTGTCCCAACACCTAGATCTAGTCTCTCATTGGTTGCCCCTCTTCCCGTTCATCCTCAGGACAAATTGCAACCTGTACAGAACAGGAGGTTAAAGGTGCTGATTCTCCAAGTAGGGAGATTGCTAGTGAAGTAGCTGGAATGGCGAACCCGAGCACAAGGAGATGAGAAATGAGGTGCGTTTTAGAAACCTTTCAAAATCACACGGTGTACCTTCTTCTGGGTTCCTCATGCAAGATTTCGATGTAGGAAGATGCCCTTGAACCTGGAGATTTGGGACCCATGGGATGGGTACCATGCAGTATTACTTTAAAGGGTCTGCGTTTGCTCACCCAACCTCACCCAAACTCTCAGCCCCAAGAGTGTCCACCCTTATGTCTCATCCAGCTGTGGGTCTAGATATGGTCAATCCAGGTTGCATCACAGCCCCTGAACGAATTTTGTAAGAATTTCTCTCTCTTTCACTGTCTTTGTTTTACGGGTTTTTAAAAGTAATTTATTTTTATAATGGGGTTTAGCTGCTTTTCACGGCTGTGTTTATGCGGATTTACACCCACTTGACTCACTTCCAGACAGATATCAATACATAGGTTTTAAGATTGTTACTAGTCACATATATTCTTGTGCGGTGAATAGGGGGTGTTGAGTCCAGTTCACTGAGCAAGGAGTAGGTCTTGTCTATTACATATTGGGTGTATGGAACGGTATCTGAGCGAATTTGAACCCCTTGTTTTATGCCTCACCCCACCTCACCTTTCCCGTTAAGCAGCCATAGTGTGTTTTCTAAACGTGTGACTCTGTTCTGTTTTGTGTTTCAGTTCAAGTGTAGCGGTTTTTACATTCCCTCTATAAGTGATAGCTTATGATAAGTGTCTTTTTCTGTGTGACTTATTTCACTTAGAATCGTCGTACCTAAATCCAATCATCTTGCTTCTCCTAGCCTTATGACATTGATTTCATGTCTGAGTGATATTGCATTGTACATAAGGACCACAACTTCTTTATCCATTTTTCTCTTTCCTGGGATATTTAAGGTGTCATGAAGTGGAGGTTCTTGTCAACAGAGCAGCCCGAAACTTTGGGGTGCCTGTGTCTTGCTGATTTTTAGTTTTCCCAGTTTATACGCCCATGAGTGGAAGTGCCATATGCTCCCTAAACTGTGTTTTTTCGATGTTTCAGGGCACACCGTACTCTTCTCCAGAGTGGCTGTTGGCAATTTACATCCCACCCATCAGCGTAGCAAGGCTGCCATTTCTCCATGGCCTGTCCTGCATTTCTGGTTTTGACACTTTTTGCAGCATGGCCCTTTTGACCGATGGGAAGCGAGACTTCTTTGTAGTGCTGATTTGCCTTTCCAGGTTGCTTGGTTGGCCAAAAAGGGCGTATGCGTTTTTTCCTGAATATATTCAGGAAAAAACGCATACGCCCTTTTTGGCCAAGGGCATCATTGTCGACGTTTTGCCGCTTTTCATGTGCTTTAAAGGCGATTCGAATCTACCTCCTGAAACCTGTTTCCTGCAACTCTGCCTTGCTTTCAAATCCTCTTCGTTGCCTTCCCTCAATATATTTGTGGACGAGAGTTATCATTTATAACTCTGCAGGTTTGTGAATTGCAGTGCCCATGTGCTGCATTTATCAACTGGCTTTTTTGGGAGCTGGCCGCAGAAGCGCGGGATTGCCTCAGGCCCTATTCTGGTTCCGGGCGGCAGGCTGAGCCTGTGGTTAATTCTTCTTCCTGATGGGAAAATAGAGTGACCTCTGCCTGTCCCAACACCTAGATCTAGTCTCTCATTGGTTGCCCCTCTTCCCATTCATCCTTAGGACAAATTGCAACCTGTATGGAACAGGAGGTTAAAGGTGCTGATTCTCCAAGTAGGGAGATTGCTAGTAAAGTAGCTGGAATGGGGAACCCGAGCACACGGAGTTGAGAAATGAGGTGCGTTTTAGAAACTTTCCCAATCTCACGGTGTACCATCTTCTGGGTTTCTCATGCATGTTTTCGATGTAGGAAGATGCCTTTGAACCTGGAGATTTGGGACCCATGGGATGGGTACCACGCAGTATTACTTTAAAGCGTCTGCATTTGCTCACCCAACCACACCAAACCTCTCAGCCCCAAGAGTGTCCACCCTTATGTCTCATCCAGCTGTGGGTCTAGATATGGTCAATCCAGGTTGCGTCACAGCCCCTGAATGAATTTTGTAAGAATTTCTCTCTCTTTCACTGTCTTTGTTTCATGGGTTTTTAAAACTAATTTATTTTTATAATGGGGTTTAGCTGCTTTTCACGGCTGTGTTTATGCGGCTTTACACCCACTTGACTCACTTCCAGAGAGATATCAATACATAAGTTTTACGATTCTCACTAGTCAGATATATTCTTGTGTGGTGAATAGGGGGTGTTGAGTCCAGTTCACTGAGCAAGGAGTAGGTCTTGTCTATTACATATTGGGTGTATGGAACGGTATCTGAGCTAATTTGAAACCCTTGTTTTATGCATCACCCCACGTCACCTTTCCCGTTAAGCAGCCATAGTGTGTTTTCTAAATGTGTGACTCTGTTTTGATTTGTAATTCAGTTCAATTGTAGCGTTTTTTACATTCCCTTTATAAGTGATAGCTTTTGATAAGTGTATTTTTCTGTGTGACTTATTTCACTTAGAGTCGTCGTACCTAAATCCACTCATCATGCTGCTACTAGCCTTATGACATTGATTTCATGGCTGAGTGATATTCCATTGTACATAAGGACCACGACTTCTTTATCCATTTTTCTCCTTCCTGGGATATTTAAGGTTTCGTGAAGTGGAGGTTCTTGTCAACAGAGCAGCCCTAAACTTTGGGGTGCCTGAGTCTTGCTGATTTTTAGTTTTCCCAATTTATACGCCCATGAGTGGAAGTGCCCTATGCTCCATAAACTTTGTTTTTTCGATGTTTCAGGCCACACCGTACACTTCTCCAGAGTGGCTGTTGGCAATTTACATCCCGCCCATCAGCGTGGCAAGGCTCCCATTTCTCCATGGCCTGTCCTGCATTTGTGGTTTTGACACTTTTTTCAGCATGGCCCTTTTGACCCATGGGAAGCGAGACTTCTTTGTAGCGCTGATTTGCCTTTCCAGGTTGCTTGGTTGGCCAAAAAGGGCGTATGCGTTTTTTCCTGAATATATTCAGGAAAAAACGCATACGCCCTTTTTGGCCAAGGGCATCATTTTCCACGTTTTGCCGCTTTTCATGTGCTTGAAAGGCGATTCGAATCTACCTCCTGAAACCTGTTTCATGCAACTCTGCCTTGCTTTCAAATCCTCTTCGTTGCCTTCCCTCAATATATTTGTGGACGAGAGTTATCATTTATAACTCTGCAGGTTTGTGAATTGCAGTGCCCATGTGCTCCATTTTTCAACTGGCTTTTTTCGGAGCTGGCCGCAGAAGCGCGGGATTGCCTCAGGCACTAATCTGGTTCCCGGCGGCAGGCTGAGCCTGTGCTTAATTCTTCTTCCTGATGGGAAAATAGAGTGACCTGTGCCTGTCCCAACACCTAGATGTAGTCTCTCATTGGTTGCCCCTCTTCCCGTTCATCCTCAGGACAAATTGCAACCTGTACAGAACAGGAGGTTAAAGGTGTTGATTCTCCAAGTAGGGAGATTGCTAGTAAAGTAGCTGGAATGGCAAACCCGAGCACAAGGAGATGAGAAATGAGGTGCGTTTTAGAAACCTTTCAAAATCACACGGTGTACCATCTTCTGAGTTTCTCATGCATGTTTTCGATGTAGGAAGATGCCCTTGAACCTGGAGACTTGGGACCCATGGGATGGGTACCACGCAGTATTACTTTAAAGGGTCTGCGTTTGCTCACCCAACCTAACCCAACCTTTCAGCCCCAAGAGTGTCCACCCTTATGTCTCATCCACATGAGCGTGTAGATATGGTCAATCCAGGTTGCATCACAGCCTCTGAACGAATTTTGTAAGAATTTCTCTCTCTTTCACTGTCTTTGTTTTACGGGTTTTTAAAAGTAATTTATTTTTATAATGGGGTTTAGTTGCTTTTCACGGCTGTGTTTATGCGGCTTTACACCCACTTGACTCACTTCCAGACATATATCAATACATAGGTTTTAAGATTCTTACTAGTCACCTATATTCTTGTGCGGTGAATAGGGGGTGTTGAGTCCAGTTCACTGAGCAAGGAGTAGGTCTTGTCTATTACATATTGGGTGTATGGAACGGTATCTGAGCGAATTTGAACCCCTTGTTTTATGCATCACCCCACCTCACCTTTCCCGTTAAGCAGCCATAGTGTGTTTTCTAAACGTGTGACTCTGTTCTGTTTTGTAATTCAGTTCAAGTGTATCGGTTTTTACATTCCCTCTATAAGTGATAGCTTATGATAAGTGTCTTTTTCTGTGTGACTTATTTCACTTAGAATCGTCGTACCTAACTCCACTCATCTTGCTTCTACTAGCCTTATGACATTGATTTCATGTCTGAGTGATATTCCATTGTACATAAGGACCACGACTTCTTTATCCATTTTTCTCTTTCCTGGGATATTTAAGTTGTCATGAAGTGGAGGTTCTTGTCAACAGAGCAGCCCTAAACTTTGGGGTGCCTGTGCCTTGCTGATTTTTCTTTTTCCCAATTTATACGCCCATGAGTGGACGTGCCCTACGCTCCCTAAGCTGTGTTTTTTCGATGTTTCCGGACACACCATACACTTCTCCAGAGTGGCTGCTGGCAATTAACATCCCGCCCATCAGCGTAGCAAGGCTGCCATTTCTCCATGGCCTGTCCTGCATTTCTGGTTTTGACACTTTTTGCAGCATGACCCTTTTGACCGATGGGAAGCGAGACTTCTTTGTAGCGCTGATTTGCCTTTCCAGGTTGCTTGGTTGGCCAAAAAGGGCGTATGCGTTTTTTCCTGAATATATTCAGGAAAAAACGCATACGCCCTTTTTGGCCAAGGGCATCATTGTCGACGTTTTGCCGCTTTTCATGTGCTTTAAAGCGATTCGAATCTACCTCCTGAAACCTGTTTCCTGCAATTCTGCCTTGCTTTCAAATCCTCTTCATTGCCTTCCCTCAATATATTTGTGGACGAGAGTTATCGTTTATAACTCAGCATGTTTGTGAATGGCAGTGCCCCTGAGCTCCATTTTTCAACTGTCTTTTTTGGGAGCTGGCCGCAAAAGCACGGGATTGCCTCAGGCCCTATTCTGGTTCCTGGCAGCAGGCTGAGCCTGTGGTTAATTCTTCTTCCTGATGGGAAAATAGAGTGACCTGTGCCTGTCCCAAAACCTAGATCTAGTCTCTCATTGGTTGCCCCTCTTCCCGTTCATCCTCAGGACAAATTGCAACCTGTAGGGAACAGGAGGTTAAAGGTGCTGATTCTCCAAGTAATTTGATTGCTAGTAAAGTAGCTGGAAAGGCGAACCCGAGCACAAGGAGATGAGAAATGGGATGTGTTTTAGAAACCTTTCAAAATCACACGGTGTACCATCTTCTGAGTTTCTCATGCATGTTTTCGATGTAGGAAGATGCCCTTGAACCTGGAGATTTGGGACCCATGGGATGGGTATCACGCAGTATTACTTTAAAGGGTCTGCGTTTGCTCACCCCACCTCTCAGCCCCAAGAGTGTCCACCCTTATGTCTCATCCAGCTGTGGGTCTAAATATGGTCAATCCAGGTGGCATCACAGCCCCTGAACGAATTTTGTAAGAATTTCTCTCTCTTTCACTGTCTTTGTTTTACGGGTTTTTAAAAGTAATTTATTTTTATAATGGGGTTTAGCTGCTTTTCACGGCTGTGTTTATGCAGATTTACACCCACTTGACTCACTTTCAGACAGATATCAATACATAGGTATTAAGATTGTTACTAGTCACATATATTCTTGTGCGGTGAATAGGGGGTGTTGAGTCCAGTTCACGGAGCAAGGAGTAGGTCTTGTCTATTACATATTGGGTGTATGGAACGGTATCTGAGCAAATTTGAACCCCTTGTTTTATGCATCACCCCACCTCACCTTTCCCGTTAAGCAGCCATAGTGTGTTTTCTAATCGTGTGACTCTGTTCTGTTTTGTAATTCAGTTCAAGTGTAGCGGTTTTTACATTCCCTCTATAAGTGATAGCTTATGATAAGTGTCTTTTTCTGTGTGACTTATTTCACTTAGAATCGTCGTACCTAACTCCACTCATCTTGCTTCTACTAGCCTTATGACATTGATTTCATGTCTGAGTGATATTCCATTGTACATAAGGACCACGACTTCTTTATCCATTTTTCTCTTTCCTGGGATATTTAAGGTGTCATGAAGTGGAGGTTCTTGTCAACAGAGCAGCCCTAAACTTTGGGGTGCCTGTGTCTTGCTGATTTTTCTTTTTCCCAATTTATACGCCCATGAGTGGACGTGCCGTACGCTCCCTAAGCTGTGTTTTTTCGATGTTTCAGGACACACCATACACTTCTCCAGAGTGGCTGCTGGCAATTAACATCCCGCCCATCAGCGTAGCAAGGCTGCCATTTCTCCATGGCCTGTCCTGCATTTCTGGTTTTGACACTTTTTGCAGCATGACCCTTTTGACCGATGGGAAGCGAGACTTCTTTGTAGCGCTGATTTGCCTTTCCAGGTTGCTTGGTTGGCCAAAAAGGGCGTATGCGTTTTTTCCTGAATATATTCAGGAAAAAACGCCTACGCCCTTTTTGGCCAAGGGCATCATTGTCCACGTTTTGCCGCTTTTCATGTGCTTTAAAGGCGATTCGAATCTACCTCCTGAAACCTGTTTCCTGCAACTCTGCCTTGCTTTCAAATCCTCTTCGTTGCCTTCCCTCAATATATTTGTGGACGAGAGTTATCATTTATAACTCAGCAGGTTTGTGAATGGCAGTGCCCCTGAGCTCCATTTTTCAACTGTCTTGTTTGGGAGCTGGCCGCAGAAGCGCGGGATTGCCTCAGGCCCTATTCTGGTTCCGGGCGGCAGGCTGAGCCTGTGGTTAATTCTTCTTCCTGATGGGAAAATAGAGTGACCTCTGCCTGTCCCAACACCTAGATCTAGTCTCTCATTGGTTGCCCCTCTTCCCATTCATCCTTAGGACAAATTGCAACCTGTATGGAACAGGAGGTTAAAGGTGCTGATTCTCCAAGTAGGGAGATTGCTAGTGAAGTAGCTGGAAACGCGAACCCGAGCACAAGGAGATGAGAAATGGGGTGTGTTTTAGAAACCTTTCAAAATCACACGGTGTACCATCTTCTGAGTTTCTCATGCATGTTTTCGATGTAGGAAGATGCCCTAGAACCTGGAGATTTGGGACCCATGGGATGGGTACCACGCAGTATTACTTTAAAGGGTCTGCACTTGCTCATCCAACATCACCCAAACTCTCAGCCCCAAAAGTGTCCACCCTTATGTCTCATCCAGCTGTGGGTCCAGATATGGTCAGTCCAGATTGCATCACAGCCTCTGAACTAATTTTGTAAGAATTTCTCTCTCTTTCACTGTCTTTGTTTTACTGGTTTTTAAAAGTAATTTATTTTTATAATGGGGTTTAGCTGCTTTTCACGGCTGTGTTTATGCGGCTTTACACCCACTTGACTCACTTCCAGACAGATATCAATACATAGGTTTTAAGATTCTTACTAATCAGATATATTCTTGTGCGGTGAATAGGGGGTGTTGAGTCCAGTTCACTGAGCAAGGAGTAGGTCTTGTCTATTACATATTGGGTGTATGGAACGGTATCTGAGCGAATTTGAAACCCTTGTTTTATGCATCACCGCACCTCACCTTTTCCGTTAACAAGCCATAGTGTGTTTTCTAAACGTGTGACTCTGTTCTGTTTTGTAATTCAGTTCAAGTGTAGCGGTTTTTACATTCCCTCTATAAGTGATAGCTTATGATAAGTGTCTATTTCTGTGTGACTTATTTCACTTAGAATCGTCGTACCTAAATCCACTCATCTTGCTTCTACTAGCCTTATGACATTGATTTCATGTCTGAGTGATATTGCATTGTACATAAGGACCACAACTTCTTTATCCATTTTTCTCTTTCCTGGGATATATAAGGTGTCATGAAGTGGAGGTTCTTGTCAACAGAGCAGCCCTAAACTTTGGGGTGCCTGTGTCTTGCTGATTTTTAGTTTTCAAAATTTATACGCCCATGAGTGGACGTGCCCTATGCTCCCTAAGCTGTGTTTTTTCGATGTTTCAGGCCTCACCGTACACTTCTCCAGAGTGGCTGTTGGCAATTTACATCCCGCCCATCAGCGTAGCAAGGCTCCAATTTCTCCATGGCCTGTCCTGCATTTGTGGTTTTGACACTTTTATCAGCATGGCCCTTTTGATGGATGGGAAGCGAGACTTCTTTGTAGCGCTGATTTGCCTTTCCAGGTTGCTTGGTTGGCCAAAAAGCGCGTATGCGTTTTTTCCTGAATATATTCAGGAAAAAACGCATACACCCTTTTTGGCCAAGGGCATCATTGTCGACGTTTTGCCGCTTTTCATGTGCTTTAAAGGCGATTCGAATCTACCTCCTGAAACCTGTTTCCTGCAATTCTGCCTTGCTTTCAAATCCTCTTCGTTGCCTTCCCTCAGTATATTTGTGGACGAGAGTTATCATTTATAACTCTGCAGGGTTGTGAATTGCAGTGCCCATGTGCTCCATTTTTCAACTGTCTTTTTTGGGAGCTGGCCGCAGAAGCACGGGATTGCCTCAGGCCCTATTCTGGTTCCGGGCGGCAGGCTGAGCCTGTGGTTAATTCTTCTTCCTGATGAGAAAATAGAGTGACCTGTGCCTGTCCCAAAACCTAGATCTAGTCTCTCATTGGCTGCCCCTCTTCCCGTTCATCCTCAGGACAAATTGCCACCTGTACGGAACAGGAGTTTAAAGGTGCTGATTCTGCAAGTAGGGAGATTGCTAGTGAAGTAGCTGGAATGGCGAACCCGAGCACAAGGAGATGAGAAATGAGGTGCGTTTTAGAAACCTTTCAAAATCACACGGTGTACCATCTTCTGGGTTCCTCATGCAAGTTTTCGATGTAGGAAGATGCCCTTGAACCTGGAGATTTGGGACCCATGGGATGGGTACCACGCAGTATTACCTTAAAGGGTCTGCGTTGGCTCACCCAACCTCACCAAAACTCTCAGCCCCAAGAATGTCCACCCTTATGTCTCATTCAGCTGTGGGTCTAGATATGGTCAATCCAGGTTGCATCACAGCCCCTGAATGAATTTTGTAAGAATTTCTGTCTCTTTCACTGTCTTTGTTTCATGGGTTTTTAAAACTAATTTATTTTTATAATGGGATTTAGCTGCTTTTCACGGCTGTGTTTATGCGGCTTTACACCCACTTGACACACTTCCAGAGAGATATCAATACATAGGTTTTAAGATTCTTACTAGTCACATATATTCTTGTGCGGTGAATAGGGGGTGTTGAGTCCAGTTCACTGAGCAAGGAGTAGGTCTTGTCTATTACGTATTGGGTGTATGGAACGGTATCTGAGCTAATTTGAAACCCTTGTTTTATGCATCACCCCACCTCACCTTTCCCGTTAAGCAACCATAGTCTTTTTTCTAAATGTTTGACTTTGTTCTGTTTTTTAATTCAGTTCAAATGTAGCGGTTTTTACATTCCCTGTATAAGTTATAGCTTTTGATAAGTTTCTTTTTCTGTGTGACTTATTTCACTTAGAATTGTCGTACCTAAGTCCACCCATCTTGCTTCTACTTGCCTTATGACATTGATTTCATGGCTGAGTGATATTCCATTGTACATAAGGACCACAACTTCTTTATCCATTTTTCTCTTTCCTGGGATATTTAAGGTGTCATGAAGTGGAGGTTCTTGTCAACAGAGCAGCCCTAAACTTTGGGGTGCCTGTGTCTTGCTGATTTTTAGTTTTCAAAATTTATACGCCCATGAGTGGAAGTGCCCTATGCTCCCTAAGCTGTGTTTTTTCGAAGTTTCAGGCCTCACCGTACACTTCTCCAGAGTGGCTGTTGGCAGTTTACATCCCGCCCATCAGCGTAGCAAGGCTCCAATTTCTCCATGGCCTGTCCTGCATTTGTGGTTTTGACACTTTTATCAGCATGGCCCTTTTGACGGATGGGAAGCGAGACTTCTTTGTAGCGCTGATTTGCCTTTCCAGGTTGCTTGGTTGGCCAAAAAGGGCGTATGCGTTTTTTCCTGAATATATTCAGGAAAAAACGCATACGCCCTTTTTGGCCAAGGTCATCATTGTCAACGTTTTGCCGCTTTTCATGTGCTTTAAAGGCGATTCGAATCTACCTCCTGAAATCTGTTTCCTGCAGTTCTGCCTTGCTTTCAAATCCTCTTCGTTGCTTTCCCACAATATATTTGTGGACGAGAATTATCATTTATAAGTCTGCAGGTTTGTGAATTGCAGTGTCCCTGAGGTCCATTTTTCAACTCGCTTTTTTGGGATCTGGCCGCAAAAGCGTGGGATTGCCTCAGGCCCTATTCTTGTTCCGGGTGGCAGGCTGAGCCTGTGGTATTTTCTTCTTCCTGATGGGAAAATAGAGTGACCTGTGCCTGTCCCAACACCTAGATCTAGTCTCTCATTGGTTGCCCCTCTTCCCGTTCATCCTCAGGACAAATTGCAACCTGTATGGAACAGGAGGTTAAAGGTGCTGATTCTCCAAGTAGGGAGATTGCTAGTGAAGTAGCTGGAATGGCGAAACCGAGCACAAGGAGATGAGAAATGAGGTGCGTTTTAGAAACCTTTCAAAATCACACGGTGTACCATTTTCTGGGTTTCTCATGCATGTTTTCGATGTAGGAAGATGGCCTTGAACCTGGAGATTTGGGACCCATGGGATGGGTACCACGCAGTATTAATTTTAAGGGTCTGCGTTGGCTCACCCGACCTCACCCAACCTCTCAGCCCCAAGAGTGTCCACCCTTAGGTCTCATCCACCTGTGGGTCTAGATATGTTCAATCCAGGTTGCATCACAGCCCCTGAACGAATTGGGTAAGAATTTCTCTCTCTTTCACTGTCTTTGTTTTACGGGTTTTTACAAGTAATTTATTTTTATAATGGGGTTTAGCTGCTTTTCACGGCTGTGTTTATGCGGCTTTACACCCACTTGACACACTTCCAGAGAGATATCAATACATAGGTTTTAAGATTCTTACTACTCAGATATATACTTGTGCGGTGAATAGGGTGTGTTGTGTCCAGTTCACTGAGCAAGGAGTAGGTCTTGTCTATTACATATTGGGTGTATGGAACGGTATCTGAGCTAATTTGAAACCCTTGTTTTATGCATCACACCACCTCACCTTTACCGTTAAGCAGCCATAGTGTGTTTTCTAAACGTGTGACTCTGTTCTCTTTTGTAATTCAGTTCAAGTGTAGCAGTTTTTACATTCCCTCTATACGTGATAGCTTATGATAAGTGTCTTTTTCTGTGTGACTTATTTCACTTAGAGTCGTCGTACCTAAATCCACTCATCATGCTGCTACTAGCCTTATGACATTGATTTCATGGCTGAGTGATATTCCATTGTACATAAGGACCACAACTTCTTTATCCATTTTTCTCTTCCCTGGGATATTTAAGGTGTCATGAAGTGGAGGTTCTTGTCAACAGAGCAGCCCTAAACTTTGGGGTGCCTGTGTCTTGCTGATTTTTAGTTTTCAAAATTTATACGCCCATGAGTGGAAGTGCCCTATGCTCCCTAAGCTGTGTTTTTTCGATGTTTCAGGCCTCACCGTACACTTCTCCAGGGTGGCTGTTGGCAATTTACATCCCGCCCATGAGCGTAGTAAGGCTCCAATTTCTCCATGGCCTGTCCTGCATTTGTGGTTTTGACACTTTTATCAGCATGGCCCTTTTGACGGATGGGAAGCGAGACTTCTTTGTAGCGCTGATTTGCCTTTCCAGGTTGCTTGGTTGGCCAAAAAGGGCGTATGCGTTTTTTCCTGAATATATTCAGGAAAAAACGCATACGCCCTTTTTGGCCAAGGGCATCATTGTCCACGTTTTGCCGCTTTTCATGTGCTTTAAAGGCGATTCGAATCTACCTCCTGAAACCTGTTTCCTGCAATTCTGCCTTGCTTTCAAATCCTCTTCGTTGCCTTCCCTCAGTATATTTGTGGACGAGAGTTATCATTTATAACTCTGCAGGGTTGTGAATTGCAGTGCCCATGTGCTCCATTTTTCAACTGACTTTTTTGGGAGCTGGCCGCAGAAGCGCGGGATTGCCTCAGGCCCTATTCTGGTTCCGGGTGGCAGGCTGAGCCTGTGGTTATTTCTTCTTCCTGATGAGAAAATAGAGTGACCTGTGCCTGTCCCAACACCTAGATCTAGTCTCTCATTGCCTGCCCCTCTTCCCGTTCATCCTCAGGACAAATTGCAACCTGTACGGAACAGGAGGTTAAAGGTGCTGATTCTCCAAGTAGGGAGATTGCTAGTGAAGTAGCTGGAATGGCGAACCCGAGCACAAGGAGATGAGAAATGAGGTGCGTTTTAGAAACCTTTCAAAATCACACGGTGTACCATCTTCTGGGTTCCTCATGCAAGTTTTCGATGTAGGAAGATGCCCTTGAACCTGGAGATTTGGGACCCATGGGATGGGTACCACGCAGTATTACCTTAAAGGGTCTGCTTTGGCTCACGCAACCTCACCAAACCTCTCAGCCCCAAGAATGTCCACCCTTATGTCTCATCCAGCTGTGGGTCTAGATATGGTCAATCCAGGTTGCGTCACAGCCCCTGAATGAATTTTGTAAGAATTTCTGTCTCTTTCTCTGTCTTTGTTTCATGGGTTTTTAAAACTAATTTATTTTTATAATGGGCTTTAGCTGCTTTTCACGGCTGTGTTTATGCGGCTTTACACCCACTTGACACACTTCCAGAGAGATATCAATACATAGGTTTTAAGATTCTTACTAGTCACATATATTCTTGTGCAGTGAATAGGGGGTGTTGAGTCCAGTTCACTGAGCAAGGAGTAGGTCTTGTCTATTACGTATTGGGTGTATGGAACGGTATCTGAGCTAATTTGAAACCCTTGTTTTATCCATCACCCCACCTCACCTTTCCCGTTAAGCAACCATAGTTTTTTTTCTAAATGTGTGACTTTGTTCTGTTTTGTAATTCAGTTCAAGTGTAGCGGTTTTTACATTCCCTCTATAAGTGATAGCTTATGATAAGTGTCTTTTTCTGTGTGACTTATTTCACTTAGAATTGTCGTACCTACGTCCACCCATCTTGCTTCTACTAGCCTTATGACATTGATTTCATGGCTGAGTGATATTCCATTGTACATAAGGACCACAACTTCTTTATCCATTTTTCTCTTTCCTGGGATATTTAAGGTGTCATGAAGTGGAGGTTCTTGTCAACAGAGCAGCCCTAAACTTTGGGGTGCCTGTGTCTTGCTGATTTTTAGTTTTCAAAATTTATACGCCCATGAGTGGAAGTGCCCTATGCTCCCTAAGCTGTGTTTTTTCGATGTTTCAGGCCTCACCGTAAACTTCTCCAGAGTGGCTGTTGGCAATTTACATCCCACCCATCAGCGTAGCAAGGCTCCAATTTCTCCATGGCCTGTCCTGCATTTGTGGTTTTGACACTTTTATCAGCATGGCCCTTTTGACGGATGGGAAGCGAGACTTCTTTGTAGCGCTGATTTGACTTTCCAGGTGGCTTGGTTGGCCAAAAAGGGCGTATGCGTTTTTTCCTGAATATATTCAGGAAAAAACGCATACGCCCTTTTTGGCCAAGGGCATCATTGTCCACGTTTTGCCGCTTTTCATGTGCTTTAAAGGCGATTTGAATCTACCTCCTGAAAACTGTTTCCTGCAATTCTGCCTTGCTTTCAAATCCTCTTCGTTGCCTTCCCTCAATATATTTGTGGACGAGAGTTATCATTTATAACTCTGCAGGGTTGTGAATTGCAGTGCCCATGTGCTCCATTTTTCAACTGGCTTTTTTGGGAGCTGGCCGCAGAAGCGCGGGATTGCCTCAGGCCCTATTCTGGTTCCGGGTGGCAGGCTGAGCCTGTGGTTATTTCTTCTTCCTGACGAGAAAATAGAGTGACCTGTGCCTGTCCCAACACCTAGATCTAGTCTCTCATTGGCTGCCCCTCTTCCCGTTCATCCTCAGGACAAATTGCAACCTGTACGGAACAGGAGGTTAAAGGTGCTGATTCTCCAAGTAGGGAGATTGCTAGTGAAGTAGCTGGAATGGCGAACCCGAGTACAAGGAGATGAGAAATGAGGTGCGTTTTAGAAACCTTTCAAAATCACACGGTGTACCATCTTCTGGGTTCCTCATGCAAGTTTTCGATGTAGGAAGATGCCCTTGAACCTGGAGATTTGGGACCCAAGGGATGGGTACCACGCAGTATTACCTTAAAGGGTCTGCGTTGGCTCACCCAACCTCACCATACCTCTCAAACCCAAGAATGTCCACCCTTATGTCTCATCCAGCTGTGGGTCTAGATATGGTCAATCCAGGTTGCGTCACAGCCCCTGAATGAATTTTGTAATAATTTCTGTCTCTTCCACTGTCTTTGTTTCATGGGTTTTTAAAACTAATTTATTTTTATAATGGGGTTTAGCTGCTTTTCACGGTTGTGTTTATGCGGCTTTACACCCACTTGACACACTTCCAGAGAGATATCAATACATAGGTTTTAAGATTCTTACTAGTCAAATATATTCTTGTGCCGTGAATAGGGGGTGTTGAGTCCAGTTCACTGAGCAAGGAGTAGGTCTTGTCTATTACGTATTGGGTGTATGGAACGGTATCTGAGCTAATTTGAAACCCTTGTATTATGCATCACCCCACCTCACCTTCCCCGTTAAGCAACCATAGTTATTTTTCTAAATGTGTGACTTTGTTCTGTTTTCTAATTCAGTTCAAATGTAGCGGTTTTTACATTCCCTGTATAAGATATAGCTTTTGATAAGTGTCTTTTTCTGTGTGATTTATTTCACTTAGAATCGTCGTACCTAAGTCCACCCATCTTGCTTCTACTAGCCTTATGACATTGATTTCATGGCTGAGTGATATTCCATTGTACATAAGGACCACAACTTCTTTATCCATTTTTCTCTTTCCTGGGATATTTAAGGTGTCATGAAGTGGAGGTTCTTGTCAACAGAGCAGCCCTAAACTTTGGGTTGCCTGTGTCTTGCTGATTTTTAGTTTTCAAAATTTATACGCCCATGAGTGGACGTGCCCTATGCTCCCTAAGCTGTGTTTTTTCGATGTTTCAGGCCTCACCGTACACTTCTCCAGAGTGGCTGTTGGCAATTTACATCCCGCCCGTCAGCGTAGCAAGGCTCCAATTTCTCCATGGCCTGTCCTGCATTTGTGGTTTTGACACTTTTATCAGCATGGCCCTTTTGACGGATGGGAAGCGAGACTTCTTTGTAGAGCTGATTTGACTTTCCAGGTTGCTTGGTTGGCCAAAAAGGGCGTATGCGTTTTTTCCTGAATATATTCAGGAAAAAACGCATACGCCCTTTTTGGCCAAGGGCATCATTGTCCACGTTTTGCCGCTTTTCATGTGCTTTAAAGGCGATTCGAATCTACCTCCTGAAACCTGTTTCCTGCAATTCTGCCTTGCTTTCAAATCCTCTTCGTTGCCTTCCCTCAGTATATTTGTGGACGAGAGTTATCATTTATAACTCTGCAGGGTTGTGAATTGCAGTGCCCATGTGCTCCATTTTTCAACTGGCTTTTTTGGGAGCTGGCCGCAGAAGCGCGGGATTGCCTCAGGCCCTATTCTGGTTCCGGGTGGCAGGCTGAGCCTGTGGTTATTTCTTCTTCCTGACGAGAAAATAGAGTGACCTGTGCCTGTCCCAACACCTAGATCTAGTCTCTCATTGGCTGCCCCTCTTCCCGTTCATCCTCAGGACAAATTGCAACCTGTACGGAACAGGAGGTTAAAGGTGCTGATTCTCCAAGTAGGGAGATTGCTAGTGAAGTAGCTGGAATGGCGAACCCGAGCACAAGGAGATGAGAAATGAGGTGCGTTTTAGAAACCTTTCAAAATCACACGGTGTACCATCTTCTGGGTTCCTCATGCAAGTTTTCGATGTAGGAAGATGCCCTTGAACCTGGAGATTTGGGACCCATGGGATGGG
Organism: Eschrichtius robustus; assembly: GCF_028021215.1. Taxonomy (NCBI): domain Eukaryota; kingdom Metazoa; phylum Chordata; class Mammalia; order Artiodactyla; family Eschrichtiidae; genus Eschrichtius; species Eschrichtius robustus. The sequence goes on from NW_027175257.1 coordinate 2,061,218, forward strand.
TACCACGCAGTATTACCTTAAAGGGTCTGCGTTGGCTCACCCAACCTCACCAAACCTCTCAGCCCCAAGAATGTCCACCCTTATGTCTCATCCAGCTGTGGGTCTAGATATGTTCAATCCAGGTTGCATCACAGCCTCTGAACGAATTTTGTAAGAATTTCTCTCTCTTTCACTGTCTTTGTTTTACGGGTTTTTACAAGGAATTTATTTTTATAATGGGGTTTAGATGCTTTTCACGGCTGTGTTTATGCGGCTTTACACCCACTTGACACACTTCCAGAGAGATATCAATACATAGGTTTTAAGATTCTTACTAGTCAGATATATACTTGTGCGGTGAATAGGGGGTGTTGAGTCCAGTTCACTGAGCAAGGAGTAGGTCTTGTCTATTACATATTGGGTGTATGGAACGGTATCTGAGCTAATTTGAAACCCTTGTTTTATGCATCACACCACCTCACCTTTCACTTTAAGCAGCCATAGTGTGTTTTCTAAACGTCTGACTCTGTTCTCTTTTGTAATTCAGTTCAAGTGTAGAAGTTTTTACATTCCCTCTATACGTGATAGCTTATGATAAGTGTCTTTTTCTGTGTGACTAATTTCACTTAGAGTCGTCGTACCTAAATCCACTCATCATGCTGCTACTAGCCTTATGACATTGATTTCATGGCTGAGTGAAATTCCATTGTACATAAGGACCACAACTTCTTTATCCATTTTTCTCTTTCCTGGGATATTTAAGGTGTCATGAAGTGGAGGTTCTTGTCAACAGAGCAGCCCTAAACTTTGGGGTGCCTGTGTCTTCCTGATTTTTAGTTTTCCCAATTTATACGCCCATGAGTGGAAGTGCCCTATGCTCCCTAAGCTGTGTTTTTTCGATGTTTAAGGCCACACCGTACACTTCTCCAGAGTGGCTGTTGGCAATTTACATCCCGCCCATCAGTGTAGCAAGGCTCCCATTTCTCCATGGCCTGTCCTGCATTTCTGGTTTTGACACTTTTTTCAGCATGGCCCTTTTGACCGATTCGAAGCGAGACTCCTTTGTAGTGCAGATTTGCATGTCCATGTTGCTTGGTTGGCCAAAAAGGGCGTATGCGTTTTTTCCTGAATATATTCAGGAAAAAACGCATACGCCCTTTTTGGCCAAGGGCATCATTGTCCACGTTTTGCCGCTTTTCATGTGCTTTAAAGGCGATTCGAATCTACCTCCTGAAACCTGTTTCCTGCAATTCTGCCTTGCTTTCAAATCCTCTTCGTTGCCTTCCCTCAATATATTTGTGGACGAGAGTTATCATTTATAACTCTGCAGAGTTGTGAATTGCAGTGCCCATGTGCTCCATTTTTCAACTGGCTTTTTTGAGAGCTGGCCGCAGAAGCGCGGGATTGCCTCAGGCCCTATTCTGGTTCCAGGTGGCAGGCTGAGCCTGTGGTTATTTCTTCTTCCTGATGAGAAAATAGAGTGACCTGTGCCTGTCCCAACACCTAGATCTAGTCTCTCATTGGCTGCCCCTCTTCCCGTTCATCCTCAGGACAAATTGCAACCTGTACGGAACAGGCGGTTAAAGGTGCTGATTCTCTAAGTAGGGAGATTGCTAGTGAAGTAGCTGGAATGGCGAACCGGAGCACAAGGAGATGAGAAATGAGGTGCGTTTTAGAAACCTTTCAAAATCACATGGTGTACCATCTTCTGGGTTCCTAATGCAAGTTTTCGATGTATGAAGATGCCCTTGAACCTGGAGATTTTGGACCCATGGGATGGGTACCACGCAGTATTTCCTTAAAGGGTCTGCGTTGGCTCACCCAACCTCACCAAACCTCTCAGCCCCAAGAATGTCCACCCTTATGTCTCATCCAGCTGTGGGTCTAGATATGGTCAATCCAGGTTGCATCACAGCCCCTGAATGAATTTTGTAAGAATTTCTGTCTCTTTCACTGTCTTTGTTTCATGGGTTTTTAAAACTAATTTATTTTTATAATGGGTTTTAGCTGCTTTTCACGGCTGTGTTTATGCAGCTTTACACCCACTTGACACACTTCCAGAGAGATATCAATACATAGGTTTTAAGATTCTTACTAGTCACATATATTCTTGTGCGGTGAATAGGGGGTCTTGAGTCCAGTTCACTGAGCAAGGAGTAGGTCTTGTCTATTACATATTGGGTGTATGGAACGGTATCTGAGCGAGTTTGAAACCCTTGTTTTATGCATCACCCCACCTCACCTTTCCCGTTAAGCAGCCATAGTGTGTTTTCTAAACGTGTGACTCTGTTCTGTTTTGTAATTCAGTTCAAGTGTAGCGGTTTTTAAATTCCCTCTATAAGTGATAGCTTACGATAAGTGTCTTTTTCTGTGTGACTTATTTCACTTAGAGTCGTCGTACCTAAATCCACTCATCATGCTGCTACTAGCCTTATGACATTGATTTCATGGCTGAGTGATATTCCATTGTACATAAGGACCACAACTTCTTTATCCATTTTTCTCTTTCCTGGGATATTTAAGGTGTCATGAAGTGGAGGTTCTTGTCAACAGAGCAGCCCTAAACTTTGGGGTGCCTGTGTCTTGCTGATTTTTAGTTTTCCCAATTTATACGCCCATGAGTGGAAGTGCCCTATGCTCCCTATGCTGTGTTTTTTCGATGTTTCAGGACACACCGTACACTTCTCCAGAGTGAATGTTGGCAATTTACATACCGCCCATCAGCGTAGCAAGGCTCCCCTTTCTCCATGGCCTGTACTGCATTTCTGGTTTTGACACTTTTTGCAGCATGGCCCTTTTGACCGATGGGAAGCGAGACTTCTTTGTAGCGCTGATTTGCCTTTCCAGGTTGCTTGGTTGGCCAAAAAGGGTGTATGCGTTTTTTCCTAAATATATTCAGGAAAAAACGCATACGCCCTTTTTGGCCAAGGGCATCATTGTCGACGTTTTGCCGCTTTTCATGTGCTTTAAAAGCGATTCGAATCTACCTCCTGAAACCTGTTTCCTGCAATTCTGCCTTGCTTTCAAATCCTCTTCGTTGCCTTCCCTCAATATATTTCTGGACGAGAGTTATCATTTATAACTCTGCAGGTTTGTGAATTGCAGTGAACCTGATCTCCATTTTTCAACTCGCTTTTTTGGGATATGCCCGCAAAAGCACGGGATTGCCTCAGGCCTTATTCTGGTTCCTGGCAGCAGGCTGAGCCTGTGGTTATTTCTTCTTCCTGATGGGAACATAGAGTGACCTGTGCCTGTCCCAACACCTAGATCTAGTCTGTAATTGGTTGCCCCTCTTCCCGTTCATCCTCAGGACAAATTGCAAGCTGTACGGAACAGGAGGTTAAAGGTGCTGATTCTCCAAGTAGGGAGATTGCTATTAAAGAAGCTGCAATGGCGAACCTGAGCACACGGAGTTGAGAAATGAGGTGCGTTTTAGAAACTTTCCCAATCACACGGTGTACCATCTTCTGGGTTTCTCATGCATGTTTTCGATGTAGGAAGATGCCCTTAAACCTGGAGATTTGGGACCCATGGGATGGGAACCGCGCAGTATTACTTTAAAGGGTCTGCGTTTGCTCACTCAACCTCACCAAACCTCTTAGCCCCAAGAGTGTCCACCCTTATGTCTCATCCAGCTGTGGGTCTAGATATGGTCAATCCAGGTTGTGTCACAGCCCCTGAATGAATTTTGTAAGAATTTCTCTCTCTTTCACTGTCTTTGTTTTACGGGTTTTTAAAAGTAATTTATTTTTATAATGGGGTTTAGTGGCTTTTCACGGCTGTGTTTATGCGGCTTTACACCCACTTGACTCACTTCCAGAGAGATATCAATACATAAGTTTTAAGATTCTCACTAGTCAGATATATTCTTGTGCGGTGAATAGGGGGTGTTGAGTCCAGTTCACTGAACAAGGAGTAGGTCTTGTCTATTACATATTGGGTGTATGGAACGGTATCTGAGCTAATTTGAAACCCTTGTTTTATGCATCACCCCACGTCACCTTTCCCGTTAAGCAGCCATAGTGTGTTTTCTAAATGTGTGACTCTGTTCTGATTTGTAATTCAATTCAAGTGTAGCGGTTTTTACATTCACTCTATAAGTGATAGCTTTTGATAAGTGTCTTTTTCTGTGTGTCTTATTTCCCTTAGAATCGTCGTACCTAATTCCACCCATCTTGCTTCTACTGGCCTTATGACATTGATTTCATGGCTGAGTGATATTTCATTGTACATAAGGACCACGATTTCTTTATCCATTTTTCTCTTTCCTGGGATATTTAAGGTTTCGTGAAGTGGAGGTTCTTCTCAACAGAGCAGCCCTAAACTTTGGGGTGCCTGAGTCTTGCTGATTTTTAGTTTTCCCAATTTATACGCCCATGAGTGGAAGTGCCCTATGCTCCCTTAGCTGTGTTTTTTCGATATTTCAGGCCACACCGTACACTTCTTCAGAGTGGCTGTTAGCAATTTACATCCCGCCCATCAGCGTAGCAAGGCTTCCATTTCTCCATGGCCTGTCCTGCATTTGTGGTTTTGACACTTTTTTCAGCATGGCCCTTTTAACCGATGGGAAGCGAGACTTCTTTGTAGCGCTGATTTGTCTTTCCAGGTTGCTTGGTTGGCCAAAAAGGGCGTATGCGTTTTTTCCTGAATATATTCAGGAAAAAACGCATACGCCCTTTTTGGCCAAGGTCATCATTGTCCACGTTTTGCCGATTTTCATGTGGTTTAAAGGCGATTCTAATCTACCTCCTGAAACCTGTTTTCTGCAATTCTGCCTTGCTTTCAAATCCTCTTCGTTTCCTTCCCTCAATATATTTGTGGACGAGAGTTATCATTTATAACTCTGCATGTTTGTGAATTGCAGTGCCCCTGAGCTCCATTTTTCAACTGTCTTTTTTGGGAGCTGGCCGCAAAAGCACGGGATTGCCTCAGGCCCTATTCTGATTCCGGGCGGCAGGCTGAGCCTGTAGTTAATACTTCTTCCTGATGGGAAAATAGAGTGACCTGTGCCTGTCCCAACACCTAGATCTAGTCTCTCATTGGTTGCCCCTCTTCCCGTAAATCCTCAGGACAAATTGCAACCTGTACGGAACAGGAGGTTAAAGGTGCTGATTCTCCAAGTAGGGAGATTGCTAGTAAAGTAGCTGGAATGGTGAACCCGAGCACAAGGAGATGAGAAATGAGGTGCCTTTTAAAAACCTTTCAAAATCACACGGTGTACCGTCTTCTGGGTTCGTCATGCAAGTTTTCGATGTAGGAAGATGCCCTTGAAACTGGAGATTTGGGACCCATGGGATGGGTACCACGCAGTATTACCTTAAACGGTCTGTGTTTGCTCACCCAACCTCACCAAACCTGTCAGCCCCAAGAGTGTCCACCCTTAGGTTTCATCCAACTGTGGGTCTAGATTTGTTCAATCCAGGTTGCATCACATCTCCTGAAAGAATTGTGTAAGAATTTCTCTCTCTTTCACTGTCTTTGTTTTACGGGTTTTTACAAGTAATTTATTTTTATAATGGGGTTTAGCTGCTTTTCACGGATGTGTTTATGCGGCTTTACACCCACTTGACACACTTCCAAAGAGATATCAATACATAGGTTTTAAGATTCTTACTAGTCAGATATATACTTGTGCGGTGAATAGGGGGTGTTGAGTCCAGTTCACTGAGCAAGGAGTAGGTCTTGTCTATTACATATTGGGTGTATGGAACGGTATCTGAGCTAATGTGAAACCCTTGTTTTATGCATCACACCACCTCACCTTTCCCGTTAAACAGCCATAGTGTGTTTTCTAAACGTGTGACACTGTTCTCTTTTGTAATTCAGTTCAAGTGTAGCAGTTTTTACATTCCCTCTATAAGTGATAGCTTATGATAAGTGTGTTTTTCTGTGTGACTTATTTCACTTAGAGTCGTCGTACCTAAATCCACTCATCATGCTGCTACTAGCCTTATGACATTGATTTCATGGCTGAGTGATATTCCATTGTACATAAGGACCACAACTTCTTTATCCATTTTTCTCTTTCCTGGGATATTTAAGGTGTCATGAAGAGGAGGTTCTTGTCAACAGAGCAGCCCTAAAATTTGGGGTGCCTGTGTCTTGCTGATTTTTAGTTTTCCCAATTTATACGCCCATGAGTGGACGTGCTCTATGCTCCCTAAGCTGTGTTTTTTCGATGTTTAAGGCAACACCGTACACTTCTCGAGAGTGGCTGCTGGCAATTTACATCCCGCCCATCAGTGTAGCAAGGCTCCCATTTCTCCATGGCCTCTCCTGCTTTTGTGGTTTTGACACTTTTTTCAGCATGGCCCTTTTGACCGATTCGAAGTGAGACTCCTTTTTAGCGCTGATTTGCCTTTCCAGGTTGCTTGGTTGGCCAAAAAGGGCGTATGCGTTTTTTCCTGAATATATTCAGGAAAAAACGCATACGCCCTTTTTGGCCAAGGGCATCATTGTCCACATTTTGCCGCTTTTCATGTGCTTTAAAGGCGATTCGAATCTACCTCCTGAAATCTGTTTCCTGCAATTCTGGCTTGCTTTCAAATCCTCTTCGTTGCCTTCCCTCAATATATTTCTGGACGAGAGTTATCATTTATACCTCTGCAGGTCTGTGAATTGCAGTGCCCATGTGCTCCATTTTTCAACTGCCTTTTTTGGGAGCTGGCCGCAGAAGCGCGGATTTGCCTCAGGCAATATTCTGGGTCCTGGCGGCAGGCCTAGCCTGTGCTTAATTCTTCTTCCTGATGGGAAAATACAGTGACCTGTGCCTGTCCAAACACCTAGATCTAGTCTCTCATTGGTTGCCCCTCTTCCCGTTCATCCTCAGGACAAATTGCAACCTGTACAGAACAGGAGGTTAAAGGTGCTGATTCTCCAAGTAGGGAGATTGCTAGTAAAGTAGCTGGAATGGCGAACCCGAGAACAAGGAAATGAGAAATGAGGTGCGTTTCAGAAACCTTTCCCGATCAGACGGTGTACCATCTTCTAGTTTTCCCATGCGTGTTTTCGATGTAGGAAGATGCCCTTGAACCTGGAGATTTGGGACCCATGGGATGGGTACCACGCAGTATTACTTTAAAGGGTCTGTGTTTGCTCACGCAACCTCACCCAACCTCTCAGCCCCAAGAGTGTCCACCCTTATGTCTCATCCAGCTGTGGGTCTAGATATGGTCAATCCAGGTTGCATCACAGCCTCTGAACGAATTTTGTAAGAATGTCTCTCTCTTTCACTGTCTTTGTTTTACGGGTTTTTAAAAGTAATTTATTTTTATAATGGGGATTAGCTGCTTTACATGGCTCTGTTTATGCGGCTTTACACCCACTTGACTCACTTCCAGGTTGATATCAATACATAGGTTTTAAGATTCTCACTAGTCAGATATATTCTTGTGCGGTGAATAGGGGGTGTTGAGTCCAGTTCACTGAGCAAGGAGTAGGTCTTTTCTATTACTTATTGGGTGTATGGAACGGTATCTGAGCGAATTTGAACCCCTTGTTTTATGCATCACCCCACCTCACCTTTCCCGTTAAGCAGCCATAGTGTGTTTTCTAAACGTGTGATTCTGTTCTGATTTGTAATTCAATTCAAGTGTAGCGGTTTTTACATTCCCTTTATAAGTGATAGCTTTTGATAAGTGTCTTTTTCTGTGTGACTTATTTCACTTAGAGTCATCGTACCTAAATCCACTCATCATGCTGCTACTAGCCTTATGACATTGATTTCATGGCTGAGTGATATTCCATTGTACATAAGGACCACAACTTCTTTATCCATTTTTCTCTTTCCTGGGATATTTAAGATTTCCTGAAGTGGAGGTTCTTGTCAACAGAGCAGCCCTAAACTTTGGGTTGCCTGAGTCTTGCTGATTTTTAGTTTTCCCAATTTATACGCCCATGAGTGGAAGTGCCCTATGCTCCATAAACTGTGTTTTTTCGATGTTTCAGGCCACACCGTACAGTTCTCCAGAGTGGCTGTTGGCAATTTACATCCCGCTCATCAGCGTAGCAAGGCTCCTATTTCTCCATGGCCTGTCCTGCATTTGTGGTTTTGACACTTTTTTCAGCATGGCCCTTTGGACCGATGGGAAGCGAGACTTCTTGTAGCGCTGATTTGCCTTTCCAGGTTGCTTGGTTGGCCAAAAAGGGCGTATGCGTTTTTTCCTGAATATATTCAGGAAAAAACGCATACGCCCTTTTTGGCCAAGGGCATCATTGTCGACGTTTTGCCCCTTTTCATGTGCTTTAAAGGCGATTCGAATCTACCTCCTGAAACCTGTTTCCTGCAACTCTGCCTTGCTTTCAAATCCTCTTCGTTGCCTTCCCTCAATATATTTGTGGACGAGAGTTATCATTTATAACTCTGCAGGTTTGTGAATTGCAGTGCCCATGTGCTCCATTTATCAACTGGCTTTTTTGGGAGCTGGCCGCAGAAGCGCGGGATTGCCTCAGGCCCTATTCTGGTTCCGGGCGGCAGGCTGAGCCTGTGGTTAATTCTTCTTTCTGATGGGAAAATAGAATGACCTGTGCCTGTCCCAACACCTAGATCTAATCTCTCATTCGTTGCCCCTCTTCCCATTCATCCTTAGGACAAATTGCAACCTGTACGGAACAGGAGCTTAAAGGTGCTGATTCTCCAAGTAGGGAGATTGCTAGTAAAGTAGCTGGAATGGCGAACCCGAGAACAAGGAAATGAGAAATGAGGTGCGTTTCAGAAACCTTTCCCGATCAGACGGTGTACCATCTTCTAGGTTTCCCATGCGTGTTTTCGATGTAGGAAGATGCCCTTGAACCTGGAGATTTCGGACCCATGGGATGGGTACCACGCAGTATTACTTTAAACGGTCTACGTTTGCTCTCCCAACCTCACTAAACCTCTCAGCCCCAAGAGTGTCCACCCTTAGGTCTCATCCAACTGTGGGTCTAGATATGTTCAACCCAGGTTGCGTCACAGCCCCTGAAGGAATTTTGTAAGAATTTCTCTCTCTTTCACTGTCTTTGTTTTACGGGTTTTTAGAAGTAATTTATTTTTATAATGGAGTTTAGCTGCTTTTCACGGCTGTGTTTATGCGGCTTTACACACACTTGACTCACTTCCAGAGAGATATCAATACATAGGTTTTAAGATTCTCACTAGTCAGATATATTCTTGTGCGGTGAATAGGGGGTGTTGAGTCCAGTTCACTGAGCAAGGAGTAGGTCTTTTCTATTACTTATTGGGTGTATGGAACGGTATCTGAGCTAATTTGAAACCCTTGTTTTATGCATCACCGCACATCACCTTTCCCGTTAAGCAGCCATAGTGTGTTTTCTAAATGTGTGACTCTGTTCTGATTTGTAATTCAATTCAAGTGTAGCGGTTTTTACATTCCCTTTATAAGTGATAGCTTTTGATAAGTGTCTTTTTCTGTGTGACTTATTTCACTTAGAGTCATCGTACCTAAATCCACTCATCATGCTGCTACTAGCCTTATGACATTGATTTCATGGCTGAGTGATATTCCATTGTACATAAGGACCACAATTTCTTTATCCATTTTTCTCTTTCCTGGGATATTTAAGGTTTCCTGAAGTGGAGGTTCTTGTCAACAGAGCAGCCCTAACCTTTCGTTGCCTAAGTCTTGCTGATTTTTAGTTTTCCCAATTTATACGCCAATGAGTGGAAGTGCCCTATGCTCCATAAACTGTGTTTTTTCGATGTTTCAGGCCACACCGTACACTTCTCCAGAGTGGCTGTTGGCAATTTACATCCCGCCCATCAGCGTAGCAAGGCTCCCATTTCTCCATGGCCTGTCCTGCATTTGTGGTTTTGACACTTTTTTCAGCATGACCCTTTTGACCGATGGGAAGCGAGACTTCTTTGTAGCGCTGATTTGCCTTTCCAGGTTGCTTGGTTGGCCAAAAAGGGCGTATGCGTTTTTTCCTGAATATATTCAGGAAAAAAGGCATAAGCCCTTTTTTTCCAAGGGCATCATTTTCCACGTTTTGCCGCTTTTCATGTGCTTGAAAGGCGATTCGAATCTACCTCCTGAAATCTGTGTTTTGCAGTTCTGCCTTGCTTTCAAATCCTCTTCGTTGCCTTCCCTCAATATATTTGTGGACGAGAGTTATCATTTATAACTCTGCAGGCTTGTGAATTGCAGTGCCACTGAGCTCCATTTTTCAACTCGCTTTTTTGGGATCTGGCCGCAAAAGCGCGGGATTGCCTCAGGCCCTTTTCTGGTTCCGGGTGGCAGGCTGAGCCTGTGGTTATTTCTTCTTCCTGATGGGAAAATAGAGTGACCTGTGCCTGTCCCAACACCTAGATCTAGTCTCTCATTGGTTGCCCCTCTTCCCGTTCATCCTCAGGACAAATTGCAACCTATACGGAACTGGAGGTTAAAGGTGCTGATTCTCCAAGTAGGGAGATTGCTAGTAAAGTAGCTAGAATGGCGTACCCGAGCACAAGGAGATGAGAAATGAGGTGCGTTTTAGAAACCTTTCAAAATCACATGCTGTAACATCTTCTAGGTTCCTCATGCAAGTTTTCAATGTAGGAAGATGCCCTTGAACCTGGAGATTTGGGACCCATGGGATGGGTACCATGCATTATTACTTTAAAGGGTCTGCGTTGGCTCACCCAACCTCACCAAACCTCTCAGCCCCAAGAGTGTCCACCATTATGTCTCATCCAGCTGTGGGTCTAGATATGGTCAATCCAGGTTGCGTCACAGCCCCTGAATGAATTTTGTAAGAATTTCTCTCTCTTTCACTGTCTTTGTTTCATGCGTTTTTAAAACTAATTTATTTTTATAATGGGGTTTAGCTGCTTTTCACGGCTGTGTTTATGCGGATTTACACCCACTTGACTCACTTCCAGAGAGATATCAATACATAGGTTTTAAGATTCTCACTAGTCAGATATATTCTTGTGCGGTGAATAGAGGTTGTTGAGTCCAGTTCACTGAGCAAGGAGTAGGTCTTGTCTATTACATATTGGGTGTATGGAACGGTATCTGAGCGAATTTGAAACCCTTGTTTTATGCATCACCCCACCTCACCTTTCCCGTTAAGCAGCCATAGTGTGTTTTCAAAATGGGTGACACTGTTCTGATTTGTAATTCAGTTCAAGTGTAGCGGTTTTTACATTCCCTCTATAAGTGATAGCTTTTGATATGTGTCTTTTTCTGTGTGACTTATTTCACTTAGAGTCGTCGTACCTAAAACCAATCATCATGCTGCTACTAGCCTTATGATATTGATTTCATGGCTGAGTGATATTCCATTGTACATAAGGACCACAACTTCTTTATCCATTTTTCTCTTTCCTGGGATATTTAAGGTGTCATGAAGTGGAGGTTCTTGTCAACAGAGCAGCCCTAAACTTTGGGGTGCCTGTGTCTTGCTGATTTTAGTTTTCCCAATTTATACGCCCATGAGTGGAAGTGCCCTATGCTCCCTAAGCTTTGTTTTTTCGATGTTTCAGGACACACCGTACACTTCTCCAGAGTGGCTGTTGGCAATTTACATCCCGCTCATCAGCGTAGCAAGGCTCCTATTTCTCCATGGCCTGTCCTGCATTTGTGGTTTTGACACTTTTTTCAGCATGGCCTTTTGGACCGATGGGAAGCGAGACTTCTTTGTAGCGCTGATTTGCCTTTCCAGGTTGCTTGGTTGGCCAAAAAGGGCGTATGCGTTTTTTCCTGAATATATTCAGGAAAAAACGCATACGCCCTTTTTGGCCAAGGGCATCATTGTCGACGTTTTGCCGCTTTTCATGTGCTTTAAAGGCGATTCGAATCTACCTCCTGAAACCTGTTTCCTGCAACTCTGCCTTGCTTTCAAATCCTCTTCGTTGCCTTCCCTCAATATATTTGTGGACGAGAGTTATCATTTATAACTCTGCAGGTTTGTGAATTGCAGTGCCCATGTGCTGCATTTATCAACTGGCTTTTTTGGGAGCTGGCCGCAGAAGCGCGGGATTGCCTCAGGCCCTATTCTGGTTCCGGGCGGCAGGCTGAGCCTGTGGTTAATTCTTCTTCCTGATGGGAAAATAGAGTGACCTCTGCCTGTCCCAACACCTAGATCTAGTCTCTTATTGGTTGCCCCTCTTCCCATTCATCCTTAGGACAAATTGCAACCTGTATGGAACAGGAGGTTAAAGGTGCTGATTCTCCAAGTAGGGAGATTGCTAGTAAAGTAGCTGGAATGGGGAACCCGAGCACACGGAGTTGAGAAATGAGGTGCGTTTTAGAAACTTTCCCAATCTCACGGTGTACCATCTTCTGGGTTTCTCATGCATGTTTTCGATGTAGGAAGATGCCTTTGAACCTGGAGATTTGGGACCCATGGGATGGGTACCACGCAGTATTACTTTAAAGCGTCTGCATTTGCTCACCCAACCACACCAAACCTCTCAGCCCCAAGAGTGTCCACCCTTATGTCTCATCCAGCTGTGGGTCTAGATATGGTCAATCCAGGTTGCGTCACAGCCCCTGAATGAATTTTGTAAGAATTTCTCTCTCTTTCACTGTCTTTGTTTCATGGGTTTTTAAAACTAATTTATTTTTATAATGGGGTTTAGCTGCTTTTCACGGCTGTGTTTATGCGGCTTTACACCCACTTGACTCACTTCCAGAGAGATATCAATACATAAGTTTTACGATTCTCACTAGTCAGATATATTCTTGTGTGGTGAATAGGGGGTGTTGAGTCCAGTTCACTGAGCAAGGAGTAGGTCTTGTCTATTACATATTGGGTGTATGGAACGGTATCTGAGCTAATTTGAAACCCTTGTTTTATGCATCACCCCACGTCACCTTTCCCGTTAAGCAGCCATAGTGTGTTTTCTAAATGTGTGACTCTGTTTTGATTTGTAATTCAGTTCAATTGTAGCGGTTTTTACATTCCCTTTATAAGTGATAGCTTTTGATAAGTGTATTTTTCTGTGTGACTTATTTCACTTAGAGTCGTCGTACCTAAATCCACTCATCATGCTGCTACTAGCCTTATGACATTGATTTCATGGCTGAGTGATATTCCATTGTACATAAGGACCACGACTTCTTTATCCATTTTTCTCCTTCCTGGGATATTTAAGGTTTCGTGAAGTGGAGGTTCTTGTCAACAGAGCAGCCCTAAACTTTGGGGTGCCTGAGTCTTGCTGATTTTTAGTTTTCCCAATTTATACGCCCATGAGTGGAAGTGCCCTATGCTCCATAAACTTTGTTTTTTCGATGTTTCAGGCCACACCGTACACTTCTCCAGAGTGGCTGTTGGCAATTTACATCCCGCCCATCAGCGTGGCAAGGCTCCCATTTCTCCATGGCCTGTCCTGCATTTGTGGTTTTGACACTTTTTTCAGCATGGCCCTTTTGACCCATGGGAAGCGAGACTTCTTTGTAGCACTGATTTGCCTTTCCAGGTTGCTTGGTTGGCCAAAAAGGGCGTATGCGTTTTTTCCTGAATATATTCAGGAAAAAACGCATACGCCCTTTTTGGCCAAGGGCATCATTTTCCACGTTTTGCCGCTTTTCATGTGCTTGAAAGGCGATTCGAATCTACCTCCTGAAACCTGTTTCATGCAACTCTGCCTTGCTTTCAAATCCTCTTCGTTGCCTTCCCTCAATATATTTGTGGACGAGAGTTATCATTTATAACTCTGCAGGTTTGTGAATTGCAGTGCCCATGTGCTCCATTTTTCAACTGGCTTTTTTCGGAGCTGGCCGCAGAAGCGCGGGATTGCCTCAGGCACTAATCTGGTTCCCGGCGGCAGGCTGAGCCTGTGCTTAATTCTTCTTCCTGATGGGAAAATAGAGTGACCTGTGCCTGTCCCAACACCTAGATGTAGTCTCTCATTGGTTGCCCCTCTTCCCGTTCATCCTCAGGACAAATTGCAACCTGTACAGAACAGGAGGTTAAAGGTGTTGATTCTCCAAGTAGGGAGATTGCTAGTAAAGTAGCTGGAATGGCAAACCCGAGCACAAGGAGATGAGAAATGAGGTGCGTTTTAGAAACCTTTCAAAATCACACGGTGTACCATCTTCTGAGTTTCTCATGCATGTTTTCGATGTAGGAAGATGCCCTTGAACCTGGAGACTTGGGACCCATGGGATGGGTACCACGCAGTATTACTTTAAAGGGTCTGCGTTTGCTCACCCAACCTAACCCAACCTTTCAGCCCCAAGAGTGTCCACCCTTAGGTCTCATCCACCTGAGCGTGTAGATATGGTCAATCCAGGTTGCATCACAGCTTCTGAACGAATTTTGTAAGAATTTCTCTCTCTTTCACTGTCTTTGTTTTACGGGTTTTTAAAAGTAGTTTATTTTTATAATGGGGTTTAGCTGCTTTTCACGGCTGTGTTTATGCGGCTTTACACCCACTTGACTCACTTACAGACAGATATCAATACATAGGTTTAAAGATTGTAACTAGTCACATATATTCTTGTGCGGTGAATAGGGGGTGTTGAGTCCAGTTCACTGAGCAAGGAGTAGGTCTTGTCTATTACATATTGGGTGTATGGAACGGTATCTGAGCGAATTTGAACCCCTTGTTTTATGCATCACCCCACCTCACCTTTCCCGTTAAGCAGCCATAGTGTGTTTTCTAAACGTGTGACTCTGTTCTGTTTTGTAATTCAGTTCAAGTGTAGCGGTTTTTACATTCCCTCTATAAGTGATAGCTTATGATAAGTGTCTTTTTCTGTGTGACTTATTTCACTTAGAATCGTCGTACCTAACTCCACTCATCTTGCTTCTACTAGCCTTATGACATTGATTTCATGTCTGAGTGATATTCCATTGTACATAAGGACCACAACTTCTTTATCCATTTTTCTCTTTCCTGGGATATTTAAGGTGTCATGAAGTGGAGGTTCTTGTCAACATAGCAGCCCTAAACATTGGGGTGCCTGTGTCTTGCTGATTTTTAGTTTTCCCAATTTATACGCCCATGAGTGGAAGTGCCCTATGCTCCCTTAGCTGTGTTTTTTCGATATTTCAGGCCACACCGTACACTTCTTCAGAGTGGCTGTTAGCAATTTACATCCCGCCCATCAGCGTAGCAAGGCTTCCATTTCTCCATGGCCTGTCCTGCATTTCTGGTTTTGAAACTTTTTGCAGCATGACCCTTTTGACCGATGGGAAGCGAGACTTCTTTGTAGCGCTGATTTGCATTTCCAGGTTGCTTGGTTGGCCAAAAAGGGCGTATGCGTTTTTCCCTGAATATATTCAGGAAATAACGCCTACGCCCTTTTTGGCCAAGGGCATCATTGTCCACGTTTTGCCGCTTTTCATGTGCTTTAAAGGCGATTCGAATCTACCTCCTGAAACCTGTTTCCTGCAATTCTGCCTTGCTTTCAAATCCTCTTCGTTGTCTTCCCTCAATATATTTGTGGACGACAGTTATCATTTATAACTCAGCAGGTTTGTGAATGGCAGTGCCCCTGAGCTCCATTTTTCAACTGTCTTGTTTGGGAGCTGGTCGCAAAAGCACGGGATTGCCTCAGGCCCTATTCTGGTTCCCGGCGGCAGGCTGAGCCTGTGGTTAATTCTTCTTCCTGATGGGAAAATAGAGTGACCTGTGCCTGTCCCAACACCTAGATCTAGTCTCTCATTGGTTGCCCCTCTTCCCGTTCATCCTCAGGACAAATTGCAACCTGTACTGAACAGGAGGTTAAAGGTGCTGATTCTCCAAGTAGGGAGATTGCTAGTGAAGTAGCTGGAATGGCGAACCCGAGCACAAGGAAATGAGAAATGAGGTGCGTTTTAGAAACCTTTCAAAATCACACGGTGTACTTTCTTCTGGGTTCCTCATGCAAGATTTCGATGTAGGAAGATGCCCTTGAACCTGGAGATTGGGGACCCATGGGATGGGTACCATGCAGTATTACTTTAAAGGGTCTGCGTTTTCTCACCCAACCTCACCCAACCTCTCAGCCCCAAGAGTGTCCACCCTTATGTCTCATCCAGCTGTGGGTCTAGATATGGTCAATCCAGGTTGCATCACAGCCCCTGAACGAATTTTGTAAGAATTTCTCTCTCTTTCACTGTCTTTGTTTTACGGGTTTTTAAAAGTAATTTATTTTTATAATGGGGTTTAGCTGCTTTTCACGGCTGTGTTTATGCGGATTTACACCCACTTGACTCACTTTCAGACAGATATCAATACATAGGTTTTAAGATTGTTACTAGTCACATATATTCTTGTTCGGTGAATAGGGGGTGTTGAATCCAGTTCACTGAGCAAAGAGTAGGTCTTGTCTATTACATATTGGGTGTATGGAACGGTATCTGAGCGAATTTGAAACCCTTGTTTTATGCATCACCCCACCTCACCTTTCCCGTTAAGCAGCCATAGTGTGTTTTCTAAACGTGTGACTCTGTTCTGTTTTGTAATTCAGTTCAAGTGTAGCGGTTTTTACATTCCCTCTATAAGTGATAGCTTATGATAAGTGTCTTTTTCTGTGTGACTTATTTCACTTAGAATCGTCGTACCTAACTCCACTCATCTTGCTTCTACTAGCCTTATGACATTGATTTCATGTCTGAGTGATATTCCATTGTACATAAGGACCACGACTTCTTTATCCATTTTTCTCTTTCCTGGGATATTTAAGTTGTCATGAAGTGGAGGTTCTTGTCAACAGAGCAGCCCTAAACTTTGGGGTGCCTGTGTCTTGCTGATTTTTAGTTTTCCCAATTTATACTCCCATGAGTGGACGTGCCCTATGCTCCATAAGCTGTTTTTTTTCGATGTTTCAGTACACACTGTACACTTCTCCAGAGTGGCTGTTGGCAATTTACATCCCGCTCATCAGCGTAGCAAGGCTGCCATTTCTCCATGGCCTGTCCTGCATTTCTGGTTTTGACACTTTTTGCAGCATGGCCCTTTTGACCGATGGGAAGCGAGACTTCTTTGTAGCGCTGATTTGCCTTTCCAGGTTGCTTGGTTGGCCAAAAAGGGCGTATGCGTTTTTTCCTGAATATATTCAGGAAAAAACGCATACGCCCTTTTTGGACAAGGGCATCATTGTCGACCTTTTGCCGCTTTTCATGTGCTTTAAAGGCGATTCGAATCTACCTCCTGAAATCTGTTTTCTGCAATTCTGCCTTGCTTTCAAATCCTCTTCGTTGCCTTCCCTCAATATATCTGTGGATGAGAGTTATCATTTATAACTCTGCGGGTTTGTGAATTGCAGTGTCCCTGAGCTCCATTTTTCAACTCGCTTTTTTGGGAGCTGGCCGCAAAAGCGCGGGATTGCCTCAGGCCCTATTGTGCTTCTGGGCGGCAGGCTGAGCCTGTGATTAATTCTTCTTCCTGATGGGAAATTAGAGTGACCTGTGCCTGTCCCAACACCTAGATCTAGTCTCTCATTGGTTGCCCCTCTTCCCGTTCATCCTCAGGACAAATTGCAACCTGTACAGAACAGGAGGTTAAAGGTGCTGATTCTCCAAGTAGGGAGATTGCTAGTAAAGTAGCTGGAATGGCGAACCCGAGCACAAGGAGATGAGAAATGAGGTGCGTTTTAGAAACCTTTCAAAATCACACGGTGTACCATCTTCTGAGTTTCTCATGCATGTTTTCGATGTAGGAAAATGCCCTTGAACCTGGAGACTTGGGACCCATGGGATGGGTACCACGCAGTATTACTTTAAAGGGTCTGTGTTTGCTCACCCAACCTAACCCAAATTTTCAGCCCCAAGAGTGTCCACCCTTATGTCTCATCCACCTGTGCGTGTAGATATGGTCAATCCAGGTTGCATCACAGCCCCTGAACGAATTTTGTAAGAATTTCTCTCTCTTTCACTGTCTTTGTTTTACGGGTTTTTAAAAGTAATTTATTTTTATAATGGGGTTTAGTTGCTTTTCACGGCTGTGTTTATGCGGCTTTACACCCACTTGACTCACTTCCAGACATATATCAATACATAGGTTTTAAGATTCTTACTAGTCACCTATATTCTTGTGCGGTGAATAGGGGGTGTTGAGTCCAGTTCACTGAGCAAGGAGTAGGTCTTGTCTATTACATATTGGGTGTATGGAACGGTATCTGAGCGAATTTGAACCCCTTGTTTTATGCATCACCCCACCTCACCTTTCCCGTTAAGCAGCCATAGTGTGTTTTCTAAACGTGTGACTCTGTTCTGTTTTGTAATTTAGTTCAAGTGTAGCGGTTTTTACATTCCCTCTATAAGTGATAGCTTATGATAAGTGTCTTTTTCTGTGTGACTTATTTCACTTAGAATCGTCGTACCTAACTCCACTCATCTTGCTTCTACTAGCCTTATGACATTGATTTCATATCTGAGTGATATTCCATTGTACATAAGGACCACGACTTCTTTATCCATTTTTCTCTTTCCTGGGATATTTAAGTTGTCATGAAGTGGAGGTTCTTGTCAACAGAGCAGCCCTAAACTTTGGGGTGCCTGTGTCTTGCTGATTTTTCTTTTTCCCAATTTATACGCCCATGAGTGGACGTGCCGTACGCTCCCTAAGCTGTGTTTTTTCGATGTTTCAGGACACACCATACACTTCTCCAGAGTGGCTGCTGGCAATTAACATCCCGCCCATCAGCGTAGCAAGGCTGCCATTTCTCCATGGCCTGTCCTGCATTTCTGGTTTTGACACTTTTTGCAGCATGACCCTTTTGACCGATGGGAAGCGAGACTTCTTTGTAGCGTTGATTTGCCTTTCCAGGTTGCTTGGTTGGCCAAAAAGGGCGTATGCGTTTTTTCCTGAATATATTCAGGAAAAAACGCATACGCCCTTTTTGGCCAAGGGCATCATTGTCGACCTTTTGCCGCTTTTCATGTGCTTTAAAGGCGATTCGAATCTACCTCCTGAAATCTGTTTTCTGCAATTCTGCCTTGCTTTCAAATCCTCTTCGTTGCCTTCCCTCAATATATCTGTGGATGAGAGTTATCATTTATAACTCTGCGGGTTTGTGAATTGCAGTGTCCCTGAGCTCCATTTTTCAACTCGCTTTTTTGGGAGCTGGCCGCAAAAGCGCGGGATTGCCTCAGGCCCTATTGTGCTTCTGGGCGGCAGGCTGAGCCTGTGATTAATTCTTCTTCCTGATGGGAAATTAGAGTGACCTGTGCCTGTCCCAACACCTAGATCTAGTCTCTCATTGGTTGCCCCTCTTCCCGTTCATCCTCAGGACAAATTGCAACCTGTACAGAACAGGAGGTTAAAGGTGCTGATTCTCCAAGTAGGGAGATTGCTAGTGAAGTAGCTGGAATGGCGAACCCGAGCACAAGGTGATGAGAAATGAGGTGCGTTTTAGAAAACTTTCAAAATCACACGGTGTACTTCTTCTGGGTTCCTCATGCAAGATTTCGATGTAGGAAGATGCCCTTGAACCTGGAGATTTGGGACCCATGGGATGGGTACCATGCAGTATTACTTTAAAGGGTCTGAGTTTTCTCACCCAACCTCACCCAACCTCTCAGCCCCAAGAGTGTCCACCCTTATGTCTCATCCAGCTGTGGGTCTAGATATGGTCAATCCAGGTTGCATCACAGCCCCTGAACGAATTTTGTAAGAATTTCTCTCTCTTTCACTGTCTTTGTTTTACGGGTTTTTAAAAGTAATTTATTTTTATAATGGGGTTTAGCTGCTTTTCACGGCTGTGTTTATGCGGCTTTACACCCACTTGACTCACTTCCAGACAGATATCAATACATAGGTTTTAAGATTGTTACTAGTCACATATATTCTTGTGCGGTGAATAGGGGGTGTTGAGTCCAGTTCACTGAGCAAGGAGTAGGTCTTGTCTATTACATATTGGGTGTATGGAACGGTATCTGAGCGAATTTGAACCCCTTGTTTTATGCATCACCCCACCTCACCTTTCCCGTTAAGCCGCCATAGTGTGTTTTCTAAACGTGTGATTCTGTTCTGTTCTGTAATTCAGTTCAAGTGTAGCGGTTTTTACATTCCCTCTATAAGTGATAGCTTATGATAAGTGTCTTTTTCTGTGTGACTTATTTCACTTAGAATCGTCGTACCTAAGTCCACTCATCTTGCTTCTACTAGCCTTATGACATTGATTTCATGTCTGAGTGATATTGCATTGTACATAAGGACCACAACTTCTTTATCCATTTTTCTCTTTCCTGGGATATTTAAGGTGTCATGAAGTGGAGGTTCTTGTCAACAGAGCAGCCCTAAACTTTGGGGTGCCTGTGTCTTGCTGATTTTTAGTTTTCCCAATTTATACGCCCATGAGTGGACGTGCCCTATGCTCCCTAAGCTGTGTATTTTCGATGTTTCAGGACACACTGTACACTTCTCCAGAGTGGCTGTTGGCAATTAACATCCCGCCCATCAGCGTAGCAAGGCTGCCATTTCTCCATGGCCTGTCCTGCATTTCTGGTTTTGACACATTTTGCAGCATGACCCTTTTGACCGATGGGAAGCGAGACTTCTTTGTAGCGCTGATTTGCCTTTCCAGGTTGCTTGGTTGGCCAAAAAGGGCGTATGCGTTTTTTCCTGAATATATTCAGGAAAAAACGCATACGCCCTTTTTGTCCAAGGGCATCATTGTCGACCTTTTGCCGCTTTTCATGTGCTTTAAAGGCGATTCGAATCTACCTCCTGAAATCTGTTTTCTGCAATTCTGCCTTGCTTTCAAATCCTCTTCGTTGCCTTCCCTCAATATATCTGTAGATGAGAGTTATCATTTATAACTCTGTGGGTTTGTGAATTGCAGTGTCCCTGAGCTCCATTTTTCAACTCGCTTTTTTGGGAGCTGGCCGCAAAAGCGCCGGATTGCCTCAGGCCCTATTGTGCTTCTGGGCGGCAGGCTGAGCCTGTGATTAATTCTTCTTCCTGATGGGAAATTAGAGTGACCTGTGCCTGTCCCAACACCTAGATCTAGTCTCTCATTGGTTGCCCCCCTTCCCGTTCATCCTCAGGACAAATTGCAACCTGTACAGAACAGGAGGTTAAAGGTGCTGATTCTCCAAGTAGGGAGATTGCTAGTAAAGTAGCTGGAATGGCAAACCCGAGCACAAGGAGATGAGAAATGAGGTGCGTTTTAGAAACCTTTCAAAATCACACGGTGTACCATCTTCTGAGTCTCTCATGCATGTTTTCGATGTAGGAAGATGCCCTTGAACCTGGAGACTTGGGAACCATGGGATGGGTACCACGCAGTATTACTTTAAAGGGTCTGCGATTGCTCACCTAACCTAACCCAACCTTTCAGCCCCAAGAGTGTCCACCCTTATGTCTCATCCACCTGTGCGTGTAGATATGGTCAATCCAGGTTGCATCACAGCCTCTGAACGAATTTTGTAAGAATTTCTCTCTCTTTCACTGTCTTTGTTTTACGGGTTTTTAAAAGTAATTTATTTTTATAATGGGGTTTAGTTGCTTTTCACGGCTGTGTTTATGCGGCTTTACACCCACTTGACTCACTTCCAGACATATATCAATACATAGGTTTTAAGATTCTTACTAGTCACCTATATTCTTGTGCGGTGAATAGGGGGTGTTGAGTCCTGTTCACTGAGCAAGGAGTAGGTCTTGTCTATTACATATTGGGTGTATGGAACGGTATCTGAGCGAATTTGAACCCCTTGTTTTATGCATCACCCCACCTCACCTTTCCCGTTAAGCAGCCATAGTGTGTTTTCTAAACGTGTGACTCTGTTCTGTTTTGTAATTCAGTTCAAGTGTAGCGGTTTTTACATTCCCTCTATAAGTGATAGCTTATGATAAGTGTCTTTTTCTGTGTGACTTATTTCACTTAGAATCGTCGTACCTAACTCCACTCATCTTGCTTCTACTAGCCTTATGACATTGATTTCATGTCTGAGTGATATTCCATTGTACATAAGGACCACGACTTCTTTATCCATTTTTCTCTTTCCTGGGATATTTAAGTTGTCATGAAGTGGAGGTTCTTGTCAACAGAGCAGCCCTAAACTTTGGGGTGCCTGTGTCTTGCTGATTTTTCTTTTTCCCAATTTATACGCCCATGAGTGGACGTGCCGTACGCTCCCTAAGCTGTGTTTTTTCGATGTTTCAGGACACACCATACACTTCTCCAGAGTGGCTGCTGGCAATTAACATCCCGCCCATCAGCGTAGCAAGGCTGCCATTTCTCCATGGCCTGTCCTGCATTTCTGGTTTTGACACTTTTTGCAGCATGACCCTTTTGACCGATGGGAAGCGAGACTTCTTTGTAGCGCTGATTTGCCTTTCCAGGTTGCTTGGTTGGCCAAAAAGGGCGTATGCGTTTTTTCCTGAATATATTCAGGAAAAAACGCATACGCCCTTTTTGGCCAAGGGCATCATTGTCGACGTTTTGCCGCTTTTCATGTGCTTTAAAGGCGATTCGAATCTACCTCCTGAAACCTGTTTCCTGCAATTCTGCCTTGCTTTCAAATCCTCTTCGTTGCCTTCCCTCAATATATTTGTGGACGAGAGTTATCGTTTATAACTCAGCAGGTTTGTGAATGGCAGTGCCCGTGAGCTCCATTTTTCAACTGTCTTGTTTGGGAGCTGGCCGCAAAAGCACGGGATTGCCTCAGGCCCTATTCTGGTTCCCGGCGGCAGGCTGAGCCTCTGGTTAATTCTTCTTCCTGATGGGAAAATAGAGTGACCTGTGCCTGTCCCAACACCTAGATCTAGTCTCTCATTGGTTGCCCCTCTTCCCGTTCATCCTCAGGACAAATTGCAACCTGTACAGAACAGGAGGTTAAAGGTGCTGATTCTCCAAGTAGGGAGATTGCTAGTGAAGTAGCTGGAATAGCGAACCCGAGCACAAGGAGATGAGAAATGAGGTGCGTTTTAGAAACCTTTCAAAATCACACGGTGTACCTTCTTCTGGGTTCCTCATGCAAGATTTCGATGTAGGAAGATGCCCTTGAACCTGGAGATTTGGGACCCATGGGATGGGTACCATGCAGTATTACTTTAAAGGGTCTGCGTTTTCTCACCCAACCTCACCCAACCTCTCAGCCCCAAGAGTGTCCACCCTTATGTCTCATCCAGCTGTGGGTCTAGATATGGTCAATCCAGGTTGCATCACAGCCTCTGAACAAATTTTGTAAGAATTTCTCTCTCTTTCACTGTCTTTGTTTTACGGGTTTTTAAAAGTAATTTATTTTTATAATGGGGTTTAGCTGCTTTTCACGGCTGTGTTTATGCGGCTTTACACCCACTTGACTCACTTCCAGACAGATATCAATACATAGGTTTTAAGATTGTTACTAGTCACCTATATTCTTGTGCGGTGAATAGGGGGTGTTGAGTCCAGTTCACTGAGCAAAGAGTAGGTCTTGTCTATTACATATTGGGTGTATGGAACGGTATCTGAGCGAATTTGAAACCCTTGTTTTATGCATCACCCCACCTCACCTTTCCCGTTAAGCAGCCATAGTGTGTTTTCTAAACGTGTGATTCTGTTCTGTTCTGTAATTCAGTTCAAGTGTAGCGGTTTTTACATTCCCTCTATAAGTGATAGCTTATGATAAGTGTCTTTTTCTGTGTGACTTATTTCACTTAGAATCGTCGTACCTAAGTCCACTCATCTTGCTTCTACTAGCCTTATGACATTGATTTCATGTCTGAGTGATATTGCATTGTACATAAGGACCACAACTTCTTTATCCATTTTTCTCTTTCCTGGGATATTTAAGGTGTCATGAAGTGGAGGTTCTTGTCAACAGAGCAGCCCTAAACTTTGGGGTGCCTGTGTCTTGCTGATTTTTAGTTTTCCCAATTTATACGCCCATGAGTGGACGTGCCCTATGCTCCCTAAGCTGTGTTTTTTCGATGTTTCAGGACACACCGTACACTTCTCCAGAGTGGCTGTTGGCAATTTACATCCCGCTCATCAGCGTAGCAAGGCTGCCATTTCTCCATGGCCTGTCCTGCATTTCTGGTTTTGACACTTTTTGCAGCATGGCCCTTTTGACCGATGGGAAGCGAGACTTCTTTGTAGCGCTGATTTGCCTTTCCAGGTTGCTTGGTTGGCCAAAAAGGGCGTATGCGTTTTTTCCTGAATATATTCAGGAAAAAACGCATACGCCCTTTTTGGCCAAGGGCATCATTGTCGACCTTTTGCCGCTTTTCATGTGCTTTAAAGGCGATTCGAATCTACCTCCTGAAATCTGTTTTCTGCAATTCTGCCTTGCTTTCAAATCCTCTTCGTTGCCTTCCCTCAATATATCTGTGGATGAGAGTTATCATTTATAACTCTGCGGGTTTGTGAATTGCAGTGTCCCTGAGCTCCATTTTTCAACTCGCTTTTTTGGGAGCTGGCCGCAAAAGCACGGGATTGCCTCAGGCCCTATTGTGCTTCTGGGCGGCAGGCTGAGCCTGTGATTAATTCTTCTTCCTGATGGGAAATTAGAGTGACCTGTGCCTGTCCCAACACCTAGATCTAGTCTCTCATTGGTTGCCCCTCTTCCCGTTCATCCTCAGGACAAATTGCAACCTGTACAGAACAGGAGGTTAAAGTTGCTGATTCTCCAAGTAGGGAGATTGCTAGTAAAGTAGCTGGAATGGCGAACCCGAGCACAAGGAGATGAGAAATGAGGTGCGTTTTAGAAACCTTTCAAAATCACACGGTGTACCATCTTCTGAGTTTCTCATGCATGTTTTCGATGTAGGAAGATGCCCTTGAACCTGGAGACTTGGGACCCATGGGATGGGTACCACGCAGTATTACTTTAAAGGGTCTGCGTTTGCTCACCCAACCTAACCCAACCTTTCAGCCCCAAGAGTGTCCACCCTTATGTCTCATCCACCTGTGCGTGTAGATATGGTCAATCCAGGTTGCATCACAGCCTCTGAACGAATTTTGTAAGAATTTCTCTCTCTTTCACTGTCTTTGTTTTACGGGTTTTTAAAAGTAATTTATTTTTATAATGGGGTTTAGTTGCTTTTCACGGCTGTGTTTATGCGGCTTTACACCCACTTGACTCACTTCCAGACATATATCAATACATAGGTTTTAAGATTCTTACTAGTCACCTATATTCTTGTGCGGTGAATAGGGGGTGTTGAGTCCAGTTCACTGAGCAAGGAGTAGGTCTTGTCTATTACATATTGGGTGTATGGAACGGTATCTGAGCGAATTTGAACCCCTTGTTTTATGCATCACCCCACCTCACCTTTCCCGTTAAGCAGCCATAGTGTGTTTTCTAAACGTGTGACTCTGTTCTGTTTTGTAATTCAGTTCAAGTGTAGCGGTTTTTACATTCCCTCTATAAGTGATAGCTTATGATAAGTGTCTTTTTCTGTGTGACTTATTTCACTTAGAATCGTCGTACCTAACTCCACTCATCTTGCTTCTACTAGCCTTATGACATTGATTTCATGTCTGAGTAATATTCCATTGTACATAAGGACCACGACTTCTTTATCCATTTTTCTCTTTCCTGGGATATTTAAGTTGTCATGAAGTGGAGGTTCTTGTCAACAGAGCAGCTCTAAACTTTGGGGTGCCTGTGTCTTGCTGATTTTTCGTTTTCCCAATTTATACGCCCATGAGTGGACGTGCCGTACGCTCCCTAAGCTGTGTTTTTTCGATGTTTCAGGACACACCATACACTTCTCCAGAGTGGCTGCTGGCAATTAACATCCCGCCCATCAGCGTAGCAAGGCTGCCATTTCTCCATGGCCTGTCCTGCATTTCTGGTTTTGACACTTTTTGCAGCATGACCCTTTTGACCGATGGGAAGCGAGACTTCTTTGTAGCGCTGATTTGCCTTTCCAGGTTGCTTGGTTGGCCAAAAAGGGCGTATGCGTTTTTTCCTGAATATATTCAGGAAAAAACGCATACGCCCTTTTTGGCCAAGGGCATCATTTTCGACCTTTTGCCGCTTTTCATGTGCTTTAAAGGCGATTCGAATCTACCTCCTGAAATCTGTTTTCTGCAATTCTGCCTTGCTTTCAAATCCTCTTCGTTGCCTTCCCTCAATATATCTGTAGATGAGAGTTATCATTTATAACTCTGTGGGTTTGTGAATTGCAGTGTCCCTGAGCTCCATTTTTCAACTCGCTTTTTTGGGAGCTGGCCGCAAAAGCGCCGGATTGCCTCAGGCCCTATTGTGCTTCTGGGCGGCAGGCTGAGCCTGTGATTAATTCTTCTTCCTGATGGGAAATTAGAGTGACCTGTGCCTGTCCCAACACCTAGATCTAGTCTCTCATTGGTTGCCCCCCTTCCTGTTCATCCTCAGGACAAATTGCAACCTGTACAGAACAGGAGGTTAAAGGTGCTGATTCTCCAAGTAGGGAGATTGCTAGTAAAGTAGCTGGAATGGCAAACCCGAGCACAAGGAGATGAGAAATGAGGTGCGTTTTAGAAACCTTTCAAAATCACACGGTGTACCATCTTCTGAGTCTCTCATGCATGTTTTCGATGTAGGAAGATGCCCTTGAACCTGGAGACTTGGGAACCATGGGATGGGTCCCACGCAGTATTACTTTAAAGGGTCTGCGATTGCTCACCTAACCTAACCCAACCTTTCAGCCCCAAGAGTGTCCACCCTTATGTCTCATCCACCTGTGCGTGTAGATATGGTCAATCCAGGTTGCATCACAGCCTCTGAACGAATTTTGTAAGAATTTCTCTCTCTTTCACTGTCTTTGTTTTACGGGTTTTTAAAAGTAATTTATTTTTATAATGGGGTTTAGTTGCTTTTCACGGCTGTGTTTATGCGGATTTACACCCACTTGACTCACTTCCAGACAGATATCAATACATAGGTTTTAAGATTGTTACTAGTCACATATATTCTTGTGCGGTGAATAGGGGGTGTTGAGTCCAGTTCACTGAGCAAGGAGTAGGTCTTGTCTATTACATATTGGGTGTATGGAACGGTATCTGAGCGAATTTGAACCCCTTGTTTTATGCATCACCCCACCTCACCTTTCCCGTTAAGCAGCCATAGTGTGTTTTCTAAACGTGTGATTCTGTTCTGTTCTGTAATTCAGTTCAAGTGTAGCAGGTTTTTACATTCCCTCTCTAAGTGATAGCTTATGATAAGTGTCTTTTTCTTTGTGACTTATTTCACTTAGAATCGTCGTACCTAAGTCCACTCATCTTGCTTCTACTAGCCTTATGACATTGATTTCATGTCTGAGTGATATTGCATTGTACATAAGGACCACAACTTCTTTATCCATTTTTCTCTTTCCTGGGATATTTAAGGTGTCATGAAGTGGAGGTTCTTGTCAACAGAGCAGCCCTAAACTTTGGGGTGCCTGTGTCTTGCTGATTTTTAGTTTTCCCAATTTATACGCCCATGAGTGGACGTGCCCTATGCTCCCTAAGCTGTGTTTTTTCGATGTTTCAGGACACACCGTACACTTCTCCAGAGTGGCTGTTGGCAATTTACATCCCGCTCATCAGCGTAGCAAGGCTGCCATTTCTCCATGGCCTGTCCTGCATTTCTGGTTTTGACACTTTTTGCAGCATGGCCCTTTTGACCGATGGGAAGCGAGACTTCTTTGTAGCGCTGATTTGCCTTTTCAGGTTGCTTGGTTGGCCAAAAAGGGCGTATGCGTTTTTTCCTGAATATATTCAGGAAAAAACGCATACGCCCTTTTTGGCCAAGGGCATCATTGTCGACGTTTTGCCGCTTTTCATGTGCTTTAAAGGCGATTCGAATCTACCTCCTGAAATCTGTTTTCTGCAATTCTGCCTTGCTTTCAAATCCTCTTCGTTGCCTTCCCTCAATATATCTGTGGATGAGAGTTATCATTTATAACTCTGCGGGTGTGTGAATTGCAGTGTCCCTGAGCTCCATTTTTCAACTCGCTTTTTTGGGAGCTGGCCGCAAAACACGGGATTGCCTCAGGCCCTATTGTGCTTCTGGGCGGCAGGCTGAGCCTGTGATTAATTCTTCTTCCTGATGGGAAATTAGAGTGACTTGTGCCTGTCCCAACACCTAGATCTAGTCTCTCATTGGTTGCCCCTCTTCCCGTTCATCCCCAGGACAAATTGCAACCTGTACAGAACAGGAGGTTAAAGGTGCTGATTCTCCAAGTAGGCAGATTTCTAGTAAAGTAGCTGGAATGGCGAACCCGAGCACAAGGAGATGAGAAATGAGGTGCGTTTTAGAAACCTTTCAAAATCACATGGTGTACCATCTTCTGAGTTTCTCATGCATGTTTTCGATGTAGGAAGATGCCCTTGAACCTGGAGACTTGGGACCCATGGGATGGGTACCACGCAGTATTACTTTAAAGGGTCTGCATTTGCTCACCCAACCTAACCCAACCTTTCAGCCCCAAGAGTGTCCACCCTTATGTCTCATCCACCTGTGCGTGTAGATATGGTCAATCCAGGTTGCATCACAGCCTCTGAACGAATTTTGTAAGAATTTCTCTCTCTTTCACTGTCTTTGTTTTACGGGTTGTTAAAAGTAATTTATTTTTATAATGGGGTTTAGTTGCTTTTCACGGCTGTGTTTATGCGGCTTTACACCCACTTGACTCACTTCCAGACATATATCAATACATAGGTTTTAAGATTCTTACTAGTCACCTATATTCTTGTGCAGTGAATAGGGGGTGTTGAGTCCAGTTCACTGAGCAAGGAGTAGGTCTTGTCTAATACATATTGGGTGTATGGAACGGTATCTGAGCGAATTTGAACCCCTTGTTTTATGCATCACCCCACCTCACCTTTCCCGTTAAGCAGCCATAGTGTGTTTTCTAAACGTGTGACTCTGTTCTGTTTTGTAATTCAGTTCAAGTGTAGCGGTTTTTACATTCCCTCTATAAGTGATAGCTTATGATAAGTGTCTTTTTCTGTGTGACTTATTTCACTTAGAATCGTCGTACCTAAGTCCACTCATCTTGCTTCTACTAGCCTTATGACATTGATTTCATGTCTGAGTGATATTCCATTGTACATAATGACCACAACTTCTTTATCCATTTTTCTCTTTCCTGGGATATTTAAGGTGTCATGAAGTGGAGGTTCTTGTCAACAGAGCAGCCCTAAACTTTGGGGTGCCTGTGTCTTCCTGATTTTTAGTTTTCCCAATTTATACGCCCATGAGTGGACGTGCCCTATGCTCCCTAAGCTGTGTTTTTTCGATGTTTCAGGACACACCGTACACTTCTCCAGAGTGGCTGTTGGCAATTTACATCCCGCTCATCAGCGTAGCAAGGCTGCCATTTCTCCATGGCCTGTCCTGCATTTCTGGTTTTGACACTTTTTGCAGCATGGCCCTTTTGACCGATGGGAAGCGAGACTTCTTTGTAGCGCTGATTTGCCTTTTCAGGTTGCTTGGTTGGCCAAAAAGGGCGTATGCGTTTTTTCCTGAATATATTCAGGAAAAAACGCATACGCCCTTTTTGGCCAAGGGCATCATTGTCGACGTTTTGCCGATTTTCATGTGCTTTAAAGGCGATTCGAATCTACCTCCTGAAATCTGTTTTCTGCAATTCTGCCTTGCTTTCAAATCCTCTTCGTTGCCTTCCCTCAATATATCTGTGGATGAGAGTTATCATTTATAACTCTGCGGTTTTGTGAATTGCAGTGTCCCTGAGCTCCATTTTTCAACTCGCTTTTTTGGGAGCTGGCCGCAAAAGCACGGGATTGCCTCAGGCCCTATTGTGCTTCTGGGCGGCAGGCTGAGCCTGTGATTAATTCTTCTTCCTGATGGGAAATTAGAGTGACCTGTGCCTGTCCCAACACCTAGATCTAGTCTCTCATTGGTTGCCCCTCTTCCCGTTCATCCTCAGGACAAATTGCAACCTTTACAGAACAGGAGGTTAAAGGTGCTGATTCTCCAAGTAGGGAGATTGCTAGTAAAGTAGCTGGAATGGCGAACCCGAGCACAAGGAGATGAGAAATGAGTTGCGTTTTAGAAACCTTTCAAAATCACACGGTGTACCATCTTCTGAGTTTCTCATGCATGTTTTCGATGTAGGAAGATGCCCTTGAACCTGGAGACTTGGGACCCATGGGATGGGTACCACGCAGTATTACTTTAAAGGGTCTGCGTTTGCTCACCCAACCTAACCCAACCTTTCAGCCCCAAGAGTGTTCACCCTTATGTCTCATCCACCTGTGCGTGTAGATATGGTCAATCCAGGTTGCATCACAGCCTCTGAACGAATTTTGTAAGAATTTCTCTCTCTTTCACTGTCTTTGTTTTACGGGTTTTTAAAAGTAATTTATTTTTATAATGGGGTTTAGTTGCTTTTCACGGCTGTGTTTATGCGGCTTTACACCCACTTGACTCACTTCCAGACATATATCAATACATAGGTTTTAAGATTCTTACTAGTCACCTATATTCTTGTGCGGTGAATAGGGGGTGTTGAGTCCAGTTCACTGAGCAAGGAGTAGGTCTTGTCTATTACATATTGGGTGTATGGAACGGTATCTGAGCGAATTTGAACCCCTTGTTTTATGCATCACCCCACCTCACCTTTCCCGTTAAGCAGCCATAGTGTGTTTTCTAAACGTGTGACTCTGTTCTGTTTTGTAATTCAGTTCAAGTGTAGCGGTTTTTACATTCCCTCTATAAGTGATAGCTTATGATAAGTGTCTTTTTCTGTGTGACTTAATTCACTTAGAATCGTCGTACCTAACTCCACTCATCTTGCTTCTACTAGCCTTATGACATTGATTTCATGTCTGAGTGATATTCCATTTTACATAAGGACCACGACTTCTTTATCCATTTTTCTCTTTCCTGGGATATTTAAGTTGTCATGAAGTGGAGGTTCTTGTCAACAGAGCAGCCCTAAACTTTGGGGTGCCTGTGTCTTGCTGATTTTTCTTTTTCCCAATTTATACGCCCATGAGTGGACGTGCCGTACGCTCCCTAAGCTGTGTTTTTTCGATGTTTCAGGACACACCATACACTTCTCCAGAGTGGCTGCTGGCAATTAACATCCCGCCCATCAGCGTAGCAAGGCTGCCATTTCTCCATGGCCTGTCCTGCATTTCTGGTTTTGACACTTTTTGCAGCATGGCCCTTTTGGCCGATGGGAAGCGAGACTTCTTTGTAGCGCTGATTTGCCTTTCCAGGTTGCTTGGTTGGCCAAAAAGGGCGTATGCGTTTTTTCTGAATATATTCAGGAAAAAACGCATACGCCCTTTTTGGCCAAGGGCATCATTGTCGACGTTTTGCCGCTTTTCATGTGCCTTAAAGGCGATTCGAATCTACCTCCTGAAATCTGTTTCCTGCAATTCTGCCTTGCTTTCAAATCCTCTTCGTTGCCTTCCCTCAATATATCTGTGGATGACAGTTATCACTTATAACTCTGCGGGTTTGTGAATTGCAGTGTCCCTGAGCTCCATGTTTCAACTGTCTTTTTTGAGAGCTGGCCGCAAAAGCACGGGATTGCCTCAGGCCCTATTCTGGTTCCTGGCAGCAGGCTGAGCCTGTGGTTAATTCTTCTTCCTGATGGGAAAATAGACTGACCTGTGCCTGTCCCAACACCTAGATCTAGTCTCTCATTGGTTGCCCCTCTTCCCGTTCATCCTCAGGACAAATTGCAACCT
Organism: Eschrichtius robustus; assembly: GCF_028021215.1. Classification (NCBI taxonomy): domain Eukaryota; kingdom Metazoa; phylum Chordata; class Mammalia; order Artiodactyla; family Eschrichtiidae; genus Eschrichtius; species Eschrichtius robustus. The sequence continues at coordinate 2,092,675 of NW_027175257.1, forward strand.
GTACAGAACAGGAGGTTAAAGGTGCTGATTCTCCAAGTAGGGAGATTGCTAGTGAAGTAGCTGGAATGGCGAACCCGAGCACAAGGAGATGAGAAATGAGGTGCCTTTTAGAAACCTTTCAAAATCACACGGTGTACCTTCTTCTGGGTTCCTCATGCAAGATTTCGATGTAGGAAGATGCCCTTGAACCTGGAGATTTGGGACCCATGGGATGGGTATCACGCAGTATTACTTTAAAGGTTCTGCGTTTGCTCACCCCACCTCTCAGCCCCAAGAGTGTCCACCCTTATGTCTCATCCAGCTGTGGGTCTAGATATGGTCAATCCAGGTGGCATCACAGCCCCTGAACGAATTTTGTAAGAATTTCTCTCTCTTTCACTGTCTTTGTTTTACGGGTTTTTAAAAGTAATTTATTTTTATAATGGGGTTTAGCTGCTTTTCACGGCTGTGTTTATGCGGATTTACACCCACTTGACTCACTTCCAGACAGATATCAATACATAGGTTTTAAGATTCTTACTAGTCACATATATTCTTGTGCGGTGAATAGGGGGTGTTGAGTCCAGTTCACTGAGCAAGGAGTAGGTCTTGTCTATTACATATTGGGTGTATGGAACGGTATCTGAGCGAATTTGAACCCCTTGTTTTATGCATCACCCCACCTCACCTTTCCCGTTAAGCAGCCATAGTGTGTTTTCTAAACGTGTGATTCTGTTCTGTTCTGTAATTCAGTTCAAGTGTAGCAGGTTTTTACATTCCCTCTATAAGTGATAGCTTATGATAAGTGTCTTTTTCTGTGTGACTTATTTCACTTAAAATCGTCGTACCTAAGTCCACTCATCTTGCTTCTACTAGCCTTATGACATTGATTTCATGTCTGAGTGATATTGCATTGTACATAAGGACCACAACTTTTTTATCCATTTTTCTCTTTCCTGGGATATTTAAGGTGTCATGAAGTGGAGGTTCTTGTCAACAGAGCAGCCCTAAACTTTGGGGTGCCTGTGTCTTGCTGATTTTTAGTTTTCCCAATTTATACGCCCATGAGTGGACGTGCCCTATGCTCCCTAAGCTGTGTTTTTTCGATGTTTCAGGACACACCGTACACTTCTCCAGAGTGACTGTTGGCAATTTACATCCTGCCCATCAGCGTAGCAAGGCTGCCATTTCTCCATGGCCTGTCCTGCATTTCTGGTTTTGACACTTTTTGCAGCATGGCCCTTTTGACCGATGGGAAGCGAGACTTCTTTGTAGCGCTGATTTGCCTTTTCAGGTTGCTTGGTTGGCCAAAAAGGGCGTATGCGTTTTTTCCTGAATATATTCAGGAAAAAACGCATACGCCCTTTTTGGCCAAGGGCATCATTGTCGACGTTTTGCCGCTTTTCATGTGCTTTAAAGGCGATTCGAATCTACCTCCTGAAATCTGTTTTCTGCAATTCTGCCTTGCTTTCAAATCCTCTTCGTTGCCTTCCCTCAATATATCTGTGGATGAGAGTTATCATTTATAACTCTGCGGGTTTGTGAATTGCAGTGTCCCTGAGCTCCATTTTTCAACTCGCTTTTTTGGGAGCTGGCCGCAAAAGCACGGGATTGCCTCAGGCACTATTGTGCTTCTGGGCGGCAGGCTGAGCCTGTGATTAATTCTTCTTCCTGATGGGAAATTAGAGTGACCTGTGCCTGTCCCAACACCTAGATCTAGTCTCTCATTGGTTGCCCCTCTTCCCGTTCATCCCCAGGACAAATTGCAACCTGTACAGAACAGGAGGTTAAAGGTGCTGATTCTCCAAGTAGGGAGATTGTTAGTAAAGTAGCTGGAATGGCGAACCCGAGCACAAGGAGATGAGAAATGAGGTGCGTTTTAGAAACCTTTCAAAATCACACGGTGTACCATCTTCTGTGTTTCTCATGCATGTTTTCGATGTAGGAAGATGCCCTTGAACCTGGAGACTTGGGACACATGGGATGGGTACCACGCAGTATTACTTTAAAGGGTCTGCATTTGCTCACCCAACCTAACCCAACCTTTCAGCCCCAAGAGTGTCCACCCTTATGTCTCATCCAGCTGTGCGTGTAGATATGGTCAATCCAGGTTGCATCACAGCCTCTGAACGAATTTTGTAAGAATTTCTCTCTCTTTCACTGTCTTTGTTTTACGGGTTTTTAAAAGTAATTTATTTTTATAATGGGGTTTAGCTGCTTTTCACGGCTGTGTTTATGCGGCTTTACACCCACTTGACTCACTTCCAGACATATATCAATACATAGGTTTTAAGATTCTTACTAGTCACATATATTCTTGTGCGGTGAATAGGGGGTGTTGAGTCCAGTTCACTGAGCAAGGAGTAGGTCTTGTCTATTACATATTGGGTGTATGGAACGGTATCTGAGCGAATTTGAACCACTTGTTTTATGCATCACCCCACGTCACCTTTCCCGTTAAGCAGCCATAGTGTGTTTTCTAAACGTGTGACTCTGTTCTGTTTTGTAATTCAGTTCAATGTAGCGGTTTTTACATTCCCTCTATAAGTGATAGCTTATGATAAGTGTCTTTTTCTGTGTGACTTATTTCACTTAGAATCGTCGTACCTAACTCCACTCATCTTGCTTCTACTAGCCTTATGACATTGATTTCATGTCTGAGTGATATTGCATTGTACATAAGGACCACAACTTCTTTATCCATTTTTCTCTTTCCTGGGATATTTAAGGTGTCATGAAGTGGAGGTTCTTGTCAACAGAGCAGCCCTAAACTTTGGGGTGCCTGTGTCTTGCTGATTTTTAGTTTTCCCAATTTATACGCCCATGAGTGGACGTGCCCTATGCTCCCTAAGCTGTGTTTTTTCGATGTTTCAGGACACACTGTACACTTCTCCAGAGTGGCTGTTGGCAATTTACATCCCGCTCATCAGCGTAGCAAGGCTGCCATTTCTCCATGGCCTGTCCTGCATTTCTGGTTTTGACACTTTTTGCAGCATGGCCCTTTTGACCGATGGGAAGCGAGACTTCTTTGTAGCGCTGATTTGCCTTTCCAGGTTGCTTGGTTGGCCAAAAAGGGCGTATGCGTTTTTTCCTGAATATATTCAGGAAAAAACGCATACGCCCTTTTTGGCCAAGGGCATCATTGTCGACCTTTTGCCGCTTTTCATGTGCTTTAAAGGCGATTCGTATCTACCTCCTGAAATCTGTTTTCTGCAATTCTGCCTTGCTTTCAAATCCTCTTCGTTGCCTTCCCTCAATATATCTGTGGATGAGAGTTATCATTTATAACTCTGCGGGTTTGTGAATTGCAGTGTCCCTGAGCTCCATTTTTCAACTCGCTTTTTTGGGAGCTGGCCGCAAAAGCGCGGGATTGCCTCAGGCCCTATTGTGCTTCTGGGCGGCAGGCTGAGCCTGTGATTAATTCTTCTTCCTGATGGGAAATTAGAGTGACCTGTGCCTGTCCCAACACCTAGATCTAGTCTCTCATTGGTTGCCCCTCTTCCCGTTCATCCCCAGGACAAATTGCAACCTGTACAGAACAGGAGGTTAAAGGTGCTGATTCTCCAAGTAGGGAGATTGCTAGTAAAGTAGCTGGAATGGCGAACCCGAGCACAAGGAGATGAGAAATGAGGTGCGTTTTAGAAACCTTTCAAAATCACACGGTGTACCATCTTCTGAGTTTCTCATGCATGTTTTCGATGTAGGAAGATGCCCTTGAACCTGGAGACTTGGGACCCATGGGATGGGTACCACGCAGTATTACTTTAAAGGGTCTGCGTTTGCTCACCCAACCTAACCCAACCTTTCAGCCCCAAGAGTGTCCACCCTTATGTCTCATCCACCTGTGCATGTAGATATGGTCAATCCAGGTTGCATCACAGCCTCTGAACGAATTTTGTAAGAATTTCTCTCTCTTTCACTGTCTTTGTTTTATGGGTTTTTAAAAGTAATTTATTTTTATAATGGGGTTTAGTTGCTTTTCACGGCTGTGTTTATGCGGCTTTACACCCACTTGACTCACTTCCAGACATATATCAATACATAGGTTTTAAGATTCTTACTAGTCACCTATATTCTTGTGCGGTGAATAGGGGGTGTTGAGTCCAGTTCACTGAGCAAGGAATAGGTCTTGTCTATTACATATTGGGTGTATGGAACGGTATCTGAGCGAATTTGAAGCCCTTGTTTTATGCATCACCCCACCTCACCTTTCCCGTTAAGCAGCCATAGTGTGTTTTCTAAACGTGTGACTCTGTTCTGTTTTGTAATTCAGTTCAAGTGTAGCGGTTTTTACATTCCCTCTATAAGTGATAGCTTATGATAAGTGTCTTTTTCTGTGTGACTTATTTCACTTAGAATCGTCGTACCTAACTCCACTCATCTTGCTTCTACTAGCCTTATGACATTGATTTCATGTCTGAGTGATATTCCATTGTACATAAGGACCACGACTTCTTTATCCATTTTTCTCTTTCCTGGGATATTTAAGTTGTCATGAAGTGGAGGTTCTTGTCAACAGAGCAGCCCTAAACTTTGGGGTGCCTGTGTCTTGCTGATTTTTCTTTTTCCCAATTTATACGCCCATGAGTGGACGTGCCGTACGCTCCCTAAGCTGTGTTTTTTCGATGTTTCAGGACACACCATACACTTCTCCAGAGTGGCTGCTGGCAATTAACATCCCGCCCATCAGCGTAGCAAGGCTGCCATTTCTCCATGGCCTGTCCTGCATTTCTGGTTTTGACACTTTTTGCAGCATGGCCCTTTTGGCCGATGGGAAGCGAGACTTCTTTGTAGCGCTGATTTGCCTTTCCAGGTTGCTTGGTTGGCCAAAAAGGGCGTATGCGTTTTTTCCTGAATATATTCAGGAAAAAACGCATACGCCCTTTTTAGCCAAGGGCATCATTGTCGACCTTTTGCCGCTTTTCATGTGCCTTAAAGGCGATTCGAATCTACCACCTGAAATCTGTTTCCTGCAATTCTGCCTTGCTTTCAAATCCTCTTCGTTGCCTTCCCTCAATATATCTGTGGATGAGAGTTATCACTTATAACTCTGCGGGTTTGTGAATTGCAGTGTCCCTGAGCTCCATTTTTCAACTGTCTTTTTTGAGAGCTGGCCGCAAAAGCACGGGATTGCCTCAGGCCCTATTCTGGTTCCTGGCAACAGGCTGAGCCTGTGGTTAATTCTTCTTCCTGATGGGAAAATAGAGTGACCTGTGCCTGTCCCAACCCCTAGATCTAGTCTCTCATTGGTTGCCCCTCTTCCCGTTCATCCTCAGGACAAATTGCAACCTGTACAGAACAGGAGGTTAAAGGTGCTGATCCTCCAAGTAGGGAGATTGCTAGTAAAGTAGCTGGAATGGCGAACCGGAGCACAAGGAGATGAGAAATGAGGTGCGTTTTAGAAACCTTTCAAAATCACACGGTGTACCTTCTTCTGGGTTCCTCATGCAAGATTTCGATGTAGGAAGATGCCCTTGAACCTGGAGATTTGGGACCCATGGGATGGGTACCATGCAGTATTACTTTAAAGGGTCTGCGTTTGCTCACCCAACCTCACCCAACCTCTCAGCCCCAAGAGTGTCCACCCTTATGTCTCATCCAGCTGTGGGTCTAGATATGGTCAATCCAGGTTGCATCACAGCCCCTGAACGAATTTTGTAAGAATTTGTCTCTCTTTCACTGTCTTTGTTTTACGGGTTTTTAAAAGTAATTTATTTTTATAATGGGGTTTATCTGCTTTTCACGGCTGTGTTTATGCGGATTTACACCCACTTGACTCACTTCCAGACAGATATCAATACATAGGTTTTAAGATTGTTACTAGTCACATATATTCTTGTGCGGTGAATAGGGGGTGTTGAGTCCAGTTCACTGAGCAAGGAGTAGGTCTTGTCTATTACATATTGGGTGTATGGAACGGTATCTGAGCGAATTTGAACCCCTTGTTTTATGCATCACCCCACCTCACCTTTCCCGTTAAGCAGCCATAGTGTGTTTTCTAAACGTGTGATTCTGTTCTGTTCTGTAATTCAGTTCAAGTGTAGCAGGTTTTTACATTCCCTCTATAAGTGATAGCTTATGATAAGTGTCTTTTTCTGTGTGACTTATTTCACTTAGAATCGTCGTACCTAAGTCCACTCATCTTGCTTCTACTAGCCTTATGACATTGATTTCATGTCTGAGTGATATTGCATTGTACATAAGGACCACAACTTCTTTATCCATTTTTCTCTTTCCTGGGATATTTAAGGTGTCATGAAGTGGAGGTTCTTGTCAACAGAGCAGCCCTAAACTTTGGGGTGCCTGTGTCTTGCTGATTTTTAGTTTTCCCAATTTATACGCCCATGAGTGGACGTGCCCTATGCTCCCTAAGCTGTGTTTTTTCGATGTTTCAGGACACACCGTACACTTCTCCAGAGTGGCTGCTGGCAATTAACATCCCGCCCATCAGCGTAGCAAGGCTGCCATTTCTCCATGGCCTGTCCTGCATTTCTGGTTTTGACACTTTTTGCAGCATGACCCTTTTGACCGATGGGAAGCGAGACTTCTTTGTAGCGCTGATTTGCCTTTCCAGGTTGCTTGGTTGGCCAAAAAGGGCGTATGCGTTTTTTCCTGAATATATTCAGGAAAAAACGCATACGCCCTTTTTGGCCAAGGGCATCATTGTCGACCTTTTGCCGCTTTTCATGTGCTTTAAAGGCGATTCGAATCTACCTCCTGAAATCTGTTTTCTGCAATTCTGCCTTGCTTTCAAATCCTCTTCGTTGCCTTCCCTCAATATATCTGTGGATGAGAGTTATCATTTATAACTCTGCGGGTTTGTGAATTGCAGTGTCCCTGAGCTCCATTTTTCAACTCGCTTTTTTGGGAGCTGGCCGCAAAAGCGCGGGATTGCCTCAGGCCCTATTGTGCTTCTGGGCGGCAGGCTGAGCCTGTGATTAATTCTTCTTCCTGATGGGAAATTAGAGTGACCTGTGCCTGTCCCAACACCTAGATCTAGTCTCTCATTGGTTGCCCCTCTTCCCGTTCATCCTCAGGACAAATTGCAACCTGTACAGAACAGGAGGTTAAAGGTGCTGATTCTCCAAGTAGGGAGATTGCTAGTGAAGTAGCTGGAATGGCGAACCCGAGCACAAGGTGATGAGAAATGAGGTGCGTTTTAGAAAACTTTCAAAATCACACGGTGTACTTCTTCTGGGTTCCTCATGCAAGATTTCGATGTAGGAAGATGCCCTTGAACCTGGAGATTTGGGACCCATGGGATGGGTACCATGCAGTATTACTTTAAAGGGTCTGAGTTTTCTCACCCAACCTCACCCAACCTCTCAGCCCCAAGAGTGTCCACCCTTATGTCTCATCCAGCTGTGGGTCTAGATATGGTCAATCCAGGTTGCATCACAGCCCCTGAACGAATTTTGTAAGAATTTCTCTCTCTTTCACTGTCTTTGTTTTACGGGTTTTTAAAAGTAATTTATTTTTATAATGGGGTTTAGCTGCTTTTCACGGCTGTGTTTATGCGGCTTTACACCCACTTGACTCACTTCCAGACAGATATCAATACATAGGTTTTAAGATTGTTACTAGTCACATATATTCTTGTGCGGTGAATAGGGGGTGTTGAGTCCAGTTCACTGAGCAAGGAGTAGGTCTTGTCTATTACATATTGGGTGTATGGAACGGTATCTGAGCGAATTTGAACCCCTTGTTTTATGCATCACCCCACCTCACCTTTCCCGTTAAGCCGCCATAGTGTGTTTTCTAAACGTGTGATTCTGTTCTGTTCTGTAATTCAGTTCAAGTGTAGCGGTTTTTACATTCCCTCTATAAGTGATAGCTTATGATAAGTGTCTTTTTCTGTGTGACTTATTTCACTTAGAATCGTCGTACCTAAGTCCACTCATCTTGCTTCTACTAGCCTTATGACATTGATTTCATGTCTGAGTGATATTGCATTGTACATAAGGACCACAACTTCTTTATCCATTTTTCTCTTTCCTGGGATATTTAAGGTGTCATGAAGTGGAGGTTCTTGTCAACAGAGCAGCCCTAAACTTTGGGGTGCCTGTGTCTTGCTGATTTTTAGTTTTCCCAATTTATACGCCCATGAGTGGACGTGCCCTATGCTCCCTAAGCTGTGTATTTTCGATGTTTCAGGACACACTGTACACTTCTCCAGAGTGGCTGTTGGCAATTAACATCCCGCCCATCAGCGTAGCAAGGCTGCCATTTCTCCATGGCCTGTCCTGCATTTCTGGTTTTGACACATTTTGCAGCATGACCCTTTTGACCGATGGGAAGCGAGACTTCTTTGTAGCGCTGATTTGCCTTTCCAGGTTGCTTGGTTGGCCAAAAAGGGCGTATGCGTTTTTTCCTGAATATATTCAGGAAAAAACGCATACGCCCTTTTTGTCCAAGGGCATCATTGTCGACCTTTTGCCGCTTTTCATGTGCTTTAAAGGCGATTCGAATCTACCTCCTGAAATCTGTTTTCTGCAATTCTGCCTTGCTTTCAAATCCTCTTCGTTGCCTTCCCTCAATATATCTGTAGATGAGAGTTATCATTTATAACTCTGTGGGTTTGTGAATTGCAGTGTCCCTGAGCTCCATTTTTCAACTCGCTTTTTTGGGAGCTGGCCGCAAAAGCGCCGGATTGCCTCAGGCCCTATTGTGCTTCTGGGCGGCAGGCTGAGCCTGTGATTAATTCTTCTTCCTGATGGGAAATTAGAGTGACCTGTGCCTGTCCCAACACCTAGATCTAGTCTCTCATTGGTTGCCCCCCTTCCCGTTCATCCTCAGGACAAATTGCAACCTGTACAGAACAGGAGGTTAAAGGTGCTGATTCTCCAAGTAGGGAGATTGCTAGTAAAGTAGCTGGAATGGCAAACCCGAGCACAAGGAGATGAGAAATGAGGTGCGTTTTAGAAACCTTTCAAAATCACACGGTGTACCATCTTCTGAGTCTCTCATGCATGTTTTCGATGTAGGAAGATGCCCTTGAACCTGGAGACTTGGGAACCATGGGATGGGTACCACGCAGTATTACTTTAAAGGGTCTGCGATTGCTCACCTAACCTAACCCAACCTTTCAGCCCCAAGAGTGTCCACCCTTATGTCTCATCCACCTGTGCGTGTAGATATGGTCAATCCAGGTTGCATCACAGCCTCTGAACGAATTTTGTAAGAATTTCTCTCTCTTTCACTGTCTTTGTTTTACGGGTTTTTAAAAGTAATTTATTTTTATAATGGGGTTTAGTTGCTTTTCACGGCTGTGTTTATGCGGCTTTACACCCACTTGACTCACTTCCAGACATATATCAATACATAGGTTTTAAGATTCTTACTAGTCACCTATATTCTTGTGCGGTGAATAGGGGGTGTTGAGTCCTGTTCACTGAGCAAGGAGTAGGTCTTGTCTATTACATATTGGGTGTATGGAACGGTATCTGAGCGAATTTGAACCCCTTGTTTTATGCATCACCCCACCTCACCTTTCCCGTTAAGCAGCCATAGTGTGTTTTCTAAACGTGTGACTCTGTTCTGTTTTGTAATTCAGTTCAAGTGTAGCGGTTTTTACATTCCCTCTATAAGTGATAGCTTATGATAAGTGTCTTTTTCTGTGTGACTTATTTCACTTAGAATCGTCGTACCTAACTCCACTCATCTTGCTTCTACTAGCCTTATGACATTGATTTCATGTCTGAGTGATATTCCATTGTACATAAGGACCACGACTTCTTTATCCATTTTTCTCTTTCCTGGGATATTTAAGTTGTCATGAAGTGGAGGTTCTTGTCAACAGAGCAGCCCTAAACTTTGGGGTGCCTGTGTCTTGCTGATTTTTCTTTTTCCCAATTTATACGCCCATGAGTGGACGTGCCGTACGCTCCCTAAGCTGTGTTTTTTCGATGTTTCAGGACACACCATACACTTCTCCAGAGTGGCTGCTGGCAATTAACATCCCGCCCATCAGCGTAGCAAGGCTGCCATTTCTCCATGGCCTGTCCTGCATTTCTGGTTTTGACACTTTTTGCAGCATGACCCTTTTGACCGATGGGAAGCGAGACTTCTTTGTAGCGCTGATTTGCCTTTCCAGGTTGCTTGGTTGGCCAAAAAGGGCGTATGCGTTTTTTCCTGAATATATTCAGGAAAAAACGCATACGCCCTTTTTGGCCAAGGGCATCATTGTCGACGTTTTGCCGCTTTTCATGTGCTTTAAAGGCGATTCGAATCTACCTCCTGAAACCTGTTTCCTGCAATTCTGCCTTGCTTTCAAATCCTCTTCGTTGCCTTCCCTCAATATATTTGTGGACGAGAGTTATCGTTTATAACTCAGCAGGTTTGTGAATGGCAGTGCCCGTGAGCTCCATTTTTCAACTGTCTTGTTTGGGAGCTGGCCGCAAAAGCACGGGATTGCCTCAGGCCCTATTCTGGTTCCCGGCGGCAGGCTGAGCCTCTGGTTAATTCTTCTTCCTGATGGGAAAATAGAGTGACCTGTGCCTGTCCCAACACCTAGATCTAGTCTCTCATTGGTTGCCCCTCTTCCCGTTCATCCTCAGGACAAATTGCAACCTGTACAGAACAGGAGGTTAAAGGTGCTGATTCTCCAAGTAGGGAGATTGCTAGTGAAGTAGCTGGAATAGCGAACCCGAGCACAAGGAGATGAGAAATGAGGTGCGTTTTAGAAACCTTTCAAAATCACACGGTGTACCTTCTTCTGGGTTCCTCATGCAAGATTTCGATGTAGGAAGATGCCCTTGAACCTGGAGATTTGGGACCCATGGGATGGGTACCATGCAGTATTACTTTAAAGGGTCTGCGTTTTCTCACCCAACCTCACCCAACCTCTCAGCCCCAAGAGTGTCCACCCTTATGTCTCATCCAGCTGTGGGTCTAGATATGGTCAATCCAGGTTGCATCACAGCCTCTGAACAAATTTTGTAAGAATTTCTCTCTCTTTCACTGTCTTTGTTTTACGGGTTTTTAAAAGTAATTTATTTTTATAATGGGGTTTAGCTGCTTTTCACGGCTGTGTTTATGCGGCTTTACACCCACTTGACTCACTTCCAGACAGATATCAATACATAGGTTTTAAGATTGTTACTAGTCACCTATATTCTTGTGCGGTGAATAGGGGGTGTTGAGTCCAGTTCACTGAGCAAAGAGTAGGTCTTGTCTATTACATATTGGGTGTATGGAACGGTATCTGAGCGAATTTGAAACCCTTGTTTTATGCATCACCCCACCTCACCTTTCCCGTTAAGCAGCCATAGTGTTTTTTCTAAACGTGTGATTCTGTTCTGTTCTGTAATTCAGTTCAAGTGTAGCGGTTTTTACATTCCCTCTATAAGTGATAGCTTATGATAAGTGTCTTTTTCTGTGTGACTTATTTCACTTAGAATCGTCGTACCTAAGTCCACTCATCTTGCTTCTACTAGCCTTATGACATTGATTTCATGTCTGAGTGATATTGCATTGTACATAAGGACCACAACTTCTTTATCCATTTTTCTCTTTCCTGGGATATTTAAGGTGTCATGAAGTGGAGGTTCTTGTCAACAGAGCAGCCCTAAACTTTGGGGTGCCTGTGTCTTGCTGATTTTTAGTTTTCCCAATTTATACGCCCATGAGTGGACGTGCCCTATGCTCCCTAAGCTGTGTTTTTTCGATGTTTCAGGACACACCGTACACTTCTCCAGAGTGGCTGTTGGCAATTTACATCCCGCTCATCAGCGTAGCAAGGCTGCCATTTCTCCATGGCCTGTCCTGCATTTCTGGTTTTGACACTTTTTGCAGCATGGCCCTTTTGACCGATGGGAAGCGAGACTTCTTTGTAGCGCTGATTTGCCTTTCCAGGTTGCTTGGTTGGCCAAAAAGGGCGTATGCGTTTTTTCCTGAATATATTCAGGAAAAAACGCATACGCCCTTTTTGGCCAAGGGCATCATTGTCGACCTTTTGCCGCTTTTCATGTGCTTTAAAGGCGATTCGAATCTACCTCCTGAAATCTGTTTTCTGCAATTCTGCCTTGCTTTCAAATCCTCTTCGTTGCCTTCCCTCAATATATCTGTGGATGAGAGTTATCATTTATAACTCTGCGGGTTTGTGAATTGCAGTGTCCCTGAGCTCCATTTTTCAACTCGCTTTTTTGGGAGCTGGCCGCAAAAGCACGGGATTGCCTCAGGCCCTATTGTGCTTCTGGGCGGCAGGCTGAGCCTGTGATTAATTCTTCTTCCTGATGGGAAATTAGAGTGACCTGTGCCTGTCCCAACACCTAGATCTAGTCTCTCATTGGTTGCCCCTCTTCCCGTTCATCCTCAGGACAAATTGCAACCTGTACAGAACAGGAGGTTAAAGTTGCTGATTCTCCAAGTAGGGAGATTGCTAGTAAAGTAGCTGGAATGGCGAACCCGAGCACAAGGAGATGAGAAATGAGGTGCGTTTTAGAAACCTTTCAAAATCACACGGTGTACCATCTTCTGAGTTTCTCATGCATGTTTTCGATGTAGGAAGATGCCCTTGAACCTGGAGACTTGGGACCCATGGGATGGGTACCACGCAGTATTACTTTAAAGGGTCTGCGTTTGCTCACCCAACCTAACCCAACCTTTCAGCCCCAAGAGTGTCCACCCTTATGTCTCATCCACCTGTGCGTGTAGATATGGTCAATCCAGGTTGCATCACAGCCTCTGAACGAATTTTGTAAGAATTTCTCTCTCTTTCACTGTCTTTGTTTTACGGGTTTTTAAAAGTAATTTATTTTTATAATGGGGTTTAGTTGCTTTTCACGGCTGTGTTTATGCGGCTTTACACCCACTTGACTCACTTCCAGACATATATCAATACATAGGTTTTAAGATTCTTACTAGTCACCTATATTCTTGTGCGGTGAATAGGGGGTGTTGAGTCCAGTTCACTGAGCAAGGAGTAGGTCTTGTCTATTACATATTGGGTGTATGGAACGGTATCTGAGCGAATTTGAACCCCTTGTTTTATGCATCACCCCACCTCACCTTTCCCGTTAAGCAGCCATAGTGTGTTTTCTAAACGTGTGACTCTGTTCTGTTTTGTAATTCAGTTCAAGTGTAGCGGTTTTTACATTCCCTCTATAAGTGATAGCTTATGATAAGTGTCTTTTTCTGTGTGACTTATTTCACTTAGAATCGTCGTACCTAACTCCACTCATCTTGCTTCTACTAGCCTTATGACATTGATTTCATGTCTGAGTAATATTCCATTGTACATAAGGACCACGACTTCTTTATCCATTTTTCTCTTTCCTGGGATATTTAAGTTGTCATGAAGTGGAGGTTCTTGTCAACAGAGCAGCTCTAAACTTTGGGGTGCCTGTGTCTTGCTGATTTTTCGTTTTCCCAATTTATACGCCCATGAGTGGACGTGCCGTACGCTCCCTAAGCTGTGTTTTTTCGATGTTTCAGGACACACCATACACTTCTCCAGAGTGGCTGCTGGCAATTAACATCCCGCCCATCAGCGTAGCAAGGCTGCCATTTCTCCATGGCCTGTCCTGCATTTCTGGTTTTGACACTTTTTGCAGCATGACCCTTTTGACCGATGGGAAGCGAGACTTCTTTGTAGCGCTGATTTGCCTTTCCAGGTTGCTTGGTTGGCCAAAAAGGGCGTATGCGTTTTTTCCTGAATATATTCAGGAAAAAACGCATACGCCCTTTTTGGCCAAGGGCATCATTTTCGACCTTTTGCCGCTTTTCATGTGCTTTAAAGGCGATTCGAATCTACCTCCTGAAATCTGTTTTCTGCAATTCTGCCTTGCTTTCAAATCCTCTTCGTTGCCTTCCCTCAATATATCTGTAGATGAGAGTTATCATTTATAACTCTGTGGGTTTGTGAATTGCAGTGTCCCTGAGCTCCATTTTTCAACTCGCTTTTTTGGGAGCTGGCCGCAAAAGCGCCGGATTGCCTCAGGCCCTATTGTGCTTCTGGGCGGCAGGCTGAGCCTGTGATTAATTCTTCTTCCTGATGGGAAATTAGAGTGACCTGTGCCTGTCCCAACACCTAGATCTAGTCTCTCATTGGTTGCCCCCCTTCCTGTTCATCCTCAGGACAAATTGCAACCTGTACAGAACAGGAGGTTAAAGGTGCTGATTCTCCAAGTAGGGAGATTGCTAGTAAAGTAGCTGGAATGGCAAACCCGAGCACAAGGAGATGAGAAATGAGGTGCGTTTTAGAAACCTTTCAAAATCACACGGTGTACCATCTTCTGAGTCTCTCATGCATGTTTTCGATGTAGGAAGATGCCCTTGAACCTGGAGACTTGGGAACCATGGGATGGGTCCCACGCAGTATTACTTTAAAGGGTCTGCGATTGCTCACCTAACCTAACCCAACCTTTCAGCCCCAAGAGTGTCCACCCTTATGTCTCATCCACCTGTGCGTGTAGATATGGTCAATCCAGGTTGCATCACAGCCTCTGAACGAATTTTGTAAGAATTTCTCTCTCTTTCACTGTCTTTGTTTTACGGGTTTTTAAAAGTAATTTATTTTTATAATGGGGTTTAGTTGCTTTTCACGGCTGTGTTTATGCGGATTTACACCCACTTGACTCACTTCCAGACAGATATCAATACATAGGTTTTAAGATTGTTACTAGTCACATATATTCTTGTGCGGTGAATAGGGGGTGTTGAGTCCAGTTCACTGAGCAAGGAGTAGGTCTTGTCTATTACATATTGGGTGTATGGAACGGTATCTGAGCGAATTTGAACCCCTTGTTTTATGCATCACCCCACCTCACCTTTCCCGTTAAGCAGCCATAGTGTGTTTTCTAAACGTGTGATTCTGTTCTGTTCTGTAATTCAGTTCAAGTGTAGCAGGTTTTTACATTCCCTCTCTAAGTGATAGCTTATGATAAGTGTCTTTTTCTTTGTGACTTATTTCACTTAGAATCGTCGTACCTAAGTCCACTCATCTTGCTTCTACTAGCCTTATGACATTGATTTCATGTCTGAGTGATATTGCATTGTACATAAGGACCACAACTTCTTTATCCATTTTTCTCTTTCCTGGGATATTTAAGGTGTCATGAAGTGGAGGTTCTTGTCAACAGAGCAGCCCTAAACTTTGGGGTGCCTGTGTCTTGCTGATTTTTAGTTTTCCCAATTTATACGCCCATGAGTGGACGTGCCCTATGCTCCCTAAGCTGTGTTTTTTCGATGTTTCAGGACACACCGTACACTTCTCCAGAGTGGCTGTTGGCAATTTACATCCCGCTCATCAGCGTAGCAAGGCTGCCATTTCTCCATGGCCTGTCCTGCATTTCTGGTTTTGACACTTTTTGCAGCATGGCCCTTTTGACCGATGGGAAGCGAGACTTCTTTGTAGCGCTGATTTGCCTTTTCAGGTTGCTTGGTTGGCCAAAAAGGGCGTATGCGTTTTTTCCTGAATATATTCAGGAAAAAACGCATACGCCCTTTTTGGCCAAGGGCATCATTGTCGACGTTTTGCCGCTTTTCATGTGCTTTAAAGGCGATTCGAATCTACCTCCTGAAATCTGTTTTCTGCAATTCTGCCTTGCTTTCAAATCCTCTTCGTTGCCTTCCCTCAATATATCTGTGGATGAGAGTTATCATTTATAACTCTGCGGGTGTGTGAATTGCAGTGTCCCTGAGCTCCATTTTTCAACTCGCTTTTTTGGGAGCTGGCCGCAAAACACGGGATTGCCTCAGGCCCTATTGTGCTTCTGGGCGGCAGGCTGAGCCTGTGATTAATTCTTCTTCCTGATGGGAAATTAGAGTGACTTGTGCCTGTCCCAACACCTAGATCTAGTCTCTCATTGGTTGCCCCTCTTCCCGTTCATCCCCAGGACAAATTGCAACCTGTACAGAACAGGAGGTTAAAGGTGCTGATTCTCCAAGTAGGCAGATTTCTAGTAAAGTAGCTGGAATGGCGAACCCGAGCACAAGGAGATGAGAAATGAGGTGCGTTTTAGAAACCTTTCAAAATCACATGGTGTACCATCTTCTGAGTTTCTCATGCATGTTTTCGATGTAGGAAGATGCCCTTGAACCTGGAGACTTGGGACCCATGGGATGGGTACCACGCAGTATTACTTTAAAGGGTCTGCATTTGCTCACCCAACCTAACCCAACCTTTCAGCCCCAAGAGTGTCCACCCTTATGTCTCATCCACCTGTGCGTGTAGATATGGTCAATCCAGGTTGCATCACAGCCTCTGAACGAATTTTGTAAGAATTTCTCTCTCTTTCACTGTCTTTGTTTTACGGGTTGTTAAAAGTAATTTATTTTTATAATGGGGTTTAGTTGCTTTTCACGGCTGTGTTTATGCGGCTTTACACCCACTTGACTCACTTCCAGACATATATCAATACATAGGTTTTAAGATTCTTACTAGTCACCTATATTCTTGTGCAGTGAATAGGGGGTGTTGAGTCCAGTTCACTGAGCAAGGAGTAGGTCTTGTCTAATACATATTGGGTGTATGGAACGGTATCTGAGCGAATTTGAACCCCTTGTTTTATGCATCACCCCACCTCACCTTTCCCGTTAAGCAGCCATAGTGTGTTTTCTAAACGTGTGACTCTGTTCTGTTTTGTAATTCAGTTCAAGTGTAGCGGTTTTTACATTCCCTCTATAAGTGATAGCTTATGATAAGTGTCTTTTTCTGTGTGACTTATTTCACTTAGAATCGTCGTACCTAAGTCCACTCATCTTGCTTCTACTAGCCTTATGACATTGATTTCATGTCTGAGTGATATTCCATTGTACATAATGACCACAACTTCTTTATCCATTTTTCTCTTTCCTGGGATATTTAAGGTGTCATGAAGTGGAGGTTCTTGTCAACAGAGCAGCCCTAAACTTTGGGGTGCCTGTGTCTTCCTGATTTTTAGTTTTCCCAATTTATACGCCCATGAGTGGACGTGCCCTATGCTCCCTAAGCTGTGTTTTTTCGATGTTTCAGGACACACCGTACACTTCTCCAGAGTGGCTGTTGGCAATTTACATCCCGCTCATCAGCGTAGCAAGGCTGCCATTTCTCCATGGCCTGTCCTGCATTTCTGGTTTTGACACTTTTTGCAGCATGGCCCTTTTGACCGATGGGAAGCGAGACTTCTTTGTAGCGCTGATTTGCCTTTTCAGGTTGCTTGGTTGGCCAAAAAGGGCGTATGCGTTTTTTCCTGAATATATTCAGGAAAAAACGCATACGCCCTTTTTGGCCAAGGGCATCATTGTCGACGTTTTGCCGATTTTCATGTGCTTTAAAGGCGATTCGAATCTACCTCCTGAAATCTGTTTTCTGCAATTCTGCCTTGCTTTCAAATCCTCTTCGTTGCCTTCCCTCAATATATCTGTGGATGAGAGTTATCATTTATAACTCTGCGGTTTTGTGAATTGCAGTGTCCCTGAGCTCCATTTTTCAACTCGCTTTTTTGGGAGCTGGCCGCAAAAGCACGGGATTGCCTCAGGCCCTATTGTGCTTCTGGGCGGCAGGCTGAGCCTGTGATTAATTCTTCTTCCTGATGGGAAATTAGAGTGACCTGTGCCTGTCCCAACACCTAGATCTAGTCTCTCATTGGTTGCCCCTCTTCCCGTTCATCCTCAGGACAAATTGCAACCTTTACAGAACAGGAGGTTAAAGGTGCTGATTCTCCAAGTAGGGAGATTGCTAGTAAAGTAGCTGGAATGGCGAACCCGAGCACAAGGAGATGAGAAATGAGTTGCGTTTTAGAAACCTTTCAAAATCACACGGTGTACCATCTTCTGAGTTTCTCATGCATGTTTTCGATGTAGGAAGATGCCCTTGAACCTGGAGACTTGGGACCCATGGGATGGGTACCACGCAGTATTACTTTAAAGGGTCTGCGTTTGCTCACCCAACCTAACCCAACCTTTCAGCCCCAAGAGTGTCCACCCTTATGTCTCATCCACCTGTGCGTGTAGATATGGTCAATCCAGGTTGCATCACAGCCTCTGAACGAATTTTGTAAGAATTTCTCTCTCTTTCACTGTCTTTGTTTTACGGGTTTTTAAAAGTAATTTATTTTTATAATGGGGTTTAGTTGCTTTTCACGGCTGTGTTTATGCGGCTTTACACCCACTTGACTCACTTCCAGACATATATCAATACATAGGTTTTAAGATTCTTACTAGTCACCTATATTCTTGTGCGGTGAATAGGGGGTGTTGAGTCCAGTTCACTGAGCAAGGAGTAGGTCTTGTCTATTACATATTGGGTGTATGGAACGGTATCTGAGCGAATTTGAACCCCTTGTTTTATGCATCACCCCACCTCACCTTTCCCGTTAAGCAGCCATAGTGTGTTTTCTAAACGTGTGACTCTGTTCTGTTTTGTAATTCAGTTCAAGTGTAGCGGTTTTTACATTCCCTCTATAAGTGATAGCTTATGATAAGTGTCTTTTTCTGTGTGACTTAATTCACTTAGAATCGTCGTACCTAACTCCACTCATCTTGCTTCTACTAGCCTTATGACATTGATTTCATGTCTGAGTGATATTCCATTTTACATAAGGACCACGACTTCTTTATCCATTTTTCTCTTTCCTGGGATATTTAAGTTGTCATGAAGTGGAGGTTCTTGTCAACAGAGCAGCCCTAAACTTTGGGGTGCCTGTGTCTTGCTGATTTTTCTTTTTCCCAATTTATACGCCCATGAGTGGACGTGCCGTACGCTCCCTAAGCTGTGTTTTTTCGATGTTTCAGGACACACCATACACTTCTCCAGAGTGGCTGCTGGCAATTAACATCCCGCCCATCAGCGTAGCAAGGCTGCCATTTCTCCATGGCCTGTCCTGCATTTCTGGTTTTGACACTTTTTGCAGCATGGCCCTTTTGGCCGATGGGAAGCGAGACTTCTTTGTAGCGCTGATTTGCCTTTCCAGGTTGCTTGGTTGGCCAAAAAGGGCGTATGCGTTTTTTCTGAATATATTCAGGAAAAAACGCATACGCCCTTTTTGGCCAAGGGCATCATTGTCGACGTTTTGCCGCTTTTCATGTGCCTTAAAGGCGATTCGAATCTACCTCCTGAAATCTGTTTCCTGCAATTCTGCCTTGCTTTCAAATCCTCTTCGTTGCCTTCCCTCAATATATCTGTGGATGACAGTTATCACTTATAACTCTGCGGGTTTGTGAATTGCAGTGTCCCTGAGCTCCATGTTTCAACTGTCTTTTTTGAGAGCTGGCCGCAAAAGCACGGGATTGCCTCAGGCCCTATTCTGGTTCCTGGCAGCAGGCTGAGCCTGTGGTTAATTCTTCTTCCTGATGGGAAAATAGACTGACCTGTGCCTGTCCCAACACCTAGATCTAGTCTCTCATTGGTTGCCCCTCTTCCCGTTCATCCTCAGGACAAATTGCAACCTGTACAGAACAGGAGGTTAAAGGTGCTGATTCTCCAAGTAGGGAGATTGCTAGTGAAGTAGCTGGAATGGCGAACCCGAGCACAAGGAGATGAGAAATGAGGTGCCTTTTAGAAACCTTTCAAAATCACACGGTGTACCTTCTTCTGGGTTCCTCATGCAAGATTTCGATGTAGGAAGATGCCCTTGAACCTGGAGATTTGGGACCCATGGGATGGGTATCACGCAGTATTACTTTAAAGGTTCTGCGTTTGCTCACCCCACCTCTCAGCCCCAAGAGTGTCCACCCTTATGTCTCATCCAGCTGTGGGTCTAGATATGGTCAATCCAGGTGGCATCACAGCCCCTGAACGAATTTTGTAAGAATTTCTCTCTCTTTCACTGTCTTTGTTTTACGGGTTTTTAAAAGTAATTTATTTTTATAATGGGGTTTAGCTGCTTTTCACGGCTGTGTTTATGCGGATTTACACCCACTTGACTCACTTCCAGACAGATATCAATACATAGGTTTTAAGATTCTTACTAGTCACATATATTCTTGTGCGGTGAATAGGGGGTGTTGAGTCCAGTTCACTGAGCAAGGAGTAGGTCTTGTCTATTACATATTGGGTGTATGGAACGGTATCTGAGCGAATTTGAACCCCTTGTTTTATGCATCACCCCACCTCACCTTTCCCGTTAAGCAGCCATAGTGTGTTTTCTAAACGTGTGATTCTGTTCTGTTCTGTAATTCAGTTCAAGTGTAGCAGGTTTTTACATTCCCTCTATAAGTGATAGCTTATGATAAGTGTCTTTTTCTGTGTGACTTATTTCACTTAAAATCGTCGTACCTAAGTCCACTCATCTTGCTTCTACTAGCCTTATGACATTGATTTCATGTCTGAGTGATATTGCATTGTACATAAGGACCACAACTTTTTTATCCATTTTTCTCTTTCCTGGGATATTTAAGGTGTCATGAAGTGGAGGTTCTTGTCAACAGAGCAGCCCTAAACTTTGGGGTGCCTGTGTCTTGCTGATTTTTAGTTTTCCCAATTTATACGCCCATGAGTGGACGTGCCCTATGCTCCCTAAGCTGTGTTTTTTCGATGTTTCAGGACACACCGTACACTTCTCCAGAGTGACTGTTGGCAATTTACATCCTGCCCATCAGCGTAGCAAGGCTGCCATTTCTCCATGGCCTGTCCTGCATTTCTGGTTTTGACACTTTTTGCAGCATGGCCCTTTTGACCGATGGGAAGCGAGACTTCTTTGTAGCGCTGATTTGCCTTTTCAGGTTGCTTGGTTGGCCAAAAAGGGCGTATGCGTTTTTTCCTGAATATATTCAGGAAAAAACGCATACGCCCTTTTTGGCCAAGGGCATCATTGTCGACGTTTTGCCGCTTTTCATGTGCTTTAAAGGCGATTCGAATCTACCTCCTGAAATCTGTTTTCTGCAATTCTGCCTTGCTTTCAAATCCTCTTCGTTGCCTTCCCTCAATATATCTGTGGATGAGAGTTATCATTTATAACTCTGCGGGTTTGTGAATTGCAGTGTCCCTGAGCTCCATTTTTCAACTCGCTTTTTTGGGAGCTGGCCGCAAAAGCACGGGATTGCCTCAGGCACTATTGTGCTTCTGGGCGGCAGGCTGAGCCTGTGATTAATTCTTCTTCCTGATGGGAAATTAGAGTGACCTGTGCCTGTCCCAACACCTAGATCTAGTCTCTCATTGGTTGCCCCTCTTCCCGTTCATCCCCAGGACAAATTGCAACCTGTACAGAACAGGAGGTTAAAGGTGCTGATTCTCCAAGTAGGGAGATTGTTAGTAAAGTAGCTGGAATGGCGAACCCGAGCACAAGGAGATGAGAAATGAGGTGCGTTTTAGAAACCTTTCAAAATCACACGGTGTACCATCTTCTGTGTTTCTCATGCATGTTTTCGATGTAGGAAGATGCCCTTGAACCTGGAGACTTGGGACACATGGGATGGGTACCACGCAGTATTACTTTAAAGGGTCTGCATTTGCTCACCCAACCTAACCCAACCTTTCAGCCCCAAGAGTGTCCACCCTTATGTCTCATCCAGCTGTGCGTGTAGATATGGTCAATCCAGGTTGCATCACAGCCTCTGAACGAATTTTGTAAGAATTTCTCTCTCTTTCACTGTCTTTGTTTTACGGGTTTTTAAAAGTAATTTATTTTTATAATGGGGTTTAGCTGCTTTTCACGGCTGTGTTTATGCGGCTTTACACCCACTTGACTCACTTCCAGACATATATCAATACATAGGTTTTAAGATTCTTACTAGTCACATATATTCTTGTGCGGTGAATAGGGGGTGTTGAGTCCAGTTCACTGAGCAAGGAGTAGGTCTTGTCTATTACATATTGGGTGTATGGAACGGTATCTGAGCGAATTTGAACCACTTGTTTTATGCATCACCCCACGTCACCTTTCCCGTTAAGCAGCCATAGTGTGTTTTCTAAACGTGTGACTCTGTTCTGTTTTGTAATTCAGTTCAATGTAGCGGTTTTTACATTCCCTCTATAAGTGATAGCTTATGATAAGTGTCTTTTTCTGTGTGACTTATTTCACTTAGAATCGTCGTACCTAACTCCACTCATCTTGCTTCTACTAGCCTTATGACATTGATTTCATGTCTGAGTGATATTGCATTGTACATAAGGACCACAACTTCTTTATCCATTTTTCTCTTTCCTGGGATATTTAAGGTGTCATGAAGTGGAGGTTCTTGTCAACAGAGCAGCCCTAAACTTTGGGGTGCCTGTGTCTTGCTGATTTTTAGTTTTCCCAATTTATACGCCCATGAGTGGACGTGCCCTATGCTCCCTAAGCTGTATTTTTTCGATGTTTCAGGACACACTGTACACTTCTCCAGAGTGGCTGTTGGCAATTTACATCCCGCTCATCAGCGTAGCAAGGCTGCCATTTCTCCATGGCCTGTCCTGCATTTCTGGTTTTGACACTTTTTGCAGCATGGCCCTTTTGACCGATGGGAAGCGAGACTTCTTTGTAGCGCTGATTTGCCTTTCCAGGTTGCTTGGTTGGCCAAAAAGGGCGTATGCGTTTTTTCCTGAATATATTCAGGAAAAAACGCATACGCCCTTTTTGGCCAAGGGCATCATTGTCGACCTTTTGCCGCTTTTCATGTGCTTTAAAGGCGATTCGTATCTACCTCCTGAAATCTGTTTTCTGCAATTCTGCCTTGCTTTCAAATCCTCTTCGTTGCCTTCCCTCAATATATCTGTGGATGAGAGTTATCATTTATAACTCTGCGGGTTTGTGAATTGCAGTGTCCCTGAGCTCCATTTTTCAACTCGCTTTTTTGGGAGCTGGCCGCAAAAGCGCGGGATTGCCTCAGGCCCTATTGTGCTTCTGGGCGGCAGGCTGAGCCTGTGATTAATTCTTCTTCCTGATGGGAAATTAGAGTGACCTGTGCCTGTCCCAACACCTAGATCTAGTCTCTCATTGGTTGCCCCTCTTCCCGTTCATCCCCAGGACAAATTGCAACCTGTACAGAACAGGAGGTTAAAGGTGCTGATTCTCCAAGTAGGGAGATTGCTAGTAAAGTAGCTGGAATGGCGAACCCGAGCACAAGGAGATGAGAAATGAGGTGCGTTTTAGAAACCTTTCAAAATCACACGGTGTACCATCTTCTGAGTTTCTCATGCATGTTTTCGATGTAGGAAGATGCCCTTGAACCTGGAGACTTGGGACCCATGGGATGGGTACCACGCAGTATTACTTTAAAGGGTCTGCGTTTGCTCACCCAACCTAACCCAACCTTTCAGCCCCAAGAGTGTCCACCCTTATGTCTCATCCACCTGTGCATGTAGATATGGTCAATCCAGGTTGCATCACAGCCTCTGAACGAATTTTGTAAGAATTTCTCTCTCTTTCACTGTCTTTGTTTTATGGGTTTTTAAAAGTAATTTATTTTTATAATGGGGTTTAGTTGCTTTTCACGGCTGTGTTTATGCGGCTTTACACCCACTTGACTCACTTCCAGACATATATCAATACATAGGTTTTAAGATTCTTACTAGTCACCTATATTCTTGTGCGGTGAATAGGGGGTGTTGAGTCCAGTTCACTGAGCAAGGAATAGGTCTTGTCTATTACATATTGGGTGTATGGAACGGTATCTGAGCGAATTTGAAGCCCTTGTTTTATGCATCACCCCACCTCACCTTTCCCGTTAAGCAGCCATAGTGTGTTTTCTAAACGTGTGACTCTGTTCTGTTTTGTAATTCAGTTCAAGTGTAGCGGTTTTTACATTCCCTCTATAAGTGATAGCTTATGATAAGTGTCTTTTTCTGTGTGACTTATTTCACTTAGAATCGTCGTACCTAACTCCACTCATCTTGCTTCTACTAGCCTTATGACATTGATTTCATGTCTGAGTGATATTCCATTGTACATAAGGACCACGACTTCTTTATCCATTTTTCTCTTTCCTGGGATATTTAAGTTGTCATGAAGTGGAGGTTCTTGTCAACAGAGCAGCCCTAAACTTTGGGGTGCCTGTGTCTTGCTGATTTTTCTTTTTCCCAATTTATACGCCCATGAGTGGACGTGCCGTACGCTCCCTAAGCTGTGTTTTTTCGATGTTTCAGGACACACCATACACTTCTCCAGAGTGGCTGCTGGCAATTAACATCCCGCCCATCAGCGTAGCAAGGCTGCCATTTCTCCATGGCCTGTCCTGCATTTCTGGTTTTGACACTTTTTGCAGCATGGCCCTTTTGGCCGATGGGAAGCGAGACTTCTTTGTAGCGCTGATTTGCCTTTCCAGGTTGCTTGGTTGGCCAAAAAGGGCGTATGCGTTTTTTCCTGAATATATTCAGGAAAAAACGCATACGCCCTTTTTAGCCAAGGGCATCATTGTCGACCTTTTGCCGCTTTTCATGTGCCTTAAAGGCGATTCGAATCTACCACCTGAAATCTGTTTCCTGCAATTCTGCCTTGCTTTCAAATCCTCTTCGTTGCCTTCCCTCAATATATCTGTGGATGAGAGTTATCACTTATAACTCTGCGGGTTTGTGAATTGCAGTGTCCCTGAGCTCCATTTTTCAACTGTCTTTTTTGAGAGCTGGCCGCAAAAGCACGGGATTGCCTCAGGCCCTATTCTGGTTCCTGGCAACAGGCTGAGCCTGTGGTTAATTCTTCTTCCTGATGGGAAAATAGAGTGACCTGTGCCTGTCCCAACCCCTAGATCTAGTCTCTCATTGGTTGCCCCTCTTCCCGTTCATCCTCAGGACAAATTGCAACCTGTACAGAACAGGAGGTTAAAGGTGCTGATCCTCCAAGTAGGGAGATTGCTAGTAAAGTAGCTGGAATGGCGAACCGGAGCACAAGGAGATGAGAAATGAGGTGCGTTTTAGAAACCTTTCAAAATCACACGGTGTACCTTCTTCTGGGTTCCTCATGCAAGATTTCGATGTAGGAAGATGCCCTTGAACCTGGAGATTTGGGACCCATGGGATGGGTACCATGCAGTATTACTTTAAAGGGTCTGCGTTTGCTCACCCAACCTCACCCAACCTCTCAGCCCCAAGAGTGTCCACCCTTATGTCTCATCCAGCTGTGGGTCTAGATATGGTCAATCCAGGTTGCATCACAGCCCCTGAACGAATTTTGTAAGAATTTGTCTCTCTTTCACTGTCTTTGTTTTACGGGTTTTTAAAAGTAATTTATTTTTATAATGGGGTTTATCTGCTTTTCACGGCTGTGTTTATGCGGATTTACACCCACTTGACTCACTTCCAGACAGATATCAATACATAGGTTTTAAGATTGTTACTAGTCACATATATTCTTGTGCGGTGAATAGGGGGTGTTGAGTCCAGTTCACTGAGCAAGGAGTAGGTCTTGTCTATTACATATTGGGTGTATGGAACGGTATCTGAGCGAATTTGAACCCCTTGTTTTATGCATCACCCCACCTCACCTTTCCCGTTAAGCAGCCATAGTGTGTTTTCTAAACGTGTGATTCTGTTCTGTTCTGTAATTCAGTTCAAGTGTAGCAGGTTTTTACATTCCCTCTATAAGTGATAGCTTATGATAAGTGTCTTTTTCTGTGTGACTTATTTCACTTAGAATCGTCGTACCTAAGTCCACTCATCTTGCTTCTACTAGCCTTATGACATTGATTTCATGTCTGAGTGATATTGCATTGTACATAAGGACCACAACTTCTTTATCCATTTTTCTCTTTCCTGGGATATTTAAGGTGTCATGAAGTGGAGGTTCTTGTCAACAGAGCAGCCCTAAACTTTGGGGTGCCTGTGTCTTGCTGATTTTTAGTTTTCCCAATTTATACGCCCATGAGTGGACGTGCCCTATGCTCCCTAAGCTGTGTTTTTTCGATGTTTCAGGACACACCGTACACTTCTCCAGAGTGGCTGTTGGCAATTTACATCCCGCCCATCAGCGTAGCAAGGCTGCCATTTCTCCATGGCCTGTCCTGCATTTCTGGTTTTGACACTTTTTGCAGCATGGCCCTTTTGACCGATGGGAAGCGAGACTTCTTTGTAGCGCTGATTTGCCTTTTCAGGTTGCTTGGTTGGCCAAAAAGGGCGTATGCGTTTTTTCCTGAATATATTCAGGAAAAAACGCATACGCCCTTTTTGGCCAAGGGCATCATTGTCGACGTTTTGCCGCTTTTCATGTGCATTAAAGGCGATTCGAATCTACCTCCTGAAATCTGTTTTCTGCAATTCTGCCTTGCTTTCAAATCCTCTTCGTTGCCTTCCCTCAATATATCTGTGGATGAGAGTTATCATTTATAACTCTGCGGGTTTGTGAATTGCAGTGTCCCTGAGCTCCATTTTTCAACTCGCTTTTTTGGGAGCTGGCCGCAAAAGCACGGGATTGCCTCAGGCCCTATTGTGCTTCTGGGCGGCAGGCTGAGCCTGTGATTAATTCTTCTTCCTGATGGGAAATTAGAGTGACCTGTGCCTGTCCCAACACCTAGATCTAGTCTCTCATTGGTTGCCCCTCTTCCCGTTCATCCTCAGGACAAATTGCAACCTTTACAGAACAGGAGGTTAAAGGTGCTGATTCTCCAAGTAGGGAGATTGCTAGTAAAGTAGCTGGAATGGCGAACCCGAGCACAAGGAGATGAGAAATGAGGTGCGTTTTAGAAACCTTTCAAAATCACACGGTGTACCATCTTCTGAGTTTCTCATGCATGTTTTCGATGTAGGAAGATGCCCTTGAACCTGGAGACTTGGGACCCATGGGATGGGTACCACGCAGTATTACTTTAAAGGGTCTGCGTTTGCTCACCCAACCTAACCCAAACTTTCAGCCCCAAGAGTGTCCACCCTTATGTCTCATCCACCTGTGCATGTAGATATGGTCAATCCAGGTTGCATCACAGCCTCTGAACGAATTTTGTAAGAATTTCTCTCTCTTTCACTGTCTTTGTTTTACGGGTTTTTAAAAGTAATTTATTTTTATAATGGGGTTTAGTTGCTTTTCACGGCTGTGTTTATGCGGCTTTACACCCACTTGACTCACTTCCAGACATATATCAATACATAGGTTTTAAGATTCTTACTAGTCACCTATATTCTTGTGCGGTGAATAGGGGGTGTTGAGTCCAGTTCACTGAGCAAGGAGTAGGTCTTGTCTATTACATATTGGGTGTATGGAACGGTATCTGAGCGAATTTGAACCCCTTGTTTTATGCATCACCCCACCTCACCTTTCCCGTTAAGCAGCCATAGTGTGTTTTCTAAACGTGTGACTCTGTTCTGTTTTGTAATTCAGTTCAAGTGTAGCGGTTTTTACATTCCCTCTATAAGTGATAGCTTATGATAAGTGTCTTTTTCTGTGTGACTTATTTCACTTAGAATCGTCGTACCTAACTCCACTCATCTTGCTTCTACTAGCCTTATGACATTGATTTCATGTCTGAGTGATATTCCATTGTACATAAGGACCACGACTTCTTTATCCATTTTTCTCTTTCCTGGGATATTTAAGTTGTCATGAAGTGGAGGTTCTTGTCAACAGAGCAGCCCTAAACTTTGGGGTGCCTGTGTCTTGCTGATTTTTCTTTTTCCCAATTTATACGCCCATGAGTGGACGTGCCGTACGCTCCCTAAGCTGTGTTTTTTCGATGTTTCAGGACACACCATACACTTCTCCAGAGTGGCTGCTGGCAATTAACATCCCGCCCATCAGCGTAGCAAGGCTGCCATTTCTCCATGGCCTGTCCTGCATTTCTGGTTTTGACACTTTTTGCAGCATGGCCCTTTTGGCCGATGGGAAGCGAGACTTCTTTGTAGCGCTGATTTGCCTTTCCAGGTTGCTTCGTTGGCCAAAAAGGGCGTATGCGTTTTTTCCTGAATATATTCAGGAAAAAACGCATACGCCCTTTTTGGCCAAGGGCATCATTGTCGACGTTTTGCCGCTTTTCATGTGCCTTAAAGGCGATTCGAATCTACCTCCTGAAATCTGTTTCCTGCAATTCTGCCTTGCTTTCAAATCCTCTTCGTTGCCTTCCCTCAATATATCTGTGGATGAGAGTTATCACTTATAACTCTGCGGGTTTGTGAATTGCAGTGTCCCTGAGCTCCATTTTTCAACTGTCTTTTTTGAGAGCTGGCCGCAAAAGCACGGGATTGCCTCAGGCCCTATTCTGGTTCCTGGCAGCAGGCTGAGCCTGTGGTTAATTCTTCTTCCTGATGGGAAAATAGAGTGACCTGTGCCTGTCCCAACACCTAGATCTAGTCTCTCATTGGTTGCCCCTCTTCCCGTTCATCCTCAGGACAAATTGCAACCTGTACAGAACAGGAGGTTAAAGGTGCTGATTCTCCAAGTAGGGAGATTGCTAGTGAAGTAGCTGGAATGGCGAACCCGAGCACAAGGAGATGAGAAATGAGGTGCGTTTTAGAAACCTTTCAAAATCACACGGTGTACCTTCTTCTGGGTTCCTCATGCAAGATTTCGATGTAGGAAGATGCCCTTGAACCTGGAGATGTGGGACCCATGGGATGGGTACCATGCAGTATTACTTTAAAGGGTCTGCGTTTGCTCACCCAACCTCACCCAACCTCTCAGCCCCAAGAGTGTCCACCCTTATGTCTCATCCAGCTGTGGGTCTAGATATGGTCAATCCAGGTTGCATCACAGCCCCTGAACGAATTTTGTAAGAATTTCTCTCTCTTTCACTGTCTTTGTTTTACGGGTTTTTAAAAGTAATTTATTTTTATAATGGGGTTTAGCTGCTTTTCACGGCTGTGTTTATGCGGATTTACACCCACTTGACTCACTTTCAGACAGATATCAATACATAGGTTTTAAGATTGTTACTAGTCACATATATTCTTGTGCTGTGAATAGGGGGTGTTGAGTCCAGTTCACTGAGCAAGGAGTAGGTCTTGTCTATTACATATTGGGTGTATGGAACGGTATCTGAGCGAATTTGAACCCCTTGTTTTATGCATCACCCCACCTCACCTTTCCCGTTAAGCAGCCATAGTGTGTTTTCTAAACGTGTGACTCTGTTCTGTTTTGTAATTCAGTTCAAGTGTAGCGGTTTTTACATTCCCTCTATAAGTGATATCTTATGATAAGTGTCTTTTTCTGTGTGACTTATTTCACTTAGAATCGTCATACCTAAATCCACTCATCTTGCTTCTACTAGCCTTATGACATTGATTTCATGTCTGAGTGATATTCCTTTGTACATAAGGACCACAACTTCTTTATCCATTTTTCTCTTTCCTGGGATATTTAAGGTGTCATGAAGTGGAGGTTCTTGTCAACAGAGCAGCCCTAAACTTTGGGGTGCCTGTGTCTTGCTGATTTTTCTTTTTCCCAATTTATACGCCCATGAGTGGACGTGCCGTACGCTCCCTAAGCTGTGTTTTTTCGATGTTTCAGGACACACCATACACTTCTCCAGAGTGGCTGCTGGCAATTAACATCCCGCCCATCAGCGTAGCAAGGCTGCCATTTCTCCATGGCCTGTCCTGCATTTCTGGTTTTGACACTTTTTGCAGCATGGCCCTTTTGGCCGATGGGAAGCGAGACTTCTTTGTAGCGCTGATTTGCCTTTCCAGGTTGCTTCGTTGGCCAAAAAGGGCGTATGCGTTTTTTCCTGAATATATTCAGGAAAAAACGCATATGCCCTTTTTAGCCAAGGGCATCATTGTCGACCTTTTGCCGCTTTTCATGTGCCTTAAAGGCGATTCGAATCTACCTCCTGAAATCTGTTTCCTGCAATTCTGCCTTGCTTTCAAATCCTCTTCGTTGCCTTCCCTCAATATATCTGTGGATGAGAGTTATCACTTATAACTCTGCGGGTTTGTGAATTGCAGTGTCCCTGAGCTCCATTTTTCAACTGTCTTTTTTGAGAGCTGGCCGCAAAAGCACGGGATTGCCTCAGGCCCTATTCTGGTTCCTGGCAACAGGCTGAGCCTGTGGTTAATTCTTCTTCCTGATGGGAAAATAGAGTGACCTGTGCCTGTCCCAACCCCTAGATCTAGTCTCTCATTGGTTGACCCTCTTCCCGTTCATCCTCAGGACAAATTGCAACCTGTACAGAACAGGAGGTTAAAGGTGCTGATCCTCCAAGTAGGGAGATTGCTAGTAAAGTAGCTGGAATGGCGAACCCGAGCACAAGGAGATGAGAAATGAGGTGCGTTTTAGAAACCTTTCAAAATCACACGGTGTACCTTCTTCTGGGTTCCTCATGCAAGATTTCGATGTAGGAAGATGCCCTTGAACCTGGAGATTTGGGACCCATGGGATGGGTACCATGCAGTATTACTTTAAAGGGTCTGCGTTTGCTCACCCAACCTCACCCAACCTCTCAGCCCCAAGAGTGTCCACCCTTATGTCTCATCCAGCTGTGGGTCTAGATATGGTCAATCCAGGTTGCATCACAGCCCCTGAACGAATTTTGTAAGAATTTCTCTCTCTTTCACTGTCTTTGTTTTACGGGTTTTTAAAAGTAATTTATTTTTATAATGGGGTTTAGCTGCTTTTCACGGCTGTGTTTATGCGGATTTACACCCACTTGACTCACTTTCAGACAGATATCAATACATAGGTTTTAAGATTGTTACTAGTCACATATATTCTTGTGCTGTGAATAGGGGGTGTTGAGTCCAGTTCACTGAGCAAGGAGTAGGTCTTGTCTATTACATATTGGGTGTATGGAACGGTATCTGAGCGAATTTGAACCCCTTGTTTTATGCATCACCCCACCTCACCTTTCCCGTTAAGCAGCCATAGTGTGTTTTCTAAACGTGTGACTCTGTTCTGTTTTGTAATTCAGTTCAAGTGTAGCGGTTTTTACATTCCCTCTATAAGTGATATCTTATGATAAGTGTCTTTTTCTGTGTGACTTATTTCACTTAGAATCGTCATACCTAAATCCACTCATCTTGCTTCTACTAGCCTTATGACATTGATTTCATGTCTGAGTGATATTCCTTTGTACATAAGGACCACAACTTCTTTATCCATTTTTCTCTTTCCTGGGATATTTAAGGTGTCATGAAGTGGAGGTTCTTGTCAACAGAGCAGCCCTAAACTTTGGGGTGCCTGTGTCTTGCTGATTTTTCTTTTTCCCAATTTATACGCCCATGAGTGGACGTGCCGTATGCTCCCTAAGCTGTGTTTTTTCGATGTTTCAGGACACACCATACACTTCTCCAGAGTGGCTGCTGGCAATTAACATCCCGCCCATCAGCGTAGCAAGGCTGCCATTTCTCCATGGCCTGTCCTGCATTTCTGGTTTTGACACTTTTTGCAGCATGGCCCTTTTGGCCGATGGGAAGCGAGACTTCTTTGTAGCGCTGATTTGCCTTTCCAGGTTGCTTCGTTGGCCAAAAAGGGCGTATGCGTTTTTTCCTGAATATATTCAGGAAAAAACGCATATGCCCTTTTTAGCCAAGGGCTTCATTGTCGACCTTTTGCCGCTTTTCATGTGCCTTAAAGGCGATTCGAATCTACCTCCTGAAATCTGTTTCCTGCAATTCTGCCTTGCTTTCAAATCCTCTTCGTTGCCTTCCCTCAATATATCTGTGGATGAGAGTTATCACTTATAACTCTGCGGGTTTGTGAATTGCAGTGTCCCTGAGCTCCATTTTTCAACTGTCTTTTTTGAGAGCTGGCCGCAAAAGCACGGGATTGCCTCAGGCCCTATTCT
Organism: Eschrichtius robustus; assembly: GCF_028021215.1. Taxonomy (NCBI): domain Eukaryota; kingdom Metazoa; phylum Chordata; class Mammalia; order Artiodactyla; family Eschrichtiidae; genus Eschrichtius; species Eschrichtius robustus. Next base: position 2,124,193 of record NW_027175257.1, read on the forward strand.
GGTTCCTGGCAACAGGCTGAGCCTGTGGTTAATTCTTCTTCCTGATGGGAAAATAGAGTGACCTGTGCCTGTCCCAACCCCTAGATCTAGTCTCTCATTGGTTGACCCTCTTCCCGTTCATCCTCAGGACAAATTGCAACCTGTACAGAACAGGAGGTTAAAGGTGCTGATCCTCCAAGTAGGGAGATTGCTAGTAAAGTAGCTGGAATGGCGAACCCGAGCACAAGGAGATGAGAAATGAGGTGCGTTTTAGAAACCTTTCAAAATCACACGGTGTACCTTCTTCTGGGTTCCTCATGCAAGATTTCGATGTAGGAAGATGCCCTTGAACCTGGAGATTTGGGACCCATGGGATGGGTACCATGCAGTATTACTTTAAAGGGTCTGCGTTTGCTCACCCAACCTCACCCAACCTCTCAGCCCCAAGAGTGTCCACCCTTATGTCTCATCCAGCTGTGGGTCTAGATATGGTCAATCCAGGTTGCATCACAGCCCCTGAACGAATTTTGTAAGAATTTGTCTCTCTTTCACTGTCTTTGTTTTACGGGTTTTTAAAAGTAATTTATTTTTATAATGGGGTTTATCTGCTTTTCACGGCTGTGTTTATGCGGATTTACACCCACTTGACTCACTTCCAGACAGATATCAATACATAGGTTTTAAGATTGTTACTAGTCACATATATTCTTGTGCGGTGAATACGGGGTGTTGAGTCCAGTTCACTGAGCAAGGAGTAGGTCTTGTCTATTACATATTGGGTGTATGGAACGGTATCTGAGCGAATTTGAACCCCTTGTTTTATGCATCACCCCACCTCACCTTTCCCGTTAAGCAGCCATAGTGTGTTTTCTAAACGTGTGATTCTGTTCTGTTCTGTAATTCAGTTCAAGTGTAGCAGGTTTTTACATTCCCTCTATAAGTGATAGCTTATGATAAGTGTCTTTTTCTGTGTGACTTATTTCACTTAGAATCGTCGTACCTAAGTCCACTCATCTTGCTTCTACTAGCCTTATGACATTGATTTCATGTCTGAGTGATATTGCATTGTACATAAGGACCACAACTTCTTTATCCATTTTTCTCTTTCCTGGGATATTTAAGGTGTCATGAAGTGGAGGTTCTTGTCAACAGAGCAGCCCTAAACTTTGGGGTGCCTGTGTCTTGCTGATTTTTAGTTTTCCCAATTTATACGCCCATGAGTGGACGTGCCCTATGCTCCCTAAGCTGTGTTTTTTCGATGTTTCAGGACACACCGTACACTTCTCCAGAGTGGCTGTTGGCAATTTACATCCCGCTCATCAGCGTAGCAAGGCTGCCATTTCTCCATGGCCTGTCCTGCATTTCTGGTTTTGACACTTTTTGCAGCATGGCCCTTTTGACCGATGGGAAGCGAGACTTCTTTGTAGCGCTGATTTGCCTTTTCAGGTTGCTTGGTTGGCCAAAAAGGGCGTATGCGTTTTTTCCTGAATATATTCAGGAAAAAACGCATACGCCCTTTTTGGCCAAGGGCATCATTGTCGACGTTTTGCCGCTTTTCATGTGCTTTAAAGGCGATTCGAATCTACCTCCTGAAATCTGTTTTCTGCAATTCTGCCTTGCTTTCAAATCCTCTTCGTTGCCTTCCCTCAATATATCTGTGGATGAGAGTTATCATTTATAACTCTGCGGGTTTGTGAATTGCAGTGTCCCTGAGCTCCATTTTTCAACTCGCTTTTTTGGGAGCTGGCCGCAAAAGCACGGGATTGCCTCAGGCCCTATTGTGCTTCTGGGCGGCAGGCTGAGCCTGTGATTAATTCTTCTTCCTGATGGGAAATTAGAGTGACCTGTGCCTGTCCCAACACCTAGATCTAGTCTCTCATTGGTTGCCCCTCTTCCCGTTCATCCTCAGGACAAATTGCAACCTTTACAGAACAGGAGGTTAAAGGTGCTGATTCTCCAAGTAGGGAGATTGCTAGTAAAGTAGCTGGAATGGCGAACCCGAGCACAAGGAGATGAGAAATGAGGTGCGTTTTAGAAACCTTTCAAAATCACACGGTGTACCATCTTCTGAGTTTCTCATGCATGTTTTCGATGTAGGAAGATGCCCTTGAACCTGGAGACTTGGGACCCATGGGATGGGTACCACGCAGTATTACTTTAAAGGGTCTGCGTTTGCTCACCCAACCTAACCCAACCTTTCAGCCCCAAGAGTGTCCACCCTTATGTCTCATCCACCTGTGCGTGTAGATATGGTCAATCCAGGTTGCATCACAGCCTCTGAACGAATTTTGTAAGAATTTCTCTCTCTTTCACTGTCTTTGTTTTACGGGTTTTTAAAAGTAATTTATTTTTATAATGGGGTTTAGTTGCTTTTCACGGCTGTGTTTATGCGGCTTTACACCCACTTGACTCACTTCCAGACATATATCAATACATAGGTTTTAAGATTCTTACTAGTCACCTATATTCTTGTGCGGTGAATAGGGGGTGTTGAGTCCAGTTCACTGAGCAAGGAGTAAGTCTTGTCTATTACATATTGGGTGTATGGAACGGTATCTGAGCGAATTTGAACCCCTTGTTTTATGCATCACCCCACCTCACCTTTCCCGTTAAGCAGCCATAGTGTGTTTTCTAAACGTGTGACTCTGTTCTGTTTTGTAATTCAGTTCAAGTGTAGCGGTTTTTACATTCCCTCTATAAGTGATAGCTTATGATAAGTGTCTTTTTCTGTGTGACTTATTTCACTTAGAATCGTCGTACCTAACTCCACTCATCTTGCTTCTACTAGCCTTATGACATTGATTTCATGTCTGAGTGATATTCCATTGTACATAAGGACCACGACTTCTTTATCCATTTTTCTCTTTCCTGGGATATTTAAGTTGTCATGAAGTGGAGGTTCTTGTCAACAGAGCAGCCCTAAACTTTGGGGTGCCTGTGTCTTGCTGATTTTTCTTTTTCCCAATTTATACGCCCATGAGTGGACGTGCCGTACGCTCCCTAAGCTGTGTTTTTTCGATGTTTCAGGACACACCATACACTTCTCCAGAGTGGCTGCTGGCAATTAACATCCCGCCCATCAGCGTAGCAAGGCTGCCATTTCTCCATGGCCTGTCCTGCATTTCTGGTTTTGACACTTTTTGCAGCATGGCCCTTTTGGCCGATGGGAAGCGAGACTTCTTTGTAGCGCTGATTTGCCTTTCCAGGTTGCTTGGTTGGCCAAAAAGGGCGTATGCGTTTTTTCCTGAATATATTCAGGAAAAAACGCATACGCCCTTTTTGGCCAAGGGCATCATTGTCGACCTTTTGCCGCTTTTCATGTGCATTAAAGGCGATTCGAATCTACCTCCTGAAATCTGTTTCCTGCAATTCTGCCTTGCTTTCAAATCCTCTTCGTTGCCTTCCCTCAATATATCTGTGGATGAGAGTTATCACTTATAACTCTGCGGGTTTGTGAATTGCAGTGTCCCTGAGCTCCATTTTTCAACTGTCTTTTTTGAGAGCTGGCCGCAAAAGCACGGGATTGCCTCAGGCCCTATTCTGGTTCCTGGCAGCAGGCTGAGCCTGTGGTTAATTCTTCTTCCTGATGGGAATATAGAGTGACCTGTGCCTGTCCCAACACCTAGATCTAGTCTCTCATTGGTTGCCCCTCTTCCCGTTCATCCTCAGGACAAATTGCAACCTGTACAGAACAGGAGGTTAAAGGTGCTGATTCTCCAAGTAGGGAGATTGCTAGTGAAGTAGCTGGAATGGCGAACCCGAGCACAAGGAGATGAGAAATGAGGTGCGTTTTAGAAACCTTTCAAAATCACACGGTGTACCTTCTTCTGGGTTCCTCATGCAAGATTTCGATGTAGGAAGATGCCCTTGAACCTGGAGATTTGGGACCCATGGGATGGGTACCATGCAGTATTACTTTAAAGGGTCTGCGTTTGCTCACCCAACCTCACCCAACCTCTCAGCCCCAAGAGTGTCCACCCTTATGTCTCATCCAGCTGTGGGTCTAGATATGGTCAATCCAGGTTGCATCACAGCCTCTGAACGAATTTTGTAAGAATTTCTCTCTCTTTCACTGTCTTTGTTTTACGGGTTTTTAAAAGTAATTTATTTTTATAATGGGGTTTAGCTGCTTTTCACGGCTGTGTTTATGCGGATTTACACCCACTTGACTCACTTCCAGACAGATATCAATACATAGGTTTTAAGATTGTTACTAGTCACATATATTCTTGTGCGGTGAATAGGGGGTGTTGAGTCCAGTTCACTGAGCAAGGAGTAGGTCTTGTCTATTACATATTGGGTGTATGGAACGGTATCTGAGCGAATTTGAACCCCTTGTTTTATGCATCACCCCACCTCACCTTTCCCGTTAAGCAGCCATAGTGTGTTTTCTAAACGTGTGATTCTGTTCTGTTCTGTAATTCAGTTCAAGTGTAGCAGGTTTTTACATTCCCTCTATAAGTGATAGCTTATGATAAGTGTCTTTTTCTGTGTGACTTATTTCACTTAGAATCGTCGTACCTAAGTCCACTCATCTTGCTTCTACTAGCCTTATGACATTGATTTCATGTCTGAGTGATATTGTATTGTACATAATGACCACAACTTCTTTATCCATTTTTCTCTTTCCTGGGATATTTAAGGTGTCATGAAGTGGAGGTTCTTGTCAACAGAGCAGCCCTAAACTTTGGGGTGCCTGTGTCTTGCTGATTTTTAGTTTTCCCAATTTATACGCCCATGAGTGGACGTGCCCTATGCTCCCTAAGCTGTGTTTTTTCGATGTTTCAGGACACACCGTACACTTCTCCAGAGTGACTGTTGGCAATTTACATCCCGCCCATCAGCGTAGCAAGGCTGCCATTTCTCCATGGCCTGTCCTGCATTTCTGGTTTTGACACTTTTTGCAGCATGGCCCTTTTGACCGATGGGAAGCGAGACTTCTTTGTAGCGCTGATTTGCCTTTCCAGGTTGCTTGGTTGGCCAAAAAGGGCGTATGCGTTTTTTCCTGAATATATTCAGGAAAAAACGCATACGCCCTTTTTGGCCAAGGGCATCATTGTCGACCTTTTGCCGCTTTTCATGTGAATTAAAGGCGATTCGAATCTACCTCCTGAAATCTGTTTTCTGCAATTCTGCCTTGCTTTCAAATCCTCTTCGTTGCCTTCCCTCAATATATCTGTGGATGAGAGTTATCATTTATAACTCTGCGGGTTTGTGAATTGCAGTGTCCCTGAGCTCCATTTTTCAACTCGCTTTTTTGGGAGCTGGCCGCAAAAGCGCGGGATTGCCTCAGGCCCTATTGTGCTTCTGGGCGGCAGGCTGAGCCTGTGATTAATTCTTCTTCCTGATGGGAAATTAGAGTGACCTGTGCCTGTCCCAACACCTAGATCTAGTCTCTCATTGGTTGCCCCTCTTCCCTTTCATCCCCAGGACAAATTGCAACCTGTACAGAACAGGAGGTTAAAGGTGCTGATTCTCCAAGTAGGGAGATTGCTAGTAAAGTAGCTGGAATGGCGAACCCGAGCACAAGGAGATGAGAAATGAGGTGCGTTTTAGAAACCTTTCAAAATCACACGGTGTACCATCTTCTGAGTTTCTCATGCATGTTTTCGATGTAGGAAGATGCCCTTGAAACTGGAGACTTGGGACCCATGGGATGGGTACCACGCAGTATTACTTTAAAGGGTCTGCGTTTGCTCACCCAACCTAACCCAACCTTTCAGCCCCAAGAGTGTCCACCCTTATGTCTCATCCACCTGTGCGTGTAGATATGGTCAATCCAGGTTGCATCACAGCCTCTGAACGAATTTTGTAAGAATTTCTCTCTCTTTCACTGTCTTTGTTTTATGGGTTTTTAAAAGTAATTTATTTTTATAATGGGGTTTAGTTGCTTTTCACGGCTGTGTTTATGCGGATTTACACCCACTTGACTCACTTCCAGACATATATCAATACATAGGTTTTAAGATTCTTACTAGTCACCTATATTCTTGTGCGGTGAATAGGGGGTGTTGAGTCCAGTTCACTGAGCAAGGAGTAGGTCTTGTCTATTACATATTGGGTGTATGGAACGGTATCTGAGCGAATTTGAACCCCTTGTTTTATGCATCACCCCACATCACCTTTCCCGTTAAGCAGCCATAGTGTGTTTTCTAAACGTGTGACTCTGTTCTGTTTTGTAATTCAGTTCAAGTGTAGCGGTTTTTACATTCCCTCTATAAGTGATAGCTTATGATAAGTGTCTTTTTCTGTGTGACTTATTTCACTTAGAATCGTCGTACCTAACTCCACTCATCTTGCTTCTACTAGCCTTATGACATTGATTTCATGTCTGAGTGATATTCCATTGTACATAAGGACCACGACTTCTTTATCCATTTTTCTCTTTCCTGGGATATTTAAGTTGTCATGAAGTGGAGGTTCTTGTCAACAGAGCAGCCCTAAACTTTGGGGTGCCTGTGTCTTGCTGATTTTTCTTTTTCCCAATTTATACGCCCATGAGTGGACGTGCCGTACGCTCCCTAAGCTGTGTTTTTTCGATGTTTCAGGACACACCATACACTTCTCCAGAGTGGCTGCTGGCAATTAACATCCCGCCCATCAGCGTAGCAAGGCTGCCATTTCTCCATGGCCTGTCCTGCATTTCTGGTTTTGACACTTTTTGCAGCATGGCCCTTTTGGCCGATGGGAAGCGAGACTTCTTTGTAGCGCTGATTTGCCTTTCCAGGTTGCTTCGTTGGCCAAAAAGGGCGTATGCGTTTTTTCCTGAATATATTCAGGAAAAAACGCATATGCCCTTTTTAGCCAAGGGCATCATTGTCGACCTTTTGCCGCTTTTCATGTGCCTTAAAGGCGATTCGAATCTACTTCCTGAAATCTGTTTCCTGCAATTCTGCCTTGCTTTCAAATCCTCTTCGTTGCCTTCCCTCAATATATCTGTGGATGAGAGTTATCACTTATAACTCTGCGGGTTTGTGAATTGCAGTGTCCCTGAGCTCCATTTTTCAACTGTCTTTTTTGAGAGCTGGCCGCAAAAGCACGGGATTGCCTCAGGCCCTATTCTGGTTCCTGGCAGCAGGCTGAGCCTGTGGTTAATTCTTCTTCCTGATGGGAAAATAGAGTGACCTGTGCCTGTCCCAACACCTAGATCTAGTCTCTCATTGGTTGCCCCTCTTCCCGTTCATCCTCAGGACAAATTGCAACCTGTACAGAACAGGAGGTTAAAGGTGCTGATCCTCCAAGTAGGGAGATTGCTAGTAAAGTAGCTGGAATGGCGAACCCGAGCACAAGGAGATGAGAAATGAGGTCCGTTTTAGAAACCTTTCAAAATCACACGGTGTACCTTCTTCTGGGTTCCTCATGCAAGATTTCGATGTAGGAAGATGCCCTTGAACCTGGAGATTTGGGACCCATGGGATGGGTACCATGCAGTATTACTTTAAAGGGTCTGCGTTTGCTCACCCAACCTCACCCAACCTCTCAGCCCCAAGAGTGTCCACCCTTATGTCTCATCCAGCTGTGGGTCTAGATATGGTCAATCCAGGTTGCATCACAGCCCCTGAACGAATTTTGTAAGAATTTGTCTCTCTTTCACTGTCTTTGTTTTACGGGTTTTTAAAAGTAATTTATTTTTATAATGGGGTTTAGCTGCTTTTCACGGCTGTGTTTATGCGGATTTACACCCACTTGACTCACTTCCAGACAGATATCAATACATAGGTTTTAAGATTGTTACTAGTCACATATATTCTTGTGCGGTGAATAGGGGGTGTTGAGTCCAGTTCACTGAGCAAGGAGTAGGTCTTGTCTATTACATATTGGGTGTATGGAACGGTATCTGAGCGAATTTGAACCCCTTGTTTTATGCATCACCCCACCTCACCTTTCCCGTTAAGCAGCCATAGTGTGTTTTCTAAACGTGTGATTCTGTTCTGTTCTGTAATTCAGTTCAAGTGTAGCAGGTTTTTACATTCCCTCTATAAGTGATAGCTTATGATAAGTGTCTTTTTCTGTGTGACTTATTTCACTTAGAATCGTCGTACCTAAGTCCACTCATCTTGCTTCTACTAGCCTTATGACATTGATTTCATGTCTGAGTGATATTGCATTGTACATAAGGACCACAACTTCTTTATCCATTTTTTTCTTTCCTGGGATATTTAAGGTGTCATGAAGTGGAGGTTCTTGTCAACAGAGCAGCCCTAAACTTTGGGGTGCCTGTGTCTTGCTGATTTTTAGTTTTCCCAATTTATACGCCCATGAGTGGACGTGCCCTATGCTCCCTAAGCTGTGTTTTTTCGATGTTTCAGGACACACCGTACACTTCTCCAGAGTGGCTGTTGGCAATTTACATCCCGCTCATCAGCGTAGCAAGGCTGCCATTTCTCCATGGCCTGTCCTGCATTTCTGGTTTTGACACTTTTTGCAGCATGGCCCTTTTGACCGATGGGAAGCGAGACTTCTTTGTAGCGCTGATTTGCCTTTTCAGGTTGCTTGGTTGGCCAAAAAGGGCGTATGCGTTTTTTCCTGAATATATTCAGGAAAAAACGCATACGCCCTTTTTGGCCAAGGGCATCATTGTCGACGTTTTGCCGCTTTTCATGTGCTTTAAAGGCGATTCGAATCTACCTCCTGAAATCTGTTTTCTGCAATTCTGCCTTGCTTTCAAATCCTCTTCGTTGCCTTCCCTCAATATATCTGTGGATGAGAGTTATCATTTATAACTCTGCGGGTTTCTGAATTGCAGTGTCCCTGAGCTCCATTTTTCAACTCGCTTTTTTGGGAGCTGGCCGCAAAAGCGCGGGATTGCCTCAGGCCCTATTGTGCTTCTGGGCGGCAGGCTGAGCCTGTGATTAATTCTTCTTCCTGATGGGAAGTTAGAGTGACCTGTGCCTGTCCCAACACCTAGATCTAGTCTCTCATTGGTTGCCCCTCTTCCCGTTCATCCCCAGGACAAATTGCAACCTGTACAGAACAGGAGGTTAAAGGTGCTGATTCTCCAAGTAGGGAGATTGCTAGTAAAGTAGCTGGAATGGCGAACCCGAGCACAAGGAGATGAGAAATGAGGTGCGTTTTAGAAACCTTTCAAAATCACACGGTGTACCATCTTCTGAGTTTCTCATGCATGTTTTCGATGGAGGAAGATGCCCTTGAACCTGGAGACATGGGACCCATGGGATGGGTACCACGCAGTATTACTTTAAAGGGTCTGCGTTTGCTCACCCAACCTAACCCAACCTTTCAGCCCCAAGAGTGTCCACCCTTATGTCTCATCCAGCTGTGCGTGTAGATATGGTCAATCCAGGTTGCATCACAGCCTCTGAACGAATTTTGTAAGAATTTCTCTCTCTTTCACTGTCTTTGTTTTACGGGTTTTTAAAAGTAATTTATTTTTATAATGGGGTTTAGCTGCTTTTCACGGCTGTGTTTATGCGGCTTTACACCCACTTGACTCACTTCCAGACATATATCAATACATAGGTTTTAAGATTCTTACTAGTCACCTATATTCTTGTGCGGTGAATAGGGTGTGTTGAGTCCAGTTCACTGAGCAAGGAGTAGGTCTTGTCTATTACATATTGGGTGTATGGAACGGTATCTGAGCGAATTTGAACCCCTTGTTTTATGCATCACCCCACCTCACCTTTCCCGTTAAGCAGCCATAGTGTGTTTTCTAAACGTGTGACTCTGTTCTGTTTTGTAATTCAGTTCAAGTGTAGTGGTTTTTACATTCCCTCTATAAGTGATAGCTTATGATAAGTGTCTTTTTCTGTGTGACTTATTTCACTTAGAATCGTCGTACCTAACTCCACTCATCTTGCTTCGACTAGCCTTATGACATTGATTACATGTCTGAGTGATATTCCATTGTACATAAGGACCACGACTTCTTTATCCATTTTTCTCTTTCCTGGGATATTTAAGTTGTCATGAAGTGGAGGTTCTTGTCAACAGAGCAGCCCTAAACTTTTGGGTGCCTGTGTCTTCCTGATTTTTAGTTTTCCCAATTTATACACCCATGAGTGGAGGTGCCCTATGCTCCCTAAGCTGTGTTTTTTCGATGTTTCAGGACACACCGTACACTTCTCCAGAGTGGCTGTTGGCAATTTACATCCCGCCCATCAGCGTAGCAAGGCTGCCATTTCTCCATGGCCTGTCCTGCATTTCTGGTTTTGACACTTTTTGCAGCATGGCCGTTTTGACCGATGGGAAGCGAGACTTCTTTGTAGCGCTGATTTGCCTTTCCAGGTTGCTTGGTTGGCCAAAAAGGGCATATGCGTTTTTTGCTGAATATATTCAGGAAAAAACGCATACGCCCTTTTTGGCCAAGGGCATCATTTTCCACGTTTTGCCGCTTTTCATGTGCTTGAAAGGTGATTCGAATCTACCTCCTGAAACCTGTTTCCTGCAACTCTGCCTTGCTTTCAAATCCTCTTCGTTGCCTTCCCTCAATATATTTGTGGACGAGAGTTATCATTTATAACTCTGCAGGTTTTTGAATTGCAGTGCCCATGTGCTCCATTTTTCAACTGGCTTTTTTCGGAGCTGGCCGCAGAAGCGCGGGATTGCCCCAGGCACTAATCTGGTTCCTGGCGGCAGGCTGAGCCTGGGCTTAATTCTTCTTCCTGATGGGAAAATAGAGTGACCTGTGCCTGTCCCAACACCTAGATCTAGTCTCTCATTGGTTGCCCCTCTTCCCGTTCATCCTCAGGACAAATTGCAACCTGTACAGAACAGGAGGTTAAAGGTGTTGATTCTCCAAGTAGGGAGATTGCTAGTAAAGTAGCTGGAATGGCGAACCCGAGCACAAGGAGATGAGAAATGAGGTGCGTTTTAGAAACCTTTCAAAATCACACGGTGTACCATCTTCTGGGTTCCTCATGCAAGTTTTCGATGTAGGAAGATGCCCTTGAACCTGGAGATTTGTGACCCATGGGATGGGTACCACGCAGTATTACCTTAAAGGGTCTGTGTTTGCTCACCCAACCTCACCAAACCTGTCAGCCCCAAGAGTGTCCACCCTTAGGTCTCATCCAACTGTGGGTCTAGATATTTTCAATCCAGGTTGCATCACAACCCCTGAATGAATTTTGTAAGAATTTCTCTGTCTTTCACTGTCTTTGTTTCATGGGTTTTTAAAACTAATTTATTTTTATAATGGGGTTTAGCTGCTTTTCACAGCTGTGTTTATGCGGCTTTACACCCACTTGACTCACTTCCAGAGAGATATCAATACATAAGTTTTAAGATTCTCACTAGTCAGATATATTCTTGTGCGGTGAATAGGGGGTGTTGAGTCCAGTTCACTGAGCAAGGAGTAGGTCTTTTCTATTACATATTGGGTGTATGGAACGGTATCTGAGCTAATTTGAAACCCTTGTTTTATGCATCACCCCACGTCACCTTTCCCGTTAAGCAGCCATAGTGTGTTTTAAATGTGTGACTATGTTCTAATTTGTAATTCAATTCAAGTGTAGCGGTTTTTACATTCCCTCTATAAGTGATAGCTTTTGATAAGTGTCTTTTTCTGTGTGACTTATTTCCCTTAGAATCGTCGTACCTAAGTACACGCATCTTGCGTCTACTGGCCTTATGACATTGATTTCATGGCAGAGTGATATTCCATTTTACATAAGAACCACAATTTCTTTATCCATTTTTCTCTTTCCTGGGATATTTAAGGTGTCATGAAGTGGAGGTTCTTGTCAACAGAGTAGCCCTAAACTTTGTGGTGCCTGTGTCTTGCTGATTTTTAGTTTTCCCAATTTATACGCCCATGAGTGGAAGTGTCCTATGCTACCTAAGCTGTGTTTTTTCGATGTTTCAGGACACACCGTACACTTCTCCAGAGTGACTGTTGGCAATTTACATCCTGCCCATCAGCGTAGCAAGGCTCCCTTTTCTCCATGGCCTGTCCTGCATTTGTGGTTTTGACACATTTTTCAACATTGCCCTTTTGACCGATGGGAAGCGAGACTTCTTTGTAGTGCTGATTTGCCTTTCCAGGTTGCTTGGTTGGCCAAAAAGGGCGTATGCGTTTTTTCCTGAATATATTCAGGAAAAAACGCATACGCCCTTTTTGGCCAAGGGCATCATTGTCGACGTTTTGCCGCTTTTCTTGAGCTTTAAAGGCGATTCGAATCTACCTCCTGAAATCTGTTTCCTGCAATACTGCCTTGCTTTCAAATCCTCTTCGTTGCTTTCCCTCAATATATTTGTGGACGAGAGTTATCATTTATAACTCCGCAGGTTTGTGAATTGCAGTGCCCCTGAGCTCCATTTTTCAACTCGCTTTTTTGGTAGCTGGCCGCAAAAGCGCGGGATTGCCTCAGGCCCTATTCTGGTTCCGGGCGGCAGACTGAGCCTGTGGTTAATTCTTCTTCCTAATGGGAAAATAGAGTGACCTGTGCCTGTCCCAACACCTAGATCTAGTCTCTCATTGGTTGCTCCTCTTCCCGTTCATCCTCAGGACAAATTGCAACCTGTACAGAACAGGAGGTTAAAGGTGCTGATTCTCCAAAAAGGGAGATTGCTAGTAAAGTAGCTGGAATGGCGAACCCGAGCACAAGGAGGTGAGAAATGAGGTGCGTTTTAGAAACCTTTCCCGATCACACGGTGTACCATCTTCTGGGTTTCTCATGCATGTTTTCGATGCAGGAAGATGCCCTTGAACCTGGAGATTTGGGACCCATGGGATGGGTACCACGCAGTATTACTTTAAAGGGTCTGCGTTTGCTCACCCAACCTCACCCAACCTTTCAGCCCCAAGAGTGTCCACCCTTAGGTCTCATCCACCTGTTGGTCTAGAATTGGTCAATCGAGGTTGCATCACGGCCCCTGAACGAACTGTGTAAGAACTTCTCTCTCTTTCACTGTCTTTGTTTTACGGGTTTTTACAAGTAATTTATTTTTATAATGGGGTTTAGCTGCTTTTCACGGCTGTGTTTATGCGGCTTTACACCCACTTGACACACTTCCAGAGAAATATCAATACATAGGTTTGAAGATTCTTACTAGTCAGATATATACTTGTGTGGTGAATAGGGGATGTTGAGTCCAGTTCACTGAGCAAGGAGTAGGTCTTGTCTATTACATATTGGGTGTATGGAACGGTATCTGTGCTAATTTGAAACCCTTGTTTTATGCATCACCCCACCTCACCTTTCCCGTTAAGCAGCCATAGCGTGTTTTCTAAACGTGTGACTCTGTTCTCTTTTGTAATTCAGTTCAAGTGTAGCAGTTTTTACATTCCCTCTATAAGTGATAGCTTACGATAAGTGTCTTTTTCTGTGTGACTTATTTCACTTAGAGTCGTCGTACCTAAATCCACTCATCATGCTGCTACTAGCCTTATGACATTGATTTCATGTCTGAGTGATATTCCATTGTACATAAGGACCACAAATTCTTTATCCATTTTTCTCTTTCCTGGGATATTTAAGGTGTCATGAAGTGGAGGTTCTTGTCAACAGAGCAGCCCTAAACTTTGTGGTGCCTGTGTCTTGTGATTTTTAGTTTTCCCAATTTATACGCCCATGAGTGGAAGTGCCCTATGCTCCCTAAGCTGTGTTTTTTCGATGTTTCAGTACACACCGTACACTTCTCCAGAGTGGCTGTTGGCAATTTACATACCGCCCATCAGCGTGGCAAGGCTCCCATTTCTCCTTGGCCTGTCCTGCATTTGTGGTTTTGACACTTTTTTCAGCATGGCCCTTTTGACGGATCGAAAGCGAGACTTCTTTGTAGCGCTGATTTGCCTTTCCAGGTTGCTTGGTTGGCCAAAAAGGGCGTATGCGTTTTTTCCTGAATATATTCAGGAAAAAACGCATACGTCCTTTTTGGCCAAGGGCATCATTGTCGACGTTTTGCCGCTTTTCATGTGCTTTAAAGGCGATTCGAATCTACCTCCTGAAATGTGTTTCCTGCAGTTCTGCCTTGCTTTCAATTCCTCTTCGTTGCCTTCCCTCAATATATTTGTGGACGAGAGTTATCATTTATAACTCTGCAGGTTTGTGAATTGCAGTGCCCATGTGCTCCATTTTTCAACTGGCTTTTTTGGGAGCTGGCCGCAGAAGTTCGGGATTGCCTCAGGCCCTATTCTGGTTCCGGGCGGCAGGCTGAGCCTGTGGTTATTTCTTCTTCCTGATGGGAAAATAGAGTGACCTGTGCCTGTCCCAACACCTAGATCTAGTCTCTCATTGGTTGCCCCTCTTCCCGTTCATCCTCAGGACAAATTGCAACCTGTATGGAACAGGAGTTTAAAGGTGCTGTTTCTCCATGTAGGGAGATTACTAGTTAAGAAGCTGGAATGGCGAACCCGAGCACAAGGAGATGAGAAATGAGGTGCGTTTCAGAAACCTTTCCCGATCAGACAGTGTACCATGATCTGGGTTACTCATGCATGTTTTTGATGTAGGAAGATGCCCTTGAACCTGGAGATTTGGGACCCATGGGATGGGGACCACGCAGTATTACTTTAAAGGGTCTGCGTTTGCTCACCCAACCTCACCAAAACTCTCAGCCCCAAGAGTGTCCACCCTTATGTCTCATCCAGCTGTGGGTCTAGATATGGTCAATCCAGGTTGCATCACAACCCCTGAACGAATTTTGTAAGAATTACTCTCTCTTACACTGTCTTTGTTTTACGGGTTTTTAAAAGTAATTTATTTTTAAAATGGGTTTTAGCTGCTTTTCACGGCTGTGTTTATGCCGCTTTACACTCACTTGACTCTCTTCCAGAGAGAGATCAATACATAGGTTTTCAGATTCTTACTACTCAGATATATTCTTGTGCGCTGAATAGGGGGTGTTGAGTCTAGTTCACTGAGCAAGGAGTAGGTCTTGTCTACTACATATTGGGTTTATGGAACGGTATCTGAGCTAATTTGAAACCCTTGTTTTATGCATCACCCCACCTCACCTTTCCCGTTAAGCAGCCATAGTGTGTTTTTAAAATGGGTGACTGTGTTCTGTTTTGTAATTCAGTTTAAGGCTAACGGTTTTTACATTCCCTCTATAAGTGATATCTTATGATAAGTGTCTTTTTCTGTGTGACTTATTTCACTTAGAATCGTCGTACCTAAATCCACTCATCATGCTGCTACTAGCCTTATGATATTGATTTCATGGCTGAGTGATATTCCATTGTACATAAGTACCACAACTTCTTTACCATTTTTCTCATCCCTGGGATATTTAAGATGTACACAAGTGGAGGTTTTTGTAACCAGAGCAGCCCTAAACTTTGGGGTGCCTGTGTCTTGTTGATTTTAATTTTTCCAATTTATACGCCCATGAATGGATGTGCCCCTTTCTCTCTAGCTGTGTTTTTTAGATGTTTTAGGAAACACCGTACCGTTCTCCAGAGTCGCCATTGGCAATTTACATCCCGACCATCAGTGTAACAATGCTCCCTTTCCTCCCTGGCCTCTCCTGTATTTTTTTTACACTTTTTTAGGAAGGCCCTTTTGACCGATGGGAAGTGAGACTTCTTTGTAGTGCTGCATTGCATTTCCGGCTTGCTTGGTTGGCCAAAAAGGGCCTATGCGTTTTTTCCTGAATTTATTCAGAAAAAAAAACACATATGCTCTTTTTGGCCATGTGCATCGTTGTCGACTTTTGGCCGCTTTTCATGTGCTTTAGGGGCTATTCGAATCTAACTCCTGAAATCTGTTTCCTGCAATTCTGCCTTGCTTTCCAATCCTGTTCGTTGCCTTCCCTCAATATAGTTTTGGACGATAGTTATAATTTATAACTTTGCAGGTTTGTGAATTGCAGTGCCCCTGAGCTCCATTTTTCAACTCGCTTTTTTGGGAGCTGTCCGCAGAACCGCTGCTTTGCTTCTGGCCCTACTCTGGTTCCCGGTGGCAGGCTAAGCCTTTGCTTAATTCTTCTTCCTGATTGGAAATTAGAGTGACATGTGCCTGTCCGAACATCTAGGGCTTGGCTCTCCTTGTTTCTCCTCCTTCCCCTTCTTCCTTTCGAAAAATTCCAAATTTTGTGCAACTGGATGTTGAAGGTGCTGACATCCTCAGGTGGGGAGATTTTAAGGAAAAAGGCTGGAGGTGTGACCCCAACAACCAGGAAATTAGGAGTTTTGGTGCCTTTTCCAAAATCTCCCTGATCCAACCGTGTTCCATCTTCTGGGTGTCACAGGCATGTTTTAGCTGTAGGAAAGGTCCCGTGTATGTAAGGAGAACACCAGGGATTTTTCCAAATCAGTGTCTCCCCGAACTCCAATCTGGGGAATTTTTAAGCTACTGGTACATGTGTGTTCATTAAGGGACTTGGGCCGTAGGCAGAGTCCGAACTTTAGATGATTGAAGTCTTCAGGTTCAGAAACGCTCACCATCGGCCTCCTTTAGTTTCCATTTTATCTGTAGTTGATAGATGATGTCGATATAGATATCTATTGTTTTTCAGATTATTTCCCCTTAGGGGTCATTACAAAATATTGAGTATAGTTCCCTGTGTTATACAGTAGTTCCTTGTTGATGATATATTTTATACATAGCAGTGTGTATATGTTAATCTGAAACTGTTAATTTATCCCTCCTCCCACCTTTCCCCTTTGGTAATAAAAAATATAAGATTTTATACTTCTCAGAAATCTAGGAGCTGAAAGAGAGGTATCATTTTCAATGGAAAATCAGTCAAAACAAGGTTGAAACTTCAACCAAGATTATTAGATGTACATCCTTGGAAAGAAATCACTGCATTTCTCTACTGTTGACCTGACAAATAAGACAAACCCCTCCACTGAACTTGCTTATAATAAAGTGATGGAAATATCAAATGGAAGTGTTAGAAACATCTTATTTTACACGAGCCTTATACACTGCTCTATGTTAATTACAGTTTGGCTCGCACATCTGTTCTTTGAAGTTACAATGTTCTCAAATTCTGTTACTGATCCTGCAGAGTGGGCCCCAACAAGGGTCTCCCTGCCTAGTGTCATTGGAGCCAACAGATCGAGACTGACTTTGGTTCAGAAGCAAAGGAAAACTTTATATTTTGATCAGAGAATGGAGAGGTGAGAGTGTGTGCTTCCCTGCGGGTTGTGGGCCGGGCTGCTGTGTAGAGATCCTGGCACCGTCAGCGGGAGGGAGGGGGCGGAGCTCTCGAGGGCCGGGTTGGCTGGAGCTCAGGCTCTATGTCGCAGAGTCTGCACGGGGCCCCACGAGCTGAGGTGTCGGCCCAGCCATTTTGCACTAGGAAATCGGGTCTGAAGTGTCGGGTGTGGGACCTCTGCATGTGGAAACCTAGGAGCAAGTGAAATTAGACAAAGCACAAAGGAAAAAATGGTTAGACTTTATTTTATTGCCCAGATTCTATTTTCATCTCCCAGGAATTTTTCATGGGCTTTGCCAGTGACAAAGCCCTCCTCTGCCTTTTGTCCCATTCCTCATTCTTGGGGTGCTGAGGGTGCAGACACCTCTTCTGTAAATGCTTCGTGCTGAGTTGGGTGTCCTCATACCCGGGGCGAGGGGGAGGACTTCTCCCAAGCAGCCTCCAGGTGAGGTTGATTGACCCCAGGCCTCCTCCCTCACTGCTCGTCTGCCTGAGCACCAGCATTGGAAGTTTTATAGATTCTAATGACCTTTAAGGGTCCAGGAAAGAGATGTGCAGAGACGCTGGGGGTGGGGTGGGCCGTTTTACCATGCTCCACATTGGTTCGGCCCCCTTAGGCTGACAGTTCCTGCTAGCCTAGATGCTCTGACCAGTACTCTGCGCTTTCTTCAGTTAGGCCACTGAATTAACGTACAAACAACACCAGGTGTCAGAGCCCTGCTTGCTCAACTCCCAGACAGTCCAGGGCCGGTGGTGATCCAGGACCTTCACGGCCACTCAGTCAACGGCCTTTTGAAGTAGCCAGGAGTGCAGCCGGTCTCATTGGCCGCCGTCACCGCGGTGTCTGTAGGCTTTTCTATGGTGGCAGCGTTATTTACGGTTCCCCTGCCAAGTTTATTAGCTCCGCTCTGGGTGCAGTAAGTCCTGTAAGCAATAGTCTGCTCTTTTGGGACACACTCTTGTTGTTTTCTGAGAGAAGCTCCAGGTCAAGTGATGGTCAAACGAGTCGTCATGGGGGCCCATTGCTCCAGGTTTTCTCTCTGGAGGTTGGTGTTGGAGGGCCTCCTCACTCGAGGTCATTGTGCCCACGGAGCAATCCCTGCAACTTCAGGGCATGGTGGGTGGTTAGGATCACCAAGTGGCGTCCTTTTCCCTTAGGAGGGAGCTGGCCTTGCGGGCTGCTGATTTCCAGGTTTTTAGATACCCCCAGTATCCTGGTCGGATGGGGTGGCTGGCCAATGCCTGGAGGGCATTCTTGCATTGTTCCATTTCAAGTGGTCCCAGTTTTTGCACTAATACTCCAAGGGCGATTCGCCTTGGACCAGGAATGTAAAGGTCAAAGGGTTTAGCTAACTTAGGGAGGTCCAGGGCAAGGATCTGAACTGACTGCTCTTTCCATTCTTGAAAGGCCGCTTCTGGATTCTATTCAAAAGGATCATCATCTTTTCCTTTCAGTGTTTCATATAGAGGCCCAGCTATTAGACTGTAGTTAGGGATCCAGATGCAGCAAACCCCGGTCTCCCCAGGAACCCCTAAGCTGTCTTCTAGTTTCAGGAAGGGTGAGGCTGCAAATGGCTTCTTCCCTTTCCTGGGGTGGGCTTCTCCGACATTCTGAGCGAATGAAGCCCAGGAAGGTCACCTTAGTTTGTGATATTTGAGCCTTTTTCTTGGACACCTTCTATCTTTTATTGGCTAGGTAGTTCAGAGGCCTCCTTAGTCGGGCTGGTGATCAGAATGTCATCTGCATATTGAAGGAGGGTTCCCTTCTCCAGAGGTAGATTTTTTAGGTCTTTAGCTAACATTTCCCCAAAGATGGTGTGGGAATTTTTGAACCCCTGGGGCAGGACGGCCCAGCAGTATTGTTTTTGTTGTATGTTGAGTCCTGCCACTCACAGCCAAAATTTCTTGTGACTCTGGGACGAATGGAATACAGAAGAAGGCATCATTGAAGTCTAATACAGAATACCATGTCCTGGTGGATGGTAGAATGACCAGCAGGGTGTAGGAATTAGGAACTACTAGATGTATATCCTCTGTGGCTTCACTGACTGTCCTGGCGTCCTCTACCAGGTCCCCAGCAGCTCACGGGGCTCTTGTGGTCAGGTCCCTCCCAGGATATGGAGCTCACCTGGGCAGGTACCCAGCAGCCCACGGGGCTGTGGTGGTTAGGCCCCTCCCAGGATATGGAGCTCACCTGGGCAGGTACCCAGCAGCCCATGGGGCCATCATGGTCAGGCCCCTCCCAGGATATGGAGCTCACCTGGGCAGGTACGCAGCAGCCCACGGGGCTCTCGTGGGCATGCCCCTCCCTGGATATGGAGCTCCCGTGGACAGGTACCCCGACAGGGCTGGGCACACAGGAACTGTGCATATAGCCCTCATTGCAGAGCACCCCCAGCACACCTGTCACTCAGAGCTGACACAGAGCACCTCAGAGCAGAGCTTGAACTAATAAACAGCAGCTCCAACAGGTCTGTGACCCTAGGCTTCACTCTGTGCGGCCTCCCTCTGCCTGGTCTTCTAGGGGCTTCCACAGCAGCCGGGGCACCAGGCCTCTGTCTCCACCCACCACCCCTCCTCTCCCTGACTCCTGGGTTCCTCTCATTAGCAGAGGGTCTTCTTGAAGTTGTCTCCCACTCCTGGACCAGATAAAATGATTAGAAAACAAGCCAGAGCTGCCGCCCCTTATCTATCCTGACTCTCGGGACCCTACACCTGTTCCTTGGATCTGGCCGGTGCAGCAAGGCCCATTTTCTGCAAATCTGAGCCCCTGAGGGGCGAGGATTGGCTGACCTGGGCAGCCTGACCCGGCCGGCCAGCCCTTCCCAGGTGTGCCTGGGTTGAGGTCAATATAAACACCCCTCCAGGCAGCAAAAGCCTCTGCAGCTGTGCCTGACGCCATATTCTCTGCCCCGTCAGCAGTCTCGGGGTTGGGCTGGTGGGAGGCAGTAGGGCCCACGGCTCTATGAGTGGCCCGTTGTGACTGGGGCTCTACTGGACTTTCTGCAGGAGTTGCCGGGCTGCCACCTGCTAAAGAAGAGGATGTGTCACCCATACTTGCTGCTGGAATTTCTCCCCGGGCAGAGGTAAGGAAGGAAAAAAGCAGTGGGGGCCGGGACAGGAGGGGTACCTCAGGCAGGGAAATGGAAAGTTTCCAGACGAGCGCCCGGGGCCAGGACCATCCTGGCTGGCCTGCAGGCACCAAGTCGGCCTGCGTGCTGTCGCTGGTGTGACTCCAAGCCCCTTCCTCTAGTTTTTAGTCTTTGCACACATTCAGGTGTTTTACCTGGGAACGGTGGGAAAAGTTCAGCAGCAGCTGGCCTGGGGCTCAGCTCACGTTTAGTCAGAGACGCCTCCTCACGGTCCCCCAGCTTTGCAATGAGGACGCTCCTTGTGTGGGGGCTGCTGGCTGCATGGGAGATGATTCCCCACCTGTGACCAACTTAAGAATTGTTTACCACTGGAGCAAGTGCGCTGATAGGGTTTTCCTCTGTATGACCAGTGGGTTCAGTTTTTTTTTTTTTCTTTTTTGGTTCAAGGTAAGTTTTATTCCTCTTTTTGTATTTATGGATATAAGCATGGAAATCATTCATTCATATAAATACGTCTATGGGAAGGACAGAACTTTTTTTTCTGTTTTATTTTCTTAAGTATTATTTATTTTTTAATTTTTGAATTTATTTTATTCATTTTTTTATACAGCAGGCTCTTATTGGTTATCTATTTTATACATATAAGTGTATATGTGTCAATCCCAGGGTTGCAATTCATCCCACCACCACCACCCTGCCACTTTCCCCCCTTGGTGTCCATACATTTGTTCTCTACATCTGTGTCTCTATTTCTGCCTTGCAAACCAGTTCATCTTTACCATTTTTCTAGGTTCTACATGTATGCGTTAATATACGATATTTGTTTTTCTCTTTCTGACTTACTTCACTCTGTATGACAGTCTCTAGATCTATCCACGTCTCTACAAATGACCCAATTTCATTCCTTTTTATGGCTGAGTAATATTCCATTTTATATATGTAGCACATCTTTTCCGTTCGTCTGTCTATGGGCATTTAGGTTGCTTCCATGACCTGGCTATTGTAAATAGTGCTGCAATGAATATTGTGGTGAATATGTCTTTTTGAATTATGGTTTTCTCTGGGTATATGGCCAGTAGTGGGATTGCTGGGTCATATGGTTATTCTATTTTTAGTTTTTTAAGGAACCTCCATACTGTTCTCCATAGTGACTGTATCAATTTACATTCCCACAAATAGTGTAAGAGGGTTCCCTTTTCTCCACACCCTCTCCAGCATTTGTTGTTTGTAGATTTTCTGATGATGCCCATTCTAACTCGTGTGAGGTGATACCTCATTGTAGTTTTGGTTTATATTTCTCTAATAATTAGTGATGTTGAGTAGCTTTTCATGTGTTTCTTGGTCATCTGTATGTCTTCTTGGGACAAATGTCTATTTACGTCATCTGCCCATTTTTGGATTGGTTTGTTTGTTTTTTTACTGTTGAGCTGCATGAGCTGTTTATATACATTGGAGATTAATCCTTTGTCCATTGATTCGTTTGCAAATATTTTCTCCCATTCTGAGGGTTGTCTTTTCGTCTTGTTTGTAGTTTCCTTTGCTTTGCAAAAGCTTTTAGGTTTCATTTGCTTCCATTTGTTTTTTTTTTTTTTTTTTTATTCCATTACTCTAGGAGGTGGATCAAAAAATATCTTGCTGTGATTTATGTCAAAGAGTATTCTTCCTATGTTTTCCTCTAAGAGTTTTATAGTGTCCGGTCTTACATTTCGGTCTCTAATCCATTTGGAGTTTATTTTTTGTGTATGGTGTTAGGGAGTGTTCTAATTTCATTCTTTTACATGTAGCTGTCCATTTTTCCCAGCACCACTTATTGAAGAGACTGTCTTTTCTCCATTGTATACCCTTGCCTCCTTTGTCATAGATTAGCGGGCCATAGGTGTGTAGGTTTATCTCTGGGCTTTCTTTCTTTTTTTTTTTTTTTTCTTTACATCTTTATTGGAGTATAATTGCTTTACAATTGTGTGTTAGTTTCTGCTGTATAAAAAAGTGAATCAGCTATGCGTATACATATAACACCATATCCCCTCCCTCTTGCACCTCCCTCTCACTCCCTTATCCCACCCTTTTAGGTGGTCACAAAGCACAGAGCTGATCTCCCTGTGCTATGTGGCTGCTTCCCAGTAGCTATCAATTTTACATTTGGTAGTGTATATATGTCCATACCACTCTCTCACTTTGTCCCAGCTTACCCTTCCCTCTCCCCATGTCCTCAAGTCCTTTCTCTACGTCTGTGTCCTTAATCCTTTCCTGCCCCTAGGTTCTTCATAAACTTTTTTTTTTTAGATTCCATATATATGTGTTAGCATATGGTATTTGTTTTTCTCTTTCTGACTTACTTCACTCTGTAGGACAGACTCTAGATCCATCCACCTCACTAAAAATAACTCAATTTCGTTTCTTTTTATGGCTGAATAATGTTCCATCGTATATATGTGCCACATCTTCTTTTTCCATTTATCTGTTGATGGACACTTAGGTTGCTTCCATGTCCTGGCTATTGTAAATAGAGCTACAGTGAACATTGTGGTACATGACTCTTTTTGAATTATGGTTTTCTCAGGGTAAATGTCCAGGAGTGGGTTTGCTGGGTTGTATGGTAGTTCTATTTTTAGTTTTTAAGGAAGCCCCATACCGTTCTCCCTAGTGGCTATATCAATTTACATTCCCACCTACAGTGCAAGAGGGTTCCCTTTTCTCCAATAAATGCCTCTCCAGCATTTACTGTTGGTAGATTTTTTGATGATGGCCATTCTGACTGGTGTGAGGTGATACCTCACTGTAGTTTTGATTTGCATTTCTCTAATGATTAGTGATGCTCAGCATCCTTTCATGTGTTTGTTGGCAACCTGTATATCTTCTTTGGAGAAATTTCTATTTAGGTCTTCTGCCCATTTTTGGATTGGGTTGTTTGGTTTTGTGATATTGAGCTACATGAGCTGCTTTTTGTAGATTAATCCTTTGCCATTTGCTTCATTTGAAAATATTTTCTCCCATTCTGATGGTTGTCTTTTCATCTTGCTTAAGTTTTCCTTTGCTGTGCAAAAGAATTTATGTTTCATTCGGTCCCATTTTTTAATTTTTGTTTTTATTTCCATTTCTCTAGGAGGTGGGTCAAAAAGGATCTTGCTGTGATTTATGTCATAGACTGTTCTGCTTATGTTTTCTTCTAAGAGTTTTATAGTGGCTGGTCTTATATTTAGGTCTCTAATCCATTTTGAGTTACTTTTGTGTATGGTGTTAGGGAGTGTACTAATTTCATTCTTTTACATGTAGCTGTCCAGTTTTCCCAGCACCACTTACTGAAGACACTGTCTTTTCTCCATTGTATACCCTTGCCTCCTTTGTCATAGATTAGTTAACCATAGGTACGTGGGTTTATCTCTGTGCTTTCTATCCTTTTCTATTGACCTATATTTCTGTGTTTGTGTCAGTACCATATTATCTTGATTACTGTAGCTTTGTAATATAGTCTGAAGTCTGGAAGTCTGATTCCTCCAGCTCTTTTTTTTCCCCCTCAAGACTGCTTTGGCTATCCAGGGTCTTTTGTGTCTCCCTACAAATTTTAAGATTTTTTTTCTTGTTCTGTAGAAAATGCCAAAGGTATTTTGATCGGGATTGCATTGAATCTGTAGATTGCTTTGGGTAGTATAGTCATTTTCACAATATTGATTCTTCTAATCCAAGGACATGGTATATGTCTCCATCTGTTTATATCATCTTTGATTTCTTTCATCAGTGTCTTATAGTTTTCTGAGTACAGGTCTTTTACTTCCTTAGGTAGGTTTATTCCTAGGTATTTTATTCTTTTTGTTGCAGTGGTAATGGGATTGTTTCCTTAATTTCTCTTTCTGATCTTTCATTGTTAGTGTATAGGAATGCAAGCAATTTCTGTGCATTAATTTTGTATCCTGCAACTTTACCAAATTCATTGATTAGCTCCAGTGGTTTTCTGGTGGCATCTTTAAGATTCTCTATCTATGATATCATGTCATCTGCAAACAGTGACAATTTTACTTCTTCTTTTCCGTTTTGTATTCCTTTTATTTCTTTTTCTTCTCTGATTGCCATGGCTAGGACTTCCAAAACTATGTTGAATAGCAGTGGTGAGAGTGGACATCCTCGTCTTGTTCCTGATCTTAGAGGAAACGCTTTCAGTTTTTCACCATTGAGAATGCTGTTTGCTGTGGGTTTGTCATATATGGCCTTTATTATGTTGAGGTAGTTTCCGTCTATGCCCACACTCTGCAGAGTTTTTATCGTAAATGAGTGTTGAATTTTCTCAAAATCTTTTCCTTCATCTATTGAGATGACCATATGGTTTTATTCTACAATTTGTTAATATGGTGTATCACATTGATTTGTGTATATTGAAGAATCCTTGCATCCCTGGGATAAACCCCACTTGATCATGGTGTATGATCCTTTTAATGTGTTGTTCGATTCTGTTTGCTAGTATTTTGTTGAGGATTTTTGCATCTATATTCATCAGGGATATTGGTCTATAATTTTCTTTCCTTGTAGTATCTCTGTCTGATTTTGGTATCAGGGTGATGGTGGTCTCATAGAATGAGTTTGGGAGTGTTCCTTCCCCTGCAATTGTTTTGAAGAATTTGAGAAGGTTGGGTGTTAGCTCTTCTCTAAATGTTTGATAGAATTCACCTGTAATGCCATCTGGTTCTGGACTTTTGTTTGTTGGAAGATTTTTAATCACAGTTTCAATTTCATTGCTTGTGATAGGTTTGTTCATATTTTCTATTTCTTCCTGGTTCAGTCTTAGAAGGTTATACCTTTCTAAGAATTTGTCCATTTCTTCCAGATTGTCCATTTTATTGGCACAGAGTTGCTTGTAGTAGTCTCTTAGGATGCTTTGTATTCCTGTGGTGTCTGTTGTAACTTCTCCTTTTTCACTTCTAATTTTGTTGATTTGCGTCCTCTCCCTCTTTTTCTTGAGTGTGGCTAAAGGTTGATCATTTTTGCTTATCTTCTCAAAGAACCAGCTTTTAGTTTTGATGATCTTTGCTTCCGTTTTCTTTGTTTCTATTTCATTTATTTCTGCTCTGATCTTTAGGATTTCTTTCCTTCTACTAACTTTGGGTTTTGTTCTTCTTTCTCTAGTTCCTCTAGGTGTAAGGTTAGATTGTTTATTTGAGATTTTTCTTGTTTCTTGAGGTAGGCTTGTATTGCTATAAACTTCCCTCTTAGAACTCCTTTTGCTGCATCCCATAGGTTTTGGATCATCGTGTTTTGGTTGTCATTTGTCTCTAGGTAGTTTTTGATTTCCCCTTTGATTTCTTCAGTGATCTCTTGGTTATTTAGTAACGTATTGTTTAGCCTCCATGTGTTTGTGTTTTTTACAGTTTTTTCCGTGTAATTGATTTCTAATCTCATAGCATTGTGGTCGGAACAGCTGCTTGATATGATTTCAGTTTTCTTAAATTTACTGAGGCTTTATCTGTGACCCAAGATGTGATCTATCCTGGAGAATGTTCCGTGTGCAGTTGAGAAGAACGTGTAATCTGCTGTTTTTGGATGGAATGTCCTATAAATATCAATGAACTCTATCTGGTCTATTGTGTCATTTAAAGCTTGTGTTTCCTTATTAATTTTCTGTCTGGCTGATCTCCACTGGTGTAAGTGAGCTGTTAAAGTCCCCCGCTATTATTGTGTTACTGTCGATTTCCTCTTTTATAGCTGTTAGCAGTTGCCTTATACATTGAGGTGCTCCTATGTTGGGTACATATATATTTATAATTGTTATATCTTCTTCTTGGATTGATCCCTTGACCATTATGTAGTGTCTTTCCTTGTCTCTTGTAACATTCTTTATTTTAAAGTCTATTTTATCTGATATGAGTATTGCTACTCCAGCTTTCTTTTGATTTTCATTAGCATAGAATATATTTTTCCATCGCCTCACTTTCAGTCTGTATGTGTCCCTAGGTCTGAAATGGGTCTCTTGTAGACAGCATATATATGGGTCTTGTTTTTGTATCCATTCAGCCAGTCTATGTCTTTTGGTTGGAACATTTAGTGCATTCACGTTTAAGGTAATTATCGATATGTATGTTCCTACTACTATTTTCTTAATTGTTATGGGTTTGTCTTGGTGGGTCCTTTTCTTCTCTTGTGTTTCCCACTTAGAGAAGTTCTTTTAGCATTTGGTGTAGAGCTGGTTGCATGGTGCTGAATTCTCTTAGCTTTTGCTTGTCTGTAAGGCTTTTGATTTCTCCATCAAATCTGAATGAGCTCTTTGCAGGGTGCAGTACCCTTGGTTGTAGGTTCTTCCCTTTCATCACTTTAAATTTATCATGCCACTTCCTTCTGGCTTGTAGATTTTCTGCTGAGAAATCAGCTGTTATCCTTATGGGATTTCCCTTGTATGTTATTTGTCATTTTTCCCTTGCTGCTTTCAATAATTTTTCTTTGTCGTTAATTTTTGTCAATTTGATTACTATGTGTCTTGTCATTTTTCTCCTTTGGTTTCTCCTGCCTGGGACACTCTGTGCTTCTGGACTTGGGTGGCTATTTCTTTTCCCATGCTAGGGAAGTTTTTGACCATAATCTCTTCAAATATATTCTCGGGTCCTTTCTCTCTCTCTTCTCCTTCTGGGACCCCTATAATGCGAATGTTGTTGCGTTTAATGTTGTCCCAGAGGACTCTTGGGGTGTCTTCATTTATTTTCATTCTTTTTCTTTATTCTGTTCCATGGCAGTGATTTCCACCTTTCTGTCTTCCAGGCCACTTATCCGTTCTTCTGCCACAGTTATTCTGCTACTGATTCCTTCTAGTGTATTTTTCATTTCAGTTATTACATTGTTCACCTCTGTTTGTTTGTTCTTTAACTCTTCTAGGTGTTTGTTCCTTAATTCTTCTAGGTCTTTGTTAAGCATTTCTTGTGTCTTCTCGATCTTTGCCTCCTTTCTTTTTCTAAGGTCTTGGCTCAACTTCACTATCATTATTCTGAATTCTTTTTCTGGAAGGTTCCCTATCTCCACCTCATTCCGTTTTTTTTCTGGGGTTTTATCTTGTTCCTTGATCTGGTATAAAGTCCTCTGCCTTTTCATTTTGTCTATCTTTCTGTGAATGTGGTTTTCCTTCCACAGGCTGCAGAATTGTAGTTCTTCTTGCTTCTGCTGTCTGCTCTCTGGTGGATGAGTCTATCTTAGAGGCTTGTGCAAGCTTCCTGATGGGAGGGACTGGTGGTGGGTAGAGCTGGGTGTTGCTTTGGTGGGCAGAGCTTTAATCCGCTTGTCTACGGATTAAATAAAACTTTAATAAAAAGTTGAATCTGCTTGTCTGCTGATGCATGGGGCTGGGTTCCCTCCCTGTTGGTTGTTTGGCCTGAGGCGACCCAGCACTGGAGCCTACCTTGCTCTTGGTGGGGCTAATGGCGGACTCTGGGAGGGCTCACACCAAGGAGTATTTCCCAGAACTTCTGCTGCCAGTGTTGTTGTCCTCACGGTGAGCCACAGCCACAGCCACCAGCTGCCTCTGCAGGAGACCCTCTAAAAGTAGCAGGTAGTTCTGGTCATTCCCCTACGGGGTCACTGCTCCTTCCCCTGGGTCCTGATGTGCACACTACTTTGTGTGTGCCCTCCAAGAGTGGAGTATCTGAGTGGAGTTGAGACTCTGAGACTCTGTGTGGAGTCGCACAGACTCTGGGTCCTGTGAAGCTTCGATGTTTTGTGATTCTAGAAATCCTATAGGAGACGGTCCACAGCAGGTGAAGCTAATGTTGTCAGTAGAGGTGTTGAAGCCAAAGATCTGCAGTTCCGGCTATAGGTGCCGATGTACATACAGGACAAAATCATCTCGTGTGAATGTAGTTCAGGCATGTTTAAGATGAATGCAGTCATGTTAATGCCTACCATATTCTATCTTGAGCCTCTCCTCAGGGACCTCCTCCTCAGTTCCTGAGGCTCCTGTAAGTCATGTACAGGGGACTGGAGAGTGGGCTCTGTCCAGTCTGAGCCCTGAGTTACCCTGTGTGTATCTTAGGATACTTTGTATTTCTGTGGTGTCTGTTGTAACATCATCTCTTTCATTTCAGATTTATTTGGGCCCTCTCTTTTTTAACAAAACATACTACTGTTGTCTTTTATTCTTTACAGAAGTTTAATCAGTGTTTGATCTACTATCCTTACCCTATGTATACTTTTTGCAGTGAGATTTTTACTTTTCTTTGTTTCCTTGTTACTATCAATAATTAGTGAGACTTCTTTTAAGCTACCTTCAACATTGCTTATAAAGCTGCTTTATTAGTGATGACAGAGCCTTAATGGAAGTCATGTTCTGGTTGTAAATTAGAATGCAATGTGCCAGCACAAAGCCCCTTAAGTTTATGTCTCATTACTTCTTGTTCTTTTTTTAATTTAATTTTTATTTTTTGTCAGAGCAAATTTGATTAAAATGTTTTGTTTCTTCTAGGTGTGCAAGATGTGGTTCTTTTAAACATATACATATATCTATTCTTCTTTGGATCATTTTCCCATGTAGGTTATGACACCATGTTGAGTAGTCTTGTCTTGGTATTACGTAGGTCTTTGGTGATTACATATTTCACATGTGTTTCTATATCTATCTTAACCCCAATATCCTAATGTATCCAATCCTCACACCTTTCCATTTGGTGAACCCTAAGTTTGTTTAATGAATCTGTGATTGCATTTCTCTGTGGAAATATCTTCATTGGTATCAATTTTTAGCTAAGACCTATAAGTGATATTATAGGATATGTGTCTTTTGCTTTCTGACTTAGTACAATTTGCCTGATTAACTCAAGAATCATACACAGTGCTGCAAATGGCATTGTTTTGGTTTTTTCCCTGGCTAATATTCCACCTGTACGTGTACCAGTTATTCTTTGGCCACGCACCTCTTGATGGACTTTTTGGTTGCCTCCATGTCTTGGTTATTGTAATACTGCTGCAATGCACATTTGCTTGCCTGTGTCTTTCCAGTTCTATCTCCTTATGTTATAGGCCAAGGAGTGGGCTTGCTGTATCATATGGTAGCTCAGTGTGTACGTTTTAAAGGCACCACCATTCAGTTCTCATTAGTGGCTCTTTCCAGGTTATGTCCCACTTAAAATTGAGGGTATGCATTTCTCCAAAACACCTTCAATATTTATTGTTTGTAGTTTGCTTGCTGCTGGTTATTCTAACAGGTGCGAGCTGATACCTCTGTGTGGCTGAATTTGCATGTGTCCCATAATCTGTTGAAATTGATCTTTAAAGCATGCTCTTTTTATTTATCAAACTGTGATTACAGCTTAGTTCTTCAAATTGTTTTCTTAAAGTAAGTGTCACATTTTGAAAAGTTTTGGCCACTACCTCCCTCAAGACATTTTGAGGGCAGGTTTCATTTACAGCCCTGAAGTACTTGTTCATATGAAGTGACCATTAACACAGATTTTAAAGCTGCATTTGCAGGTAACGGCCAGAGGGCGGCAGCCTTTTTACGTTCCACAATCTGGTAACTAGGGAAAGAGTCCTTCAGCTGCAAGAGTGTCCAGCTTTATTTCTCATCCAGCTGTGGGTCTAGATATGATCAAACAAGGTTGCATCACAGCCCAGGAACGAATTATGTAAAATTTCCTCTCTCTATCACTGTCTTATTTTTTTGGGTTTTTTAAAGTTATTTAATTTAAAATGGGGATTCGCTACTTTTCACTGCTGTGTTTATGCCGCTTTACACCCACTTGACTCACTTCCAGACAGATATCAATACATAGGTTTTAAGATTCTTACTAGTCACATATATTCTTGTGCGGTGAATAGGGGGTGTTGAGTCCAGTTCACTGAGCAAGGAGTAGGTCTTGTCTATTACATATTGGGTGTATGGAACGGTATCTGAGCGAATTTGAAACCCTTGTTTTATGCATCACCCCACCTCACCTTTCCCGTTAAGCAGCCATAGTGTGTTTTCTAAACGTGTGACTCTGTTCTGTTTTGTAATTCAGTTCAAGTGTAGCGGTTTTTACATTCCCTCTATAAGTGATAGCTTATGATAAGTGTCTTTTTCTGTGTGACTTATTTCACTTAGAATTGTCATACCTAAATCCACTCATCTTGCTTCTACTAGCCTTATGACATTGATTTCATGTCTGAGTGATATTCCTTTGTACATAAGGAACACAACTTCTTTATCCATTTTTCTCTTTCCTGGGATATTTAAGGTGTCATGAAGTGGAGGTTCTTGTCAACAGAGCAGCCCTAAACATTGGGGTGCCTGTGTCTTGCTGATTTTTAGTTTTCCCAATTTATACGCCCATGAGTGGACGTGCCCTATGCTCCCTAAGCTGTGTTTTTTCGATGTTTCAGGACACACCGTACACTTCTTCAGAGTGGCTGTTGGCAATTTACATCCCGCCCATCAGCGTAGCAAGGCTGCCATTTCTCCATGGCCTGTCCTGCATTTCTGGTTTTGACACTTTATGCAGCATGGCCCTTTTGACCGATGGGAAGCGAGACTTCATTGTAGCGCTGATTTGCCTTTCCAGGTTGCTTGGTTGGCAAAAAAGGGTGTATGCGTTTTTTCCTGAATATATTCAGGAAAAAACACATACGCCCTTTTTGGCCAAGGGCATCATTGTCGAAGATTTGCCACTTTTCATGTGCTTTAAAGGCGATTCGAATCTACCTCCTGAAACCTGTTTCCTGCAATTCTGCCTTGCTTTCAAATACTCTTCGTTGCCTTCCCTCAATACATTTGTGGATGAGAGTTATCATTTATAACTCTGCGGGTTTGTGAACTGCAGTGTGCCTGAGTTCCATTTTTCAACTCGCTTTTTTGGGAGCTGGCCGCAAAAGCGCGGGATTGCCTCAGGCCCTATTCTGGTTCCTGGCGGCAGGCTGAGCCTGTGGTTAATTCTTCTTCCTGATGGGAAAATAGAGTGACCTGGGCCTGTCCCAACACCTAGATCTAGTCTCTCATTGGTTGCCCCTCTTCCCGTTCATCCTCAGGAGAAATTGCAACCTGTAGGGAACAGGAGCTTAAAGGTGCTGATTCCCCAAGTAGAGAGATTGCTAGTAAAGTAGCTGGAAAGGCGAACCGGAGTACAAGGAGATGAGAAATTGGGTGCGTTTTAGAAACCTTTCAAAATCACACGGTGTACCATCTTCTGGGTTTCTCATGCATGTTTTCGATGTAGGAAGATGCCCTTGAACCTGGAGATTTGGGACCCATGGGATGGGTACCACACAGTATTACTTTAAAGGGTGTGCGTTTGCTCACCCAACCTCACCCAACCTCTAAGCCCCAAGAGTGTCCACCCTTATGTCTCATCCAGCTGTGGGTCTAGATATGGTCAATCCAGGTTGCATCACAGCCTCTGAACGAATTTTGTAAGAATTTCTCTCTCTTTCACTGTCTTTGTTTTACGGGTTTTTAAAAGTAATTTATTTTTATAATGGGGTTTAGCTGCTTTTCACGGCTGTGTTTATGCGGCTTTACACCCACTTGACTCACTTCCAGAGAGATATCAATATATAGGTTTTAAGATTCTTACTAGTCACATATATTCTTGTGCGGTGAATAGGGGGTGTTGAGTCCAGTTCACTGAGCAAGGAGTAGGACTTGTCTATTACATATTGGGTGTATGGAACAGTATCTGAGCGAATTTGAAACCCTTGTTTTATGCATCACCCCACCTCACCTTTCCCGTTAAGCAGCCATAGTGTGTTTTCTAAACGTGTGACTCTGTTCTGTTTTGTAATTCAGTTCAAGTGTAGCGGTTTTTACATTCCCTCTATAAGTGATAGCTTATGATAAGTGTCTTTTTCTGTGTGACTTATTTCACTTAGAATCGTCGTACTTAAGTCCACTCATCTTGCGTCTACTAGCCTTATGACATTGATTTCATGTCTGAGTGATATTCCATTGTACATAAGGACCACAACTTCTTTATCCATTTTTCTCTTTCCTGGGATATTTAAGTTGTCATGAAGTGGAGGTTCTTGTCAACAGAGCAGCCCTAAACTTTGGGGTGCCTGTGTCTTGCTGATTTTTAGTTTTCCCAATTTATACGCCCATGAGTGGACGTGCCCTATGCTCCCTAAGCTGTGTTTTTTCGATGTTTCAGGACACACCGTACACTTCTCCAGATTGGCTGTTGGCAATTTACATCCCGCCCATCAGCGTAGCAAGGCTGCCATTTCTCCATGGCCTGTCCTGCATTTCTGGTTTTGACACTTTTTGCAGCATCACCCTTTTGACTGATGGGAAGCGAAACTTCTTTGAAGTGCTGATTTGCCTTTCCAGGTTGCTTGGTTGGCCAAAAAGGGCGTATGCGTTTTTTCCTGAATATATTCAGGAAAAAACGCATACGCCCTTTTTGGCCAAGGGCATCATTGTCGACGTTTTGCCGCTTTTCATGTGCTTTAAAGGCGATTGGAATCTACCTCCTGAAATCTGTTTCCTGCAATTCTGCCTTGCTTTCAAATCCTCTTCGTTGCCTTCCCTCAATATATCTGTGGATGAGAGTTATCATTTATAACTCTGCGGGTTTGTGAATTGCAGTGTCCCTGAGCTCCATTTTTCAACTCGCTTTTTTGGGAGCTGGCCGCAAAAGCGCGGGATTGCCTCAGTCCCTATTCTGGTTCCTGGCGGCAGGCTGAGCCTGTGGTTAATTCTTCTTCCTGATGGGAAAATAGAGTGACCTGGGCCTGTCCCAACACCTAGATCTAGTCTCTCATTGGTTGCCCCTCTTCCCGTTCATCCTCAGGACAAATTGCAACCTTTACAGAACAGGAGGTTAAAGGTGCTGATTCTCCAAGTAGGGAGATTGCTAGTAAAGTAGCTGGAATGGCGAACCCGAGCACAAGGAGATGAGAAATGAGGTGCGTTTTAGAAACCTTTCAAAATCACACGGTGTACCATCTTCTGGGTTCCTCATGCAAGTTTTCGATGTAGGAAGATGCCCTTGAACCTGGAGATTTGGGACCCATGGGATGGGTACCACGCAGTATTACCTTAAAGGGTCTGCGTTGGCTCACCCAACCTCACCAAACCTCTCAGCCCCAAGAATGTCCACCCTTATGTCTCATCCAGCTGTGGGTCTAGATATGTTCAATCCAGGTTGCATCACAGCCTCTGAACGAATTTTGTAAGAATTTCTCTCTCTTTCACTGTCTTTGTTTTACGGGTTTTTACAAGGAATTTATTTTTATAATGGGGTTTAGATGCTTTTCACGGCTGTGTTTATGCGGCTTTACACCCACTTGACACACTTCCAGAGAGATATCAATACATAGGTTTTAAGATTCTTACTAGTCAGATATATACTTGTGCGGTGAATAGGGGGTGTTGAGTCCAGTTCACTGAGCAAGGAGTAGGTCTTGTCTATTACATATTGGGTGTATGGAACGGTATCTGAGCTAATTTGAAACCCTTGTTTTATGCATCACACCACCTCACCTTTCACTTTAAGCAGCCATAGTGTGTTTTCTAAACGTCTGACTCTGTTCTCTTTTGTAATTCAGTTCAAGTGTAGAAGTTTTTACATTCCCTCTATACGTGATAGCTTATGATAAGTGTCTTTTTCTGTGTGACTAATTTCACTTAGAGTCGTCGTACCTAAATCCACTCATCATGCTGCTACTAGCCTTATGACATTGATTTCATGGCTGAGTGAAATTCCATTGTACATAAGGACCACAACTTCTTTATCCATTTTTCTCTTTCCTGGGATATTTAAGGTGTCATGAAGTGGAGGTTCTTGTCAACAGAGCAGCCCTAAACTTTTGGGTGCCTGTGTCTTGCTGATTTTTAGTTTTCCCAATTTATACGCCCATGAGTGGAGGTGCCCTATGCTCCCTAAGCTGTGTTTTTTCCATGTTTCAGGACACACCGTACACTTCTCCAGAGTGGCTGTTGGCAATTTACATCCCGCCCATCAGCGTAGCAAGGCTGCCATTTCTCCATGGCCTGTCCTGCATTTCTGGTTTTGACACTTTTTGCAGCATGACCCTTTTGACCGATGGGTAGCGAAACTTCTTTGAAGCGCTGATTTGCCTTTCCAGGTTGCTTGGTTGGCCAAAAAGGGCGTATGCGTTTTTTCCTGAATATATTCAGGAAAAAACGCATACGCCTTTTTTGGCCAAGGGCATCATTGTCGACGTTTTGCCGCTTTTCATGTGCTTTAAAGGCGATTCGAATCTACCTCCTGAAATCTGTTTCCTGCAATTCTGCCTTGCTTTCAAATCCTCTTCGTTGCCTTCCCTCAATATATCTGTGGATGAGAGTTATCATTTATAACTCTGCGGGTTTGTGAATTGCAGTGTCCCTGAGCTCCATTTTTCAACTCGATTTTTGGGAGCTGGCCGCAAAAGCGCGGGATTGCCTCAGGCCCTATTCTGGTTCCTGGCGGCATGCTGAGCCTGTGGTTAATTCTTCTTTCTGATGGGAAAATAGAGTGACCTGGGCCTGTCCCAACACCTAGATCTAGTCTCTCATTGGTTGCCCCTCTTCCCGTTCATCCTCAGGACAAATTGCAACCTGTAGGGAACAGGAGATTAAAGGTGCTGATTCTCCAAGTAGGGAGATTGCTAGTAAAATAGCTGGAAAGGCGAACCCGAGCACAAGAAGATGAGAAATGGGGTGCGTTTTAGAAACCTTTCAAAATCACACGGTGTACCATCTTCTGGGTTTCTCATGCATGTTTTCGATGTAGGAAGATGCCCTTGAACCTGGAGATTTGGGACCCATGGGATGGGTACCACACAGTATTACTTTAAAGGGTCTGCGTTTGCTCACCCAACCTCTCAGCCCCAAGAGTGTCCACCCTTATGTCTCATCCAGCTGTGGGTCTAGATATGGTCAATCCAGGTTGCATCACAGCCCCTGAACGAATTTTGTAAGAATTTCTCTCTCTTTCACTGTCTTTGTTTTACGGGTTTTTAAAAGTAATTTATTTTTATAATGGGGTTTAGCTGCTTTTCACGGCTGTGTTTATGCGGCTTTACACCCACTTGGCTCACTTCCAGAGAGATATCAATACATAGGTTTTACGATTCTTACTAGTCAGATATATTCTTGTGCGGTGAATAGGGGGTGTTGAGTCCAGTTCACTGAGCAAGGAGTAGGTCTTGTCTATTACATATTGGGTGTATGGAACAGTATCTGAGCGAATTTGAAACCCTTGTTTTATGCATCACCCCACCTCACCTTTCCCGTTAAGCAGCCATAGTGTGTTTTCTAAACGTGTGACTCTGTTCTGTTTTGTAATTCAGTTCAAGTGTAGCGGTTTTTACATTCCCTCTATAAGTGATAGCTTATGATAAGTGTCTTTTTCTGTGTGACTTATTTCACTTAGAATCGTCATACCTAAATCCACTCATCTTGCTTCTACTAGCCTTATGACATTGATTTCATGTCTGAGTGATATTCCTTTGTACATAAGGACCACAACTTCTTTATCCATTTTTCTCTTTCCTGGGATATTTAAGGTGTCATGAAGTGGAGGTTCTTGTCAACATAGCAGCCCTAAACATTGGGGTGCCTGTGTCTTGCTGATTTTCAGTTTTCCCAATTTATACGCCAATGAGTGGACGTGCCCTATGCTCCCTAAGCTGTGTTTTTTCGATGTTTCAGGACACACCGTACACTCCTCCAGAGTGGCTGTTGGCAATTTACATCCCGCCCATCAGCGTAGCAAGGCTGCCATTTCTCCATGGCCTGTCCTGCATTTCTGGTTTTGACACTTTTTGCAGCATGGCCCTTTTGACCGATGGGAAGCGAGACTTCTTTGTAGCGCTGATTTGCATTTCCAGTTTGCTTGGTTGGCCAAAAAGGGCGTATGCGTTTTTTCCTGAATATATTCAGGAAAAAACGCATACGCCCTTTTTGGCCAAGGGCATCACTGTCGACGTTTTGCCACTTTTCATGTGCTTTAAAGGCGATTCGAATCTACATCCTGAAACCTGTTTCCTGCAATTCTGCCTTGCTTTCAAATCCTCTTCGTTGCCTTCCCTCAATATATCTGTGGACGAGAGTTATCATTTATAACTCAGCAGGTTTGTGAATTGCAGTGCCCCTGAGCTCCATTTTTCAACTGTCTTTTTTGGGAGCTGGCCGCAAAAGCGCGGGATTGCCTCAGGCCCTATTCTGGTTCCCGTCGGCAGGCTGAGCCTGTGTTTAATTCTTCTTCCTGATGGGAAAATAGAGTGACCTGTGCCTGTCCCAACACCTAGATCTAGTCTCTCATTATTTGCCCCTCTTCCCGTTCATTCTCAGGACAAATTGCAACCTGTAGGGAACAGGAGCTTAAAGGTGCTGATTCTCCAAGTAGGGAGATTGCTAGTAAAGTAGCTGGAAAGGCGAACCCGAGCACAAGGAGATGAGAAATTGGGTGCGTTTTAGAAACCTTTCAAAATCACACTGTGTACCATCTTCTGGGTTTCTCATGCATGTTTTCGATGTAGGAAGATGCCTTTGAACCTGGAGATTTGGGACCCATGGAATGGGTACCACGCAGTATTAATTTAAAGGGTCTGAGTTTGCTCACCCAACCTCTCAGCCCCAAGAGTGTCCACCCTTATGTCTCATCCCAGTGTGGGTCTAGATATGGTCAATCCAGGTTGCATCACAGCCCCTGAACGAATTGTGTAAGAATTTCTCTCTCTTTCACTCTTTGTTTTACGGGTTTTTAAAAGTAATTTATTTTTATAATGGGGTTTAGCTGCTTTTCACGGCTGTGTTTATGCGGCTTTACACCCACTTGACTCACTTCCAGACAGATATCAATACATAGGTTTTAAGATTCTTACTAGTCACATATATTCTTGTGCGGTGAATAGGGGGTGTTGAGTCCAGTTCACTGAGCAAGGAGTAGGTCTTGTCTATTACATATTGGGTGTATGGAACAGTATCTGAGCGAATTTGAAACCCTTGTTTTATGCATCACCCCACCTCACCTTTCCCGTTAAGCAGCCATAGTGTGTTTTCTAAACGTGTGACTCTGTTCTGTTTTGTAATTCAGTTCAAGTGTAGCGGTTTTTACATTCCCTCTATAAGTGATAGCTTATGATAAGTGTCTTTTTCTGTGTGACTTATTTCACTTAGAATCGTCGTACCTAAGTCCACTCATCTTGCTTCTACTAGCCTTATGACATTGATTTCATGTCTGAGTGATATTCCATTGTACATAAGGACCACAAAATGTTTATCCATTTTTCTCTTTCCTGGGATATTTAAGTTGTCATGAAGTGGAGGTTCTTGTCAACAGAGCAGCCCTAAACTTTGGGGTGCCTGTGTCTTGCTGATTTTTAGTTTTCCCAATTTATACGCCCATGAGTGGACGTGCCCTATGCTCCCTAAGCTGTGTTTTTTCGATGTTTCAGGACACACCGTACACTTCTCCAGAGTGGCTGTTGGCAATTTACATCCCGCCCATCAGCGTAGCAAGGCTGCCATTTCTCCATGGCCTGTCCTGCATTTCTGGTTTTGACACTTTTTGCAGCATCACCCTTTTGACTGATGGGAAGTGAAACTTCTTTGAAGCGCTGATTTGCCTTTCCAGGTTGCTTGGTTGGCCAAAAAGGGCGTATGCGTTTTTTCCTGAATATATTCAGGAAAAAACGCATACGCCCTTTTTGGCCAAGGGCATCATTGTCGACGTTTTGCCGCTTTTCATGTGCTTTAAAGGCGATTCGAATCTACCTCCTGAAATCTGTTTCCTGCAATTCTGCCTTGCTTTCAAATCCTCTTCGTTGCCTTCCCTCAATATATCTGTGGATGAGAGTTATCATTTATAACTCTGCGGGTTTGTGAATTGCAGTGTCCCTGAGCTCCATTTTTCAACTCGCTTTTTTGGTAGCTGGCCGCAAAAGCGCGGGATTGCCTCAGGCCCTATTCTGGTTCCTGGCGGCAGGCTGAGCCTGTGGTTAATTCTTCTTCCTGATGGGAAAATAGAGTGACCTGGGCCTGTCCCAACACCTAGATCTATTCTCTCATTGGTTGCCCCTCTTCCCGTTCATCCTCAGGACAAATTGCAACCTGTAGGGAACAGGAGCTTAAAGGTGCTGATTCTCCAAGTAGGGAGATTGCTAGTAAAATAGCTGGAAAGGCGAACCCGAGCACAAGAAGATGAGAAATGGGGTGCGTTTTAGAAACCTTTCAAAATCACACGGTGTACCATCTTCTGGGTTTCTCATGCATGTTTTCGATGTAGGAAGATGCCCTTGAACCTGGAGATTTGGGACCCATGGGATGGGTACCACACACTATTACTTTAAAGGGTCTGCGTTTGCTCACCCAACCTCACCCAACCTCTCAGCCCCAAGAGTGTCCACCCTTATGTCTCATCCAGCTGTGGGTCTAGATATGGTCAATCCAGGTGTCATCACAGCCCCTGAACGAATTTTGTAAGAATTTCTCTCTCTTTCACTGTCTTTGTTTTACGGGTTTTTAAAAGTAATTTATTTTTATAATGGGGTTTAGCTGCTTTTCACGGCTGTGTTTATGCGGCTTTACACCCACTTGGCTCACTTCCAGAGAGATATCAATACATAGGTTTTACGATTCTTACTAGTCAGATATATTCTTGTGCGGTGAATAGGGGGTGTTGAGTCCAGTTCACTGAGCAAGGAGTAGGTCTTGTCTATTACATATTGGGTGTATGGAACAGTATCTGAGCGAATTTGAAACCCTTGTTTTATGCATCACCCCACCTCACCTTTCCCGTTAAGCAGCCATAGTGTGTTTTCTAAACGTGTGACTCTGTTCTGTTTTGTAATTCAGTTCAAGTGTAGCGGTTTTTACATTCCCTCTATAAGTGATAGCTTATGATAAGTGTCTTTTTCTGTGTGACTTATTTCACTTAGAATCGTCATACCTAAATCCACTCATCTTGCTTCTACTAGCCTTATGACATTGATTTCATGTCTGAGTGATATTCCTTTGTACATAAGGACCACAACTTCTTTATCCATTTTTCTCTTTCCTGGGATATTTAAGGTGTCATGAAGTGGAGGTTCTTGTCAACATAGCAGCCCTAAACATTGGGGTGCCTGTGTCTTGCTGATTTTTAGTTTTCCCAATTTATACGCCAATGAGTGGACGTGCCCTATGCTCCCTAAGCTGTGTTTTTTCGATGTTTCAGGACACACCGTACACTTCTCCAGAGTGGCTGTTGGCAATTTACATCCCGCCCATCAGCGTAGCAAGGCTGCCATTTCTCCATGGCCTGTCCTGCATTTCTGGTTTTGACACTTTTTGCAGCATGGCCCTTTTGACCGATGGGAAGCGAGACTTCTTTGTAGCGCTGATTTGCATTTCCAGTTTGCTTGGTTGGCCAAAAAGGGCGTATGCGTTTTTTCCTGAATATATTCAGGAAAAAACGCATACGCCCTTTTTGGCCAAGGGCATCACTGTCGACGTTTTGCCACTTTTCATGTGCTTTAAAGGCGATTCGAATCTACATCCTGAAACCTGTTTCCTGCAATTCTGCCTTGCTTTCAAATCCTCTTCGTTGCCTTCCCTCAATATATTTTTGGACGAGAGTTATCATTTATAACTCAGCAGGTTTGTGAATTGCAGTGCCCCTGAGCTCCATTTTTCAACTGTCTTTTTTGGGAGCTGGCCGCAAAAGCACGGGATTGCCTCAGGCCCTATTCTGGTTCCCGGCGGCAGGCTGAGCCTGTGTTTAATTCTTCTTCCTGATGGGAAAATAGAGTGACCTGTGCCTGTCCCAACACCTAGATCTAGTCTCTCATTATTTGCCCCTCTTCCCGTTCATTCTCAGGACAAATTGCAACCTGTAGGGAACAGGAGCTTAAAGGTGCTGATTCTCCAAGTAGGGAGATTGCTAGTAAAGTAGCTGGAAAGGTGAACCCGAGCACAAGGAGATGAGAAATTGGGTGCGTTTTAGAAACCTTTCAAAATCACACGGTGTACCATCTTCTGGGTTTCTCATGCATGTTTTCGATGTAGGAAGATGCCTTTGAACCTGGAGATTTGGGACCCATGGGATGGGTACCACGCAGTATTACTTTAAAGGGTCTGAGTTTGCTCACCCAACCTCTCAGCCCCAAGAGTGTCCACCCTTATGTCTCATCCCAGTGTGGGTCTATATATGGTCAATCCAGGTTGCATCACAGCACCTGAACGAATTTTGTAAGAATTTCTCTCTCTTTCACTGTCTTTGTTTTACGGGTTTTTAAAAGTAATTTATTTTTATAATGGGGTTTAGCTGCTTTTCACGGCTGTGTTTATGCGGCTTTACACCCACTTGGCTCACTTCCAGAGAGATATCAATACATAGGTTTTACGATTCTTACTAGTCAGATATATTCTTGTGCGGTGAATAGGGGGTGTTGAGTCCAGTTCAGTGAGCAAGGAGTACGTCTTGTCTATTACATATTGGGTGTATGGAACAGTATCTGAGCGAATTTGAAACCCTTGTTTTATGCATCACCCCACCTCACCTTTCCCGTTAAGCAGCCATAGTGTGTTTTCTAAACGTGTGACTCTGTTCTGTTTTGTAATTCAGTTCAAGTGTAGCGGTTTTTACATTCCCTCTATAAGTGATAGCTTATGATAAGTGTCTTTTTCTGTGTGACTTATTTCACTTAGAATCGTCATACCTAAATCCACTCATCTTGCTTCTACTAGCCTTATGCCATTGATTTCATGTCTTAGTGATAGTCCATTGTACATAAGAACTACAACTTCTTTATCCATTTTTCTCTTTCCTGGGATATTTAAGGTGTCATGAAGTGGAGGTTCTTGTCAACAGAGCAGCCCTAAACTTTTGGATGCCTGTGTCTTGCTGATTTTTAGTTTTCCCAATTTATACGCCCATGAGTGGAGGTGCCCTATGCTCCCTAAGCTGTGTTTTTTCGATGTTTCAGGACACACCGTACACTTCTCCAGAGTGGCTGTTGGCAATTTACATCCCGCCCATCAGCGTAGCAAGGCTGCCATTTCTCCATGGCCTGTCCTGCATTTCTGGTTTTGACACTTTTTGCAGCATGACCCTTTTGACCGATGGGAAGCGAAACTTCTTTGAAACGCTGATTTGCCTTTCCAGGTTGCTTGGTGGGCCAAAAAGGGCGTATGCGTTTTTTCCTGAATATATTCAGGAAAAAACGCATACGCCTTTTTTGGCCAAGGGCATCATTGTCGACGTTTTGCCGCTTTTCATGTGCTTTAAAGGCGATTCGAATCTACCTCCTGAAATCTGTTTCCTGCAATTCTGCCTTGCTTTCAAATCCTCTTCGTTGCCTTCCCTCAATATATCTGTGGATGAGAGTTATCATTTATAACTCTGCGGGTTTGTGAATTGCAGTGTCCCTGAGCTCCATTTTTCAACTCGATTTTTGGGAGCTGGCCGCAAAAGCGCGGGATTGCCTCAGGCCCTATTCTGGTTCCTGGCGGCATGCTGAGCCTGTGGTTAATTCTTCTTTCTGATGGGAAAATAGAGTGACCTGGGCCTGTCCCAACACCTAGATCTAGTCTCTCATTGGTTGCCCCTCTTCCCGTTCATCCTCAGGACAAATTGCAACCTGTAGGGAACAGGAGATTAAAGGTGCTGATTCTCCAAGTAGGGAGATTGCTAGTAAAATAGCTGGAAAGGCGAACCCGAGCACAAGAAGATGAGAAATGGGGTGCGTTTTAGAAACCTTTCAAAATCACACGGTGTACCATCTTCTGGGTTTCTCATGCATGTTTTCGATGTAGGAAGATGCCCTTGAACCTGGAGATTTGGGACCCATGGGATGGGTACCACACAGTATTACTTTAAAGGGTCTGCGTTTGCTCACCCAACCTCTCAGCCCCAAGAGTGTCCACCCTTATGTCTCATCCAGCTGTGGGTCTAGATATGGTCAATCCAGGTTGCATCACAGCCCCTGAACGAATTTTGTAAGAATTTCTCTCTCTTTCACTGTCTTTGTTTTACGGGTTTTTAAAAGTAATTTATTTTTATAATGGGGTTTAGCTGCTTTTCACGGCTGTGTTTATGCGGCTTTACACCCACTTGGCTCACTTCCAGAGAGATATCAATACATAGGTTTTACGATTCTTACTAGTCAGATATATTCTTGTGCGGTGAATAGGGGGTGTTGAGTCCAGTTCACTGAGCAAGGAGTAGGTCTTGTCTATTACATATTGGGTGTATGGAACAGTATCTGAGCGAATTTGAAACCCTTGTTTTATGCATCACCCCACCTCACCTTTCCCGTTAAGCAGCCATAGTGTGTTTTCTAAACGTGTGACTCTGTTCTGTTTTGTAATTCAGTTCAAGTGTAGCGGTTTTTACATTCCCTCTATAAGTGATAGCTTATGATAAGTGTCTTTTTCTGTGTGACTTATTTCACTTAGAATCGTCATACCTAAATCCACTCATCTTGCTTCTACTAGCCTTATGACATTGATTTCATGTCTGAGTGATATTCCTTTGTACATAAGGACCACAACTTCTTTATCCATTTTTCTCTTTCCTGGGATATTTAAGGTGTCATGAAGTGGAGGTTCTTGTCAACATAGCAGCCCTAAACATTGGGGTGCCTGTGTCTTGCTGATTTTCAGTTTTCCCAATTTATACGCCAATGAGTGGACGTGCCCTATGCTCCCTAAGCTGTGTTTTTTCGATGTTTCAGGACACACCGTACACTCCTCCAGAGTGGCTGTTGGCAATTTACATCCCGCCCATCAGCGTAGCAAGGCTGCCATTTCTCCATGGCCTGTCCTGCATTTCTGGTTTTGACACTTTTGCAGCATGGCCCTTTTGACCGATGGGAAGCGAGACTTCTTTGTAGCGCTGATTTGCATTTCCAGTTTGCTTGGTTGGCCAAAAAGGGCGTATGCGTTTTTTCCTGAATATATTCAGGAAAAAACGCATACGCCCTTTTTGGCCAAGGGCATCACTGTCGACGTTTTGCCACTTTTCATGTGCTTTAAAGGCGATTCGAATCTACATCCTGAAACCTGTTTCCTGCAATTCTGCCTTGCTTTCAAATCCTCTTCGTTGCCTTCCCTCAATATATCTGTGGACGAGAGTTATCATTTATAACTCAGCAGGTTTGTGAATTGCAGTGCCCCTGAGCTCCATTTTTCAACTGTCTTTTTTGGGAGCTGGCCGCAAAAGCGCGGGATTGCCTCAGGCCCTATTCTGGTTCCTGGCGGCAGGCTGAGCCTGTGGTTAATTCTTCTTCCTGATGGGAAAATAGAGTGAACTGGGCCTGTCCCAACACCTAGATCTAGTCTCTCATTGGTTGCCCCTCTTCCCGTTCATCCTCAGGACAAATTGCAACCTGTAGGGAACAGGAGCTTAAAGGTGCTGATTCTCCAAGTAGGGAGATTGCTAGTAAAATAGCTGGAAAGGCGAACCCGAGCACAAGAAGATGAGAAATGGGGTGCGTTTTAGAAACCTTTCAAAATCACACGGTGTACCATCTTCTGGGTTTCTCATGCATGTTTTCGATGTAGGAAGATGCCCTTGAACCTGGAGATTTGGGACCCATGGGATGGGTACCACACACTATTACTTTAAAGGGTCTGCGTTTGCTCACCCAACCTCACCCAACCTCTCAGCCCCAAGAGTGTCCACCCTTATGTCTCATCCAGCTGTGGGTCTAGATATGGTCAATCCAGGTGTCATCACAGCCCCTGAACGAATTTTGTAAGAATTTCTCTCTCTTTCACTGTCTTTGTTTTACGGGTTTTTAAAAGTAATTTATTTTTATAATGGGGTTTAGCTGCTTTTCACGGCTGTGTTTATGCGGCTTTACACCCACTTGGCTCACTTCCAGAGAGATATCAATACATAGGTTTTACGATTCTTACTAGTCAGATATATTCTTGTGCGGTGAATAGGGGGTGTTGAGTCCAGTTCACTGAGCAAGGAGTAGGTCTTGTCTATTACATATTGGGTGTATGGAACAGTATCTGAGCGAATTTGAAACCCTTGTTTTATGCATCACCCCACCTCACCTTTCCCGTTAAGCAGCCATAGTGTGTTTTCTAAACATGTGACTCTGTTCTGTTTTGTAATTCAGTTCAAGTGTAGCGGTTTTTACATTCCCTCTATAAGTGATAGCTTATGATAAGTGTCTTTTTCTGTGTGACTTATTTCACTTAGAATCGTCATACCTAAATCCACTCATCTTGCTTCTACTAGCCTTATGACATTGATTTCATGTCTGAGTGATATTCCTTTGTACATAAGGACCACAACTTCTTTATCCATTTTTCTCTTTCCTGGGATATTTAAGGTGTCATGAAGTGGAGGTTCTTGTCAACATAGCAGCCCTAAACATTGGGGTGCCTGTGTCTTGCTGATTTTTAGTTTTCCCAATTTATACGCCAATGAGT
Source organism: Eschrichtius robustus (assembly GCF_028021215.1). Classification (NCBI taxonomy): domain Eukaryota; kingdom Metazoa; phylum Chordata; class Mammalia; order Artiodactyla; family Eschrichtiidae; genus Eschrichtius; species Eschrichtius robustus. The sequence goes on from NW_027175257.1 coordinate 2,168,647, forward strand.
GGACGTGCCCTATGCTCCCTAAGCTGTGTTTTTTCGATGTTTCAGGACACACCGTACACTTCTCCAGAGTGGCTGTTGGCAATTTACATCCCGCCCATCAGCGTAGCAAGGCTGCCATTTCTCCATGGCCTGTCCTGCATTTCTGGTTTTGACACTTTTTGCAGCATGGCCCTTTTGACCGATGGGAAGCGAGACTTCTTTGTAGCGCTGATTTGCATTTCCAGTTTGCTTGGTTGGCCAAAAAGGGCGTATGCGTTTTTTCCTGAATATATTCAGGAAAAAACGCATACGCCCTTTTTGGCCAAGGGCATCACTGTCGACGTTTTGCCACTTTTCATGTGCTTTAAAGGCGATTCGAATCTACATCCTGAAACCTGTTTCCTGCAATTCTGCCTTGCTTTCAAATCCTCTTCGTTGCCTTCCCTCAATATATTTTTGGACGAGAGTTATCATTTATAACTCAGCAGGTTTGTGAATTGCAGTGCCCCTGAGCTCCATTTTTCAACTGTCTTTTTTGGGAGCTGGCCGCAAAAGCACGGGATTGCCTCAGGCCCTATTCTGGTTCCCGGCGGCAGGCTGAGCCTGTGTTTAATTCTTCTTCCTGATGGGAAAATAGAGTGACCTGTGCCTGTCCCAACACCTAGATCTAGTCTCTCATTATTTGCCCCTCTTCCCGTTCATTCTCAGGACAAATTGCAACCTGTAGGGAACAGGAGCTTAAAGGTGCTGATTCTCCAAGTAGGGAGATTGCTAGTAAAGTAGCTGGAAAGGTGAACCCGAGCACAAGGAGATGAGAAATTGGGTGCGTTTTAGAAACCTTTCAAAATCACACGGTGTACCATCTTTTGGGTTTCTCATGCATGTTTTCGATGTAGGAAGATGCCTTTGAACCTGGAGATTTGGGACCCATGGGATGGGTACCACGCAGTATTACTTTAAAGGGTCTGAGTTTGCTCACCCAACCTCTCAGCCCCAAGAGTGTCCACCCTTATGTCTCATCCCAGTGTGGGTCTATATATGGTCAATCCAGGTTGCATCACAGCACCTGAACGAATTTTGTAAGAATTTCTCTCTCTTTCACTGTCTTTGTTTTACGGGTTTTTAAAAGTAATTTATTTTTATAATGGGGTTTAGCTGCTTTTCACGGCTGTGTTTATGCGGCTTTACACCCACTTGGCTCACTTCCAGAGAGATATCAATACATAGGTTTTACGATTCTTACTAGTCAGATATATTCTTGTGCGGTGAATAGGGGGTGTTGAGTCCAGTTCAGTGAGCAAGGAGTACGTCTTGTCTATTACATATTGGGTGTATGGAACAGTATCTGAGCGAATTTGAAACCCTTGTTTTATGCATCACCCCACCTCACCTTTCCCGTTAAGCAGCCATAGTGTGTTTTCTAAACGTGTGACTCTGTTCTGTTTTGTAATTCAGTTCAAGTGTAGCGGTTTTTACATTCCCTCTATAAGTGATAGCTTATGATAAGTGTCTTTTTCTGTGTGACTTATTTCACTTAGAATCGTCATACCTAAATCCACTCATCTTGCTTCTACTAGCCTTATGCCATTGATTTCATGTCTTAGTGATAGTCCATTGTACATAAGAACTACAACTTCTTTATCCATTTTTCTCTTTCCTGGGATATTTAAGGTGTCATGAAGTGGAGGTTCTTGTCAACAGAGCAGCCCTAAACTTTTGGATGCCTGTGTCTTGCTGATTTTTAGTTTTCCCAATTTATACGCCCATGAGTGGAGGTGCCCTATGCTCCCTAAGCTGTGTTTTTTCGATGTTTCAGGACACACCGTACACTTCTCCAGAGTGGCTGTTGGCAATTTACATCCCGCCCATCAGCGTAGCAAGGCTGCCATTTGTCCATGGCCTGTCCTGCATTTCTGGTTTTGACACTTTTTGCAGCATGACCCTTTTGACCGATGGGAAGCGAAACTTCTTTGAAACGCTGATTTGCCTTTCCAGGTTGCTTGGTGGGCCAAAAAGGGCGTATGCGTTTTTTCCTGAATATATTCAGGAAAAAACGCATACGCCTTTTTTGGCCAAGGGCATCATTGTCGACGTTTTGCCGCTTTTCATGTGCTTTAAAGGCGATTCGAATCTACCTCCTGAAATCTGTTTCCTGCAATTCTGCCTTGCTTTCAAATCCTCTTCGTTGCCTTCCCTCAATATATCTGTGGATGAGAGTTATCATTTATAACTCTGCGGGTTTGTGAATTGCAGTGTCCCTGAGCTCCATTTTTCAACTCGCTTTTTTGGGAGCTGGCCGCAAAATCGTGGGATTGCCTCAGGCCCTATTCTGGTTCCTGGCGGCAGGCTGAGCCTGTGGTTAATTCTTCTTACTGATGGGAAAATAGAGTGACCTGGGCCTGTCCCAACACCTAGATCTAGTCTCTCATTGGTTGCCCCTCTTCCCGTTCATCCTCAGGACAAATTGCAACCTGTAGGGAACAGGAGCTTAAAGGTGCTGATTCTCCAAGTAGGGAGATTGCTAGTAAAGTAGCTGGAAAGGCGAACCCGAGCACAAGGAGATGAGAAATTGGGTGCGTTTTAGAAACCTTTCAAAATCACACGGTGTACCATCTTCTGGGTTTCTCATGCATGTTTTCTATGTAGGAAGATGCCTTTGAACCTGGAGATTTGGGACCCATGGGATGGGTACCACGCAGTATTACTTTAAAGGGTCTGAGTTTGCTCACCCAACCTCACCCAACCTCTCAGCCCCAAGAGTGTCCACCCTTATGTCTCATCCCGGTGTGGGTCTAGATATGGTCAATCCAGGTTGCATCACAGCCCCTGAACGAATTTTGTAAGAATTTCTCTCTCTTTCACTGTCTTTGTTTTACGGGTTTTTAAAAGTAATTTATTTTTATAATGGGGTTTAGCTGCTTTTCACGGCTGTGTTTATGCGGCTTTACACCCACTTGGCTCACTTCCAGAGAGATATCAATACATAGGTTTTACGATTCTTACTAGTCAGATATATTCTTGTGCGGTGAATAGGGGGTGTTGAGTCCAGTTCACTGAGCAAGGAGTAGGTCTTGTCTATTACATATTGGGTGTATGGAACAGTATCTGAGCGAATTTGAAACCCTTGTTTTATGCATCACCCCACCTCACCTTTCCCGTTAAGCAGCCATAGTGTGTTTTCTAAACGTGTGACTCTGTTCTGTTTTGTAATTCAGTTCAAGTGTAGCGGTTTTTACATTCCCTCTATAAGTGATAGCTTATGATAAGTGTCTTTTTCTGTGTGACTTATTTCACTTAGAATCGTCATACCTAAATCCACTCATCTTGCTTCTACTAGCCTTATGACATTGATTTCATGTCTGAGTGATATTCCTTTGTACATAAGGACCACAACTTCTTTATCCATTTTTCTCTTTCCTGGGATATTTAAGGTGTCATGAAGTGGAGGTTCTTGTCAACATAGCAGCCCTAAACATTGGGGTGCCTGTGTCTTGCTGATTTTCAGTTTTCCCAATTTATACGCCAATGAGTGGACGTGCCCTATGCTCCCTAAGCTGTGTTTTTTCGATGTTTCAGGACACACCGTACACTCCTCCAGAGTGGCTGTTGGCAATTTACATCCCGCCCATCAGCGTAGCAAGGCTGCCATTTCTCCATGGCCTGTCCTGCATTTCTGGTTTTGACACTTTTTGCAGCATGGCCCTTTTGACCGATGGGAAGCGAGACTTCTTTGTAGCGCTGATTTGCATTTCCAGTTTGCTTGGTTGGCCAAAAAGGGCGTATGCGTTTTTTCCTGAATATATTCAGGAAAAAACGCATACGCCCTTTTTGGCCAAGGGCATCACTGTCGACGTTTTGCCACTTTTCATGTGCTTTAAAGGCGATTCGAATCTACATCCTGAAACCTGTTTCCTGCAATTCTGCCTTGCTTTCAAATCCTCTTCGTTGCCTTCCCTCAATATATCTGTGGACGAGAGTTATCATTTATAACTCAGCAGGTTTGTGAATTGCAGTGCCCCTGAGCTCCATTTTTCAACTGTCTTTTTTGGGAGCTGGCCGCAAAAGCGCGGGATTGCCTCAGGCCCTATTCTGCTTCTGGGCGGCAGGCTGAGCCTGTGTTTAATTCTTCTTCCTGATGGGAAAATAGAGTGACCTGTGCCTGTCCCAACACCTAGATCTAGTCTCTCATTATTTGCCCCTCTTCCCGTTCATTCTCAGGACAAATTGCAACCTGTAGGGAACAGGAGCTTAAAGGTGCTGATTCTCCAAGTAGGGAGATTGCTAGTAAAGTAGCTGGAAAGGCGAACCCGAGCACAAGGAGATGAGAAATTGGGTGCGTTTTAGAAACCTTTCAAAATCACACTGTGTACCATCTTCTGGGTTTCTCATGCATGTTTTCGATGTAGGAAGATGCCTTTGAACCTGGAGATTTGGGACCCATGGAATGGGTACCACGCAGTATTAATTTAAAGGGTCTGAGTTTGCTCACCCAACCTCTCAGCCCCAAGAGTGTCCACCCTTATGTCTCATCCCAGTGTGGGTCTAGATATGGTCAATCCAGGTTGCATCACAGCCCCTGAACGAATTGTGTAAGAATTTCTCTCTCTTTCACTCTTTGTTTTACGGGTTTTTAAAAGTAATTTATTTTTATAATGGGGTTTAGCTGCTTTTCACGGCTGTGTTTATGCGGCTTTACACCCACTTGACTCACTTCCAGACAGATATCAATACATAGGTTTTAAGATTCTTACTAGTCACATATATTCTTGTGCGGTGAATAGGGGGTGTTGAGTCCAGTTCACTGAGCAAGGAGTAGGTCTTGTCTATTACATATTGGGTGTATGGAACAGTATCTGAGCGAATTTGAAACCCTTATTTTATGCATCACCCCACCTCACCTTTCCCGTTAAGCAGCCATAGTGTGTTTTCTAAACGTGTGACTCTGTTCTGTTTTGTAATTCAGTTCAAGTGTAGCGGTTTTTACATTCCCTCTATAAGTGATAGCTTATGATAAGTGTCTTTTTCTGTGTGACTTATTTCACTTAGAATCGTCGTACCTAAGTCCACTCATCTTGCTTCTACTAGCCTTATGACATTGATTTCATGTCTGAGTGATATTCCATTGTACATAAGGACCACAACATCTTTATCCATTTTTCTCTTTCCTGGGATATTTAAGTTGTCATGAAGTGGAGGTTCTTGTCAACAGAGCAGCCCTAAACTTTGGGGTGCCTGTGTCTTGCTGATTTTTAGTTTTCCCAATTTATACGCCCGTGAGTGGACGTGCCCTATGCTCCCTAAGCTGTGTTTTTTCGATGTTTCAGGACACACCGTACACTTCTCCAGAGTGGCTGTTGGCAATTTACATCCCGCCCATCAGCGTAGCAAGGCTGCCATTTCTCCATGGCCTGTCCTGCATTTCTGGTTTTGACACTTTTTGCAGCATCACCCTTTTGACTGATGGGAAGTGAAACTTCTTTGAAGCGCTGATTTGCCTTTCCAGGTTGCTTGGTTGGCCAAAAAGGGCGTATGCGTTTTTTCCTGAATATATTCAGGAAAAAACGCATACGCCCTTTTTGGCCAAGGGCATCATTGTCGACGTTTTGCCGCTTTTCATGTGCTTTAAAGGCGATTCGAATCTACCTCCTGAAATCTGTTTCCTGCAATTCTGCCTTGCTTTCAAATCCTCTTCGTTGCCTTCCCTCAATATATCTGTGGATGAGAGTTATCATTTATAACTCTGCGGGTTTGTGAATTGCAGTGTCCCTGAGCTCCATTTTTCAACTCGCTTTTTTGGTAGCTGGCCGCAAAAGCGCGGGATTGCCTCAGGCCCTATTCTGGTTCCTGGCGGCAGGCTGAGCCTGTGGTTAATTCTTCTTCCTGATGGGAAAATAGAGTGACCTGGGCCTGTCCCAACACCTAGATCTAGTCTCTCATTGGTTGCCCCTCTTCCCGTTCATCCTCAGGACAAATTGCAACCTGTAGGGAACAGGAGCTTAAAGGTGCTGATTCTCCAAGTAGGGAGATTGCTAGTAAAATAGCTGGAAAGGCGAACCCGAGCACAAGAAGATGAGAAATGGGGTGCGTTTTAGAAACCTTTCAAAATCACACGGTGTACCATCTTCTGGGTTTCTCATGCATGTTTTCGATGTAGGAAGATGCCCTTGAACCTGGAGATTTGGGACCCATGGGATGGGTACCACACACTATTACTTTAAAGGGTCTGCGTTTGCTCACCCAACCTCACCCAACCTCTCAGCCCCAAGAGTGTCCACCCTTATGTCTCATCCAGCTGTGGGTCTAGATATGGTCAATCCAGGTGTCATCACAGCCCCTGAACGAATTTTGTAAGAATTTCTCTCTCTTTCACTGTCTTTGTTTTACGGGTTTTTAAAAGTAATTTATTTTTATAATGGGGTTTAGCTGCTTTTCACGGCTGTGTTTATGCGGCTTTACACCCACTTGGCTCACTTCCAGAGAGATATCAATACATAGGTTTTACGATTCTTACTAGTCAGATATATTCTTGTGCGGTGAATAGGGGGTGTTGAGTCCAGTTCACTGAGCAAGGAGTAGGTCTTGTCTATTACATATTGGGTGTATGGAACAGTATCTGAGCGAATTTGAAACCCTTGTTTTATGCATCACCCCACCTCACCTTTCCCGTTAAGCAGCCATAGTGTGTTTTCTAAACGTGTGACTCTGTTCTGTTTTGTAATTCAGTTCAAGTGTAGCGGTTTTTACATTCCCTCTATAAGTGATAGCTTATGATAAGTGTCTTTTTCTGTGTGACTTATTTCACTTAGAATCGTCGTACCTAAATCCACTCATCTTGCTTCTACTAGCCTTATGACATTGATTTCATGTCTGAGTGATATTCCTTTGTACATAAGGACCACAACTTCTTTATCCATTTTTCTCTTTCCTGGGATATTTAAGGTGTCATGAAGTGGAGGTTCTTGTCAACATAGCAGCCCTAAACATTGGGGTGCCTGTGTCTTGCTGATTTTTAGTTTTCCCAATTTATACGCCCATGAGTGGACGTGCCCTATGCTCCCTAAGCTGTGTTTTTTCGATGTTTCAGGACACACCGTACACTTCTCCAGAGTGGCTGTTGGCAATTTACATCCCGCCCATCAGCGTAGCAAGGCTGCCATTTCTCCATGGCCTGTCCTGCATTTCTGGTTTTGACACTTTTTGCAGCATGGCCCTTTTGACCGATGGGAAGCGAGACTTCTTTGTAGCGCTGATTTGCATTTCCAGTTTGCTTGGTTGGCCAAAAAGGGCGTATGCGTTTTTTCCTGAATAAATTCAGGAAAAAACGCATACGCCCTTTTTGGCCAAGGGCATCACTGTCGACGTTTTGCCACTTTTCATGTGCTTTAAAGGCGATTCGAATCTACATCCTGAAACCTGTTTCCTGCAATTCTGCCTTCCTTTCAAATCCTCTTCGTTGCCTTCCCTCAATATATTTGTGGACGAGAGTTATCATTTATAACTCAGCAGGTTTGTGAATTGCAGTGCCCCTGAGCTCCATTTTTCAACTGTCTTTTTTGGGACCTGGCCGCAAAAGCACGGGATTGCCTCAGGCCCTATTCTGGTTCCCGGCGGCAGGCTGAGCCTGTGTTTAATTCTTCTTCCTGATGGGAAAATAGAGTGACCTGTGCCTGTCCCAACACCTAGATCTAGTCTCTCATTATTTGCCCCTCTTCCCGTTCATTCTCAGGACAAATTGCAACCTGTAGGGAACAGGAGCTTAAAGGTGCTGATTCTCCAAGTAGGGAGATTGCTAGTAAAGTAGCTGGAAAGGTGAACCCGAGCACAAGGAGATGAGAAATTGGGTGCGTTTTAGAAACCTTTCAAAATCACACGGTGTACCATCTTCTGGGTTTCTCATACATGTTTTCGATGTAGGAAGATGCCTTTGAACCTGGAGATTTGGGACCCATGGGATGGGTACCACGCAGTATTACTTTAAAGGGTCTGAGTTTGCTCACCCAACCTCTCAGCCCCAAGAGTGTCCACCCTTATGTCTCATCCCAGTGTGGGTCTAGATATGGTCAATCCAGGTTGCATCACAGCCCCTGAACGAATTGTGTAAGAATTTCTCTCTCTTTCACTCTTTGTTTTACGGGTTTTTAAAAGTAATTTATTTTTATAATGGGGTTTAGCTGCTTTTCACGGCTGTGTTTATGCGGCTTTACACCCACTTGACTCACTTCCAGACAGATATCAATACATAGGTTTTAAGATTCTTACTAGTCACATATATTCTTGTGCGGTGAATAGGGGGTGTTGAGTCCAGTTCACTGAGCAAGGAGTAGGTCTTGTCTATTACATATTGGGTGTATGGAACAGTATCTGAGCGAATTTGAAACCCTTATTTTATGCATCACCCCACCTCACCTTTCCCGTTAAGCAGCCATAGTGTGTTTTCTAAACGTGTGACTCTGTTCTGTTTTGTAATTCAGTTCAAGTGTAGCGGTTTTTACATTCCCTCTATAAGTGATAGCTTATGATAAGTGTCTTTTTCTGTGTGACTTATTTCACTTAGAATCGTCGTACCTAAGTCCACTCATCTTGCTTCTACTAGCCTTATGACATTGATTTCATGTCTGAGTGATATTCCATTGTACATAAGGACCACAACATCTTTATCCATTTTTCTCTTTCCTGGGATATTTAAGTTGTCATGAAGTGGAGGTTCTTGTCAACAGAGCAGCCCTAAACTTTGGGGTGCCTGTGTCTTGCTGATTTTTAGTTTTCCCAATTTATACGCCCATGAGTGGACGTGCCCTATGCTCCCTAAGCTGTGTTTTTTCGATGTTTCAGGACACACCGTACACTTCTCCAGAGTGGCTGTTGGCAATTTACATCCCGCCCATCAGCGTAGCAAGGCTGCCATTTCTCCATGGCCTGTCCTGCATTTTTGGTTTTGACACTTTTTGCAGCATCACCCTTTTGACTGATGGGAAGTGAAACTTCTTTGAAGCGCTGATTTGCCTTTCCAGGTTGCTTGGTTGGCCAAAAAGGGCGTATGCGTTTTTTCCTGAATATATTCAGGAAAAAACGCATACGCCCTTTTTGGCCAAGGGCATCATTGTCGACGTTTTGCCGCTTTTCATGTGCTTTAAAGGCGATTCGAATCTACCTCCTGAAATCTGTTTCCTGCAATTCTGCCTTGCTTTCAAATCCTCTTCGTTGCCTTCCCTCAATATATCTGTGGATGAGAGTTATCATTTATAACTCTGCGGGTTTGTGAATTGCAGTGTCCCTGAGCTCCATTTTTCAACTCGCTTTTTTGGTAGCTGGCCGCAAAAGCGCGGGATTGCCTCAGGCCCTATTCTGGTTCCTGGCGGCAGGCTGAGCCTGTGGTTAATTCTTCTTCCTGATGGGAAAATAGAGTGACCTGGGCCTGTCCCAACACCTAGATCTAGTCTCTCATTGGTTGCCCCTCTTCCCGTTCATCCTCAGGACAAATTGCAACCTGTAGGGAACAGGAGCTTAAAGGTGCTGATTCTCCAAGTAGGGAGATTGCTAGTAAAATAGCTGGAAAGGCGAACCCGAGCACAAGAAGATGAGAAATGGGGTGCGTTTTAGAAACCTTTCAAAATCACACGGTGTACCATCTTCTGGGTTTCTCATGCATGTTTTCGATGTAGGAAGATGCCCTTGAACCTGGAGATTTGGGACCCATGGGATGGGTACCACACACTATTACTTTAAAGGGTCTGCGTTTGCTCACCCAACCTCACCCAACCTCTCAGCCCCAAGAGTGTCCACCCTTATGTCTCATCCAGCTGTGGGTCTAGATATGGTCAATCCAGGTTGCATCACAGCCCCTGAACGAATTTTGTAAGAATTTCTCTCTCTTTCACTGTCTTTGTTTTACGGGTTTTTAAAAGTAATTTATTTTTATAATGGGGTTTAGCTGCTTTTCACGGCTGTGTTTATGCGGCTTTACACCCACTTGGCTCACTTCCAGAGAGATATCAATACATAGGTTTTACGATTCTTACTAGTCAGATATATTCTTGTGCGGTGAATAGGGGGTGTTGAGTCCAGTTCACTGAGCAAGGAGTAGGTCTTGTCTATTACATATTGGGTGTATGGAACAGTATCTGAGCGAATTTGAAACCCTTGTTTTATGCATCACCCCACCTCACCTTTCCCGTTAAGCAGCCATAGTGTGTTTTCTAAACGTGTGACTCTGTTCTGTTTTGTAATTCAGTTCAAGTGTAGCGGTTTTTACATTCCCTCTATAAGTGATAGCTTATGATAAGTGTCTTTTTCTGTGTGACTTATTTCACTTAGAATCGTCATACCTAAATCCACTCATCTTGCTTCTACTAGCCTTATGACATTGATTTCATGTCTGAGTGATATTCCTTTGTACATAAGGACCACAACTTCTTTATCCATTTTTCTCATTCCTGGGATATTTAAGGTGTCATGAAGTGGAGGTTCTTGTCAACATAGCAGCCCTAAACATTGGGGTGCCTGTGTCTTGCTGATTTTTAGTTTTCCCAATTTATACGCCCATGAGTGGACGTGCCCTATGCTCCCTAAGCTGTGTTTTTTCGATGTTTCAGGACACACCGTACACTTCTCCAGAGTGGCTGTTGGCAATTTACATCCCGCCCATCAGCGTAGCAAGGCTGCCATTTCTCCATGGCCTGTCCTGCATTTCTGGTTTTGACACTTTTTGCAGCATGGCCCTTTTGACCGATGGGAAGCGAGACTTCTTTGTAGCGCTGATTTGCATTTCCAGTTTGCTTGGTTGGCCAAAAAGGGCGTATGCGTTTTTTCCTGAATATATTCAGGAAAAAACGCATACGCCCTTTTTGGCCAAGGGCATCACTGTCGACGTTTTGCCACTTTTCATGTGCTTTAAAGGCGATTCGAATCTACATCCTGAAACCTGTTTCCTGCAATTCTGCCTTCCTTTCAAATCCTCTTCGTTGCCTTCCCTCAATATATTTGTGGACGAGAGTTATCATTTATAACTCAGCAGGTTTGTGAATTGCAGTGCCCCTGAGCTCCATTTTTCAACTGTCTTTTTTGGGAGCTGGCCGCAAAAGCACGGGATTGCCTCAGGCCCTATTCTGGTTCCCGGCGGCAGGCTGAGCCTGTGTTTAATTCTTCTTCCTGATGGGAAAATAGAGTGACCTGTGCCTGTCCCAACACCTAGATCTAGTCTCTCATTATTTGCCCCTCTTCCCGTTCATTCTCAGGACAAATTGCAACCTGTAGGGAACAGGAGCTTAAAGGTGCTGATTCTCCAAGTAGGGAGATTGCTAGTAAAGTAGCTGGAAAGGTGAACCCGAGCACAAGGAGATGAGAAATTGGGTGCGTTTTAGAAACCTTTCAAAATCACACGGTGTACCATCTTCTGGGTTTCTCATACATGTTTTCGATGTAGGAAGATGCCTTTGAACCTGGAGATTTGGGACCCATGGGATGGGTACCACGCAGTATTACTTTAAAGGGTCTGAGTTTGCTCACCCAACCTCACCCAACCTCTCAGCCCCAAGAGTGTCCACCCTTATGTCTCATCCCGGTGTGGGTCTAGATATGGTCAATCCAGGTTGCATCACAGCCCCTGAACGAATTTTGTAAGAATTTCTCTCTCTTTCACTGTCTTTGTTTTACGGGTTTTTAAAAGAAATTTATTTTTATAATGGTGTTTAGCTGCTTTTCACGGCTGTGTTTATGCGGCTTTATACCCACTTGGCTCACTTCCAGAGAGATATCAATACATAGGTTTTAAGATTCTTACTAGTCAGATATATTCTTGTGCGGTGAATAGGGGGTGTTGAGTCCAGTTCACTGAGCAAGGAGTAGGTCTTGTCTATTACATATTGGGTGTATGGAACGGTATCTGAGCGAATTTGAAATCCTTGTTTTATGCATCACCCCACCTCACCTTTCCCGTTAAGCAGCCATAGTGTGTTTTCTAAACGTGTGACTCTGTTATGTTTTGTAATTCATTTCAGGTGTAGCGGTTTTTACATTCCCTCTATAAGTGATAGCTTATGATAAGTGTCTTTTTCTGTGTCACTTATTTCGCTTAGAATCGTCGTACCTAAATCCACTCATCTTGCTTCTACTAGCCTTATGACATTGATTTCATGTCTGAGGGATATTCCTTTGTACATAAGGACCACAACTTCTTTATCCATTTTTCTCTTTCCTGGGATATTTAAGGTGTCATGAAGTGGAGGTTCTTGTCAACATAGCAGCACTAAACATTGGGGTGCCTGTGCCTTGCTGATTTTTAGTTTTCCCAATTTATACGCCCATGAGTGGACGTGCCCTATGCTCCCTAAGCTGTGTTTTTTCGATGTTTCAGGACACACCGTACATTTCTCCAGAGTGGCTTTTGGCAATTTACATCCCACCCATCAGCGTAGCAAGGCTGCCATTTCTCCATGACCTGTCCTGCATTTCTGGTTTTGACACTTTTTGCAGCATGACCCTTTTGACCGATGGGAAGCGAGACTTCTTTGTAGCGCTGATTTGCCTGTCCAGGTTGCTTGGTTGGCCAAAAAGGGCGTATGCGTTTTTTCCTGAATATATTCAGGAAAAAACGCATACGCCCTTTTTGGCCAAGGGCATCATTGTCGACATTTTGCCGCTTTTCATGTGCTTTAAAGGCGATTCGAATCTACCTCCTGAAATCTCTTTCCTGCAATTCTGCCTTGCTTTCAAATCCTCTTCGTTGCCTTCCCTCAATATATCTGTGGATGAGAGTTATCATTTATAACTCTGTGGGTTTGTGAATTGCAGTGTCCCTGAGCTCCATTTTTCAACTCGCTTTTTTGGTAGCTGGCCGCAAAAGCGCGGGATGGCCTCAGGGCCTATTCTGGTTCCTGGCGGCAGGCTGAGCCTGTGGTTAATTCTTCTTCCTGATGGGAAAATAGAGTGACCTGGGCCTGTCCCAACACCTAGATCTAGTCTCTCATTGGTTGCCCCTCTTCCCGTTCATCCTCAGGACAAATTGCAACCTGTAGGGAACAGGAGCTTAAAGGTGCTGATTCTCCAAGTAGGGAGATTGCTAGTAAAATAGCTGGAAAGGCGAACCCGAGCACAAGAAGATGAGAAATGGGGTGCGTTTTAGAAACCTTTCAAAATCACACGGTGTACCATCTTCTGGGTTTCTCATGCATGTTTTCGATGTAGGAAGATGCCCTTGAACCTGGAGATTTGGGACCCATGGGATGGGTACCACACAGTATTACTTTAAAGGGTCTGCGTTTGCTCACCCAACCTCACCCAACCTCTCAGCCCCAAGAGTGTCCACCCTTATGTCTCATCCAGCTGTGGGTCTAGATATGGTCAATCCAGGTTGCATCACAGCCCCTGAACGAATTTTGTAAGAATTTCTCTCTCTTTCACTGTCTTTGTTTTACGGGTTTTTAAAAGTAATTTATTTTTATAATGGGGTTTAGCTGCTTTTCACGGCTGTGTTTATGCGGCTTTACACCCACTTGGCTCACTTCCAGAGAGATATCAATACATAAGTTTTACGATTCTTACTAGTCAGATATATTCTTGTGCGGTGAATAGGGGGTGTTGAGTCCAGTTCACTGAGCAAGGAGTAGGTCTTGTCTATTACATATTGGGTGTATGGAACGGTATCTGAGCGAATTTGAAACCCTTGTTTTATGCATCACCCCACCTCACCTTTCCCGTTAAGCAGCCATAGTGTGTTTTCTAAACGTGTGACTCTGTTCTGTTTTGTAATTCAGTTCAAGTGTAGCGGTTTTTACATTCCCTCTATAAGTGATAGCTTATGATAAGTGTCTTTTTCTGTGTGACTTATTTCACTTAGAATCGTCATACCTAAATCCACTCATCTTGCTTCTACTAGCCTTATGACATTGATTTCATGTCTGAGTGATATTCCTTTGTACATAAGGACCACAACTTCTTTATCCATTTTTCTCTTTCCTGGGATATTTAAGGTGTCATGAAGTGGAGGTTCTTGTCAACATAGCAGCCCTAAACATTGGGGTGCCTGTGTCTTGCTGATTTTTAGTTTTCCCAATTTATACGCCCATGAGTGGAGGTGCCCTATGCTCCCTAAGCTGTGTTTTTTCGATGTTTCAGGACACACCATACACTTCTCCAGAGTGGCTGTTGGCAATTTACATCCCGCCCATCAGCGTAGCAAGGCTGCCATTTCTCCATGGCCTGTCCTGCATTTCTGGTTTTGACACTTTTTGCAGCATGACCCTTTTGACCGATGGGAAGCGAAACTTCTTTGAAGCGCTGATTTGCCTTTCCAGGTTGCTTGGTTGGCCAAAAAGGGCGTATGCGTTTTTTCCTGAATATATTCAGGAAAAAACGCATACGCCTTTTTTGGCCAAGGGCATCATTGTCGACGTTTTGCCGCTTTTCATGTGCTTTAAAGGCGATTCGAATCTACCTCCTGAAATCTGTTTCCTGCAATTCTGCCTTGCTTTCAAATCCTCTTCGTTGCCTTCCCTCAATATATCTGTGGATGAGAGTTATCATTTATAACTCTGCGGGTTTGTGAATTGCAGTGTCCCTGAGCTCCATTTTTCAACTCGCTTTTTTGGGAGCTGGCCGCAAAAGCGCGGGATTGCCTCAGGCACTATTCTGGTTCCTGGCGGCAGGCTGAGCCTGTGGTTAATTCTTCTTCCTGATGGGAAAATAGAGTGACCTGGGCCTGTCCCAACACCTAGATCTAGTCTCTCATTGGTTGCCCCTCTTCCCGTTCATCCTCAGGACAAATTGCAACCTGTAGGGAACAGGAGCTTAAAGGTGCTGATTCTCCAAGTAGGGAGATTGCTAGTAAAGTAGCTGGAAAGGCGAACCCGAGCACAAGGAGATGAGACATTGTGTGCGTTTTAGAAACCTTTCAAAATCACACGGTGTACCATCATCTGGGTTTCTCATGCATGTTTTCGATGTAAGAAGATGCCCTTGAACCTGGAGATTTGGGACACATGGGATGGGTACCACACAGTATTACTTTAAAGGGTCTGCGTTTGCTCACCCAACCTCACCCAACCTCTCAGCCCCAAGAGTGTCCACCCTTATGTCTCATCCAGGTGTGTGTCTAGATATGGTCAATCCAGGTTGCATCACAGCCCCTGAACGAATTTTGTGAGAATTTCTCTCTCTTTCACTGTCTTTGTTTTACGGGTTTTTAAAAGTAATTTATTTTTATAATGGGGTTTAGCTGCTTTTCACGGCTGTGTTTATGCGGCTTTACACCCACTTGGCTCACTTCCAGAGAGATATCAATACATAGGTTTTACGATTCTTACTAGTCAGATATATTCTTGTGCGGTGAATAGGGGGTGTTGAGTCCAGTTCACTGAGCAAGGAGTACGTCTTGTCTATTACATATTGGGTGTATGGAACAGTATCTGAGCGAATTTGAAACCCTTGTTTTATGCATCACCCCACCTCATCTTTCCCGTTAAGCAGCCATAGTGTGTTTTCTAAACGTGTGACTCTGTTCTGTTTTGTAATTCAGTTCAAGTGTAGCGGTTTTTACATTCCCTCTATAAGTGATAGCTTATGATAAGTGTCTTTTTCTGTGTGACTTATTTCACTTAGAATCGTTATACCTAAATCCACTCATCTTGCTTCTACTAGCCTTATGACATTGATTTCATGTCTGAGTGATATTCCTTTGTTCATAAGGACCACAACTTCTTTATCCATTTTTCTCTTTCCTGGGATATTTAAGGTGTCATGAAGTGGAGGTTCTTGTCAACATAGCAGCCTTAAACATTGGGGTGCCTGTGTCTTGCTGATTTTTAGTTTTCCCAATTTATACGCCCATGAGTGGAGGTGCCCTATGCTCCCTAAGCTGTGTTTTTTCGATGTTTCAGGACACACCATACACTTCTCCAGAGTGGCTGTTGGCAATTTACATCCCGCCCATCAGCGTAGCAAGGCTGCCATTTCTCCATGGCCTGTCCTGCATTTCTGGTTTTGACACTTTTTGCAGCATCACCCTTTTGACTGATGGGAAGCGAAACTTCTTTGAAGCGCTGATTTGCCTTTCCAGGTTGCTTGGTTGGCCAAAAAGGGCGTATGCGTTTTTTCCTGAATATATTCAGGAAAAAACGCATACGCCCTTTTTGGCCAAGGGCATCATTGTCGACGTTTTGCCGCTTTTCATGTGCTTTAAAGGCGATTCGAATCTACCTCCTGAAATCTGTTTCCTGCAATTCTGCCTTGCTTTCAAATCCTCTTCGTTGCCTTCCCTCAATATATCTGTGGATGAGAGTTATCATTTATAACTCTGCGGGTTTGTGAATTGCAGTGTCCCTGAGCTCCATTTTTCAACTCGCTTTTTTGGTAGCTGGCCGCAAAAGCGCGGGATTGCCTCAGGCCCTATTCTGGTTCCTGGCGGCAGGCTGAGCCT
Organism: Eschrichtius robustus; assembly: GCF_028021215.1. Classification (NCBI taxonomy): domain Eukaryota; kingdom Metazoa; phylum Chordata; class Mammalia; order Artiodactyla; family Eschrichtiidae; genus Eschrichtius; species Eschrichtius robustus. The sequence continues at coordinate 2,185,037 of NW_027175257.1, forward strand.
GTGGTTAATTCTTCTTCCTGATGGGAAAATAGAGTGACCTGGGCCTGTCCCAACATCTAGATCTAGTCTCTCATTGGTTGCCCCTCTTCCCGTTCATCCTCAGGACAAATTGCAACCTGTAGGGAACAGGAGCTTAAAGGTGCTGATTCTCCAAGTAGGGAGATTGCTAGTAAAATAGCTGGAAAGGCGAACCCGAGCACAAGAAGATGAGAAATGGGGTGCGTTTTAGAAACCTTTCAAAATCACACGGTGTACCATCTTCTGGGTTTCTCATGCATGTTTTCGATGTAGGAAGATGCCCTTGAACCTGGAGATTTGGGACCCATGGGATGGGTACCACACAGTATTACTTTAAAGGGTCTGCGTTTGCTCACCCAACCTCACCCAACCTCTCAGCCCCAAGAGTGTCCACCCTTATGTCTCATCCCGGTGTGGGTCTAGATATGGTCAATCCGGGTTGCATCACAGCCCCTGAACGAATTTTGTAAGAATTTCTCTCTCTTTCACTGTCTTTGTTTTACGGGTTTTTAAAAGTAATTTATTTTTATAATGGTGTTTAGCTGCTTTTCACGGCTGTGTTTATGCGGCTTTACACCCACTTGGCTCACTTCCAGAGAGATATCAATACATAGGTTTTAAGATTCTTACTAGTCAGATATATTCTTGTGCGGTGAATAGGGGGTGTTGAGTCCAGTTCACTGAGCAAGGAGTAGGTCTTGTCTATTACATATTGGGTGTATGGAACGGTATCTGAGCGAACTTGAAACCGTTGTTTTATGCATCACCCCACCTCACCTTTCCCGTTAAGCAGCCATAGTGTGTTTTCTAAACGTGTGACTCTGTTATGTTTTGTAATTCATTTCAGGTGTAGCGGTTTTTACATTCCCTCTATAAGTGATAGCTTATGATAAGTGTCTTTTTCTGTGTCACTTATTTCACTTAGAATCGTCGTACCTAAATCCACTCATCTTGCTTCTACTAGCCTTATGACATTGATTTCATGTCTGAGGGATATTCCTTTGTATATAAGGACCACAACTTCTTTATCCATTTTTCTCTTTCCTGGGATATTTAAGGTGTCATGAAGTGGAGGTTCTTGTCAACATAGCAGCCCTAAACATTGGGGTGCCTGTGTCTTGCTGATTTTTAGTTTTCCCAATTTATACGCCCATGAGTGGACGTGCCCTATGCTCCCTAAGCTGTGTTTTTTCGATGTTTCAGGACACACCGTACATTTCTCCAGAGTGGCTTTTGGCAATTTACATCCCGCCCATCAGCGTAGCAAGGCTGCCATTTCTCCATGGCCTGTCCTGCATTTCTGGTTTTGACACTTTTTGCAGCATCACCCTTTTGACTGATGGGAAGCGAAACTTCTTTGAAGCGCTGATTTGCCTTTCCAGGTTGCTTGGTTGGCCAAAAAGGGCGTATGCGTTTTTTCCTGAATATATTCAGGAAAAAACGCATACGCCCTTTTTGGCCAAGGGCATCATTGTCGACGTTTTGCCGCTTTTCATGTGCTTTAAAGGCGATTCGAATCTACCTCCTGAAATCTGTTTCCTGCAATTCTGCCTTGCTTTCAAATCCTCTTCGTTGCCTTCCCTCAATATATCTGTGGATGAGAGTTATCATTTATAACTCTGCGGGTTTGTGAATTGCAGTGTCCCTGAGCTCCATTTTTCAACTCGCTTTTTTGGTAGATGGCCGCAAAAGCGCGGGATTGCCTCAGGCCCTATTCTGGTTCCTGGCGGCAGGCTGAGCCTGTGGTTAATTCTTCTTCCTGATGGGAAAATAGAGTGACCTTGGCCTGTCCCAACATCTAGATCTAGTCTCTCATTGGCTGCCCCTCTTCCCGTTCATCCTCAGGACAAATTGCAACCTGTAGGGAACAGGAGCTTAAAGGTGCTGATTCTCCAAGTAGGGAGATTGCTAGTAAAATAGCTGGAAAGGCGAACCCGAGCACAAGAAGATGAGAAATGGGGTGCGTTTTAGAAACCTTTCAAAATCACACGGTGTACCATCTTCTGGGTTTCTCATGCATGTTTTCGATGTAGGAAGATGCCCTTGAACCTGGAGATTTGGGACCCATGGGATGGGTACCACACAGTATTACTTTAAAGGGTCTGCGTTTGCTCACCCAACCTCACCCAACCTCTCAGCCCCAAGAGTGTCCACCCTTATGTCTCATCCAGCTGTGGGTCTAGATATGGTCAATCCAGGTGTCATCACAGCCCCTGAACGAATTTTGTAAGAATTTCTCTCTCTTTCACTGTCTTTGTTTTACGGGTTTTTAAAAGTAATTTATTTTTATAATGGGGTTTAGCTGCTTTTCACGGCTGTGTTTATGCGGCTTTACACCCACTTGGCTCACTTCCAGAGAGATATCAATACATAGGTTTTACGATTCTTACTAGTCAGATATATTCTTGTGCGGTGAATAGGGGGTGTTGAGTCCAGTTCACTGAGCAAGGAGTAGGTCTTGTCTATTACATATTGGGTGTATGGAACAGTATCTGAGCGAATTTGAAACCCTTGTTTTATGCATCACCCCACCTCACCTTTCCCGTTAAGCAGCCATAGTGTGTTTTCTAAACGTGTGACTCTGTTCTGTTTTGTAATTCAGTTCAAGTGTAGCGGTTTTTACATTCCCTCTATAAGTGATAGCTTATGATAAGTGTCTTTTTCTGTGTGACTTATTTCACTTAGAATCGTCATACCTAAATCCACTCATCTTGCTTCTACTAGCCTTATGACATTGATTTCATGTCTGAGTGATATTCCTTTGTACATAAGGACCACAACTTCTTTATCCATTTTTCTCTTTCCTGGGATATTTAAGGTGTCATGAAGTGGAGGTTCTTGTCAACATAGCAGCCCTAAACTTTGGGGTGCCTGTGTCTTGCTGATTTTTAGTTTTCCCAATTTATACGCCCATGAGTGGAGGTGCCCTATGCTCCCTAAGCTGTGTTTTTTCGATGTTTCAGGACACACCATACACTTCTCCAGAGTGGCTGTTGGCAATTTACATCCCGCCCATCAGCGTAGCAAGGCTGCCATTTCTCCATGGCCTGTCCTGCATTTCTGGTTTTGACACTTTTTGCAGCATGACCCTTTTGACCGATGGGAAGCGAAACTTCTTTGAAGCGCTGATTTGCCTTTCCAGGTTGCTTGGTTGGCCAAAAAGGGCGTATGCGTTTTTTCCTGAATATATTCAGGAAAAAACGCATACGCCCTTTTTGGCCAAGGGCATCATTGTCGACGTTTTGCCGCTTTTCATGTGCTTTAAAGGCGATTCGAATCTACCTCCTGAAATCTGTTTCCTGCAATTCTGCCTTGCTTTCAAATCCTCTTCGTTGCCTTCCCTCAATATATCTGTGGATGAGAGTTATCATTTATAACTCTGCGGGTTTGTGAATTGCAGTGTCCCTGAGCTCCATTTTTCAACTCGCTTTTTTGGGAGCTGGCCGCAAAAGCGCGGGATTGCCTCAGGCCCTATTCTGGTTCCTGGAGGCAGGCTGAGCCTGTGGTTAATTCTTCTTCCTGATGGGAAAATAGAGTGACCTGGGCCTGTCCCAACACCTAGATCTAGTCTCTCATTGGTTGCCCCTCTTCCCGTTCATCCTCAGGACAAATTGCAACCTGTAGGGAACAGGAGCTTAAAGGTGCTGATTCTCCAAGTAGGGAGATTGCTCGTAAAGTAGCTGGAAAGGCGAACCCGAGCACAAGGAGATGAGAAATTGGGTGCGTTTTAGAAACCTTTCAAAATCACATGGTGTACCATCTTCTGGGTTTCTCATGCATGTTTTCGATGTAGGAAGATGCCCTTGAACCTGGAGATTTGGGACCCATGGGATGGGTACCACACAGTATTACTTTAAAGGGTCTGCGTTTGCTCACCCAACCTCACCCAACCTCTCAGCCCCAAGAGTGTCCAACCTAATGTCTCATCCCGGTGTGGGTCTAGATATGGTCAATCCAGGTTGCATCACAGCCCCTGAACGAATTTTGTAAGAATTTCTCTCTCTTTCACTGTCTTTGTTTTACGGGTTTTTAAAAGTAATTTATTTTTATAATGGGGTTTAGCTGCTTTTCACGGCTGTGTTTATGCGGCTTTACACCCACTTGGCTCACTTCCAGAGAGATATCAATACATAGGTTTTACGATTCTTACTAGTCAGATATATTCTTGTGCGGTGAATAGGGGGTGTTGAGTCCAGTTCACTGAGCAAGGAGTACGTCTTGTCTATTACATATTGGGTGTATGGAACAGTATCTGAGCGAATTTGAAACCCTTGTTTTATGCATCACCCCACCTCACCTTTCCCGTTAAGCAGCCATAGTGTGTTTTCTAAACGTGTGACTCTGTTCTGTTTTGTAATTCAGTTCAAGTGTAGCGGTTTTTACATTCCCTCTATAAGTGATAGCTTATGATAAGTGTCTTTTTCTGTGTGACTTATTTCACTTAGAATCGTCATACCTAAATCCACTCATCTTGCTTCTACTAGCCTTATGACATTGATTTCATGTCTGAGTGATATTCCTTTGTACATAAGGACCACAACTTCTTTATCCATTTTTCTCTTTCCTGGGATATTTAAGGTGTCATGAAGTGGAGGTTCTTGTCAACATAGCAGCCCTAAACATTGGGGTGCCTGTGTCTTGCTGATTTTTAGTTTTCCCAATTTATACTCCCATGAGTGGTCGTGCCCTATGCTCCCTAAGCTGTGTTTTTTCGATGTTTCAGGACACACCGTACACTTCTCCAGAGTGGCTGTTGGCAATTTACATCCCGCCCATCAGCGTAGCAAGGCTGCCATTTCTCCATGGCCTGTCCTGCATTTCTGGTTTTGACACATTTTGCAGCATGACCCTTTTGACCGATGGGAAGCGAAACTTCTTTGAAGCGCTGATTTGCCTTTCCAGGTTGCTTGGTTGGCCAAAAAGGGCGTATGCGTTTTTTCCTGAATATATTCAGGAAAAAACGCATACGCCTTTTTTGGCCAAGGGCATCATTGTCGACGTTTTGCCGCTTTTCATGTGCTTTAAAGGCGATTCGAATCTACCTCCTGAAATCTGTTTCCTGCAATTCTGCCTTGCTTTCAAATCCTCTTCGTTGCCTTCCCTCAATATATCTGTGGATGAGAGTTATCATTTATAACTCTGCGGGTTTGTGAATTGCAGTGTCCCTGAGCTCCATTTTTCAACTCGCTTTTTTGGTAGCTGGCCGCAAAAGCGCGGGATTGCCTCAGGCCCTATTCTGGTTCCTGGCGGCAGGCTGAGCCTGTGGTTAATTCTTCTTCCTGATGGGAAAATAGAGTGACCTGGGCCTGTCCCAACACCTAGATCTAGTCTCTCATTGGTTGCCCCTCTTCCCGTTCATCCTCAGGACAAATTGCAACCTGTAGGGAACAGGAGCTTAAAGGTGCTGATTCTCCAAGTAGGGAGATTGCTAGTAAAGTAGCTGGAAAGGCGAACCCGAGCACAAGGAGATGAGAAATTGGGTGCGTTTTAGAAACCTTTCAAAATCACACGGTGTACCATCTTCTGGGTTTCTCATGCATGTTTTCGATGTAGGAAGATGCCCTTGAACCTGGAGATTTGGGACCCATGGGATGGGTCCCACACAGTATTACTTTAAAGGGTCTGCGTTTGCTCACCCAACCTCACCCAACCTCTCAGCCCCAAGAGTGTCCACCCTTATGTCTCATCCAGCTGTGGGTCTAGATATGGTCAATCCAGGTTGCATCACAGCCCCTGAACGAATTTTGTAAGAATTTCTCTCTCTTTCACTGTCTTTGTTTTACGGGTTTTTAAAAGTAATTTATTTTTATAATGGGGTTTAGCTGCTTTTCACGGCTGTGTTTATGCGGCTTTACACCCACTTGGCTCACTTCCAGAGAGATATCAATACATAGGTTTTACGATTCTTATTGTCAGATATATTCTTGTGCGGTGAATAGGGGGTGTTGAGTCCAGTTCACTGAGCAAGGAGTAGGTCTTGTCTATTACATATTGGGTGTATGGAACAGTATCTGAGCGAATTTGAAACCCTTGTTTTATGCATCACCCCACCTCACCTTTCCCGTTAAGCAGCCATAGTGTGTTTTCTAAACGTGTGACTCTGTTCTGTTTTGTAATTCAGTTCAAGTGTAGCGGTTTTTACATTCCCTCTATAAGTGATAGCTTATGATAAGTGTCTTTTTCTGTGTGACTTATTTCACTTAGAATCGTCATACCTAAATCCACTCATCTTGCTTCTACTAGCCTTATGACATTGATTTCATGTCTGAGTGATATTCCTTTGTTCATAAGGACCACAGCTTCTTTATCCATTTTTCTCTTTCCTGGGATATTTAAGGTGTCATGAAGTGGAGGTTCTTGTCAACATAGCAGCCCTAAACATTGGGGTGCCTGTGTCTTGCTGATTTTTAGTTTTCCCAATTTATATGCCCATGAGTGGACGTGCCCTATGCTCCCTAAGCTGTTTTTTTTCGATGTTTCAGGAAACACCGTACACTTCTCCAGAGTGGCTGTTGGCAATTTACATCCCGCCCATCAGCGTAGCAAGGCTGCCATTTCTCCATGGCCTGTCCTGCATTTCTGGTTTTGACACTTTTTGCAGCATCACCCTTTTGACTGATGGGAAGCGAAACTTCTTTGAAGCGCTGATTTGCCTTTCCAGGTTGCTTGGTTGGCCAAAAAGGGCGTATGCGTTTTTTCCTGAATATATTCAGGAAAAAACGCATACGCCCTTTTTGGCCAAGGGCATCATTGTCGACGTTTTGCCGCTTTTCATGTGCTTTAAAGGCGATTCGAATCTACCTCCTGAAATCTGTTTCCTGCAATTCTGCCTTGCTTCCAAATCCTCTTCGTTGCCTTCCCTCAATATATCTGTGGATGAGAGTTATCATTTATAACTCTGCGGGTTTGTGAATTGCAGTGTCCCTGAGCTCCATTTTTCAACTCGCTTTTTTGGTAGCTGGCCGCAAAAGCGCGGGATTGCCTCAGGCCCTATTCTGGTTCCTGGCGGCAGGCTGAGCCTGTGGTTAATTCTTCTTCCTGATGGGAAAATAGAGTGACCTGGGCCTGTCCCAACACCTAGATCTAGTCTCTCATTGGTAGCCCCTCTTCCCGTTCATCCTCAGGACAAATTGCAACCTGTAGGGAACAGGAGCTTAAAGGTGCTGATTCTCCAAGTAGGGAGATTCCTAGTAAAATAGCTGGAAAGGCGAACCCGAGCACAAGAAGATGAGAAATGGGGTGCGTTTTAGAAACCTTTCAAAATCACACGGTGTACCATCTTCTGGGTTTCTCATGCATGTTTTCGATGTAGGAAGATGCCCTTGAACCTGGAGATTTGGGACCCATGGGATGGGTACCACACAGTATTACTTTAAAGGGTCTGCGTTTGCTCACCCAACCTCACCCAACCTCTCAGCCCCAAGAGTGTCCACCCTTATGTCTCATCCAGCTGTGGGTCTAGATATGGTCAATCCAGGTTGCATCACAGCCCCTGAACGAATTTTGTAAGAATTTCTCTCTCTTTCACTGTCTTTGTTTTACGGGTTTTTAAAAGTAATTTATTTTTATAATGGGGTTTAGCTGCTTTTCACGGCTGTGTTTATGCGGCTTTACACCCACTTGGCTCACTTCCAGAGAGATATCAATACATAGGTTTTACGATTCTTACTAGTCAGATATATTCTTGTGCGGTGAATAGGGGGTGTTGAGTCCAGTTCACTGAGCAAGGAGTAGGTCTTGTCTATTACATATTGGGTGTATGGAACTGTATCTGAGCGAATTTGAAACCGTTGTTTTATGCATCACCCCACCTCACCTTTCCCGTTAAGCAGCCATAATGTGTTTTCTAAACGTGTGACTCTGTTCTGTTTTGTAATTCAGTTCAAGTGTAGCGGTTTTTACATTCCCTCTATAAGTGATAGCTTATGATAAGTGTCTTTTTCTGTGTGACTTATTTCACTTAGAATCGTCGTACCTAAATCCACTCATCTTGCTTCTACTAGCCTTATGACATTGATTTCATGTCTGAGTGATATTCCTTTGTACATAAGGACCACAACTTCTTTATCCATTTTTCTCTTTCCTGGGATATTTAAGGTGTCATGAAGTGGAGGTTCTTGTCAACATAGCAGCCCTAAACATTGGGGTGCCTGTGTCTTGCTGATTTTTAGTTTTCCCAATTTATACGCCAATGAGTGGACGTGCCCTATGCTCCCTAAGCTGTGTTTTTTCGATGTTTCAGGACACACCGTACACTTCTCCAGAGTGGCTGTTGGCAATTTACATCCCGCCCATCAGCGTAGCAAGGCTGCCATTTCTCCATGGCCTGTCCTGCATTTCTGGTTTTGACACTTTTTGCAGCATGGCCCTTTTGACCGATGGGAAGCGAGACTTCTTTGTAGCGCTGATTTGCCTTTCCAGTTTGCTTGGTTGGCCAAAAAGGGCGTATGCGTTTTTTCCTGAATATATTCAGGAAAAAACGCTTACGCCCTTTTTGGCCAAGGGCATCACTGTCGACGTTTTGCCACTTTTCATGTGCTTTAAAGGCGATTCGAATCTACCTCCTGAAACCTGTTTCCTGCAATTCTGCCTTGCTTTCAAATCCTCTTCGTTGCCTTCCCTCAATATATTTGTGGACGAGAGTTATCATTTATAACTCAGCAGGTTTGTGAATTGCAGTGCCCCTGAGCTCCATTTTTCAACTGTCTTTTTTGGGAGCTGGCCGCAAAAGCACGGGATTGCCTCAGGCCCTATTCTGGTTCCCGGCGGCAGGCTGAGCCTGTGTTTAATTCTTCTTCCTGATGGGAAAATAGAGTGACCTGTGCCTGTCCCAACACCTAGATCTAGTCTCTCATTATTTGCCCCTCTTCCCGTTCATCCTCAGGACAAATTGCAACCTGTAGGGAACAGGAGCTTAAAGGTGCTGATTCTCCAAGTAGGGAGATTGCTAGTAAAGTAGCTGGAAAGGCGAACCCGAGCACAAGGAGATGAGAAATTGGGTGCGTTTTAGAAACCTTTCAAAATCACACGGTGTACCATCTTCTGGGTTTCTCATGCATGTTTTCGATGTAGGAAGATGCCTTTGAACCTGGAGATTTGGGACCCATGGGATGGGTACCACGCAGTATTACTTTAAAGGGTCTGAGTTTGCTCACCCAACCTCTCAGTCCCAAGAGTGTCCACCCTTATGTCTCATCCAGGTGTGTGTCTAGATATGGTCAATCCAGGTTGCATCACAGCCCCTGAACGAATTTTGTGAGAATTTCTCTCTCTTTCACTGTCTTTGTTTTACGGGTTTTTAAAAGTAATTTATTTTTATAATGGGGTTTAGCTGCTTTTCACGGCTGTGTTTATGCGGCTTTACACCCACTTGGCTCACTTCCAGAGAGATATCAATACATAGGTTTTACGATTCTTACTAGTCAGATATATTCTTGTGCGGTGAATAGGGGGTGTTGAGTCCAGTTCACTGAGCAAGGAGTACGTCTTGTCTATTACATATTGGGTGTATGGAACAGTATCTGAGCGAATTTGAAACCCTTGTTTTATGCATCACCCCACCTCATCTTTCCCGTTAAGCAGCCATAGTGTGTTTTCTAAACGTGTGACTCTGTTCTGTTTTGTAATTCAGTTCAAGTGTAGCGGTTTTTACATTCCCTCTATAAGTGATAGCTTATGATAAGTGTCTTTTTCTGTGTGACTTATTTCACTTAGAATCGTTATACCTAAATCCACTCATCTTGCTTCTACTAGCCTTATGACATTGATTTCATGTCTGAGTGATATTCCTTTGTACATAAGGACCACAACTTCTTTATCCATTTTTCTCTTTCCTGGGATATTTAAGGTGTCATGAAGTGGAGGTTCTTGTCAACATAGCAGCCCTAAACATTGGGGTGCCTGTGTCTTGCTGATTTTTAGTTTTCCCAATTTATACGCCCATGAGTGGTCGTGCCCTATGCTCCCTAAGCTGTGTTTTTTCGATGTTTCAGGACACACCGTACACTTCTCCAGAGTGGCTGTTGGCAATTTACATCCCGCCCATCAGCGTAGCAAGGCTGCCATTTCTCCATGGCCTGTCCTGCATTTCTGGTTTTGACACTTTTTGCAGCATCACCCTTTTGACTGATGGGAAGCGAAACTTCTTTGAAGCGCTGATTTGCCTTTCCAGGTTGCTTGGTTGGCCAAAAAGGGCGTATGCGTTTTTTCCTGAATATATTCAGGAAAAAACGCATACGCCCTTTTTGGCCAAGGGCATCATTGTCGACGTTTTGCCGCTTTTCATGTGCTTTAAAGGCGATTCGAATCTACCTCCTGAAATCTGTTTCCTGCAATTCTGCCTTGCTTTCAAATCCTCTTCGTTGCCTTCCCTCAATATATCTGTGGATGAGAGTTATCATTTATAACTCTGCGGGTTTGTGAATTGCAGTGTCCCTGAGCTCCATTTTTCAACTCGCTTTTTTGGGAGCTGGCCGCAAAAGCGCGGGATTGCCTCAGGCCGTATTCTGGTTCCTGGCGGCAGGCTGAGCCTGTGGTTAATTCTTCTTCCTGATGGGAAAATAGAGTGACCTGGGCCTGTCCCAACACCTAGATCTAGTCTCTCATTGGTTGCCCCTCTTCCCGTTCATCCTCAGGACAAATTGCAACCTGTAGGGAACAGGAGCTTAAAGGTGCTGATTCTCCAAGTAGGGAGATTGCTAGTAAAGTAGCTGGAAAGGCGAACCCGAGCACAAGGAGATGAGAAATTGGGTGCGTTTTAGAAACCTTTCAAAATCACACGGTGTACCATCTTCTGGGTTTCTCATTCATGTTTTCGATGTAGGAAGATGCCCTTGAACCTGGAGATTTGGGACCCATGGGATGGGTACCACACAGTATTACTTTAAAGGGTCTGCGTTTGCTCACCCAACCTCACCCAACCTCTCAGCCCCAAGAGTGTCCACCCTTATGTCTCATCCAGGTGTGGGTCTAGATATGGTCAATCCAGGTTGCATCACAGCCCCTGAACGAATTTTGTAAGAATTTCTCTCTCTTTCACTGTCTTTGTTTTACGGGTTTTTAAAAGTAATTTATTTTTATAATGGGGTTTAGCTGCTTTTCACGGCTGTGTTTATGCGGCTTTACACCCACTTGACTCACTTCCAGACAGATATCAATACATAGGTTTTAAGATTCTTACTAGACACATATATTCTTGTGCGGTGAATAGGGGGTGTTGAGTCCAGTTCACTGAGCAAGGAGTAGGTCTTGTCTATTACATATTGGGTGTATGGAACAGTATCTGAGCGAATTTGAAACCCTTGTTTTATGCATCACCCCACCTCACCTTTCCCGTTAAGCAGCCATAGTGTGTTTTCTAAACGTGTGACTCTGTTCTGTTTTGTAATTCAGTTCAAGTGTAGCGGTTTTTACATTCCCTCTATAAGTGATAGCTTATGATAAGTGTGTTTTTCTGTGTGACTTATTTCACTTAGAATCGTCGTACCTAAGTCCACTCATCTTGCTTCTACTAGCCTTATGACATTGATTTCATGTCTGAGTGATATTCCATTGTACATAAGGACCACAACTTCTTTATCCATTTTTCTCTTTCCTGGGATATTTAAGTTGTCATGAAGTGGAGGTTCTTGTCAACAGAGCAGCCCTAAACTTTGGGGTGCCTGTGTCTTGCTGATTTTTAGTTTTCCCAATTTATACGCCCATGAGTGGACGTGCCCTATGCTCCCTAAGCTGTGTTTTTTCGATGTTTCAGGACACACCGTACACTTCTCCAGAGTGGCTGTTGGCAATTTACATCCCGCCCATCAGCGTAGCAAGGCTGCCATTTCTCCATGGCCTGTCCTGCATTTCTGGTTTTGACACTTTTTGCAGCATCACCCTTTTGACTGATGGGAAGCGAAACTTCTTTGAAGCGCTGATTTGCCTTTCCAGGTTGCTTGGTTGGCCAAAAAGGGCGTATGCGTTTTTTCCTGAATATATTCAGGAAAAAACGCATACGCCCTTTTTGGCCAAGGGCATCATTGTCGACGTTTTGCCGCTTTTCATGTGCTTTAAAGGCGATTCGAATCTACCTCCTGAAATCTGTTTCCTGCAATTCTGCCTTGCTTCCAAATCCTCTTCGTTGCCTTCCCTCAATATATCTGTGGATGAGAGTTATCATTTATAACTCTGCGGGTTTGTGAATTGCAGTGTCCCTGAGCTCCATTTTTCAACTCGCTTTTTTGGTAGCTGGCCGCAAAAGCGCGGGATTGCCTCAGGCCCTATTCTGGTTCCTGGCGGCAGGCTGAGCCTGTGGTTAATTCTTCTTCCTGATGGGAAAATAGAGTGACCTGGGCCTGTCCCAACACCTAGATCTAGTCTCTCATTGGTTGCCCCTCTTCCCGTTCATCCTCAGGACAAATTGCAACCTGTAGGGAACAGGAGCTTAAAGGTGCTGATTCTCCAAGTAGGGAGATTGCTAGTAAAGTAGCTGGAAAGGCGAACCCGAGCACAAGGAGATGAGAAATTGGGTGCGTTTTAGAAACCTTTCAAAATCACACGGTGTACCATCTTCTGGGTTTCTCATTCATGTTTTCGATGTAGGAAGATGCCCTTGAACCTGGAGATTTGGGACCCATGGGATGGGTACCACACAGTATTACTTTAAAGGGTCTGCGTTTGCTCACCCAACCTCACCCAACCTCTCAGCCCCAAGAGTGTCCACCCTTATGTCTCATCCAGGTGTGGGTCTAGATATGGTCAATCCAGGTTGCATCACAGCCCCTGAACGAATTTTGTAAGAATTTCTCTCTCTTTCACTGTCTTTGTTTTACGGGTTTTTAAAAGTAATTTATTTTTATAATGGGGTTTAGCTGCTTTTCACGGCTGTGTTTATGCGGCTTTACACCCACTTGACTCACTTCCAGACAGATATCAATACATAGGTTTTAAGATTCTTACTAGACACATATATTCTTGTGCGGTGAATAGGGGGTGTTGAGTCCAGTTCACTGAGCAAGGAGTAGGTCTTGTCTATTACATATTGGGTGTATGGAACAGTATCTGAGCGAATTTGAAACCCTTGTTTTATGCATCACCCCACCTCACCTTTCCCGTTAAGCAGCCATAGTGTGTTTTCTAAACGTGTGACTCTGTTCTGTTTTGTAATTCAGTTCAAGTGTAGCGGTTTTTACATTCCCTCTATAAGTGATAGCTTATGATAAGTGTCTTTTTCTGTGTGACTTATTTCACTTAGAATCGTCGTACCTAAGTCCACTCATCTTGCTTCTACTAGCCTTATGACATTGATTTCATGTCTGAGTGATATTCCATTGTACATAAGGACCACAACTTCTTTATCCATTTTTCTCTTTCCTGGGATATTTAAGTTGTCATGAAGTGGAGGTTCTTGTCAACAGAGCAGCCCTAAACTTTGGGGTGCCTGTGTCTTGCTGATTTTTAGTTTTCCCAATTTATACGCCCATGAGTGGACGTGCCCTATGCTCCCTAAGCTGTGTTTTTTCGATGTTTCAGGACACACCGTACACTTCTCCAGAGTGGCTGTTGGCAATTTACATCCCGCCCATCAGCGTAGCAAGGCTGCCATTTCTCCATGGCCTGTCCTGCATTTCTGGTTTTGACACTTTTTGCAGCATCACCCTTTTGACTGATGGGAAGCGAAACTTCTTTGAAGCGCTGATTTGCCTTTCCAGGTTGCTTGGTTGGCCAAAAAGGGCGTATGCGTTTTTTCCTGAATATATTCAGGAAAAAACGCATACGCCCTTTTTGGCCAAGGGCATCATTGTCGACGTTTTGCCGCTTTTCATGTGCTTTAAAGGCGATTCGAATCTACCTCCTGAAATCTGTTTCCTGCAATTCTGCCTTGCTTCCAAATCCTCTTCGTTGCCTTCCCTCAATATATCTGTGGATGAGAGTTATCATTTATAACTCTGCGGGTTTGTGAATTGCAGTGTCCCTGAGCTCCATTTTTCAACTCGCTTTTTTGGTAGCTGGCCGCAAAAGCGCGGGATTGCCTCAGGCCCTATTCTGGTTCCTGGCGGCAGGCTGAGCCTGTGGTTAATTCTTCTTCCTGATGGGAAAATAGAGTGACCTGGGCCTGTCCCAACACCTAGATCTAGTCTCTCATTGGTAGCCCCTCTTCCCGTTCATCCTCAGGACAAATTGCAACCTGTAGGGAACAGGAGCTTAAAGGTGCTGATTCTCCAAGTAGGGAGATTGCTAGTAAAATAGCTGGAAAGGCGAACCCGAGCACAAGAAGATGAGAAATGGGGTGCGTTTTAGAAACCTTTCAAAATCACACGGTGTACCATCTTCTGGGTTTCTCATGCATGTTTTCGATGTAGGAAGATGCCCTTGAACCTGGAGATTTGGGACCCATGGGATGGGTACCACACAGTATTACTTTAAAGGGTCTGCGTTTGCTCACCCAACCTCACCCAACCTCTCAGCCCCAAGAGTGTCCACCCTTATGTCTCATCCAGCTGTGGGTCTAGATATGGTCAATCCAGGTTGCATCACAGCCCCTGAACGAATTTTGTAAGAATTTCACTCTCTTTCACTGTCTTTGTTTTACGGGTTTTTAAAAGTAATTTATTTTTATAATGGGGTTTAGCTGCTTTTCACGGCTGTGTTTATGCGGCTTTACACCCACTTGGCTCACTTCCAGAGAGATATCAATACATAGGTTTTACGATTCTTACTAGTCAGATATATTCTTGTGCGGTGAATAGGGGGTGTTGAGTCCAGTTCACTGAGCAAGGAGTAGGTCTTGTCTATTACATATTGGGTGTATGGAACTGTATCTGAGCGAATTTGAAACCGTTGTTTTATGCATCACCCCACCTCACCTTTCCCGTTAAGCAGCCATAGTGTGTTTTCTAAACGTGTGACTCTGTTCTGTTTTGTAATTCAGTTCAAGTGTAGCGGTTTTTACATTCCCTCTATAAGTGATAGCTTATGATAAGTGTCTTTTTCTGTGTGACTTATTTCACTTAGAATCGTCGTACCTAAATCCACTCATCTTGCTTCTACTAGCCTTATGACATTGATTTCATGTCTGAGTGATATTCCTTTGTACATAAGGACCACAACTTCTTTATCCATTTTTCTCTTTCCTGGGATATTTAAGGTGTCATGAAGTGGAGGTTCTTGTCAACATAGCAGCCCTAAACATTGGGGTGCCTGTGTCTTGCTGATTTTTAGTTTTCCCAATTTATACGCCAATGAGTGGACGTGCCCTATGCTCCCTAAGCTGTGTTTTTTCGATGTTTCAGGACACACCGTACACTTCTCCAGAGTGGCTGTTGGCAATTTACATCCCGCCCATCAGCGTAGCAAGGCTGCCATTTCTCCATGGCCTGTCCTGCATTTCTGGTTTTGACACTTTTTGCAGCATGGCCCTTTTGACCGATGGGAAGCGAGACTTCTTTGTAGCGCTGATTTGCCTTTCCAGTTTGCTTGGTTGGCCAAAAAGGGCGTATGCGTTTTTTCCTGAATATATTCAGGAAAAAACGCTTACGCCCTTTTTGGCCAAGGGCATCACTGTCGACGTTTTGCCACTTTTCATGTGCTTTAAAGGCGATTCGAATCTACCTCCTGAAACCTGTTTCCTGCAATTCTGCCTTGCTTTCAAATCCTCTTCGTTGCCTTCCCTCAATATATTTGTGGACGAGAGTTATCATTTATAACTCAGCAGGTTTGTGAATTGCAGTGCCCCTGAGCTCCATTTTTCAACTGTCTTTTTTGGGAGCTGGCCGCAAAAGCACGGGATTGCCTCAGGCCCTATTCTGGTTCCCGGCGGCAGGCTGAGCCTGTGTTTAATTCTTCTTCCTGATGGGAAAATAGAGTGACCTGTGCCTGTCCCAACACCTAGATCTAGTCTCTCATTATTTGCCCCTCTTCCCGTTCATCCTCAGGACAAATTGCAACCTGTAGGGAACAGGAGCTTAAAGGTGCTGATTCTCCAAGTAGGGAGATTGCTAGTAAAGTAGCTGGAAAGGCGAACCCGAGCACAAGGAGATGAGAAATTGGGTGCGTTTTAGAAACCTTTCAAAATCACACGGTGTACCATCTTCTGGGTTTCTCATGCATGTTTTCGATGTAGGAAGATGCCTTTGAACCTGGAGATTTGGGACCCATGGGATGGGTACCACGCAGTATTACTTTAAAGGGTCTGAGTTTGCTCACCCAACCTCTCAGTCCCAAGAGTGTCCACCCTTATGTCTCATCCAGGTGTGTGTCTAGATATGGTCAATCCAGGTTGCATCACAGCCCCTGAACGAATTTTGTGAGAATTTCTCTCTCTTTCACTGTCTTTGTTTTACGGGTTTTTAAAAGTAATTTATTTTTATAATGGGGTTTAGCTGCTTTTCACGGCTGTGTTTATGCGGCTTTACACCCACTTGGCTCACTTCCAGAGAGATATCAATACATAGGTTTTACGATTCTTACTAGTCAGATATATTCTTGTGCGGTGAATAGGGGGTGTTGAGTCCAGTTCACTGAGCAAGGAGTACGTCTTGTCTATTACATATTGGGTGTATGGAACAGTATCTGAGCGAATTTGAAACCCTTGTTTTATGCATCACCCCACCTCATCTTTCCCGTTAAGCAGCCATAGTGTGTTTTCTAAACGTGTGACTCTGTTCTGTTTTGTAATTCAGTTCAAGTGTAGCGGTTTTTACATTCCCTCTATAAGTGATAGCTTATGATAAGTGTCTTTTTCTGTGTGACTTATTTCACTTAGAATCGTTATACCTAAATCCACTCATCTTGCTTCTACTAGCCTTATGACATTGATTTCATGTCTGAGTGATATTCCTTTGTACATAAGGACCACAACTTCTTTATCCATTTTTCTCTTTCCTGGGATATTTAAGGTGTCATGAAGTGGAGGTTCTTGTCAACATAGCAGCCCTAAACATTGGGGTGCCTGTGTCTTGCTGATTTTTAGTTTTCCCAATTTATACGCCCATGAGTGGTCGTGCCCTATGCTCCCTAAGCTGTGTTTTTTCGATGTTTCAGGACACACCGTACACTTCTCCAGAGTGGCTGTTGGCAATTTACATCCCGCCCATCAGCGTAGCAAGGCTGCCATTTCTCCATGGCCTGTCCTGCATTTCTGGTTTTGACACTTTTTGCAGCATCACCCTTTTGACTGATGGGAAGCGAAACTTCTTTGAAGCGCTGATTTGCCTTTCCAGGTTGCTTGGTTGGCCAAAAAGGGCGTATGCGTTTTTTCCTGAATATATTCAGGAAAAAACGCATACGCCCTTTTTGGCCAAGGGCATCATTGTCGACGTTTTGCCGCTTTTCATGTGCTTTAAAGGCGATTCGAATCTACCTCCTGAAATCTGTTTCCTGCAATTCTGCCTTGCTTTCAAATCCTCTTCGTTGCCTTCCCTCAATATATCTGTGGATGAGAGTTATCATTTATAACTCTGCGGGTTTGTGAATCGCAGTGTTCCTGAGCTCCATTTTTCAACTCGCTTTTTTGGGAGCTGGCCGCAAAAGCGCGGGATTGCCTCAGGCCCTATTCTGGTTCCTGGCGGCAGGCTGAGCCTGTGGTTAATTCTTCTTCCTGATGGGAAAATAGAGTGACCTGGGCCTGTCCCAACACCTAGATCTAGTCTCTCATTGGTTGCCCCTCTTCCCGTTCATCCTCAGGACAAATTGCAACCTGTAGGGAACAGGAGCTTAAAGGTGCTGATTCTCCAAGTAGGGAGATTGCTAGTAAAGTAGCTGGAAAGGCGAACCCGAGCACAAGGAGATGAGAAATTGGGTGCGTTTTAGAAACCTTTCAAAATCACACGGTGTACCATCTTCTGGGTTTCTCATTCATGTTTTCGATGTAGGAAGATGCCCTTGAACCTGGAGATTTGGGACCCATGGGATGGGTACCACACAGTATTACTTTAAAGGGTCTGCGTTTGCTCACCCAACCTCACCCAACCTCTCAGCCCCAAGAGTGTCCACCCTTATGTCTCATCCAGGTGTGGGTCTAGATATGGTCAATCCAGGTTGCATCACAGCCCCTGAACGAATTTTGTAAGAATTTCTCTCTCTTTCACTGTCTTTGTTTTACGGGTTTTTAAAAGTAATTTATTTTTATAATGGGGTTTAGCTGCTTTTCACGGCTGTGTTTATGCGGCTTTACACCCACTTGACTCACTTCCAGACAGATATCAATACATAGGTTTTAAGATTCTTACTAGACACATATATTCTTGTGCGGTGAATAGGGGGTGTTGAGTCCAGTTCACTGAGCAAGGAGTAGGTCTTGTCTATTACATATTGGGTGTATGGAACAGTATCTGAGCGAATTTGAAACCCTTGTTTTATGCATCACCCCACCTCACCTTTCCCGTTAAGCAGCCATAGTGTGTTTTCTAAACGTGTGACTCTGTTCTGTTTTGTAATTCAGTTCAAGTGTAGCGGTTTTTACATTCCCTCTATAAGTGATAGCTTATGATAAGTGTCTTTTTCTGTGTGACTTATTTCACTTAGAATCGTCGTACCTAAGTCCACTCATCTTGCTTCTACTAGCCTTATGACATTGATTTCATGTCTGAGTGATATTCCATTGTACATAAGGACCACAACTTCTTTATCCATTTTTCTCTTTCCTGGGATATTTAAGTTGTCATGAAGTGGAGGTTCTTGTCAACAGAGCAGCCCTAAACTTTGGGGTGCCTGTGTCTTGCTGATTTTTAGTTTTCCCAATTTATACGCCCATGAGTGGACGTGCCCTATGCTCCCTAAGCTGTGTTTTTTCGATGTTTCAGGACACACCGTACACTTCTCCAGAGTGGCTGTTGGCAATTTACATCCCGCCCATCAGCGTAGCAAGGCTGCCATTTCTCCATGGCCTGTCCTGCATTTCTGGTTTTGACACTTTTTGCAGCATCACCCTTTTGACTGATGGGAAGCGAAACTTCTTTGAAGCGCTGATTTGCCTTTCCAGGTTGCTTGGTTGGCCAAAAAGGGCGTATGCGTTTTTTCCTGAATATATTCAGGAAAAAACGCATACGCCCTTTTTGGCCAAGGGCATCATTGTCGACGTTTTGCCGCTTTTCATGTGCTTTAAAGGCGATTCGAATCTACCTCCTGAAATCTGTTTCCTGCAATTCTGCCTTGCTTCCAAATCCTCTTCGTTGCCTTCCCTCAATATATCTGTGGATGAGAGTTATCATTTATAACTCTGCGGGTTTGTGAATTGCAGTGTCCCTGAGCTCCATTTTTCAACTCGCTTTTTTGGTAGCTGGCCGCAAAAGCGCGGGATTGCCTCAGGCCCTATTCTGGTTCCTGGCGGCAGGCTGAGCCTGTGGTTAATTCTTCTTCCTGATGGGAAAATAGAGTGACCTGGGCCTGTCCCAACACCTAGATCTAGTCTCTCATTGGTAGCCCCTCTTCCCGTTCATCCTCAGGACAAATTGCAACCTGTAGGGAACAGGAGCTTAAAGGTGCTGATTCTCCAAGTAGGGAGATTGCTAGTAAAATAGCTGGAAAGGCGAACCCGAGCACAAGAAGATGAGAAATGGGGTGCGTTTTAGAAACCTTTCAAAATCACACGGTGTACCATCTTCTGGGTTTCTCATGCATGTTTTCGATGTAGGAAGATGCCCTTGAACCTGGAGATTTGGGACCCATGGGATGGGTACCACACAGTATTACTTTAAAGGGTCTGCGTTTGCTCACCCAACCTCACCCAACCTCTCAGCCCCAAGAGTGTCCACCCTTATGTCTCATCCAGCTGTGGGTCTAGATATGGTCAATCCAGGTTGCATCACAGCCCCTGAACGAATTTTGTAAGAATTTCACTCTCTTTCACTGTCTTTGTTTTACGGGTTTTTAAAAGTAATTTATTTTTATAATGGGGTTTAGCTGCTTTTCACGGCTGTGTTTATGCGGCTTTACACCCACTTGGCTCACTTCCAGAGAGATATCAATACATAGGTTTTACGATTCTTACTAGTCAGATATATTCTTGTGCGGTGAATAGGGGGTGTTGAGTCCAGTTCACTGAGCAAGGAGTAGGTCTTGTCTATTACATATTGGGTGTATGGAACTGTATCTGAGCGAATTTGAAACCGTTGTTTTATGCATCACCCCACCTCACCTTTCCCGTTAAGCAGCCATAGTGTGTTTTCTAAACGTGTGACTCTGTTCTGTTTTGTAATTCAGTTCAAGTGTAGCGGTTTTTACATTCCCTCTATAAGTGATAGCTTATGATAAGTGTCTTTTTCTGTGTGACTTATTTCACTTAGAATCGTCGTACCTAAATCCACTCATCTTGCTTCTACTAGCCTTATGACATTGATTTCATGTCTGAGTGATATTCCTTTGTACATAAGGACCACAACTTCTTTATCCATTTTTCTCTTTCCTGGGATATTTAAGGTGTCATGAAGTGGAGGTTCTTGTCAACATAGCAGCCCTAAACATTGGGGTGCCTGTGTCTTGCTGATTTTTAGTTTTCCCAATTTATACGCCAATGAGTGGACGTGCCCTATGCTCCCTAAGCTGTGTTTTTTCGATGTTTCAGGACACACCGTACACTTCTCCAGAGTGGCTGTTGGCAATTTACATCCCGCCCATCAGCGTGGCAAGGCTGCCATTTCTCCATGGCCTGTCCTGCATTTCTGGTTTTGACACTTTTTGCAGCATGGCCCTTTTGACCGATGGGAAGCGAGACTTCTTTGTAGCGCTGATTTGCCTTTCCAGTTTGCTTGGTTGGCCAAAAAGGGCGTATGCGTTTTTTCCTGAATATATTCAGGAAAAAACGCTTACGCCCTTTTTGGCCAAGGGCATCACTGTCGACGTTTTGCCACTTTTCATGTGCTTTAAAGGCGATTCGAATCTACCTCCTGAAACCTGTTTCCTGCAATTCTGCCTTGCTTTCAAATCCTCTTCGTTGCCTTCCCTCAATATATTTGTGGACGAGAGTTATCATTTATAACTCAGCAGGTTTGTGAATTGCAGTGCCCCTGAGCTCCATTTTTCAACTGTCTTTTTTGGGAGCTGGCCGCAAAAGCACGGGATTGCCTCAGGCCCTATTCTGGTTCCCGGCGGCAGGCTGAGCCTGTGTTTAATTCTTCTTCCTGATGGGAAAATAGAGTGACCTGTGCCTGTCCCAACACCTAGATCTAGTCTCTCATTATTTGCCCCTCTTCCCGTTCATCCTCAGGACAAATTGCAACCTGTAGGGAACAGGAGCTTAAAGGTGCTGATTCTCCAAGTAGGGAGATTGCTAGTAAAGTAGCTGGAAAGGCGAACCCGAGCACAAGGAGATGAGAAATTGGGTGCGTTTTAGAAACCTTTCAAAATCACACGGTGTACCATCTTCTGGGTTTCTCATGCATGTTTTCGATGTAGGAAGATGCCTTTGAACCTGGAGATTTGGGACCCATGGGATGGGTACCACGCAGTATTACTTTAAAGGGTCTGAGTTTGCTCACCCAACCTCTCAGCCCCAAGAGTGTCCACCCTTATGTCTCATCCAGGTGTGTGTCTAGATATGGTCAATCCAGGTTGCATCACAGCCCCTGAACGAATTTTGTGAGAATTTCTCTCTCTTTCACTGTCTTTGTTTTACGGGTTTTTAAAAGTAATTTATTTTTATAATGGGGTTTAGCTGCTTTTCACGGCTGTGTTTATGCGGCTTTACACCCACTTGGCTCACTTCCAGAGAGATATCAATACATAGGTTTTACGATTCTTACTAGTCAGATATATTCTTGTGCGGTGAATAGGGGGTGTTGAGTCCAGTTCACTGAGCAAGGAGTATGTCTTGTCTATTACATATTGGGTGTATGGAACAGTATCTGAGCGAATTTGAAACCCTTGTTTTATGCATCACCCCACCTCATCTTTCCCGTTAAGCAGCCATAGTGTGTTTTCTAAACGTGTGACTCTGTTCTGTTTTGTAATTCAGTTCAAGTGTAGCGGTTTTTACATTCCCTCTATAAGTGATAGCTTATGATAAGTGTCTTTTTCTGTGTGACTTATTTCACTTAGAATCGTTATACCTAAATCCACTCATGTTGCTTCTACTAGCCTTATGACATTGATTTCATGTCTGAGTGATATTCCTTTGTACATAAGGACCACAACTTCTTTATCCATTTTTCTCTTTCCTGGGATATTTAAGGTGTCATGAAGTGGAGGTTCTTGTCAACATAGCAGCCCTAAACATTGGGGTGCCTGTGTCTTGCTGATTTTTAGTTTTCCCAATTTATACGCCCATGAGTGGTCGTGCCCTATGCTCCCTAAGCTGTGTTTTTTCGATGTTTCAGGACACACCGTACACTTCTCCAGAGTGGCTGTTGGCAATTTACATCCCGCCCATCAGCGTAGCAAGGCTGCCATTTCTCCATGGCCTGTCCTGCATTTCTGGTTTTGACACTTTTTGCAGCATCACCCTTTTGACTGATGGGAAGCGAAACTTCTTTGAAGCGCTGATTTGCCTTTCCAGGTTGCTTGGTTGGCCAAAAAGGGCGTATGCGTTTTTTCCTGAATATATTCAGGAAAAAACGCATACGCCCTTTTTGGCCAAGGGCATCATTGTCGACGTTTTGCCGCTTTTCATGTGCTTTAAAGGCGATTCGAATCTACCTCCTGAAATCTGTTTCCTGCAATTCTGCCTTGCTTTCAAATCCTCTTCGTTGCCTTCCCTCAATATATCTGTGGATGAGAGTTATCATTTATAACTCTGCGGGTTTGTGAATTGCAGTGTCCCTGAGCTCCATTTTTCAACTCGCTTTTTTGGGAGCTGGCCGCAAAAGCGCGGGATTGCCTCAGGCCGTATTCTGGTTCCTGGCGGCAGGCTGAGCCTGTGGTTAATTCTTCTTCCTGATGGGAAAATAGAGTGACCTGGGCCTGTCCCAACACCTAGATCTAGTCTCTCATTGGTTGCCCCTCTTCCCGTTCATCCTCAGGACAAATTGCAACCTGTAGGGAACAGGAGCTTAAAGGTGCTGATTCTCCAAGTAGGGAGATTGCTAGTAAAGTAGCTGGAAAGGCGAACCCGAGCACAAGGAGATGAGAAATTGGGTGCGTTTTAGAAACCTTTCAAAATCACACGGTGTACCATCTTCTGGGTTTCTCATTCATGTTTTCGATGTAGGAAGATGCCCTTGAACCTGGAGATTTGGGACCCATGGGATGGGTACCACACAGTATTACTTTAAAGGATCTGCGTTTGCTCACCCAACCTCACCCAACCTCTCAGCCCCAAGAGTGTCCACCCTTATGTCTCATCCAGGTGTGGGTCTAGATATGGTCAATCCAGGTTGCATCACAGCCCCTGAACGAATTTTGTAAGAATTTCTCTCTCTTTCACTGTCTTTGTTTTACGGGTTTTTAAAAGTAATTTATTTTTATAATGGGGTTTAGCTGCTTTTCACGGCTGTGTTTATGCGGCTTTACACCCACTTGACTCACTTCCAGACAGATATCAATACATAGGTTTTAAGATTCTTACTAGACACATATATTCTTGTGCGGTGAATAGGGGGTGTTGAGTCCAGTTCACTGAGCAAGGAGTAGGTCTTGTCTATTACATATTGGGTGTATGGAACAGTATCTGAGCGAATTTGAAACCCTTGTTTTATGCATCACCCCACCTCACCTTTCCCGTTAAGCAGCCATAGTGTGTTTTCTAAACGTGTGACTCTGTTCTGTTTTGTAATTCAGTTCAAGTGTAGCGGTTTTTACATTCCCTCTATAAGTGATAGCTTATGATAAGTGTGTTTTTCTGTGTGACTTATTTCACTTAGAATCGTCGTACCTAAGTCCACTCATCTTGCTTCTACTAGCCTTATGACATTGATTTCATGTCTGAGTGATATTCCATTGTACATAAGGACCACAACTTCTTTATCCATTTTTCTCTTTCCTGGGATATTTAAGTTGTCATGAAGTGGAGGTTCTTGTCAACAGAGCAGCCCTAAACTTTGGGGTGCCTGTGTCTTGCTGATTTTTAGTTTTCCCAATTTATACGCCCATGAGTGGACGTGCCCTATGCTCCCTAAGCTGTGTTTTTTCGATGTTTCAGGACACACCGTACACTTCTCCAGAGTGGCTGTTGGCAATTTACATCCCGCCCATCAGCGTAGCAAGGCTGCCATTTCTCCATGGCCTGTCCTGCATTTCTGGTTTTGACACTTTTTGCAGCATCACCCTTTTGACTGATGGGAAGCGAAACTTCTTTGAAGCGCTGATTTGCCTTTCCAGGTTGCTTGGTTGGCCAAAAAGGGCGTATGCGTTTTTTCCTGAATATATTCAGGAAAAAACGCATACACCCTTTTTGGCCAAGGGCATCATTGTCGACGTTTTGCCGCTTTTCATGTGCTTTAAAGGCGATTCGAATCTACCTCCTGAAATCTGTTTCCTGCAATTCTGCCTTGCTTCCAAATCCTCTTCGTTGCCTTCCCTCAATATATCTGTGGATGAGAGTTATCATTTATAACTCTGCGGGTTTGTGAATTGCAGTGTCCCTGAGCTCCATTTTTCAACTCGCTTTTTTGGTAGCTGGCCGCAAAAGCGCGGGATTGCCTCAGGCCCTATTCTGGTTCCTGGCGGCAGGCTGAGCCTGTGGTTAATTCTTCTTCCTGATGGGAAAATAGAGTGACCTGGGCCTGTCCCAACACCTAGATCTAGTCTCTCATTGGTTGCCCCTCTTCCCGTTCATCCTCAGGACAAATTGCAACCTGTAGGGAACAGGAGCTTAAAGGTGCTGATTCTCCAAGTAGGGAGATTGCTAGTAAAGTAGCTGGAAAGGCGAACCCGAGCACAAGGAGATGAGAAATTGGGTGCGTTTTAGAAACCTTTCAAAATCACACGGTGTACCATCTTCTGGGTTTCTCATTCATGTTTTCGATGTAGGAAGATGCCCTTGAACCTGGAGATTTGGGACCCATGGGATGGGTACCACACAGTATTACTTTAAAGGGTCTGCGTTTGCTCACCCAACCTCACCCAACCTCTCAGCCCCAAGAGTGTCCACCCTTATGTCTCATCCAGGTGTGGGTCTAGATATGGTCAATCCAGGTTGCATCACAGCCCCTGAACGAATTTTGTAAGAATTTCTCTCTCTTTCACTGTCTTTGTTTTACGGGTTTTTAAAAGTAATTTATTTTTATAATGGGGTTTAGCTGCTTTTCACGGCTGTGTTTATGCGGCTTTACACCCACTTGACTCACTTCCAGACAGATATCAATACATAGGTTTTAAGATTCTTACTAGACACATATATTCTTGTGCGGTGAATAGGGGGTGTTGAGTCCAGTTCACTGAGCAAGGAGTAGGTCTTGTCTATTACATATTGGGTGTATGGAACAGTATCTGAGCGAATTTGAAACCCTTGTTTTATGCATCACCCCACCTCACCTTTCCCGTTAAGCAGCCATAGTGTGTTTTCTAAACGTGTGACTCTGTTCTGTTTTGTAATTCAGTTCAAGTGTAGCGGTTTTTACATTCCCTCTATAAGTGATAGCTTATGATAAGTGTCTTTTTCTGTGTGACTTATTTCACTTAGAATCGTCGTACCTAAGTCCACTCATCTTGCTTCTACTAGCCTTATGACATTGATTTCATGTCTGAGTGATATTCCATTGTACATAAGGACCACAACTTCTTTATCCATTTTTCTCTTTCCTGGGATATTTAAGTTGTCATGAAGTGGAGGTTCTTGTCAACAGAGCAGCCCTAAACTTTGGGGTGCCTGTGTCTTGCTGATTTTTAGTTTTCCCAATTTATACGCCCATGAGTGGACGTGCCCTATGCTCCCTAAGCTGTGTTTTTTCGATGTTTCAGGACACACCGTACACTTCTCCAGAGTGGCTGTTGGCAATTTACATCCCGCCCATCAGCGTAGCAAGGCTGCCATTTCTCCATGGCCTGTCCTGCATTTCTGGTTTTGACACTTTTTGCAGCATCACCCTTTTGACTGATGGGAAGCGAAACTTCTTTGAAGCGCTGATTTGCCTTTCCAGGTTGCTTGGTTGGCCAAAAAGGGCGTATGCGTTTTTTCCTGAATATATTCAGGAAAAAACGCATACGCCCTTTTTGGCCAAGGGCATCATTGTCGACGTTTTGCCGCTTTTCATGTGCTTTAAAGGCGATTCGAATCTACCTCCTGAAATCTGTTTCCTGCAATTCTGCCTTGCTTCCAAATCCTCTTCGTTGCCTTCCCTCAATATATCTGTGGATGAGAGTTATCATTTATAACTCTGCGGGTTTGTGAATTGCAGTGTCCCTGAGCTCCATTTTTCAACTCGCTTTTTTGGTAGCTGGCCGCAAAAGCGCGGGATTGCCTCAGGCCCTATTCTGGTTCCTGGCGGCAGGCTGAGCCTGTGGTTAATTCTTCTTCCTGATGGGAAAATAGAGTGACCTGGGCCTGTCCCAACACCTAGATCTAGTCTCTCATTGGTAGCCCCTCTTCCCGTTCATCCTCAGGACAAATTGCAACCTGTAGGGAACAGGAGCTTAAAGGTGCTGATTCTCCAAGTAGGGAGATTGCTAGTAAAATAGCTGGAAAGGCGAACCCGAGCACAAGAAGATGAGAAATGGGGTGCGTTTTAGAAACCTTTCAAAATCACACGGTGTACCATCTTCTGGGTTTCTCATGCATGTTTTCGATGTAGGAAGATGCCCTTGAACCTGGAGATTTGGGACCCATGGGATGGGTACCACACAGTATTACTTTAAAGGGTCTGCGTTTGCTCACCCAACCTCACCCAACCTCTCAGCCCCAAGAGTGTCCACCCTTATGTCTCATCCAGCTGTGGGTCTAGATATGGTCAATCCAGGTTGCATCACAGCCCCTGAACGAATTTTGTAAGAATTTCTCTCTCTTTCACTGTCTTTGTTTTACGGGTTTTTAAAAGTAATTTATTTTTATAATGGGGTTTAGCTGCTTTTCACGGCTGTGTTTATGCGGCTTTACACCCACTTGGCTCACTTCCAGAGAGATATCAATACATAGGTTTTACGATTCTTACTAGTCAGATATATTCTTGTGCGGTGAATAGGGGGTGTTGAGTCCAGTTCACTGAGCAAGGAGTAGGTCTTGTCTATTACATATTGGGTGTATGGAACTGTATCTGAGCGAATTTGAAACCGTTGTTTTATGCATCACCCCACCTCACCTTTCCCGTTAAGCAGCCATAGTGTGTTTTCTAAACGTGTGACTCTGTTCTGTTTTGTAATTCAGTTCAAGTGTAGCGGTTTTTACATTCCCTCTATAAGTGATAGCTTATGATAAGTGTCTTTTTCTGTGTGACTTATTTCACTTAGAATCGTCGTACCTAAATCCACTCATCTTGCTTCTACTAGCCTTATGACATTGATTTCATGTCTGAGTGATATTCCTTTGTACATAAGGACCACAACTTCTTTATCCATTTTTCTCTTTCCTGGGATATTTAAGGTGTCATGAAGTGGAGGTTCTTGTCAACATAGCAGCCCTAAACATTGGGGTGCCTGTGTCTTGCTGATTTTTAGTTTTCCCAATTTATACGCCAATGAGTGGACGTGCCCTATGCTCCCTAAGCTGTGTTTTTTCGATGTTTCAGGACACACCGTACACTTCTCCAGAGTGGCTGTTGGCAATTTACATCCCGCCCATCAGCGTAGCAAGGCTGCCATTTCTCCATGGCCTGTCCTGCATTTCTGGTTTTGACACTTTTTGCAGCATGGCCCTTTTGACCGATGGGAAGCGAGACTTCTTTGTAGCGCTGATTTGCCTTTCCAGTTTGCTTGGTTGGCCAAAAAGGGCGTATGCGTTTTTTCCTGAATATATTCAGGAAAAAACGCTTACGCCCTTTTTGGCCAAGGGCATCACTGTCGACGTTTTGCCACTTTTCATGTGCTTTAAAGGCGATTCGAATCTACCTCCTGAAACCTGTTTCCTGCAATTCTGCCTTGCTTTCAAATCCTCTTCGTTGCCTTCCCTCAATATATTTGTGGACGAGAGTTATCATTTATAACTCAGCAGGTTTGTGAATTGCAGTGCCCCTGAGCTCCATTTTTCAACTGTCTTTTTTGGGAGCTGGCCGCAAAAGCACGGGATTGCCTCAGGCCCTATTCTGGTTCCCGGCGGCAGGCTGAGCCTGTGTTTAATTCTTCTTCCTGATGGGAAAATAGAGTGACCTGTGCCTGTCCCAACACCTAGATCTAGTCTCTCATTATTTGCCCCTCTTCCCGTTCATCCTCAGGACAAATTGCAACCTGTAGGGAACAGGAGCTTAAAGGTGCTGATTCTCCAAGTAGGGAGATTGCTAGTAAAGTAGCTGGAAAGGCGAACCCGAGCACAAGGAGATGAGAAATTGGGTGCGTTTTAGAAACCTTTCAAAATCACACGGTGTACCATCTTCTGGGTTTCTCATGCATGTTTTCGATGTAGGAAGATGCCTTTGAACCTGGAGATTTGGGACCCATGGGATGGGTACCACGCAGTATTACTTTAAAGGGTCTGAGTTTGCTCACCCAACCTCTCAGTCCCAAGAGTGTCCACCCTTATGTCTCATCCAGGTGTGTGTCTAGATATGGTCAATCCAGGTTGCATCACAGCCCCTGAACGAATTTTGTGAGAATTTCTCTCTCTTTCACTGTCTTTGTTTTACGGGTTTTTAAAAGTAATTTATTTTTATAATGGGGTTTAGCTGCTTTTCACGGCTGTGTTTATGCGGCTTTACACCCACTTGGCTCACTTCCAGAGAGATATCAATACATAGGTTTTACGATTCTTACTAGTCAGATATATTCTTGTGCGGTGAATAGGGGGTGTTGAGTCCAGTTCACTGAGCAAGGAGTACGTCTTGTCTATTACATATTGGGTGTATGGAACAGTATCTGAGCGAATTTGAAACCCTTGTTTTATGCATCACCCCACCTCATCTTTCCCGTTAAGCAGCCATAGTGTGTTTTCTAAACGTGTGACTCTGTTCTGTTTTGTAATTCAGTTCAAGTGTAGCGGTTTTTACATTCCCTCTATAAGTGATAGCTTATGATAAGTGTCTTTTTCTGTGTGACTTATTTCACTTAGAATCGTTATACCTAAATCCACTCATCTTGCTTCTACTAGCCTTATGACATTGATTTCATGTCTGAGTGATATTCCTTTGTACATAAGGACCACAACTTCTTTATCCATTTTTCTCTTTCCTGGGATATTTAAGGTGTCATGAAGTGGAGGTTCTTGTCAACATAGCAGCCCTAAACATTGGGGTGCCTGTGTCTTGCTGATTTTTAGTTTTCCCAATTTATACGCCCATGAGTGGTCGTGCCCTGTGCTCCCTAAGCTGTGTTTTTTCGATGTTTCAGGACACACCGTACACTTCTCCAGAGTGGCTGTTGGCAATTTACATCCCGCCCATCAGCGTAGCAAGGCTGCCATTTCTCCATGGCCTGTCCTGCATTTCTGGTTTTGACACTTTTTGCAGCATCACCCTTTTGACTGATGGGAAGCGAAACTTCTTTGAAGCGCTGATTTGCCTTTCCAGGTTGCTTGGTTGGCCAAAAAGGGCGTATGCGTTTTTTCCTGAATATATTCAGGAAAAAACGCATACGCCCTTTTTGGCCAAGGGCATCATTGTCGACGTTTTGCCGCTTTTCATGTGCTTTAAAGGCGATTCGAATCTACCTCCTGAAATCTGTTTCCTGCAATTCTGCCTTGCTTTCAAATCCTCTTCGTTGCCTTCCCTCAATATATCTGTGGATGAGAGTTATCATTTATAACTCTGCGGGTTTGTGAATTGCAGTGTCCCTGAGCTCCATTTTTCAACTCGCTTTTTTGGGAGCTGGCCGCAAAAGCGCGGGATTGCCTCAGGCCGTATTCTGGTTCCTGGCGGCAGGCTGAGCCTGTGGTTAATTCTTCTTCCTGATGGGAAAATAGAGTGACCTGGGCCTGTCCCAACACCTAGATCTAGTCTCTCATTGGTTGCCCCTCTTCCCGTTCATCCTCAGGACAAATTGCAACCTGTAGGGAACAGGAGCTTAAAGGTGCTGATTCTCCAAGTAGGGAGATTGCTAGTAAAGTAGCTGGAAAGGCGAACCCGAGCACAAGGAGATGAGAAATTGGGTGCGTTTTAGAAACCTTTCAAAATCACACGGTGTACCATCTTCTGGGTTTCTCATTCATGTTTTCGATGTAGGAAGATGCCCTTGAACCTGGAGATTTGGGACCCATGGGATGGGTACCACACAGTATTACTTTAAAGGGTCTGCGTTTGCTCACCCAACCTCACCCAACCTCTCAGCCCCAAGAGTGTCCACCCTTATGTCTCATCCAGCTGTGGGTCTAGATATGGTCAATCCAGGTTGCATCACAGCCCCTGAACGAATTTTGTAAGAATTTCTCTCTCTTTCACTGTCTTTGTTTTACGGGTTTTTAAAAGTAATTTATTTTTATAATGGGGTTTAGCTGCTTTTCACGGCTGTGTTTATGCGGCTTTACACCCACTTGACTCACTTCCAGACAGATATCAATACATAGGTTTTAAGATTCTTACTAGACACATATATTCTTGTGCGGTGAATAGGGGGTGTTGAGTCCAGTTCACTGAGCAAGGAGTAGGTCTTGTCTATTACATATTGGGTGTATGGAACAGTATCTGAGCGAATTTGAAACCCTTGTTTTATGCATCACCCCACCTCACCTTTCCCGTTAAGCAGCCATAGTGTGTTTTCTAAACGTGTGACTCTGTTCTGTTTTGTAATTCAGTTCAAGTGTAGCGGTTTTTACATTCCCTCTATAAGTGATAGCTTATGATAAGTGTGTTTTTCTGTGTGACTTATTTCACTTAGAATCGTCGTACCTAAGTCCACTCATCTTGCTTCTACTAGCCTTATGACATTGATTTCATGTCTGAGTGATATTCCATTGTACATAAGGACCACAACTTCTTTATCCATTTTTCTCTTTCCTGGGATATTTAAGTTGTCATGAAGTGGAGGTTCTTGTCAACAGAGCAGCCCTAAACTTTGGGGTGCCTGTGTCTTGCTGATTTTTAGTTTTCCCAATTTATACGCCCATGAGTGGACGTGCCCTATGCTCCCTAAGCTGTGTTTTTTCGATGTTTCAGGACACACCGTACACTTCTCCAGAGTGGCTGTTGGCAATTTACATCCCGCCCATCAGCGTAGCAAGGCTGCCATTTCTCCATGGCCTGTCCTGCATTTCTGGTTTTGACACTTTTTGCAGCATCACCCTTTTGACTGATGGGAAGCGAAACTTCTTTGAAGCGCTGATTTGCCTTTCCAGGTTGCTTGGTTGGCCAAAAAGGGCGTATGCGTTTTTTCCTGAATATATTCAGGAAAAAACGCATACACCCTTTTTGGCCAAGGGCATCATTGTCGACGTTTTGCCGCTTTTCATGTGCTTTAAAGGCGATTCGAATCTACCTCCTGAAATCTGTTTCCTGCAATTCTGCCTTGCTTCCAAATCCTCTTCGTTGCCTTCCCTCAATATATCTGTGGATGAGAGTTATCATTTATAACTCTGCGGGTTTGTGAATTGCAGTGTCCCTGAGCTCCATTTTTCAACTCGCTTTTTTGGTAGCTGGCCGCAAAAGCGCGGGATTGCCTCAGGCCCTATTCTGGTTCCTGGCGGCAGGCTGAGCCTGTGGTTAATTCTTCTTCCTGATGGGAAAATAGAGTGACCTGGGCCTGTCCCAACACCTAGATCTAGTCTCTCATTGGTTGCCCCTCTTCCCGTTCATCCTCAGGACAAATTGCAACCTGTAGGGAACAGGAGCTTAAAGGTGCTGATTCTCCAAGTAGGGAGTTTGCTAGTAAAGTAGCTGGAAAGGCGAACCCGAGCACAAGGAGATGAGAAATTGGGTGCGTTTTAGAAACCTTTCAAAATCACACGGTGTACCATCTTCTGGGTTTCTCATTCATGTTTTCGATGTAGGAAGATGCCCTTGAACCTGGAGATTTGGGACCCATGGGATGGGTACCACACAGTATTACTTTAAAGGGTCTGCGTTTGCTCACCCAACCTCACCCAACCTCTCAGCCCCAAGAGTGTCCACCCTTATGTCTCATCCAGGTGTGGGTCTAGATATGGTCAATCCAGGTTGCATCACAGCCCCTGAACGAATTTTGTAAGAATTTCTCTCTCTTTCACTGTCTTTGTTTTACGGGTTTTTAAAAGTAATTTATTTTTATAATGGGGTTTAGCTGCTTTTCACGGCTGTGTTTATGCGGCTTTACACCCACTTGACTCACTTCCAGACAGATATCAATACATAGGTTTTAAGATTCTTACTAGACACATATATTCTTGTGCGGTGAATAGGGGGTGTTGAGTCCAGTTCACTGAGCAAGGAGTAGGTCTTGTCTATTACATATTGGGTGTATGGAACAGTATCTGAGCGAATTTGAAACCCTTGTTTTATGCATCACCCCACCTCACCTTTCCCGTTAAGCAGCCATAGTGTGTTTTCTAAACGTGTGACTCTGTTCTGTTTTGTAATTCAGTTCAAGTGTAGCGGTTTTTACATTCCCTCTATAAGTGATAGCTTATGATAAGTGTGTTTTTCTGTGTGACTTATTTCACTTAGAATCGTCGTACCTAAGTCCACTCATCTTGCTTCTACTAGCCTTATGACATTGATTTCATGTCTGAGTGATATTCCATTGTACATAAGGACCACAACTTCTTTATCCATTTTTCTCTTTCCTGGGATATTTAAGTTGTCATGAAGTGGAGGTTCTTGTCAACAGAGCAGCCCTAAACTTTGGGGTGCCTGTGTCTTGCTGATTTTTAGTTTTCCCAATTTATACGCCCATGAGTGGACGTGCCCTATGCTCCCTAAGCTGTGTTTTTTCGATGTTTCAGGACACACCGTACACTTCTCCAGAGTGGCTGTTGGCAATTTACATCCCGCCCATCAGCGTAGCAAGGCTGCCATTTCTCCATGGCCTGTCCTGCATTTCTGGTTTTGACACTTTTTGCAGCATCACCCTTTTGACTGATGGGAAGCGAAACTTCTTTGAAGCGCTGATTTGCCTTTCCAGGTTGCTTGGTTGGCCAAAAAGGGCGTATGCGTTTTTTCCTGAATATATTCAGGAAAAAACGCATACGCCCTTTTTGGCCAAGGGCATCATTGTCGACGTTTTGCCGCTTTTCATGTGCTTTAAAGGCGATTCGAATCTACCTCCTGAAATCTGTTTCCTGCAATTCTGCCTTGCTTCCAAATCCTCTTCGTTGCCTTCCCTCAATATATCTGTGGATGAGAGTTATCATTTATAACTCTGCGGGTTTGTGAATTGCAGTGTCCCTGAGCTCCATTTTTCAACTCGCTTTTTTGGTAGCTGGCCGCAAAAGCGCGGGATTGCCTCAGGCCCTATTCTGGTTCCTGGCGGCAGGCTGAGCCTGTGGTTAATTCTTCTTCCTGATGGGAAAATAGAGTGACCTGGGCCTGTCCCAACACCTAGATCTAGTCTCTCATTGGTTGCCCCTCTTCCCGTTCATCCTCAGGACAAATTGCAACCTGTAGGGAACAGGAGCTTAAAGGTGCTGATTCTCCAAGTAGGGAGATTGCTAGTAAAGTAGCTGGAAAGGCGAACCCGAGCACAAGGAGATGAGAAATTGGGTGCGTTTTAGAAACCTTTCAAAATCACACGGTGTACCATCTTCTGGGTTTCTCATTCATGTTTTCGATGTAGGAAGATGCCCTTGAACCTGGAGATTTGGGACCCATGGGATGGGTACCACACAGTATTACTTTAAAGGGTCTGCGTTTGCTCACCCAACCTCACCCAACCTCTCAGCCCCAAGAGTGTCCACCCTTATGTCTCATCCAGGTGTGGGTCTAGATATGGTCAATCCAGGTTGCATCACAGCCCCTGAACGAATTTTGTAAGAATTTCTCTCTCTTTCACTGTCTTTGTTTTACGGGTTTTTAAAAGTAATTTATTTTTATAATGGGGTTTAGCTGCTTTTCACGGCTGTGTTTATGCGGCTTTACACCCACTTGACTCACTTCCAGACAGATATCAATACATAGGTTTTAAGATTCTTACTAGACACATATATTCTTGTGCGGTGAATAGGGGGTGTTGAGTCCAGTTCACTGAGCAAGGAGTAGGTCTTGTCTATTACATATTGGGTGTATGGAACAGTATCTGAGCGAATTTGAAACCCTTGTTTTATGCATCACCCCACCTCACCTTTCCCGTTAAGCAGCCATAGTGTGTTTTCTAAACGTGTGACTCTGTTCTGTTTTGTAATTCAGTTCAAGTGTAGCGGTTTTTACATTCCCTCTATAAGTGATAGCTTATGATAAGTGTCTTTTTCTGTGTGACTTATTTCACTTAGAATCGTCGTACCTAAGTCCACTCATCTTGCTTCTACTAGCCTTATGACATTGATTTCATGTCTGAGTGATATTCCATTGTACATAAGGACCACAACTTCTTTATCCATTTTTCTCTTTCCTGGGATATTTAAGTTGTCATGAAGTGGAGGTTCTTGTCAACAGAGCAGCCCTAAACTTTGGGGTGCCTGTGTCTTGCTGATTTTTAGTTTTCCCAATTTATACGCCCATGAGTGGACGTGCCCTATGCTCCCTAAGCTGTGTTTTTTCGATGTTTCAGGACACACCGTACACTTCTCCAGAGTGGCTGTTGGCAATTTACATCCCGCCCATCAGCGTAGCAAGGCTGCCATTTCTCCATGGCCTGTCCTGCATTTCTGGTTTTGACACTTTTTGCAGCATCACCCTTTTGACTGATGGGAAGCGAAACTTCTTTGAAGCGCTGATTTGCCTTTCCAGGTTGCTTGGTTGGCCAAAAAGGGCGTATGCGTTTTTTCCTGAATATATTCAGGAAAAAACGCATACGCCCTTTTTGGCCAAGGGCATCATTGTCGACGTTTTGCCGCTTTTCATGTGCTTTAAAGGCGATTCGAATCTACCTCCTGAAACCTGTTTCCTGCAATTCTGCCTTGCTTTCAAATCCTCTTCGTTGCCTTCCCTCAATATATTTGTGGACGAGAGTTATCATTTATAACTCAGCAGGTTTGTGAATTGCAGTGCCCCTGAGCTCCATTTTTCAACTGTCTTTTTTGGGAGCTGGCCGCAAAAGCACGGGATTGCCTCAGGCCCTATTCTGGTTCCCGGCGGCAGGCTGAGCCTGTGTTTAATTCTTCTTCCTGATGGGAAAATAGAGTGACCTGTGCCTGTCCCAACACCTAGATCTAGTCTCTCATTATTTGCCCCTCTTCCCGTTCATCCTCAGGACAAATTGCAACCTGTAGGGAACAGGAGCTTAAAGGTGCTGATTCTCCAAGTAGGGAGATTGCTAGTAAAGTAGCTGGAAAGGCGAACCCGAGCACAAGGAGATGAGAAATTGGGTGCGTTTTAGAAACCTTTCAAAATCACACGGTGTACCATCTTCTGGGTTTCTCATGCATGTTTTCGATGTAGGAAGATGCCTTTGAACCTGGAGATTTGGGACCCATGGGATGGGTACCACGCAGTATTACTTTAAAGGGTCTGAGTTTGCTCACCCAACCTCTCAGCCCCAAGAGTGTCCACCCTTATGTCTCATCCAGGTGTGTGTCTAGATATGGTCAATCCAGGTTGCATCACAGCCCCTGAACGAATTTTGTGAGAATTTCTCTCTCTTTCACTGTCTTTGTTTTACGGGTTTTTAAAAGTAATTTATTTTTATAATGGGGTTTAGCTGCTTTTCACGGCTGTGTTTATGCGGCTTTACACCCACTTGGCTCACTTCCAGAGAGATATCAATACATAGGTTTTACGATTCTTACTAGTCAGATATATTCTTGTGCGGTGAATAGGGGGTGTTGAGTCCAGTTCACTGAGCAAGGAGTACGTCTTGTCTATTACATATTGGGTGTATGGAACAGTATCTGAGCGAATTTGAAACCCTTGTTTTATGCATCACCCCACCTCATCTTTCCCGTTAAGCAGCCATAGTGTGTTTTCTAAACGTGTGACTCTGTTCTGTTTTGTAATTCAGTTCAAGTGTAGCGGTTTTTACATTCCCTCTATAAGTGATAGCTTATGATAAGTGTCTTTTTCTGTGTGACTTATTTCACTTAGAATCGTTATACCTAAATCCACTCATGTTGCTTCTACTAGCCTTATGACATTGATTTCATGTCTGAGTGATATTCCTTTGTACATAAGGACCACAACTTCTTTATCCATTTTTCTCTTTCCTGGGATATTTAAGGTGTCATGAAGTGGAGGTTCTTGTCAACATAGCAGCCCTAAACATTGGGGTGCCTGTGTCTTGCTGATTTTTAGTTTTCCCAATTTATACGCCCATGAGTGGTCGTGCCCTATGCTCCCTAAGCTGTGTTTTTTCGATGTTTCAGGACACACCGTACACTTCTCCAGAGTGGCTGTTGGCAATTTACATCCCGCCCATCAGCGTAGCAAGGCTGCCATTTCTCCATGGCCTGTCCTGCATTTCTGGTTTTGACACTTTTTGCAGCATCACCCTTTTGACTGATGGGAAGCGAAACTTCTTTGAAGCGCTGATTTGCCTTTCCAGGTTGCTTGGTTGGCCAAAAAGGGCGTATGCGTTTTTTCCTGAATATATTCAGGAAAAAACGCATACGCCCTTTTTGGCCAAGGGCATCATTGTCGACGTTTTGCCGCTTTTCATGTGCTTTAAAGGCGATTCGAATCTACCTCCTGAAATCTGTTTCCTGCAATTCTGCCTTGCTTTCAAATCCTCTTCATTGCCTTCCCTCAATATATCTGTGGATGAGAGTTATCATTTATAACTCTGCGGGTTTGTGAATTGCAGTGTCCCTGAGCTCCATTTTTCAACTCGCTTTTTTGGGAGCTGGCCGCAAAAGCGCGGGATTGCCTCAGGCCGTATTCTGGTTCCTGGCGGCAGGCTGAGCCTGTGGTTAATTCTTCTTCCTGATGGGAAAATAGAGTGACCTGGGTCTGTCCCAACACCTAGATCTAGTCTCTCATTGGTTGCCCCTCTTCCCGTTCATCCTCAGGACAAATTGCAACCTGTAGGGAACAGGAGCTTAAAGGTGCTGATTCTCCAAGTAGGGAGATTGCTAGTAAAGTAGCTGGAAAGGCGAACCCGAGCACAAGGAGATGAGAAATTGGGTGCGTTTTAGAAACCTTTCAAAATCACACGGTGTACCATCTTCTGGGTTTCTCATTCATGTTTTCGATGTAGGAAGATGCCCTTGAACCTGGAGATTTGGGACCCATGGGATGGGTACCACACAGTATTACTTTAAAGGGTCTGCGTTTGCTCACCCAACCTCACCCAACCTCTCAGCCCCAAGAGTGTCCACCCTTATGTCTCATCCAGGTGTGGGTCTAGATATGGTCAATCCAGGTTGCATCACAGCCCCTGAACGAATTTTGTAAGAATTTCTCTCTCTTTCACTGTCTTTGTTTTACGGGTTTTTAAAAGTAATTTATTTTTATAATGGTGTTTAGCTGCTTTTCACGGCTGTGTTTATGCGGCTTTACACCCACTTGACTCACTTCCAGACAGATATCAATACATAGGTTTTAAGATTCTTACTAGACACATATATTCTTGTGCGGTGAATAGGGGGTGTTGAGTCCAGTTCACTGAGCAAGGAGTAGGTCTTGTCTATTACATATTGGGTGTATGGAACAGTATCTGAGCGAATTTGAAACCCTTGTTTTATGCATCACCCCACCTCACCTTTCCCGTTAAGCAGCCATAGTGTGTTTTCTAAACGTGTGACTCTGTTCTGTTTTGTAATTCAGTTCAAGTGTAGCGGTTTTTACATTCCCTCTATAAGTGATAGCTTATGATAAGTGTGTTTTTCTGTGTGACTTATTTCACTTAGAATCGTCGTACCTAAGTCCACTCATCTTGCTTCTACTAGCCTTATGACATTGATTTCATGTCTGAGTGATATTCCATTGTACATAAGGACCACAACTTCTTTATCCATTTTTCTCTTTCCTGGGATATTTAAGTTGTCATGAAGTGGAGGTTCTTGTCAACAGAGCAGCCCTAAACTTTGGGGTGCCTGTGTCTTGCTGATTTTTAGTTTTCCCAATTTATACGCCCATGAGTGGACGTGCCCTATGCTCCCTAAGCTGTGTTTTTTCGATGTTTCAGGACACACCGTACACTTCTCCAGAGTGGCTGTTGGCAATTTACATCCCGCCCATCAGCGTAGCAAGGCTGCCATTTCTCCATGGCCTGTCCTGCATTTCTGGTTTTGACACTTTTTGCAGCATCACCCTTTTGACTGATGGGAAGCGAAACTTCTTTGAAGCGCTGATTTGCCTTTCCAGGTTGCTTGGTTGGCCAAAAAGGGCGTATGCGTTTTTTCCTGAATATATTCAGGAAAAAACGCATACGCCCTTTTTGGCCAAGGGCATCATTGTCGACGTTTTGCCGCTTTTCATGTGCTTTAAAGGCGATTCGAATCTACCTCCTGAAATCTGTTTCCTGCAATTCTGCCTTGCTTCCAAATCCTCTTCGTTGCCTTCCCTCAATATATCTGTGGATGAGAGTTATCATTTATAACTCTGCGGGTTTGTGAATTGCAGTGTCCCTGAGCTCCATTTTTCAACTCGCTTTTTTGGGAGCTGGCCGCAAAAGCGCGGGATTGCCTCAGGCCCTATTCTGGTTCCTGGCGGCAGGCTGAGCCTGTGGTTAATTCTTCTTCCTGATGGGAAAATAGAGTGACCTGGGCCTGTCCCAACACCTAGATCTAGTCTCTCATTGGTTGCCCCTCTTCCCGTTCATCCTCAGGACAAATTGCAACCTGTAGGGAACAGGAGCTTAAAGGTGCTGATTCTCCAAGTAGGGAGATTGCTAGTAAAGTAGCTGGAAAGGAGAACCCGAGCACAAGGAGATGAGAAATTGGGTGCGTTTTAGAAACCTTTCAAAATCACACGGTGTACCATCTTCTGGGTTTCTCATTCATGTTTTCGATGTAGGAAGATGCCCTTGAACCTGGAGATTTGGGACCCATGGGATGGGTACCACACAGTATTACTTTAAAGGGTCTGTGTTTGCTCACCCAACCTCACCCAACCTCTCAGCCCCAAGAGTGTCCACCCTTATGTCTCATCCAGCTGTGGGTCTAGATATGGTCAATCCAGGTTGCATCACAGCCCCTGAACGAATTTTGTAAGAATTTCTCTCTCTTTCACTGTCTTTGTTTTACGGGTTTTTAAAAGTAATTTATTTTTATAATGGGGTTTAGCTGCTTTTCACGGCTGTGTTTATGCGGCTTTACACCCACTTGGCTCACTTCCAGAGAGATATCAATACATAGGTTTTACGATTCTTACTAGTCAGATATATTCTTGTGCGGTGAATAGGGGGTGTTGAGTCCAGTTCACTGAGCAAGGAGTAGGTCTTGTCTATTACATATTGGGTGTATGGAACTGTATCTGAGCGAATTTGAAACCGTTGTTTTATGCATCACCCCACCTCACCTTTCCCGTTAAGCAGCCATAGTGTGTTTTCTAAACGTGTGACTCTGTTCTGTTTTGTAATTCAGTTCAAGTGTAGCGGTTTTTACATTCCCTCTATAAGTGATAGCTTATGATAAGTGTCTTTTTCTGTGTGACTTATTTCACTTAGAATCGTCGTACCTAAATCCACTCATCTTGCTTCTACTAGCCTTATGACATTGATTTCATGTCTGAGTGATATTCCTTTGTACATAAGGACCACAACTTCTTTATCCATTTTTCTCTTTCCTGGGATATTTAAGGTGTCATGAAGTGGAGGTTCTTGTCAACAGAGCAGCCCTAAACATTGGGGTGCCTGTGTCTTGCTGATTTTTAGTTTTCCCAATTTATACGCCAATGAGTGGACGTGCCCTATGCTCCCTAAGCTGTGTTTTTTCGATGTTTCAGGACACACCGTACACTTCTCCAGAGTGGCTGTTGGCAATTTACATCCCGCCCATCAGCGTAGCAAGGCTGCCATTTCTCCATGGCCTGTCCTGCATTTCTGGTTTTGACACTTTTTGCAGCATGGCCCTTTTGACCGATGGGAAGCGAGACTTCTTTGTAGCGCTGATTAGCCTTTCCAGGTTGCTTGGTTGGCCAAACAGGGCGTATGCGTTTTTTCCTGAATATATTCAGGAAAAAACGCATACGCCCTGTTTGGCCAAGGGCATCATTGTCGACGTTTTACCACTTTTCATGTGCTTTAAAGGCGATTCGAATCTACCTCCTGAAACCTGTTTCCTGCAATCCTGCCTTGCTTTCAAATCCTCTTCGTTGCCTTCCCTCAATATATCTGTGGATGAGAGTTATCATTTATAGCTCTGCGGGTTTGTGAATTGCAGTGTCCCTGAGCTCCATTTTTCAACTGGCTTTTTTGGGAGCTGGCCGCAAAAGCGCGGGATTGCCTCAGGCCCTATTCAGCTTCTGGCCGGCAGGCTGAGCCTGTGGTTAATTCTTCTTCCCGATGGGAAAATAGAGTGACCTGTGCCTGTCCCAACACCAAGATCTAGTCTCTCATTGGTTTCCCCTCTTCCCGTTCATCCTCAGGACAAATTGCAACCTGTAGGGAACAGGAGCTTAAAGGTGCTGATTCTCCAAGTAGGGAGATTGCTAGTAAAGTAGCTGGAAAGGCGAACCCGAGCACAAGGAGATGAGAAATGAGGTGCGTATTAGAAACCTTTCAAAATCACACGGTGTACCATCTTCTGGGTTTCTCATGCATGTTTTCGATGTAGGAAGATGCCCTTGAACCTGGAGATTTGGGACCCATGGGATGGATACCAGGCAGTATTACTTTAAAGGGTCTGCGTTTGCTCACCCAACCTCACCCAACCGTTCAGCCCCAAGAGTGTCCACCCTTATGTCTCATCCAGCTGTGGGTCTAGATATGGTCAATC
Source organism: Eschrichtius robustus (assembly GCF_028021215.1). Classification (NCBI taxonomy): domain Eukaryota; kingdom Metazoa; phylum Chordata; class Mammalia; order Artiodactyla; family Eschrichtiidae; genus Eschrichtius; species Eschrichtius robustus. The sequence goes on from NW_027175257.1 coordinate 2,225,919, forward strand.
CAGGTTGCATCAGAGCCTCTGAACGAATTTTGTAATAATTTCTCTCGCTTTCACTGTCTTTGTTTTACGGGTTTTTAAAAGTAATTTATTTTTATAATGGGGTTTAGCTGCTTTTCACGGCTGTGTTTATGCAGCTTTACACCCACTTGACTCACTTCCAGACAGATATCAATACATAGGTTTTAAGATTCTTACTAGTCACATATATTCTTGTGCGGTGAATAGGGGGTGTTGAGTCCAGTTCACTGAGCAAGGAGTAGGTCTTGTCTATTACATATTGGGTGTATGGAACGGTATCTGAGCGAATTTGAAACCCTTGTTTTATGCCTCACCCCACCTCAACTTTCCCGTTAAGCAGCCATAGTGTGTTTTCTAAACGTGTGACTCTGTTCTGTTTTGTAATTCAGTTCAAGTGTAGCGGTTTTTACATTCCCTCTCTAAGTGATAGCTTATGATAAGTGTCTTTTTCTGTGTGACTTATTTCACTTAGAATCATCGTACCTAAATCCACTCACTTGCTTCTACTAGCCTTATGACATTGATTTCATGTCTGAGTGATATTCCATTGTACATAAGGACCACAACTTCTTTATCCATTTTTCTCTTTCCTGGGATATTTAAGGTGTCATGAAGTGGAGGTTCTTGTCAACAGAGCAGCCCTAAACTTTGGGGTGCCTGTCTCTTGCTGATTTTTAGTTATCCCAATCTATACGCCCATGAGAGGACGTGCCCTATGCTCCCTAAGCTGTGTTTTTTCGATGTTTCAGGACACACCTTACACTTCTCCAGAGTGGCTGTTGGCAATTTACATCCCGCCCATCAGCGTAGCAAGGCTGCCATTTCTCCATGGCCTGTCCTGCATTTCTGGTTTTGACACTTTTTGCAGCATGGCCCTTTTGACCGATGGGAAGCGAGACTTCTTTGTAGCGCTGATTAGCCTTTCCAGGTTGCTTGGTTGGCCAAACAGGGCGTATGCGTTTTTTCCTGAATATATTCAGGAAAAAACGCATACGCCCTGTTTGGCCAAGGGCATTATTGTCGACGTTTTACCACTTTTCATGTGCTTTTAAGGCGATTTGAATCTACCTCCTGAAACCTGTTTCCTGCAATTCTGCCTTGCTTTCAAATCCTCTTCGTTGCCTTCCCTCAATATATCTGTGGATGAGAGTTATCATTTATAGCTCTGCGGGTTTGTGAATTGCAGTGTCCCTGAGCTCCATTTTTCAACTGGCTTTTTTGGGAGCTGGCCGCAAAAGCGCGGAATTGCCTCAGGCCCTATTCTGCTTCTGGGCGGCAGGCTGAGCCTGTGGTTAATTCTTCTTACCGATGGGAAAATAGAGTGAGCTGTGCCTGTCCCAACACCTACATCTAGTCTCTCATTGGTTGCCCCTCTTCCCGTTCATCCTCAGGACAAATTGCAACCTGTAGGGAACAGGAGCTTAAAGGTGCTGATTCTCCAAGTAGGGAGATTGCTAGTAAAGTAGCTGGAAAGGTGAACCCGAGCACAAGGAGATGAGAAATGAGGTGCGTATTAGAAACCTTTCAAAATCACACGGTGTACCATCTTCTGGGTTTCTCATGCATGTTTTCGATGTAGGAAGATGCCCTTGAACCTGGAGATTTGGGACCCATGGGATGGGTACCAGGCAGTATTACTTTAAAGGGTCTGCGTTTGCTCACCCAACCTCACCCAACCTTTCAGCCCCAAGAGTGTCCACCCTTATGTCTCATCCAGCTGTGGGTCTAGATATGGTCAATCCAGGTTGCATCACAGCCTCTGAACGAATTTTGTAAGAATTTCTCTCTCTTTCACTGTCTTTGTTTTACGGGTTTTTAAAAGTAATTTATTTTTATAATGGGGTTTAGCTGCTTTTCACGGCTGTGTTTATGCGGCTTTACACCCACTTGACTCACTTCCAGACAGATATCAATACATAGGTTTTAAGATTCTTACTAGTCACATATATTCTTGTGCGGTGAATAGGGGGTGTTGAGTCCTGTTCACTGAGCAAGGAGTAGGTCTTGTCTATTACATATTGGGTGTATGGAACGGTATCTGAGCGAATTTGAAACCCTTGTTTTATGCCTCACCCCACCTCACCTTTCCCGTTAAGCAGCCATAGTGTGTTTTCTAAACGTGTGACTCTGTTCTGTTTTGTAATTCAGTTCAAGTGTAGCGGTTTTTACATTCCCTCTATAAGTGATAGCTTATGATAAGTGTCTTTTTCTGTGTGACTTATTTCACTTAGAATCGTCGTACCTAAATCCACTCATCTTGCTTCTACTAGCCTTATGACATTGATTTCATGTCTGAGTGATATTCCATTGTACATAAGGACCACAACTTCTTTATCCATTTTTCTCTTTCCTGGGATATTTAAGGTGTCATGAAGTGGAGGTTCTTGTCAACAGAGCAGCCCTAAACTTTGGGGTGCCTGTGTCTTGCTGATTTTTAGTTTTCCCAATTTATACGCCCATGAGAGGACGTGCCCTATGCTCCTAGAGCTGTGTTTTTTCGATGTTTCAGGACACACCTTACACTTCTCCAGAGTGGCTGTTGGCAATTTACATCCCGCCCATCAGCGTAGCAAGGCTGCCATTTCTCCAGGGCCTGTCCTGCATTTCTGGTTTTGACACTTTTTGCAGCATGGCCCTTTTGACCGATGGGAAGCGAGACTTCTTTGTAGCGCTGATTAGCCTTTCCAGGTTGCTTGGTTGGCCAAACAGGGCGTATGCGTTTTTTCCTGAATATATTCAGGAAAAAACGCATACGCCCTGTTTGGCCAAGGGCATCATTGTCGACGTTTTACCACTTTTCATGTGCTTTAAAGGCGATTCGAATCTACCTCCTGAAACCTGTTTCCTGCAATCCTGCCTTGCTTTCAAATCCTCTTCGTTGCCTTCCCTCAATATATCTGTGGATGAGAGTTATCATTTATAGCTCTGCGGGTTTGTGAATTGCAGTGTCCCTGAGCTCCATTTTTCAACTGGCTTTTTTGGGAGCTGGCCGCAAAAGCGCGGGATTGCCTCAGGCCCTATTCAGCTTCTGGCCGGCAGGCTGAGCCTGTGGTTAATTCTTCTTCCCGATGGGAAAATAGAGTGACCTGTGCCTGTCCCAACACCAAGATCTAGTCTCTCATTGGTTTCCCCTCTTCCCGTTCATCCTCAGGACAAATTGCAACCTGTAGGGAACAGGAGCTTAAAGGTGCTGATTCTCCAAGTAGGGAGATTGCTAGTAAAGTAGCTGGAAAGGCGAACCCGAGCACAAGGAGATGAGAAATGAGGTGCGTATTAGAAACCTTTCAAAATCACACGGTGTACCATCTTCTGGGTTTCTCATGCATGTTTTCGATGTAGGAAGATGCCCTTGAACCTGGAGATTTGGGACCCATGGGATGGATACCAGGCAGTATTACTTTAAAGGGTCTGCGTTTGCTCACCCAACCTCACCCAACCGTTCAGCCCCAAGAGTGTCCACCCTTATGTCTCATCCAGCTGTGGGTCTAGATATGGTCAATCCAGGTTGCATCAGAGCCTCTGAACGAATTTTGTAATAATTTCTCTCGCTTTCACTGTCTTTGTTTTACGGGTTTTTAAAAGTAATTTATTTTTATAATGGGGTTTAGCTGCTTTTCACGGCTGTGTTTATGCAGCTTTACACCCACTTGACTCACTTCCAGACAGATATCAATACATAGGTTTTAAGATTCTTACTAGTCACATATATTCTTGTGCGGTGAATAGGGGGTGTTGAGTCCAGTTCACTGAGCAAGGAGTAGGTCTTGTCTATTACATATTGGGTGTATGGAACGGTATCTGAGCGAATTTGAAACCCTTGTTTTATGCCTCACCCCACCTCACCTTTCCCGTTAAGCAGCCATAGTGTGTTTTCTAAACGTGTGACTCTGTTCTGTTTTGTAATTCAGTTCAAGTGTAGCGGTTTTTACATTCCCTCTCTAAGTGATAGCTTATGATAAGTGTCTTTTTCTGTGTGACTTATTTCACTTAGAATCATCGTACCTAAATCCACTCATCTTGCTTCTACTAGCGTTATGACATTGATTTCATGTCTGAGTGATATTCCATTGTACATAAGGACCACAACTTCTTTATCCATTTTTCTCTTTCCTGGGATATTTAAGGTGTCATGAAGTGGAGGTTCTTGTCAACAGAGCAGCCCTAAACTTTGGGGTACCTGTGTCTTGCTGATTTTTAGTTTTCCCAATTTATACGCCCATGAGAGGACGTGCCCTATGCTCCCTAAGCTGTGTTTTTTCGATGTTTCAGGACACACCGTACACTTCTCCAGAGTGGCTGTTGGCAATTTACATCCCGCCCATCAGCGTAGCAAGGCTGCCATTTCTCCATGGCCTGTCCTGCATTTCTGGTTTTGACACTTTTTGCAGCATGGCCCTTTTGACCGATGGAAACGAGACTTCTTTGTAGCGCTGATTAGCCTTTCCAGGTTGCTTGGTTGGCCAAAAAGGGCGTATGCGTTTTTTCCTGAATATATTCAGGAAAAAACGCATACGCCCTGTTTGCCCAAGGGCATTATTGTCGACGTTTTACCACTTTTCATGTGCTTTTAAGGCGATTTGAATCTACCTCCTGAAACCTGTTTCCTGCAATTCTGCCTTGCTTTCAAATCCTCTTCGTTGCCTTCCCTCAATATATCTGTGGATGAGAGTTATCATTTATAGCTCTGCGGGTTTGTGAATTGCAGTGTCCCTGAGCTCCATTTTTCAACTGGCTTTTTTGGGAGCTGGCCGCAAAAGCGCGGAATTGCCTCAGGCCCTATTCTGCTTCTGGGCAGCAGGCTGAGCCTGTGGTTAATTCTTCTTACCGATGGGAAAATAGAGTGAGCTGTGCCTGTCCCAACACCTATATCTAGTCTCTCATTGGTTGCCCCTCTTCCCGTTCATCCTCAGGACAAATTGCAACCTGTAGGGAACAGGAGCTTAAAGGTGCTGATTCTCCAAGTAGGGAGATTTCTAGTAAAATAGCTGGAAAGGCGAACCCGAGCACAAGGAGATGAGAAATGAGGTGCGTATTAGAAACCTTTGAAAATCACACGGTGTACCATCTTCTGGGTTTCTCATGCATGTTTTCGATGTAGGAAGATGCCCTTGAACCTGGAGATTTGGGACCCATGGGATGGGTACCAGGCAGTATTACTTTAAAGGGTCTGCGTTTGCTCACCCAACCTCACCCAACCTTTCAGCCCCAAGAGTGTCCACCCTTATGTCTCATCCAGCTGTGGGTCTAGATATGGTCAATCCAGGTTGCATCACAGCCTCTGAACGAATTTTGTAAGAATTTCTCTCTCTTTCACTGTCTTTGTTTTACGGGTTTTTAAAAGTAATTTATTTTTATAATGGGGTTTAGCTGCTTTTCACGGCTGTGTTTATGCAGCTTTACACCCACTTGACCCACTTCCTGACAGATATCAATACATAGGTTTTAAGATTCTTACTAGTCACATATATTCTTGTGCGGTGAATAGGGGGTGTTGAGTCCTGTTCACTGAGCAAGGCGTAGGTCTTGTCTATTACATATTGGGTGTATGGAACGGTATCTGAGCGAATTTGAAACCCTTGTTTTATGCCTCACCCCACCTCACCTTTCCCGTTAAGCAGCCATAGTGTGTTTTCTAAACGTGTGACTCTGTTCTGTTTTGTAATTCAGTTCAAGTGTAGCGGTTTTTACATTCCCTCTATAAGTGATAGCTTATGATAAGTGTCTTTTTCTGTGTGACTTATTTCACTTAGAATCGTCGTACCTAAATCCACTCATCTTGCTTCTACTAGCCTTATGACATTGATTTCATGTCTGAGTGATATTCCATTGTACATAAGGACCACAACTTCTTTATCCATTTTTCTCTTTCCTGGGATATTTAAGGTGTCATGAAGTGGAGGTTCTTGTCAACAGAGCAGCCCTAAACTTTGGGGTGCCTGTGTCTTGCTGATTTTTAGTTATCCCAATCTATACGCCCATGAGAGGACGTGCCCTATGCTCCCTAAGCTGTGTTTTTTCGATGTTTCAGGACACACCTTACACTTCTCCAGAGTGGCTGTTGGCAATTTACATCCCGCCCATCAGCGTAGCAAGGCTGCCATTTCTCCATGGCCTGTCCTGCATTTCTGGTTTTGACACTTTTTGCAGCATGGCCCTTTTGACCGATGGGAAGCGAGACTTCTTTGTAGCGCTGATTAGCCTTTCCAGGTTGCTTGGTTGGCCAAAAAGGGCGTATGCGTTTTTTCCTGAATATATTCAGGAAAAAACGCATACGCCCTGTTTGGCCAAGGGCATTATTGTCGACGTTTTACCACTTTTCATGTGCTTTTAAGGCGATTTGAATCTACCTCCTGAAACCTGTTTCCTGCAATTCTGCCTTGCTTTCAAATCCTCTTCGTTGCCTTCCCTCAATATATCTGTGGATGAGAGTTATCATTTATAGCTCTGCGGGTTTGTGAATTGCAGTGTCCCTGAGCTCCATTTTTCAACTGGCTTTTTTGGGAGCTGGCCGCAAAAGCGCGGAATTGCCTCAGGCCCTATTCTGCTTCTGGGCGGCAGGCTGAGCCTGTGGTTAATTCTTCTTACCGATGGGAAAATAGAGTGAGCTGTGCCTGTCCCAACACCTACATCTAGTCTCTCATTGGTTGCCCCTCTTCCCGTTCATCCTCAGGACAAATTGCAACCTGTAGGGAACAGGAGCTTAAAGGTGCTGATTCTCCAAGTAGGGAGATTGCTAGTAAAGTAGCTGGAAAGGTGAACCCGAGCACAAGGAGATGAGAAATGAGGTGCGTATTAGAAACCTTTCAAAATCACACGGTGTACCATCTTCTGGGTTTCTCATGCATGTTTTCGATGTAGGAAGATGCCCTTGAACCTGGAGATTTGGGACCCATGGGATGGGTACCAGGCAGTATTACTTTAAAGGGTCTGCGTTTGCTCACCCAACCTCACCCAACCTTTCAGCCCCAAGAGTGTCCACCCTTATGTCTCATCCAGCTGTGGGTCTAGATATGGTCAATCCAGGTTGCATCACAGCCTCTGAACGAATTTTGTAAGAATTTCTCTCTCTTTCACTGTCTTTGTTTTACGGGTTTTTAAAAGTAATTTATTTTTATAATGGGGTTTAGCTGCTTTTCACGGCTGTGTTTATGCGGCTTTACACCCACTTGACTCACTTCCAGAGAGATATCAATACATAGGTTTTAAGATTCTTACTAGTCACATATATTCTTGTGCGGTGAATAGGGGGTGTTGAGTCCTGTTCACTGAGCAAGGAGTAGGTCTTGTCTATTACATATTGGGTGTATGGAACGGTATCTGAGCGAATTTGAAACCCTTGTTTTATGCCTCACCCCACCTCACCTTTCCCGTTAAGCAGCCATAGTGTGTTTTCTAAACGTGTGACTCTGTTCTGTTTTGTAATTCAGTTCAAGTGTAGCGGTTTTTACATTCCCTCTATAAGTGATAGCTTATGATAAGTGTCTTTTTCTGTGTGACTTATTTCACTTAGAATCGTCGTACCTAAATCCACTCATCTTGCTTCTACTAGCCTTATGACATTGATTTCATGTCTGAGTGATATTCCATTGTACATAAGGACCACAACTTCTTTATCCATTTTTCTCTTTCCTGGGATATTTAAGGTGTCATGAAGTGGAGGTTCTTGTCAACAGAGCAGCCCTAAACTTTGGGGTGCCTGTGTCTTGCTGATTTTTAGTTTTCCCAATTTATACGCCCATGAGAGGACGTGCCCTATGCTCCTAGAGCTGTGTTTTTTCGATGTTTCAGGACACACCTTACACTTCTCCAGAGTGGCTGTTGGCAATTTACATCCCGCCCATCAGCGTAGCAAGGCAGCCATTTCTCCAGGGCCTGTCCTGCATTTCTGGTTTTGACACTTTTTGCAGCATGGCCCTTTTGACCGATGGGAAGCGAGACTTCTTTGTAGCGCTGATTAGCCTTTCCAGGTTGCTTGGTTGGCCAAACAGGGCGTATGCGTTTTTTCCTGAATATATTCAGGAAAAAACGCATACGCCCTGTTTGGCCAAGGGCATCATTGTCGACGTTTTACCACTTTTCATGTGCTTTAAAGGCGATTCGAATCTACCTCCTGAAACCTGTTTCCTGCAATCCTGCCTTGCTTTCAAATCCTCTTCGTTGCCTTCCCTCAATATATCTGTGGATGAGAGTTATCATTTATAGCTCTGCGGGTTTGTGAATTGCAGTGTCCCTGAGCTCCATTTTTCAACTGGCTTTTTTGGGAGCTGGCCGCAAAAGCGCGGGATTGCCTCAGGCCCTATTCAGCTTCTGGCCGGCAGGCTGAGCCTGTGGTTAATTCTTCTTCCCGATGGGAAAATAGAGTGACCTGTGCCTGTCCCAACACCAAGATCTAGTCTCTCATTGGTTTCCCCTCTTCCCGTTCATCCTCAGGACAAATTGCAACCTGTAGGGAACAGGAGCTTAAAGGTGCTGATTCTCCAAGTAGGGAGATTGCTAGTAAAGTAGCTGGAAAGGCAAACCCGAGCACAAGGAGATGAGAAATGAGGTGCGTATTAGAAACCTTTCAAAATCACACGGTGTACCATCTTCTGGGTTTCTCATGCATGTTTTCGATGTAGGAAGATGCCCTTGAACCTGGAGATTTGGGACCCATGGGATGGATACCAGGCAGTATTACTTTAAAGGGTCTGCGTTTGCTCACCCAACCTCACCCAACCGTTCAGCCCCAAGAGTGTCCACCCTTATGTCTCATCCAGCTGTGGGTCTAGATATGGTCAATCCAGGTTGCATCAGAGCCTCTGAACGAATTTTGTAATAATTTCTCTCGCTTTCACTGTCTTTGTTTTACGGGTTTTTAAAAGTAATTTATTTTTATAATGGGGTTTAGCTGCTTTTCACGGCTGTGTTTATGCAGCTTTACACCCACTTGACTCACTTCCAGACAGATATCAATACATAGGTTTTAAGATTCTTACTAGTCACATATATTCTTGTGCGGTGAATAGGGGGTGTTGAGTCCAGTTCACTGAGCAAGGAGTAGGTCTTGTCTATTACATATTGGGTGTATGGAACGGTATCTGAGCGAATTTGAAACCCTTGTTTTATGCCTCACCCCACCTCACCTTTCCCGTTAAGCAGCCATAGTGTGTTTTCTAAACGTGTGACTCTGTTCTGTTTTGTAATTCAGTTCAAGTGTAGCGGTTTTTACATTCCCTCTCTAAGTGATAGCTTATGATAAGTGTCTTTTTCTGTGTGACTTATTTCACTTAGAATCATCGTACCTAAATCCACTCATCTTGCTTCTACTAGCGTTATGACATTGATTTCATGTCTGAGTGATATTCCATTGTACATAAGGACCACAACTTCTTTATCCATTTTTCTCTTTCCTGGGATATTTAAGGTGTCATGAAGTGGAGGTTCTTGTCAACAGAGCAGCCCTAAACTTTGGGGTACCTGTGTCTTGCTGATTTTTAGTTTTCCCAATTTATACGCCCATGAGAGGACGTGCCCTATGCTCCCTAAGCTGTGTTTTTTCGATGTTTCAGGACACACCGTACACTTCTCCAGAGTGGCTGTTGGCAATTTACATCCCGCCCATCAGCGTAGCAAGGCTGCCATTTCTCCATGGCCTGTCCTGCATTTCTGGTTTTGACACTTTTTGCAGCATGGCCCTTTTGACCGATGGAAACGAGACTTCTTTGTAGCGCTGATTAGCCTTTCCAGGTTGCTTGGTTGGCCAAAAAGGGCGTATGCGTTTTTTCCTGAATATATTCAGGAAAAAACGCATACGCCCTGTTTGGCCAAGGGCATTATTGTCGACGTTTTACCACTTTTCATGTGCTTTTAAGGCGATTTGAATCTACCTCCTGAAACCTGTTTCCTGCAATTCTGCCTTGCTTTCAAATCCTCTTCGTTGCCTTCCCTCAATATATCTGTGGATGAGAGTTATCATTTATAGCTCTGCGGGTTTGTGAATTGCAGTGTCCCTGAGCTCCATTTTTCAACTGGCTTTTTTGGGAGCTGGCCGCAAAAGCGCGGAATTGCCTCAGGCCCTATTCTGCTTCTGGGCAGCAGGCTGAGCCTGTGGTTAATTCTTCTTACCGATGGGAAAATAGAGTGAGCTGTGCCTGTCCCAACACCTATATCTAGTCTCTCATTGGTTGCCCCTCTTCCCGTTCATCCTCAGGACAAATTGCAACCTGTAGGGAACAGGAGCTTAAAGGTGCTGATTCTCCAAGTAGGGAGATTTCTAGTAAAATAGCTGGAAAGGCGAACCCGAGCACAAGGAGATGAGAAATGAGGTGCGTATTAGAAACCTTTGAAAATCACACGGTGTACCATCTTCTGGGTTTCTCATGCATGTTTTCGATGTAGGAAGATGCCCTTGAACCTGGAGATTTGGGACCCATGGGATGGGTACCAGGCAGTATTACTTTAAAGGGTCTGCGTTTGCTCACCCAACCTCACCCAACCTTTCAGCCCCAAGAGTGTCCACCCTTATGTCTCATCCAGCTGTGGGTCTAGATATGGTCAATCCAGGTTGCATCACAGCCTCTGAACGAATTTTGTAAGAATTTCTCTCTCTTTCACTGTCTTTGTTTTACGGGTTTTTAAAAGTAATTTATTTTTATAATGGGGTTTAGCTGCTTTTCACGGCTGTGTTTATGCAGCTTTACACCCACTTGACCCACTTCCTGACAGATATCAATACATAGGTTTTAAGATTCTTACTAGTCACATATATTCTTGTGCGGTGAATAGGGGGTGTTGAGTCCTGTTCACTGAGCAAGGCGTAGGTCTTGTCTATTACATATTGGGTGTATGGAACGGTATCTGAGCGAATTTGAAACCCTTGTTTTATGCCTCACCCCACCTCACCTTTCCCGTTAAGCAGCCATAGTGTGTTTTCTAAACGTGTGACTCTGTTCTGTTTTGTAATTCAGTTCAAGTGTAGCGGTTTTTACATTCCCTCTATAAGTGATAGCTTATGATAAGTGTCTTTTTCTGTGTGACTTATTTCACTTAGAATCGTCGTACCTAAATCCACTCATCTTGCTTCTACTAGCGTTATGACATTGATTTCATGTCTGAGTGATATTCCATTGTACATAAGGACCACAACTTCTTTATCCATTTTTCTCTTTCCTGGGATATTTAAGGTGTCATGAAGTGGAGGTTCTTGTCAACAGAGCAGCCCTAAACTTTGGGGTACCTGTGTCTTGCTGATTTTTAGTTTTCCCAATTTATACGCCCATGAGAGGACGTGCCCTATGCTCCCTAAGCTGTGTTTTTTCGATGTTTCAGGACACACCGTACACTTCTCCAGAGTGGCTGTTGGCAATTTACATCCCGCCCATCAGCGTAGCAAGGCTGCCATTTCTCCATGGCCTGTCCTGCATTTCTGGTTTTGACACTTTTTGCAGCATGGCCCTTTTGACCGATGGAAACGAGACTTCTTTGTAGCGCTGATTAGCCTTTCCAGGTTGCTTGGTTGGCCAAAAAGGGCGTATGCGTTTTTTCCTGAATATATTCAGGAAAAAACGCATACGCCCTGTTTGGCCAAGGGCATTATTGTCGACGTTTTACCACTTTTCATGTGCTTTTAAGGCGATTTGAATCTACCTCCTGAAACCTGTTTCCTGCAATTCTGCCTTGCTTTCAAATCCTCTTCGTTGCCTTCCCTCAATATATCTGTGGATGAGAGTTATCATTTATAGCTCTGCGGGTTTGTGAATTGCAGTGTCCCTGAGCTCCATTTTTCAACTGGCTTTTTTGGGAGCTGGCAGCAAAAGCGCGGAATTGCCTCAGGCCCTATTCTGCTTCTGGGCAGCAGGCTGAGCCTGTGGTTAATTCTTCTTACCGATGGGAAAATAGAGTGAGCTGTGCCTGTCCCAACACCTATATCTAGTCTCTCATTGGTTGCCCCTCTTCCCGTTCATCCTCAGGACAAATTGCAACCTGTAGGGAACAGGAGCTTAAAGGTGCTGATTCTCCAAGTAGGGAGATTTCTAGTAAAATAGCTGGAAAGGCGAACCCGAGCACAAGGAGATGAGAAATGAGGTGCGTATTAGAAACCTTTGAAAATCACACGGTGTACCATCTTCTGGGTTTCTCATGCATGTTTTCGATGTAGGAAGATGCCCTTGAACCTGGAGATTTGGGACCCATGGGATGGGTACCAGGCAGTATTACTTTAAAGGGTCTGCGTTTGCTCACCCAACCTCACCCAACCTTTCAGCCCCAAGAGTGTCCACCCTTATGTCTCATCCAGCTGTGGGTCTAGATATGGTCAATCCAGGTTGCATCACAGCCTCTGAACGAATTTTGTAAGAATTTCTCTCTCTTTCACTGTCTTTGTTTTACGGGTTTTTAAAAGTAATTTATTTTTATAATGGGGTTTAGCTGCTTTTCACGGCTGTGTTTATGCAGCTTTACACCCACTTGACCCACTTCCTGACAGATATCAATACATAGGTTTTAAGATTCTTACTAGTCACATATATTCTTGTGCGGTGAATAGGGGGTGTTGAGTCCTGTTCACTGAGCAAGGCGTAGGTCTTGTCTATTACATATTGGGTGTATGGAACGGTATCTGAGCGAATTTGAAACCCTTGTTTTATGCCTCACCCCACCTCACCTTTCCCGTTAAGCAGCCATAGTGTGTTTTCTAAACGTGTGACTCTGTTCTGTTTTGTAATTCAGTTCAAGTGTAGCGGTTTTTACATTCCCTCTATAAGTGATAGCTTATGATAAGTGTCTTTTTCTGTGTGACTTATTTCACTTAGAATCGTCGTACCTAAATCCACTCATCTTGCTTCTACTAGCCTTATGACATTGATTTCATGTCTGAGTGATATTCCATTGTACATAAGGACCACAACTTCTTTATCCATTTTTCTCTTTCCTGGGATATTTAAGGTGTCATGAAGTGGAGGTTCTTGTCAACAGAGCAGCCCTAAACTTTGGGGTGCCTGTGTCTTGCTGATTTTTAGTTATCCCAATCTATACGCCCATGAGAGGACGTGCCCTATGCTCCCTAAGCTGTGTTTTTTCGATGTTTCAGGACACACCTTACACTTCTCCAGAGTGGCTGTTGGCAATTTACATCCCGCCCATCAGCGTAGCAAGGCTGCCATTTCTCCATGGCCTGTCCTGCATTTCTGGTTTTGACACTTTTTGCAGCATGGCCCTTTTGACCGATGGGAAGCGAGACTTCTTTGTAGCGCTGATTAGCCTTTCCAGGTTGCTTGGTTGGCCAAAAAGGGCGTATGCGTTTTTTCCTGAATATATTCAGGAAAAAACGCATACGCCCTGTTTGGCCAAGGGCATTATTGTCGACGTTTTACCACTTTTCATGTGCTTTTAAGGCGATTTGAATCTACCTCCTGAAACCTGTTTCCTGCAATTCTGCCTTGCTTTCAAATCCTCTTCGTTGCCTTCCCTCAATATATCTGTGGATGAGAGTTATCATTTATAGCTCTGCGGGTTTGTGAATTGCAGTGTCCCTGAGCTCCATTTTTCAACTGGCTTTTTTGGGAGCTGGCCGCAAAAGGGCGGAATTGCCTCAGGCCCTATTCTGCTTCTGGGCGGCAGGCTGAGCCTGTGGTTAATTCTTCTTACCGATGGGAAAATAGAGTGAGCTGTGCCTGTCCCAACACCTACATCTAGTCTCTCATTGGTTGCCCCTCTTCCCGTTCATCCTCAGGACAAATTGCAACCTGTAGGGAACAGGAGCTTAAAGGTGCTGATTCTCCAAGTAGGGAGATTGCTAGTAAAGTAGCTGGAAAGGTGAACCCGAGCACAAGGAGATGAGAAATGAGGTGCGTATTAGAAACCTTTCAAAATCACACGGTGTACCATCTTCTGGGTTTCTCATGCATGTTTTCGATGTAGGAAGATGCCCTTGAACCTGGAGATTTGGGACCCATGGGATGGGTACCAGGCAGTATTACTTTAAAGGGTCTGCGTTTGCTCACCCAACCTCACCCAACCTCTCAGCCCCAAGAGTGTCCACCCTTATGTCTCATCCAGCTGTGGGTCTAGATATGGTCAATCCAGGTTGCATCACAGCCTCTGAACGAATTTTGTAAGAATTTCTCTCTCTTTCACTGTCTTTGTTTTACGGGTTTTTAAAAGTAATTTATTTTTATAATGGGGTTTAGCTGCTTTTCACGGCTGTGTTTATGCGGCTTTACACCCACTTGACTCACTTCCAGACAGATATCAATACATAGGTTTTAAGATTCTTACTAGTCACATATATTCTTGTGCGGTGAATAGGGGGTGTTGAGTCCTGTTCACTGAGCAAGGAGTAGGTCTTGTCTATTACATATTGGGTGTATGGAACGGTATCTGAGCGAATTTGAAACCCTTGTTTTATGCCTCACCCCACCTCACCTTTCCCGTTAAGCAGCCATAGTGTGTTTTCTAAACGTGTGACTCTGTTCTGTTTTGTAATTCAGTTCAAGTGTAGCGGTTTTTACATTCCCTCTATAAGTGATAGCTTATGATAAGTGTCTTTTTCTGTGTGACTTATTTCACTTAGAATCGTCGTACCTAAATCCACTCATCTTGCTTCTACTAGCCTTATGACATTGATTTCATGTCTGAGTGATATTCCTTTGTACATAAGGACCACAACTTCTTTATCCATTTTTCTCTTTCCTGGGATATTTAAGGTGTCATGAAGTGGAGGTTCTTGTCAACATAGCAGCCCTAAACATTGGGGTGCCTGTGTCTTGCTGATTTTTAGTTTTCCCAATTTATACGCCAATGAGTGGACGTGCCCTATGCTCCCTAAGCTGTGTTTTTTCGATGTTTCAGGACACACCGTACACTTCTCCAGAGTGGCTGTTGGCAATTTACATCCCGCCCATCAGCGTAGCAAGGCTGCCATTTCTCCATGGCCTGTCCTGCATTTCTGGTTTTGACACTTTTTGCAGCATGGCCCTTTTGACCGATGGGAAGCGAGACTTCTTTGTAGCGCTGATTTGCCTTTCCAGTTTGCTTGGTTGGCCAAAAAGGGCGTATGCGTTTTTTCCTGAATATATTCAGGAAAAAACGCTTACGCCCTTTTTGGCCAAGGGCATCACTGTCGACGTTTTGCCACTTTTCATGTGCTTTAAAGGCGATTCGAATCTACCTCCTGAAACCTGTTTCCTGCAATTCTGCCTTGCTTTCAAATCCTCTTCGTTGCCTTCCCTCAATATATTTGTGGACGAGAGTTATCATTTATAACTCAGCAGGTTTGTGAATTGCAGTGCCCCTGAGCTCCATTTTTCAACTGTCTTTTTTGGGATCTGGCCGCAAAAGCACGGGATTGCCTCAGGCCCTATTCTGGTTCCCGGCGGCAGGCTGAGCCTGTGTTTAATTCTTCTTCCTGATGGGAAAATAGAGTGACCTGTGCCTGTCCCAACACCTAGATCTAGTCTCTCATTATTTGCCCCTCTTCCCGTTCATCCTCAGGACAAATTGCAACCTGTAGGGAACAGGAGCTTAAAGGTGCTGATTCTCCAAGTAGGGAGATTGCTAGTAAAGTAGCTGGAAAGGCGAACCCGAGCACAAGGAGATGAGAAATTGGGTGCGTTTTAGAAACCTTTCAAAATCACACGGTGTACCATCTTCTGGGTTTCTCATGCATGTTTTCGATGTAGGAAGATGCCTTTGAACCTGGAGATTTGGGACCCATGGGATGGGTACCACGCAGTATTACTTTAAAGGGTCTGAGTTTGCTCACCCAACCTCTCAGTCCCAAGAGTGTCCACCCTTATGTCTCATCCAGGTGTGTGTCTAGATATGGTCAATCCAGGTTGCATCACAGCCCCTGAACGAATTTTGTGAGAATTTCTCTCTCTTTCACTGTCTTTGTTTTACGGGTTTTTAAAAGTAATTTATTTTTATAATGGGGTTTAGCTGCTTTTCACGGCTGTGTTTATGCGGCTTTACACCCACTTGGCTCACTTCCAGAGAGATATCAATACATAGGTTTTACGATTCTTACTAGTCAGATATATTCTTGTGCGGTGAATAGGGGGTGTTGAGTCCAGTTCACTGAGCAAGGAGTACGTCTTGTCTATTACATATTGGGTGTATGGAACAGTATCTGAGCGAATTTGAAACCCTTGTTTTATGCATCACCCCACCTCATCTTTCCCGTTAAGCAGCCATAGTGTGTTTTCTAAACGTGTGACTCTGTTCTGTTTTGTAATTCAGTTCAAGTGTAGCGGTTTTTACATTCCCTCTATAAGTGATAGCTTATGATAAGTGTCTTTTTCTGTGTGACTTATTTCACTTAGAATCGTTATACCTAAATCCACTCATCTTGCTTCTACTAGCCTTATGACATTGATTTCATGTCTGAGTGATATTCCTTTGTACATAAGGACCACAACTTCTTTATCCATTTTTCTCTTTCCTGGGATATTTAAGGTGTCATGAAGTGGAGGTTCTTGTCAACATAGCAGCCCTAAACATTGGGGTGCCTGTGTCTTGCTGATTTTTAGTTTTCCCAATTTATACGCCCATGAGTGGTCGTGCCCTATGCTCCCTAAGCTGTGTTTTTTCGATGTTTCAGGACACACCGTACACTTCTCCAGAGTGGCTGTTGGCAATTTACATCCCGCCCATCAGCGTAGCAAGGCTGCCATTTCTCCATGGCCTGTCCTGCATTTCTGGTTTTGACACTTTTTGCAGCATCACCCTTTTGACTGATGGGAAGCGAAACTTCTTTGAAGCGCTGATTTGCCTTTCCAGGTTGCTTGGTTGGCCAAAAAGGGCGTATGCGTTTTTTCCTGAATATATTCAGGAAAAAACGCATACGCCCTTTTTGGCCAAGGGCATCATTGTCGACGTTTTGCCGCTTTTCATGTGCTTTAAAGGCGATTCGAATCTACCTCCTGAAATCTGTTTCCTGCAATTCTGCCTTGCTTTCAAATCCTCTTCGTTGCCTTCCCTCAATATATCTGTGGATGAGAGTTATCATTTATAACTCTGCGGGTTTGTGAATTGCAGTGTCCCTGAGCTCCATTTTTCAACTCGCTTTTTTGGGAGCTGGCCGCAAAAGCGCGGGATTGCCTCAGGCCGTATTCTGGTTCCTGGCGGCAGGCTGAGCCTGTGGTTAATTCTTCTTCCTGATGGGAAAATAGAGTGACCTGGGCCTGTCCCAACACCTAGATCTAGTCTCTCATTGGTTGCCCCTCTTCCCGTTCATCCTCAGGACAAATTGCAACCTGTAGGGAACAGGAGCTTAAAGGTGCTGATTCTCCAAGTAGGGAGATTGCTAGTAAAGTAGCTGGAAAGGCGAACCCGAGCACAAGGAGATGAGAAATTGGGTGCGTTTTAGAAACCTTTCAAAATCACACGGTGTACCATCTTCTGGGTTTCTCATTCATGTTTTCGATGTAGGAAGATGCCCTTGAACCTGGAGATTTGGGACCCATGGGATGGGTACCACACAGTATTACTTTAAAGGGTCTGCGTTTGCTCACCCAACCTCACCCAACCTCTCAGCCCCAAGAGTGTCCACCCTTATGTCTCATCCAGGTGTGGGTCTAGATATGGTCAATCCAGGTTGCATCACAGCCCCTGAACGAATTTTGTAAGAATTTCTCTCTCTTTCACTGTCTTTGTTTTACGGGTTTTTAAAAGTAATTTATTTTTATAATGGGGTTTAGCTGCTTTTCACGGCTGTGTTTATGCGGCTTTACACCCACTTGACTCACTTCCAGACAGATATCAATACATAGGTTTTAAGATTCTTACTAGACACATATATTCTTGTGCGGTGAATAGGGGGTGTTGAGTCCAGTTCACTGAGCAAGGAGTAGGTCTTGTCTATTACATATTGGGTGTATGGAACAGTATCTGAGCGAATTTGAAACCCTTGTTTTATGCATCACCCCACCTCACCTTTCCCGTTAAGCAGCCATAGTGTGTTTTCTAAACGTGTGACTCTGTTCTGTTTTGTAATTCAGTTCAAGTGTAGCGGTTTTTACATTCCCTCTATAAGTGATAGCTTATGATAAGTGTGTTTTTCTGTGTGACTTATTTCACTTAGAATCGTCGTACCTAAGTCCACTCATCTTGCTTCTACTAGCCTTATGACATTGATTTCATGTCTGAGTGATATTCCATTGTACATAAGGACCACAACTTCTTTATCCATTTTTCTCTTTCCTGGGATATTTAAGTTGTCATGAAGTGGAGGTTCTTGTCAACAGAGCAGCCCTAAACTTTGGGGTGCCTGTGTCTTGCTGATTTTTAGTTTTCCCAATTTATACGCCCATGAGTGGACGTGCCCTATGCTCCCTAAGCTGTGTTTTTTCGATGTTTCAGGACACACCGTACACTTCTCCAGAGTGGCTGTTGGCAATTTACATCCCGCCCATCAGCGTAGCAAGGCTGCCATTTCTCCATGGCCTGTCCTGCATTTCTGGTT